>NC_140594.1:1016840302-1018040302 GCF_964204655.1 Triturus cristatus | reverse complement strand
ATTCTAGAGCCATTAGTAACAAGACACCATCTGAAACCCTGGGGGGAGTAGTATTAACGAGCCTGAATAAAAAGGGCTATCACCTAAATCTGTCCATCACTCTGAGTATTCCAGTTGTGGGGTTCGAACCAAACATCGCATGAGCCATTGCAGCTCGATCGTAGCATAATATAGTTCATTATTGGAGGAACTCAGTCCGCCCTCATCTGAAGTGGCATAGAGCCTACTAATGGGGGCATGTTGTCTACCATTACCCCATATCAGGGTTGTCAATAACCCCTGCAGTTCCCTGAAGAATGACTTACTTATGACCATCGGAATGGCCACGAAGAAGTACAACAGTCGGGGCAACACCAGAGATGGCGACCTTACCCAACTTTGACAATGGTAAGATGGTCTAGAAAGGGAGCAAGCAACCAATGGAGGTCAGGTCCTTGCCCAGGTTACGTTGCATTGAGGTGTCCTTCTCATAATATACCTGAACCCCCAGATATTTAAGGATGTCAAACTGTCAAGCCAGACTAGTGTGCTGTAATTCCTTTCTCTGGTAGTCTGGTAGTCTGGTCAGGCAGGATTAATCCCAATTGATGCAGAGTTCCAACAGTCTTCTAAAATCATTTAGTACTGACATTACTGCCAGACAGAGGGACATCAGGGTCTGCTCTGAAGTACAGAAACTCATAGTTTGCATATAATGATGTGATCTGTGGGTTTCCGAGCACCGTGAGGTCCCACAGTGGTGCCCAATTGCATAGTAGGCATGCCAGTAGTTCCATTCCTAGGGCAAACAATACAGGAGATAAGGGGCACCACTGTCTTGTCCCTCTGGCTATCGGCAATGGGTCCGATGTTACTCCCTCCAGGACACACACAAGCAACTGGCCTGGTATATAACAGAGCCACCCATCTGAAAAAAGATGGTCCGATCTCCATTTGGCGCATGACCGCCATGAGGTATGGCCACCCAGGATGTCTAATGCGTTTTCTAAGGATGCGACCCTATCAGCTGTCCCCAGTCGCCTCGCCCAGTCCTTGGTGTGAAGTTCCCAACTCAGGTTGAGGAATGTGTTACATCCAGGTATAAAACCATTCTGGTCCGAGTGCCCTAATGTGCCAACCACCTCTACAAGGTGATTAGCCAAGATCTTGCTGAGCTCCTTGTAGTCTAAATTAAGATGGGATAAGAGACAGGTGGACGTCACATTCAATGAGTCGTGGTCAAGCTTTGGTAGCATCACTATCACTGCCTCCCTCAGAATTCAGGAGAAACCCACAAGACAATGCCTCCTTATAAACCTTTAGTAACCTAGGGGCTAATTGGGGCCAGTAAGAAGTGTAGAACTCAATGGGTAAACCAATCCAATTCTGGTACTTTTCACATGCAATCTGTGCTATCGCCCCTTCACCTCCTCTAAGGTTAACGGGCTATACAGTACATGCCAGTGTAGAAAGTTGAACGTGGGAATTCCTACTCTCGCCAGATATGCAGAAACCATGTCTGTCGCCACCCCAAGGTCTCCTCTTATAGCCCAGTATAACAATCCTCAGATGTCGCATTGATCACAAGCTGCAAATTTACCACCCATCCCGACTGGTGGAAGAGAGCTGCTATGGGACAACTGGGGGACCCCTACCTCAACAGCCAAGCCAGTAAGAGGCTGGCATTTTCTCCCAGATTTTGTTGACACTGAAGGTAGGTCTTATAGTCAAAGTTAGACAACCTCCACAAAAGTGCCCCACACTCCTTTCACTGTTATTCCACTGCTAAACAACAGCCTGGGCACGCCACGCATTCTTTTTTGAGACACCCAGTATTGTCCTCTGTAGTAAGCACTTCCGCTGTCAGGCCCTTCCCCACACCACACACTGTTTGCAGACACAACCTAGTCAGAACCACTTTAAGTGCATCTCGGTCAGTCAGTGTGTCCAAAACAGACCCCTCATTTTCTTGAGAGTATCGCTCCATGGCTTCACCTATCTGTGCATTGAACCCTGCATCATTTAGGGCAGATGTGGGTAAACGTTAGATAGGGATTTTCTGCCTAGGCCTCCTTCACTTGAGCGATATCAGCAATGGGTGGTGATGAGAGATGGTTTACCCCAAGTATTCTGCTTGTGTACATTGCTGAACTAGGTCAGGGAAGCCAAAAACCATGTCTAGTCTGGAATGCAGAGCGTGGGCCACCAAATAATGGGAGTATTCCCTACCATCAGATGTAGCAGTCTTTACAGCTCCCCCACATGCATGTTATGTGCCCAGATGTGTAGCTGCTGGAAGACTGTACAGGATTGCTCTCCTGGTAACGGGGGTATGGCCCTATCTGCTATGAGATCCATGACTCCATTTAAGTCACCACATCAGACCGTGGGCTACACAGGATCCACCAGCTGGGTGGCTGTCAGGGGCGCAAAAAAGGGCACAAGTCCTGCTTTTGGGGCATAAACTGCCACCAGTGACACTGATAACCCATCCAGTGCTCCCCCTACTGTTACAAAGCATCCCTCAGGCTCTTTCTTAGTGTGGAGGACAATGACTGACACTAGGAGACACCCACACCAACACTCCTGTGGCATAGCCTGAATAGGTAATGCCATATACTCCACCCTGCCAGCGCCTATGCAGTTTGTTGAGTTCCACCACTGTGAGAAGTGGCTTCAGTAGGCATTGGAAGTCTGCCTGGCATCTCCTCAAGTAAGAATAAATCCTGTGCCTTTTAGCATATGAACCCATGTTTCTCACATTCCTCGTGAGCAGTCTATAGTTTTGTAGAACCATGTTAAGTCTGTATAGGGGGTAGGAACATCACATACAACAAGGCACACATGGACTCAAAGGAAAGAATTCCCCTGAACTCCCCTCCCCAGGCCATTGCACAACAGTGCTGCAGCTGGCCACCAAACATATGAGATTTAATTAACCGAATTACAAGTCCTGTGGATGATGTGGGGTATTACATGGCAACTGCCACGTACAATGAGGAATCGCATGTGTCCCCAAGTACCTCCTCCAGTAAAATATCCTCTCCACCCCATTATCTCACCATAACAAGGCCTCGGTGCCATATTCAAGATCATGGACGTAGTCAGTGTCTCTCTGCTCATTGGGCAGTAAAAAGGATACAGCAGTGCAAAAGTCATCACAGGAACTCTGCTGTCATCGTGATGACCTGGGGGGGGGCCTATAATGCCCCTTGGACTTGATCCGGGAGGGAGCCAAACAATGAAGGTGACCCAGTGGCATCCAAGTTACCAAATCCAGTGCCGGAGGACCCCACTCTTTCCTGTTCAGTCACCACTTGCACTCTCTCATGAGCTGCTTGTTCCTTGGACAGTCAGGTTTGGAGCCCACAGGTGGTCTGCGAGTGCTCTTTGCCAGCTTCCCTTGGTCTCGGTCTCATCTGAGGGTAGATGCTTTTCTCTGGTCTCTAGTCACTCCCAGGTCACCTATGGCAATTGAAAGATGAACAATTTGTTTTCCACCAGGACCCAGAGTTTGGCCAGGAATATTAAAACATTCTTGAGCCCCTTGCCTATATTTGTCTTTTGCTAAGTAATGTGAAGCCCTCTGCTTCTGCACATCCACTGTGTAGTCCGTGAAGATGGTGACTGCTTGATTTTCTACCTGCCAGGGGCCTTTGATGGGGGCAATTTGTAGAATATTATCCCTGTTATGGTAATTGAATAACAGCACACCACACGGTGTGAGGAAGCTCTGAGTGGAGAGGGCCTAGTCCATACTCGAAGGGCCTGGAACCACCGAAAAGAAAGTGGAGCATCCCCTGCTTTGCACCGCAGAAAGACCACCTCTCATTATAATGCCACAATCTGTGCCTGCGTCATCGACACGGTGGATTGCAGCTCCCCTGTGGTGGTTTCATGTATGGCAACCATCACCTGGTAGGTTGCAGCTCCCCTGTGGTGGTTTCATGTATAGAAACCATCGCCTTCAGTTTACTGTGCTCCTCTAACTTGACACCTATGTTAATGATCAGTGTGTCCAACTTCAACTCCAGTGATGTCTTCAGCTTTTGCACAGCAGCAAGGAGTTCCAAGAATTTTGTGTTAGTGTCCTGCAGCACATGTTCTGCACTGAAGGGCGCCCCAGCCTGAGCAGAGCTCATGTCAATAAAAGAGAGGGCCTTGTGGCTCTCTCCTGTCTTGAGACCCTTCTGTTTCACCATTGTGGTATCACAAGGGTTATTGAGGTTTTAACCTAACCCTGTCCCATTCAACACCGACATCTGCAACGGGCGGACCTCCTGCTGTATGCTCGGCCCTCACTCCTTTGTTCAGGGGTGTTCTCAGGCCTCCAACCTGTCCAGGGTAGGGAAGAAGTGTTTTTTCCCACACAAAATGAGGCACACTCCCTGCCTTGGTCCAACCTGTATGGGCTCACAGTGAGCCAGGCGGAACACCTATCAGTACAGAACTCAACAGGAGCAAAGCAGTGGTGCTCCCTTGAGGTATGTCGACCAGTCCAATGTTAGTACCGCACCTTCTTATTGCACAAGAGGTTATATCACTGCACTCCGGCAATAGGTTAAATCTGACCAGAAATCTCAGCAGATGGTTAACGTTTGCCTGGGCCCCAGTATATTGCCCTAGTGCACTAACCTGTTTGTGCTTGGGGCCTTTCCAGTTGTCTGTATGGGCCTCATGCAATCACCAATCCCTCTGCATTGAATGGGGAAAGGGGGGCCCCATCGTCTTCTCAGGCTGTTCCTCCCTTCTAGTCCACTCGCCCGTGCCCCGCGTAGACTCGGGTGTTCCCAGAAATAAAGTGGGAGAAGGGAGGCTCACCTACTCCTATATCAGCCTTAACTTTCCATTTAGAGGGCCCCCACCGCTGTTGTCCTGCAGTTTGCGGCTCCAACTGGACTTCCAGTTCTCAGATAATGCCCTCACTGTTCGGTCGATCGCCGTTCTTCGTGTACGCCCAAACCACTCAGGGTCACAGGATGGGGAAGGTCCAACTCATCCACCCTCTTTGCAGCTGTCCACTCCACAGCCCCTTCACGGTCTGGGCCTCCTGCTTCGGTCCATCGCAGCTTAGGTGCTTTCTCCAGGGTCAGCCTGCTGCTCAGCTTCCTCCCAGGCTCTCAATGGGCCCGGGCTCGCCAGCACCAGTCGTCACTGCCTGTGGTTCACTGTGCTCCATTGAAGCACCAAATGCACACTGGAAGAATGCACAAGCTGCTACAGTCCTCCGCTGGTGCCCCAGGTGACACTGTGAACCATTCTTCCTTGCCAGGTGGGTGGGGAAATGCTGATTATATCAGGATCTTCCCTGCATAGGGATGGAGCTTGCAATTATGTGACCACTCCTGCCTCTATCATGGCTAGTCTCTGGTAGTAAAAGACTCTTAAATTTGTTTTTCATTTTGCAAGGCCTACCTCTCCCATAGGATACCATTGAGTTAATTTCCTACATTTAGTAAGTGATAACTTTCAATTGGGAGCCGATAGCTTGGTGTCTAAAGAATTGCAATTTAAAACCTTCTTTAATGGTACAATTGGATTTTAAGTCACAGTTCTGGAAATCACATTTTTAGAAAGTTTGAATTTTCTTGTCCCAACCTTTGGGAGCCTGCAACCGGTTTCCTGGGTCACATGACTAGGTGTACCTGGCAGTAGGTCTTTGTGTATGGCTCCCAGACTGTGAGACAAAGGTGAATAGTACAGTAGTTGGCAGGATGGGCTGTCCTGGACCTGATGACGGGGGCAGCTGTCATCTACCACACTTGCAAATCCCTAAGACTCTGCCTGAGCACACAAACAAAGGGTTTCCCAATAGTCTATTGCCAGGGCAAGGAGGCAGGAAATTCCAAGCACCTCTGGGGGTGGATTAAGTGCTGCTACTCTGTCGCCCTGTTGCCCTTTAGCCTGCATCTTGTACTCAAGGTTACCAGAGTGGCTCCAAGGGCTAGATGACTGGCCTCCTGGTCAGTGCCTCGGAAACATAAAAGGCTCCAACCACCTTGAACCCAGCACCTGGACTCTGTCTACTGTAAGTCATACACCCAGAGTGGTTCGAACCTAGTCCTGGGCCCTTACAAGTGGGCCTGATGGTGCTCTGCCAGCCCGATTCTTGAGAATCGGGACTGATGCAGCATAAAGCGTCTCCCCGCTTTTGCATCTGAACCACCTGCGCATCCCCGACGTCAGAGCTCGCTTTGCAGCTTACAGTCTCCTCAGAACAGCTGCCATAAGCATCCTTGACACAGGCCTTCACATCACAAGTCTCTTATCGACGGCTTTGTCAACTATGACTCTGCACCACAACCACACAGCTGTTCAGAATCTTCGGTGTGCAATGCATCTTCGACACAGTACTTTGCATCGCATGCCCTTCATCGACGTCATCCATGACATTGATGCAGGGCTCCATATTGCAGCCCTGCAGCTTCTTGGAACTGCTGCTGCATGATGCATCCTCAACATAAGATCTGATAATGGTCCACAAACCAGGGTTTAAGGTACTTTTGTTCAGCTAGTCTAACTGGGTCCCTGTAGCCTGCTCACACTCCATCGAGGTCGGCCTGAACTTTTGACTTTGTCTCATCTAGCACAACATGATGACCATAGTTGGGGCTTTGTGCTTTTAAGAACATTTTACTTAAAACGTTTTAATTGTATATCTCTGCTGATTGTCCTATTGCCATTTTGGTGGCAAATCATTTATTAAATTGATCTCTATTTTTCAAAATTGTTGTGATATTTTTCTTATCTTGTGTTTTCACTTTGTTACTGTTTGAAGTGCTGTATAAATACGTTACACATTACCTCGAAGTTAAGCCTCACTGCTTTGTGCAAAGCTACTAGAGGGCTAAGCACAGGTTAAATTTGGGTAGCGTGTGACTTCACCCTGACATAAATTGTGCCTGCTGCCTGGGTAGGGTTTCACCCCCATCAACCGGTAACCCAAATTTCTACAATGACTGCTTTCATTTGTTTTTGTGCAGTCGTGACTGCGCGAGTTAAGACGTATTCTTTTTATAAAATTTGATTTTCCCTCGCTGTCAACTGTTGACTCCCCGCCCGCCCCACCGCTCTTAGCTGCACAGGCTGCAACTGTTTTTGTGGTTGTTGGTAAAATTAAAGAATGGTGTAATTAATGTCTAACATTTCCCAATTTTGCTTAACAATACTGAGTACAGCATTTCTTTGGCCCTTGAGGAGTAAGAGTGATATTCTGAACTAGGACAAGTGTATTGTGAGGAAATGATATTAGCAGATATGAGAAAAAGTGGCTAGCTAACCGAAGAATACATTTGCTTCCATCATAGCAGAACAGCTTAACTCATAACCATCAGCAGAGAGACAAGCATTATGCTGAGAACCTTGGGGCTTAAAGAAGGCATGCTGGGAACACCTGTATTCTTTACAATACATAAACAGACTATTTTGTCTGCAGGCTACTTTGTAGGACTAAGTGTTTAAGGTTATGTTTTGTGTTTGGACAGTTGAAGTTAAAATAAGTAATATTGATTGAATAACCCACTTAGTTGCATTTGTCTAACACTTCCATTACATGTGGAAGACTGTCTTGTCAACTAACTTGAAGATGTAAAGAGCTGGGTTTTGAGATTGAGATATGCTAGTTGAACAACGATACAGTGTGTTCAGTAGAACTTTTGCTATTGTATGGTTAACAGGTATATGTCCGCTGTAGAATAAGAGGACACAAATGCAGGTCAAATTCAGATCTGCCCACTATTTCCACAGTGAGCCTGGGATCAGTGATTTTGTTTAGTTAACTAGTGGTCTCCATCATTGTATTGGGTTCTCACAATTGGAGAAAAGAAGGGCACTTATAGGAGAAAACACAGAGGTGGATGCATAATATGCCGGAATATTTACCAAAGTGGAAACCTATTATCTATTACACTGAGACTTGGATATTAAAGAATGTTTCATATACAATGGGGAGGTGGTTATGGTGACATCCAAAGCAGTTTCTCTCAACTGTGTCAATATGACTTTGAGACATATTACTTTTATACTAAGAATACCACTATACTACACTTTATTTCTCAACACATAAAGCCTGAGATGTTAAATGATATTTCAAGTTAATACAATTTAATCACTTGTGTTAAATTGTTGCAACATTTCCATTTTCACTTTTCTCACCTTTATCCCCCCTTCCTTTACCTTCTCTCTGCATATCCAGAGAACCCGCTTCTTCTTTTGTAGTTCACAGCAGGTACCATAAATATCACACCATGGGCCCGATTTCGATGTCGGACAGATCCGAGTCCGTCCGACATCAATTCAGAACTGTGACTGACCGACCTACCGACCTCCTGTCGGTGGTCCCAACCTAGAAATTAGGATGTGACCAAACACTGGGGAATATGTACAAGGGAAGTGGCGGAGTGAGGCATTAGCCTTCCTGGCTTAAAGCCTCACTCTGCCACTTCAGAAACGCAGGTCTGCACCATATTTACAAGAATGTGGTGCTGCCCTGTGTTTTCCCTTGCGCTGCACTTAACAGCCTAGCTGTGCAGGGAGGTCCCCCTTCCTGTACATAAACAATCATTGAAATGCCACCTTGTAACATCTATGTATGTGCTTAAGGCAGCACACACAGAAGTTGGACAATGGCATTTAAAAAAAAATTGATTGTTTATGTACAAGAAGGGGGACCTTCCTGTACATAAAAATAATGAGCCTTTTGCTGTTTTCATGTGTGCTGCACAACACAGCACACATGAAAACCAATGGGTGTTGCGGTGGAACACCCATTGCCCTCCCCTTTCATACTAAGAGATGCGTGAAAGGGGGCCTTATTTACAAGTGGCTTAACGCTGACTTATAAATAAGGCAAGGCCCCTATCACCATCACAATGTCACTGAAAGTGAGGATTGTACATATGCCCCACTGTTCAGTCGCACTCCTATCCTTCACTATGGGAGCATGCATTCTGACCGGAATGCATGTTTTCATTGCAAAGAAAAGAGGTGCAGTTCATCCCTGCACCAGGTGACTGCCACGGGGTGCAGGGATCAACAGTACCATAGTAACCCTGAGCATAAAACTCTGCTCCCCGTGCAGAGTTTCGGCAACTCCGCATAGAACATGGAGTTGCCGATAAACTCTGCACTCCGGAACGGAGTGAAGTTTTTTTTGCGTTCGCGCACCCAAAATGCATTTTTGCGCATGCAGGAGCAACTTACTGGGTGCCTGCGATCGCCGACGTGATATCCCATTCATTCGCGAGTGCAACAAGGTTTGCTAGCCGGCCGCACGGTCCCTCAAGAGTTTGCGATCACAAACATGTCATTTGGATGCGCCATTGGAGTTCCGGCAAAAGTTTTGTGAAGAACGCAATCCTCAACACACAGAATCTGCAATCTGGAGAAGGTTCTCCCCGAGCAGCATCAAAACCTTCTCGAGATGATGACTTGAATTAAAAAAAAAAACTCCTCAGATTGACATTTGGCTGCACTTTTTTGTGAATGAGTCCTTTTTCTTTTTTTATTTTTATTAGGAGAAAGGAAGTGCCCCAGAGTCTCAAACTTCCTGTTCTGTCCAGCAGGCTCCTCTCAGTGCTTTGTCCATCTCCTGTTCACTTTTCATTTGGATTTAGAGCTGGAAGGATCACTCTTTGTGTCTGCTTCATCATATATCATTGCATTTGAGGACTTTTGAATTTGAGATTTCACAAGTAAGTTGGAAAATTGGTGTTGTTTGTTTCATTGAGACCTTGCACCTAGATTGGTTTGTACTTTTTATCATTTTTAAAAAATATTATTGTGGTGGGTGGCCTGTAGTTTCAGTAGGGTCCTAGCTGTTTCTTTGTGAGTAATTGTTCTTCTTTTATAAAGGAAAACTAGTGCACAGTTCATTACATTTTTTCCAACTTTTGAAATCAATTTGCAATATTTTTTTTTTCACTATATGTAACCCAGTAGCCTGCTAATAGTACTTTCACCCAGTAGGCCCAGAGTGACTCATGGGTGCATTCTGTGGGGTCTGTTGAATTTAAACAGCATTTAGGGCATGGATGCAATTGGATTGAAATGCAAAATGTGTTTTTGGGGTATTTCACGTGTGTTAAATAAATGCCTTTGTTGTTTGGGTGTATTTGTAACTTGCAAACCTTTTTTAGCCCTGTGGATTTTCATTTTTGGCTTTGTTGCATTAAAGCTGTCTTGTTTAGCATGCCTCCTTTGTCTGACCAGTGTTTAATGGTGTTTGTAATATTGGGCCAGCATTAGCCTTGGCTGAGCTTCCCCATGTGGCCAGGGGACATTTTTTAAAGTCTGTGTCAAACTCCATATAGGCCTGCTTGAGTTCATTGTTTTCCAGCCCTCCTGCTAGTTGTTGTGACTTGTTAGTGACCGTGTGGCTGGTGGCCATTTTGTGGTAGCAGTTAGTGTGCTTTGCTGCTTTAGCCATAGGCCTGCATGTCTTTCCTTTGTTCCTCTGGTCTTATTGCTTCCATCCATTGTCAGCTGCAGCTCCCTGAATGCTGCACCTCACATGATGCACAATGCCAAACTGTTACATTTGTATTTTTGTTGTTCTTCTTCTTCCCTATCCTTCCTGAGTGTACTGTACACAGTACACCATGAGTGCCCTTGCTGCTGTCAAAGTCTCACAAATGGCTACACTATTGTTATGTTTTTTAATAATGGAGGTAATAAATTCAATAATATTAATAACACAAATAAGTGTGACCACACACTAAGTTATATATTATATTTGTTTGTACTAGTAGTCATTGAACCACAACAATGATTGCCATGTTTCACTGATGTTCAGCTTGCTTCTTTGCTGTTAGGTGCACAGAGGAGGAGACAACATCACCCATTGTGCTGCCAGACAGAAGTCCTGCTGCGCACGACGTCATGTGATGTGTGACCACAGACATCTCTTCAACGTGTGCCACTGCGTGCTGCTGACATCTTTAAGATGGCCCTAAAGAAAGGTACCAGGTCAGTACAAAGAAAGTTGCCAGTGAGAAGAAGGCACTGCCACTTACCAAGACCAGTATGTCGCCCAAGACCTTTTTTGGGAAACCAATAATTGGGCCTGCAGCAGCAGTATCCAGTGAGCAAGCTGGGAGCAGCACCCCCACATCAGTGGACCCACCCCACCAACCTAGGCCCAAGTCTAAGTCTGTTGTAGAGGCAGCCAGTCTAATCCAGAGTACAATTCAAAGATCAGTGATGTTGAAATTGACTTATCACATTTATCCAATCAATGCAGGAAACTCAAATAAGGGGCCAATAACAGCCCAAACCACCCCAATAATAGTTATTACTCCCAAAGTAGGGGCAGTTCAGGAGATTCAGCTTCCTGCAGATGAAGAGGAGAAAGCCCATTGTCTTTCAGATCCCCAGCAAGGAAAATGAGGGTTAGTCCATCAACTTCTTCTGCAAGCCCCCCTTCTGACGATCTAGATGCCACTTGGAAGCCACCTCACTCCGAGAGTGAGATACGCCACAAGACAAGGCTAGGGAAAAGGAAGGTTCCAGAAAACCTGCGAGCCATGCAGGTAGATGTAGAAGAGGATGATGATGATGACGAGCCAGTCATCATGGACATTAGTCCCGCCCCATTGGAGACCAACATTACCCCATCCTAAATTGCTGTGAGGGATGTGGCACAGATACCATCAACACAGATACCACCAACACCACCTCCAGCTTCCATATTTACAAAGGCACAGCAGCGACCTACATCCACCACAACCACCTCAGTAGTAGTAGATACTGCAGAGAGTCAAACTTCATGTCTACCTACCAGTTCATCCGACATTGCAAGTGGCACCAACAGCGCCAGAAAATTTACAACTCCAGTTTGGGAGGTTTTTTTCGGTTAGCAAGAAGGAGGTGAACATTGCTATATGCTTCATTTGTGGACAAGATGTTAGTCATGGTAAGCTGGGTATAAATTATGGTATCAAAGGCCAAACAACCTAACTGAAAAAAACACCACTTAATCCAGTGGAAGGCGCACTTTAGCGGCCAAAATACTGCATGTGTTGTTGGTAACGAAACGAGAAAGATGCTTCGGTGCAGACCAGCAAGGTCTGTGGGACTCACCACTTGGTGGGGAGTTGGCGCACGTCTGGAGCAACCAGGGAAGCCTAAGGAAATTCAAAGTTACCCCCTCAGGGACCCACCAGTAGGGGTGGGCGGAATTAGCGTAATCGCGTTACGCAAATCTCCGCGAAACGGTACAAAATCTCCGCGAACATGCAGAAATTCCGCGAACACGCGGAATTGCATGTTCGCGATGCTTTTTTCCTGTTCACAATTGCTGTTTGCGTGCTCGGGGAGAAATATCTTGCGAACACGCATTTTGAGAACGCAAACAAGAAAAAATTTCGCGAAGTCGCGGAAAGCAGAATTTTGGGCAATTTCGCGTTCTCCGCGGAACGCGAAATTACCGAAATTTCACGAGCGGAACTGAATTTACCGGCCAGGCCTACCCACCAGTCAACGGACCAGGGATCACGAAGGGACCTCGAGACGAAACACAAAATGGCGGCCCACGGGTCACTCAGGCCGACAATCTTTGGATTAAGTGCTTGAGGTGGGGGCTACAAGTCAGCCCAAGCACGACTTCAAGAGACATCGAGAAGTCAATGCACTTGCAGAAATGGACAGTGACCAGGACTTCTGGTTCCACGCTATTCACGAGGGCTGCGGGTCTCAGCTTTGCTGGGGACTCGGGTCGGCCTCTGAGATATCTGAAATTCCTCTTCCTGGGCTGCAAATACTTCGGAGTCCGGCGGGAGCTTCGGAAATGCAGACCGGCAAATTGCTACGTTGGTGCCTGCCAAGGGAGACCAGTCCTCTGGTCTTGAGCAGAGCGTCGAAGGTCCAGGATTCGGCTTCAGAGTTTCGTCCAGGGTAATCTAAGGTTCTGGTTACAGAGGTTCCTTACTTATACCTAAGGAAGGGGTTGGACTAGCTCTGGGGACCCACCTATGGGAGGGTTTGGAAAGAGGGGTGGCTACACCCATTTCCTTTGTGCAATTTCGCGCCAGAGCAGGGGCTGGAAGCCCCTGAACCGGTTTGAGCTGGACTATGCACAGGGACACCAAATGTGCCCCCCGTGCAGGACTTCAAAGCACTCAGATAGTGCTCCCACCCAGCCCCAATACACATAATCCTGTCTGGGAGGTGATTACACCTCCCTGTGACAGGAAATCTATTGTCCAGGACTCCCCTACCGGAGTTTCGGTCAGCAGTAGGAGGCCAGACTTGTGTCTGTGGCTGCAGCATCCATTTTGTGATGCCAGGGCTCTATTAAGTATCTACCGGGGTATACCAGCGCTGCCATGTCTCTCCCTCTAGAAGGGTGGGAATCATACTCCTACACCAGTTACTGGTGTGGGGGTATGATTCCAAGGTGTTTGACACCAAACACGACAGGTTTCCGTGCAGCCAGTCCAAAGTTAGCATTTACCGTTTGGTTATAATGCACGTAAGAGTATATGGTCAGGCTGCACTACAAACAGCATCAGAGAAGGGACTCCGAACGCTTCAGAGGGGCACTGCTCATGCAGGGGCACCCTCTCACATAAGAACCAAGCACTCTGCCTTCAGGATTGATAAGGCCTGCCATAGGGTGACATAGGTTTATATGGGTGTATATATATATATATATATTCACTTAAAAAACCATAGGTTTCACACATGTTATAGTTAGCTGGACATTTCACTCATAAAAAACCAATGAAATTCCCCCGTTATAGTTACTGCAGGCAACTATAACTCACGCGACCGTAATCCTCTGCTGATGCTAATACTGTATTTAGACACTTATTTACCCATGTCTTCTTCCATTAATCTTTAGCTATACATATATTACAAATATTTATTTTTCAGAAAGACACATATGTCATCAGTGATGTAATATCTGACGTCATCAGCAGAGGATTGCGGTCGCGTGAGTTATAGTTGCCTGCAGTAACTATAACGGGGGAATTTCATTGGTTTTTTATGAGTGAAATGTCCAGCTAACTATAACATGAGTGAAACCTATGGTTTTTTAAGTGAATTTTTTTTTTTTTTGGTTTTCACCCTGCGAATTTTTTTTTTTTTTGTAAAAAATTTTTTTTTTTTTTGTGTTTTTCAGGGTGCGCGCACTGTGCGCTTACCCCCGCGATTTAAAAAAAAAAAAAAAAAATGTTTTGCCTTCGGGGTCCTTCAGGGACCCCCTGACAAAGGCTAGGGGGTCAGGAACTCTCTACCCTGCCCCCTTTTCACGTTCGCCACCTTCCTTTTTCACTCTCGCACTGAAAACAAACAAAATGGCGGCCGACACTTCCTGATTTCGACCGATTCGAATGTTGACTAACATGTAACACCAATCAGAATTACGCTCGCGCACGTTAGGGTGCTCGCACGGTGCGCGCACCCTGCGCGCATATAGATATATATATGCTTTTAAATGCTATTTTCTCCGGAAATACTGAACAGATTTACACCAGACCTGCAAAAGGCACTTCCTTGACCTTATGGCTACCTCTCTGCCAAATTTCAAGTAATTCTGTTCAGCCGTTCGGGCGGTAGCTGTGTCTAAAGGTCCTATGGAAAAATGCATGGGAAAAACGTGTTTTGGGACCCCCCTTTTATCTCAGCCCCCGCTTGACGAATCCCCCCGAGACTTTCAGGGTAGGAGCGGAGCGTAGCGCCCCACCTGTTTTGAAAAATTCGCGAGGATTCGTCGACCGGCGCCAAAGTTATTCAAAATAGAATGTTGCGGATTTCCTATGGAAACGTGGTCCTAACTATAACTACCTACTGGCAACCGCCAGTAGGTAATATATATTCACTGAAAAAACCATAGGTTTCACACACGTTATAGTTAGGAATTAGCATTTAAAAAACCTTGCAAATTCACTGAAAAAACCATAGGTTTCACACATGTTATAGTTAGCTGGACATTTCACTCGTAAAAAACCAATGAAATTCCCCCGTTATAGTTAGTGCAGGCAACTATAACTCACGCGACCGCAATCCTCTGCTGATGATGTCAGATATTACATCACTGATGACATATGTGTCTTTATGAAAAATAAATATTTGTAATATATGTATAGCTAAAGATACAGTATTAGCATCAACAGAGGATTGCGGTCGCGTGAGTTATAGTTGCCTGCACTAACTATAACGGGAGAATTTCATTGGTTTTTTACGAGTGAAATGTCCAGCTAACTATAACATGTGTGAAACCTATGATTTTTTCAGTGAATATATATATATATATATATATATATATATATATATATAATTCACTGAAAAAACCATAGGTTTCACACATGTTATAGTTAGCTGGACATTTTACTGATAAAAAACCAATGAAATTCCCCCGTTATAGTTACTGTAGGCAACTATAACTCACGCGACCGTAATCCTCTGCTGATGCTAATACTGTATTTAGACACTTATTTGCCCATGTCTTCTTCCATTAAATTTTAGCTATACATATATTACAAATATTTTTTTTTCATAAAGACACATATGTCATCAGCAGAGTATTACGGTCGCGTGAGTTATAGTTGCCTACAGTAACTATAACGGGGGAATTTCATTGGTTTTTTATCAGTAAAATGTCCAGCTAACTATAACATGTGTGAAACCTATGGTTTTTTCAGTGAATTAGCAAGGTTTTTTAAATGCTAATTCCTAACTATAACGTGTGTGAAACCTATGGTTTTTTCAGTGAATTTGTACGGTTTTTTAAATGCTAATTTATTTATGTATTATTTTTTATATATTTATTTTACAATAAACTACGTATTAAAAATTATTATTTTTTTTTTTTTTGGTTTTCACCCTGCGAATTATTTTTTTTTTTTTGTAAAAAAATTTTTTTTTTAGTGCACCCCCGCGATTTAAAAAAAAAAAAATTTTTTTTGCCTTCGGGGTCCTTCAGGGACCCCCTGACAAAGGCTAGGGGGTCAGGAACTCCCTACCCTGCCCCCTTTTCACGTTCGCCACCTTCCTTTTTCACTCTCGCACTGAAAACAAACAAAATGGCGGCCGACACTTCCTGATTTCGACCGATTCGAACGTTGACTAATATGTAACCACCAATCAGAATTACGCTCGCGCACATTAGGGTGCTCGCACGGTGCTCGCACGGTGCGCACCCTGCGCGCATATATATATATATATGCTTTTAAATGCTATTTTCTCCGGAAATAGTGAACAGATTTACACCAGACCTGCAAAAGGCACTTCCTTGACCTTATGGCTACCTCTCTGCCAAATTTCAAGTAATTCTGTTCAGCCGTTCGGGCTGTAGCTGTGTCTAAAGGTCCTATGGAAAAATGCATGGGGAAAACGCGTTTTGGGACCCCCCTTTTATCTCAGCCCCCGCTTGACGAATCCCCCCGAGACTTTCAGGGTAGGAGCGGAGCGTAGCGCCCCACCTATTTTGAAAAATTCGCGAGGATTCGTCATCCGGCGCCAAAGTTATTCAAAATAGAATGTTGCGGATTTCCTATGGAAAAGGGGTCCTAACTATAACTACCTACTGGCGACCGCCAGTAGGTAATATATATATATCCAGGACGGATCCCTTTGTGACGTAGGCGCTCCGGTTTCAGCGCGGTGCATAAACCATTCGGCACGATCCAGCCGATAATTATTTAACAGATTCTTAGTCCTTTGATTCTGTGAACTAAGAAAGGATTGCACTCACTCGTAGTTGTATTTAAGGAAAGGACTTTATTCTTGCCAAACCCAACGCGTTTCGCCTCTGCAAGAAGGCTTGATCACGGGATGAGGTTACATGGCATGCCTCTCTTTTATGATTAGCATGCAGTCACTTCCTGTTTGTTTTTAGACAATTGCATTGTGGTCAGTGAAGTTTTTATACAGTGACAAAGTTAGTATATAATAAATGTGCTCTTTTGCGAGGTGAATATGTTACATAACATTTGTGTTTGCGGACACTTGATGGTCTTATGGCAGTCCTCAATACCTGTCGGCATTTTTTGATGTCATTCTGGTATGTTTGCATGTCTTTCCACCTCTTTAGTCCTCGTGGTTTTTTGGAGGAAAAGATTGTTATTTTGTTTAAGTTCTTTCATTGCTCTCTAGTGAGCATTGTGTTTCCAGTTGCTTGCCAGGGGTGACAGTTCAGTAATGTATTTACAGATGAGTATACAATTCTTCATTCTGATTCAACCCTCTTGGGTCTAGAGTTCTGAAAGTGAGGATGTGTTTCGATTCCTTTCTTCGTAGGGTTTTCAGTCGGTCTCCTCCTCTTTCAGAAACAGGTATTTGTTCCAGAGCCCAGAATCGGAGGGTTTCCCAGTCGCTGTTGTGATGTTTCTCCATATGCTTTGCGACTGCATTGGTTCGATCTTTGTGAATTGTAGCTCGCACATGTTCCAAAATGCGTTTTTTCACTTAAAAAATTGTACTGCCTATGTATTTTTTGTGACACGGGCATTCGATCATGTATATCACATAAGAGCTTTTACATGTGAAGTGTTGCTTTATCTTCCAGGTCATGCCTTTCTGGGTCTGGACTTCCTTCAGGGGTGTGGCCATTTTGCAGACCTTGCATTGTTTGCACGGCCAGAACCCTTCCCTCTGTAGCCATGTCTGTTTCTTTGTGTCTTGGAAGTGGCTATGCACAATGTAATCCCCGATGTTTTTTGCTCTTCTGTATGTGATTTCTGGATGGTCTCCAATGATTTCCGATAGTGTCGTGTCCATGCGTAAGATACCCCAGTGTTTTCTGATGATTTTGTTCAGTTTTTTGTTTTCTGTACTGTATGTTGTTATTAGTCTTATCTTTTGATCACTGTCTTTGCTTTTTGCTTTTGCTTGGTGGAGGATCGTGTTTCTGTCTTGGTTTACGACTCTATCCAAGCACTTTGTGACCACCTTTTTGGGATATTTCCGTGCTAGAAAACGATTGCTGGCGATCTCGCTATTTTTGATGAAGTCCTGTTTTTTTGAGCAGTTCCGTTTCAGTCTCAATAATTATATATATATATATATATATATATATATATATATATATATATATATATATATATGATAACCAAAATCCTGGAACGATCCTCGATACGATCCAAAAGCAGGTACGGACCACAGCGTAGAAGATGATTCTTTTATTTTATTGTAGATTAAAGTGCAAGTGCATAGTGCATAATTATATCAAGCGAGTGCCCAGCCTGACGCGTTTTGACTGCCCCACGGCAGTCTTGATCATATATATATATAGTGATATAGGTAACCTAAATCACAGTAAGGGGTGCATGCACCACCTTACCCAGGCTGCAGTAGCAGACCTGTGGTGTCATTTTGGGTGGCTTCCCAGGGGTGGCATAATGCATGCTTCAGCCCCTGATAGGCCTCTGGGATACCTATGCCATGGGTACATAGTATACCATATACTAGGCACATATAAGGGCACTCCAGATCCAATCTGAAATGTACCTAAAGTACATGGAATCATTTTACAAGAGAAAGCAGATAGGCTGGGGACCTGAATAGCAGGTTCCCAGCCAAACTAAGTCAAACCATCAAAACACCAGGAAAAACAAGCATTTGCAATGCATTATGTCTCGCATTTACGCGAGTTTGAGCTATTGACATTGCAAATAACAATGCCTATTGGCATGGTCATTTACAATGCCAATAGCTTTAACTCGTGTAACTGCGAGACCTATTGCATTGCAAATGCTTGTTACTATTGCGTGTGTTCTCACAGTCAAGTGGCGTGGCGACAGCTGTTTGTGTTCTTGTTACCATTTGTGTCTATTGTAGTGTTACCATTTGTGTCTGTCGTAGCTATGATGTTATTTTTTTTGTAACTTGCGCAGTTAGCGGCACCCGCGCTTATCTTTTAGCCATGTTAAACTAAAGCGTGAGTGCCGCAATTGTTGAAAAAGTAAGGAAATCTTGTTTTTCTATTTCTTTACTTTTGCAGCAATCGCGGGACCAAGCGTTACTTTAACATGGTTAAAGGTAAAGCTTGGGTGCCACGATTGCTGCAAAGTAAAGAAATAAAAAAAAAAAAGAGTGGCCCGCATTTTTTTTAATTTGTTTGTGACGTAGGAAGGTCTACTGATAGCTCTGGCACAGCGCTGACAGGCTTCCCTGCAAGCCGCCGGTTAACAGTTCAGCTATGGTGGCTCTGTGGGTCCATGTTGGCCAAATGTTGGTTGGGAGTTGGATTATGCCGGCTGGAGGGGGTAGTAAAACTGCGTGTATGTGTGGGGGAGAATGGAAGGGGAGGACACAGCAATGAAGGCTGGTCTCGCAGTGGATCGCGGGCGGGTCGTTGCTTCCTTTGACTGTCCAGTGCATTGTGATTGATACAAGCTGCAGCCCCAGAGGAGGAAAGAAAGTGGGGGCGGGTGGTAAGGAAGGAAAGACAACACACGGGCTCCGGCAGCCTCTGCAATGCTGCCACATCACTTGGCGGAGCTGCTCGCCCACCTCACGGCTCTGATAAAAGTACATGAATATAGCGCAGTGAAGGCAGACTCTGAGCGCTAGACGGTGAAGCACTCTGCAGACACTCGGGAGGCAGTGGAAGGGGAGGGGGCACTCATATGTCCGTGTGGCTTCCCCTGCAAACCTCTTCACACACAATGTAAACGTTCAACTTTTTTAGCGTTTAATACAGCTTACGCAGGTTTACTAAGCACTCCCAGTGCTGGTAGATACTAGGACTATGACTCACATCGCAGGCCCGCCAGCACATGCCGCTCCTGTCCCTGAGTATACAGCAATGTGTGCCGTAGGCTAACACCTCCAGAGCGGCTGCAGGGATTACACTTGGTATGTATTCGCTGGGTAGATAAGCAGCTTAAGTATTTCCATTATAAGTTAACGTTTGGCAGATTGGCACGTTTGTTATGACTAGCGGCACAAAGGTTGGTTGGGAGTTGGATTATGCCGGCTGGAGGGGGTACCAAAGCTGTGTGTTTGTGTGGGAGAGAACTGGAGGGGAGGGCACACAACAATAAAGGCTGGTCTCGCGGTGGATCGCGGGCGGGTCGTTGCTTCCTTTTACTGTGTCTGGTGCATTGTGATTGATACAAGCTGCAGCCCCAGAGGAGGAAAGAAAGTGGGGGCGGGTGGGAAAGAAGGAAAGACAAGCATCAACAAGCATTGAAAGCGTGCGTCATCGCGATCGCTCTGAAAGCGAAAGTGATCGCGATGACGCACACGAGTTTTCAAAGTGCTGCTGGCGGACGGCTGCGTGCGTGCACGATCGCGTGAACGCAAGCGTTCGGCCAGCCAGCAGCACTTTGAAAATCCCACATACAAAATGTCTCTTCGAGCCAGCGCAAGCGCTGGGGCTCAGCGAGACCTAAAAATGGGGGCAACCATGCAGTCAGATTCCACCTTCCTACACACAGACAATGGGTTACAGCATAAAACACAGCAAAATATATACAGGAGTTCAATTCTCTAAGCTAGCTAATAATTAAAGGAAGATCTTGAAGAAAGTATATGATAAAAGAAAGAGGAGGAGCTTCTCTTCCATATACTGAGAGCAATGTGGCCTGAAAATATATAAGGAATAGAATTCAATTTAGAATTAATTTATAAAAGACATTGGCGAGTATAGGTGACAGACATCTCCAATCTTCTCCATTGTGTGTTCTTAATGGAACATGACACAGATATAGAAGGTTGTGACGTGAGCTAATAATGACAATGTAAACCAGACTTTTTCTAAGAAACATGCTGTGCATAAAGCTTGTATACCAGTAATGAACCCTGCCTGTCTTAGTTTCAGATGAGATCATTAATCCACATAGTGTTTGACATGCAGATCAGAAAGATTGCGGATTTCCATTTGATCTGTCTTACTTACATTTGTGTCTTGGTCCTTGACCTTCTCTGTTATATTTCTCTTGCTCTCCACTTTCAATTTGTCAGTTTTTTCCAATGTAAGATTTTCCATCTCTAATTAAATTTGTACGTTTCAGTCACTGGATTAAAAATCGAATTCTTTTCTTTTGGATTTAAGTTTAATGGATGTCTGGACATTGTGTGGTTCTGAATATGCTAATTAAATAGGATTTCTGCAATTTTTGTGCATGCCGACTGAACTGGCTTATATTAAATACCAAAATATTACTAAAATAATTTGAACCATCTGTTGGTGCCTGTGTTTAATAATGAATGCACACAACATTAATCATGCATTGGAGACAGTCGGTTTACTATGTTTCAATTAAACACAGACTCCTGTGTAACAGCTTTCTCCCAATTGCTGGGCAGTGACCAGTAATGGTTGTTTACCATCCATGTTTGAGGGCTTTACAATTAAACTGCTCAACAGGTGCATAGTATTTTTATGTTGCCCTTTCTAAAGTGTTGTTTGATCAATAAACCAATGTTGACTTATGGTGATAACGGACCTCTCTCTAATGCTGTACAGAAAAAAAACATCTTTGTTACAGTGTCATATATTGTAATAGATTCCACGGCGAAAGAGTTAATAGAAGCTATCAATCTTGCAAACTGGTAATAAAATGGTGTAAAATGCACAATTTCCTTCATAAAGTTCCTGATCAAAAGTTTTTTCAACATCTAAAAACCGCACTGCGGCTGGGATGTCCAGGAAAGCACTTTAATTATTTTTCTCAACAAGAAACTGCACATTGGGAAATTATTCCTGTCTGGAACAGAGCAAGCTCACTATTGTGAATGACCAGGAAAATAACCCAGATTATTTTCTCCAAAATTGTGACTAATGCTCACTGTTGTAATATGTTTGGCCCTCAACACTTGTATTTAGAAGCCGTTTGGGGATGGGAGGAGACAACTAACTTTCAGATTTTCATCAAGGGAGATTTCCCAGTGCAACAATCTGTCTCTGATGATGTTGTAGTATATCATTCTCAGGTTCATGTAGCTGTTAAAGAAGATACTATCCTTTTCTCTTACTTTGTTACCTTATTCTATGTTCATTGACACCAAGACAGTTGATTCAATATTTCTGTACACATATCTCATCTTCAACTCTCTCTGAACATTAATCTTGTCCCTACCCCACCTATTCAACACTTTTGTTTATTGGCATTTTCAAAACATACTACAATGCAATACAGAATAAGCTCAGAGTAACATTTCTATGATTACAGCTATCAGTAATACAGTTCAAAATAAGTACAGAATAATTTTTTTAGATCCACCATTTGTGAACAGCATACCCTTCCTCAAAGTCAACTGTTCCCTCATCCCCGGGGGACTCCCATTTATCAACAACGTCCCTCCAGAAAAGAGCAATAGGTCTGCGACGTAAACCCTAGCTTCCTCCCTTTGAAGTGCCTTCTCTTCAGCCTGAACACAGCGACTTTACATTGGACACCACACAAGGTCCCCTGTGTGATTTCTAGACCATGACTATATGCGGCCTTGCCAAGGCCAGGGCCAAGTAGGGCCTGGCCTACAGAACAGACTAAGTTAAAAACCAGCAGATATTTTAGTGAGTGATCTAGGTAGGGTCTTATTATGATGCAAAATGTAGAAGTTCAGGACACCCCCAGTTCATGTGTCCAAAATCAGCTCCTTAAGTTGAGCAGCAAGGACAACCACTTGGCTCCCCGCCATATATTGCTTGGATCCTGTGAGGAGTAATGTTGGACTTGGCCCTTTTTGCAGGGTCATCCCTGAACTTTTTGCCTTCCTCCTGCATTTTCTCTGACCTGTTTTTGTTGGTTTTATTACTCTGGGCACTTTCCCACTGCTGATCAGTGCTAAAGTGCATATACTCTCTATTGTAAATTGATGTATTGATTAGTGATTCCATAATTGGGTTATTTGATTTACTTGCCAAACCCTAGTACAGTGCACCAGGTCTTGTAAATCAAATGCTGCTGGTGGGCTTGCAGCACTGGCTGTGCCACCCACAGAAGCAGCCTGTAAAGTGTGTCTCAGGCCTGCCATTGCAGAGCCTGTGTGCAGTCTAGGACTGCCATGTTGACTGGCCAAGTGCACCCACTTGCCAGTTCCTAAACCTTCCCTTTTCTTCATATCAGACACCCCTATGGTAGGCCCAAGGGCAGGGTGCATTGTAAGCATAAGGTAGGACATGCCCTTGTGTGTGTGGCTTGTCCTAATAGTGAATTACAGCCGTTTTCGTTTTTCACTATTGCAAGGCTACCTGTTCCCCGTAGGTCAGAATGGACAGTTTGATTATTACACCTTATAATCCTAACTGACTCGGGGAGCTAGGTAGAAATTCGAGTTTAGTATGCCTGAACTCAGAATGATAAAGTACATCTTTTAGTGAAGTTGTTTTAACATTCTGTGTTTGAAAATACCACTTTTAGAAAGTAGGTATTTTCTTGCTTAACTATCAAAGCCTGCCTCTGCTAGGTTGTGTATTGTGTGTCTGGTTTTGTGAGTGACAGGGGCTGGAAGATTCCAGGAGAGAGGGTGAGTCAACACAGGGCTGAATAGAGAGATCTGCATGTAGATGGGTGGGAGGAGCTGCACCTGGGACCTGAATAGAGCTGTGCCTTCCCTCCACAATGCTGGCTCCACCTCCGTGGGTGTGTCTGATGTACCTGGCCTGCACTGTGAAAGGAAAGAAGGAGTCTTGTCAACAAAGTGCTCCAGAACTGAACAGAACTGGTTTGGAGTACACAAAGGCCTCTCTGCCTTCAGAGAACAAAGAGAAAAGTAGTATAAATATGGGGACCCAGACCTCAAGATGTTAGATCACTTCTGGAACAACAAGTCAAACCTCTGCCAAGGAGAAGAACCAAAGGAAGCTGTAGGAGTTGTACTGCCACCCTGCCAGTGTGCTGTGTTGCTGGGTTGGCCTACAGTGGTGCCTTCACTGCCAAGGAGAGGAGAAGGAACTTTCAAAGGACTTTCATCATCTTGCAGAATATTACTTCAAGGGGCTTGAACTTGTGCTTGCCTCCTGCTGATGTCTCAGGGACAAAAGACTTCACCACCAGCTCCCCTCTTAATTTCCTTGCCGGGAATTCTATCTGCAGAAGCCTGCGTGTCGCTGGGAGCAGGAAGCATGATGCAACAAGAAGAAGCGTGTGGCCGCCGCAGCTGTAGTTGTCGCATCACCGGAGAAGTGTGCTGCCGCCGCATCTCCCCAGAAGCGTGTGTCTTGGTCACAGTTGTCTGCCGACGCATCACCGGAGAAGCGTGTCGCTACCGCGAGTTTTGCCGTCGCATCACCAGAGAAGCGTGTCGCAGGCTCTGTCGCAGCTCCAAAGTACAGTGTCACTGCAAGGCTGCCAGGGCGTGCACGCATCGCCTTCACATCGTCGCATCTAGGACGCCATCTTATCGCATCGGATTATCGCATTGCATCGATGCGCCATCTTGCCGCATCGCAAACGGGCCGCAGCACGAGAATCTACGCATCACCTCCTCTCCAGTAAGGATCAAGACGCATCCCTTACTCTGCGCAAGCATTGAGGCACGATGCATCATCTCCCCCGAAGCAAGGAAACGACACATCTCCAACGCTGCGAGCCTTTTGTTTATTTTGCGTTATGCATCCAGGTACTTTTGTGAGAACTGTGTCGCATTTACCATCAACTTGAACTTAGTTAATTCTACCATCTTTAAGTCAAGTTTGAGTACAGTATTGTGGATTTTTGTCGTTTGTGGTCTTGTGTTAAGTCTATATAAAGAATACTTCTTTTTGTAAAACCTGTGTGGTGTCCATCTGTAGTGTTTTCACTGTATTACTGTATGTGTTCACAAATGCTTAACACACTGCCTCTGAGATAAGCCTGTCTGCTCGTGCCAAGCTACCAAGGGGGTGAGCAGAGATTATCCAGTAGTGTAATCCCCTTTCCCTGACTGATATGACCTATAGATATAATTAAATTGAACATATTTGAGGCATGTGTTGTGAAAAACCTTCTGTGAATATGTAGGTACCCTCCACCATTCAGCATGTGTCTTATCCCTCCCTAGATCAGCAGACCAACGATGCCTGGAGGGCGCTCAAAGGTTTCATTACCAGCCCATTTGCAGCTTTATAAAACCACAAGACCAAATGAATCCCGATCCCAGGGCTAGAAGTAACTGAAGGATTGCATGAATTGGAGGTTCCTCTCTCACACTCACGCCCTCCCCACAAATCTTGTACAGCATAAATCAGGGATCCACAAATAATGAATTGTCCCACTGGTAGGCAAGACTGTTCTACCAGTTCACCACAGAGATTTAATGCCTTAATTTGTAAATAGTCTTCTACGATCACCAACCCTACCTACATCCAGGAGTCCATCTGCTTTGAATTAAAGAAAGACAATGGCTCACCATGAGGGAGTCCCACCAATGTGAGTTCAGGGGCATAAGGGGACATTGTACCAGTGCGACACAGCCCATCCCACAAGCAGTTCAAGGCAATAGAAAAAAAGGATACCTGAGCATGGAATCCAGGTTTCCGGACGTAACAGTTTTGCCAACAGGCGCCCCTGGTTATGTTCATTGCCCACCAGACCAAGATGTGCTAGTCCCACTCCATCTAGCCATCTCGCGATCCACTGGAATTGAGCAGCTAGAGAGTACAATTCAAAGTCTGGGACTTCCAGGCCACCCTCAAGTTGGTGGCAACATATTGTAGTCAATGCACCCCTCCGGTGCTCACCATTCCAAATAAGGACCCAAAGGAGTGCAGTAATACGCCAAAACTTTCATAAGAAGATTTACAAAAAAGTAGAAAGTGTAGGAAGCATTATAATTTTAGAAATTGCGATGCATGCCATGATTGGTAGTTTGAGCGTACAGCCAAAAAGACACAGGACTTCAGTGACTAAATGCCCCTCCCCCCAGATTCCCTTCATGCAGGTCCTCCAGATCATGGAAGATCTGGATACCCAAATATCTAGAGGTTCACCCCACCTATTTTCCATTTCTTCTAATCAGGTTTATATAATGTCTGGTCTGCTTTTCCTTGTTTTCAACATCTTTATCCTAGCCACAGCTTTGTATGAGCTAAGTGTACTCTAAACCGGAGACATTGAGGCCTATGACTCCAGGAACAAAATTTAAATCATATTATGTTTCGATCTTTACCTAAAATACGAATTCAAACTTCTGAGAAATTAGTAGGGAACTATAAATAATGAATAGGGTCTAGTGAAATTTTACAGAACCCATCTCTGTTGTTTCCTCTACCATGTCTGTTACTGGACGATTGAGCATACTGCAAGACTGATTCAGAAATGTCACAAGGACGTGCTAACCTACATGGAGAATAATTACATTGCATGGAATTGAAGGCTCAGAAACTCCATACAGTATTGTACTAAGAAATAACATTCTAATGTAGACCAAAGTCTGATCAAATCTATAAACTAAAGCAGAAGTCTTTATCTATAAACTCAAAATGGAGACTAGCAAAAGTTATGTTGTACACAAACAACTAGGCGGCTCTACAACCTTAGGATTCTGATATTCAAACACAAACAGTTAAGCTGTGCTTAGGCTGTGAGGCACAATAAAAAATACAAAAAAGTAATGACCTTTTGGCAATATAAAATAGCTGGGTGGGACACTGCATATTCTCTGAATACTTTCAAGCTCAGACTGTTAGTAAGTCCAATGTGTTCCAATGTCTGCAGCTACAGAAAAAAATGCTATAAAGATACTGTGTGATATGATATGTTTGCATTGGTCCACTGACTCATTAGATTTGAGTCCAGGTACCAAGGAATATGCAAAAGTCTGAAAGACCAAAAACAATTCATCATCCAAAAGTGATATTGACTCCCCAACCCACCCCACACAATGAATGGGAGGGAGATCCTTGGTTAAATTGTAGGGTTCGGCCAAATCTTAAGGAGAATCAGAAACACACTGTGCTCTGGTTATTTTTTTAGAAGGATTTCAAATATCTTCTCACTCGAAGCAAATAGAAGGAAAGGCTTTTCGGAGAAGTAGTGCCTATGCAGGTATGACAGGATTTGGTAGGATGCCAACACCAATGAAGAAGCTCTTATAGAGATTCTTACCAACCATGTAAGATGCATCTTCCTCCCAGGAGAGAGAACTGCACACATGGTCAAACATATGTGTAAATCAATAGAGACAGTATAAGCTTTCTTAGTGAGGTCTCACTGTTTCCAGACAGCTAGCAGGTAAACAGAAGTGGTATAATGTAGATATCCCAAGGACAGGTAGGCTCTTTCTGGGTAGATCTGGGGATACTATCCAAAGCAATCAAAATTAGTGTGGGCTAATTATTTTTCACTTATTATTTTCATGCAGATCTTTGGGCTGAATGATTATTGGAGCTAGCAACCAGTAATTGCGAAACTCTACAGTGGTAATAGTGCACAAGGCCTCAGAGCATACCATACATAAGGACAGTCACACAAAATAGATTCATGGTAATGTGAGGACTCCTAATTCGAGGAAACCGTAAAGATTTTAGATAGAGAGACAGTAGACACCTATTCTATGGTTACAGGACAAGGGGGTCTTGGTCTCAATGTTACATACTGCAATGCATCGGCAATAACTTTCACATAGCCATCAGACTGCTGCCATTGTGCGCTTTAGACTCATGGTTTTAAGACATTGCAGCAGAATCTAGTTCTCTTCTGGGGAAAATCAAACTGATAGTGGAACATATTTTAGAGCATCAGGGCAAGTGGTCCACAAAATCACAGTGTAATGACAATGCACGGAATTCAGACTGAAAGTCAATAAGATATCCATATGGAACATAACTATCAACACTTTACAATTACATAAAATATAGTTGTTTGACCTAAACAAATGCATGTCATGGCATAAAGTACTATTGTGATGACTTGGTTACATATGTATGCAACTTTAGTACTGTGTACACAAGGATCTTTACTTTGCTTTTCATGAAATTCCCTTGGATAGAAATTTGAATTGTTACTTTCTCCAGGACTGTCTTCGTTTTGAGAGTCAGGTCCGTCTACCTTAACTGTATGTCATATCTATCTTAGTGTGTGTTATGATGGGGTGCCAGGCTTTGTGCTTTGAAATGTCGTGCAGCAAATGTGCAGGACATCAGTATTAGACATGTTTTTTTACTTCTTGCATTCTGAAATCGCTCTGTAGAAATGTTACTCTGCTGTTAGTGGTCCATACATGTTTTAATAGTGTATTGTTTTCTGAAAGCTGTCCCAAAGTTTACCTTTTTGCATTACAGCAAGAACTGGTGGCAGCTAAAGAGTGTAATTCTTTGTTAATGGAGCTAGTGTGACATGCCTGAGTTTGTCGTCTAAGGAACTATTGGTATTAATTCGGACACCTACTTGTACTCAGCAATTAATGTATGTTTTACATGAAACACATGTATCTCCTCAACAGTCCTATTTTCTGCATTGGATCCGTTATTCAAAATAATTTAGTTTAGAACTGCACACTATATCAGTGAAAAATAAATATAGCTCCTCACAAGTAGAATAGTGACAAATTATTTCAAGTGTCAGTAACACAATTATTATATCAATTGCTATTCATCTTCTCTTCCCTTAACTCCTTTCTGAACTGAGGGTGTAAAATCTTTTTTTTATTTCTTTTCATTACATTGCAAGATACATCCAGCATGGTGCTTAAGGGCCCACCCTGCATAACAGGAAATTTACAGTAGCGAATGCAGACATTTTTACTTTTGTAGTGAACAATTCCCAGTCCGTCTTCAACCCATCCCAAAAAAGCCCAACAGGCAGAGCATATGTAACATTATCACACTTGTGCAATATAGTGCAGCCTCCAGTAGCTCAATAGGTCCCACATCCAAGTCCTTCAGCCCATCAAAACAATTATAGCAAGTCCAACAAATACGCAGAGAGCGGCGCCCAAACATCTTTAGGCCTGGAAGTGGCAGGTAGCTCCTCTGCATATATCTCCATGTGTTCTTTACAATGCACAAGATCTCGAATCCACTTAATCAAACTGGGGCCCGAATTGGCTGCCCAATGCATTGTGACAGCACGTTTAGCAAACAGAGCAGATATAGCAACAATAATTCTATTGCATGGTTTGATCTTATTTACCAGTCCGAGCAGGCACGGTTCGGGTGTACATTCAATCCTTTCAAGTGTCATTTCAGTGAGCACCCTTACAACACGCTGCCAAAAAGCAAATATAACAGCACAGTCCCATGCCAGGTGCATGAAGTTAGCCCCATCCTGCCCACATCTAGTGCATCCCGCATCCTCCCTCAGCCTAAATTTCAACAGCTGCACAGGGGTCTAATACAACTAATATAGGTACTTACAATTTATAATGCGAGGATTACATTTAGCAGTCAAGCGCCCCGTCAATTTGCAGCAAGACTCCCAACTTTCCCATGTCATGGGGACCATAAGCTCTTTGTTCCATTTATCAAATGAGGAGTCCGACCAGTCATTTTTCCTTTGGGAAGAGTTGTATAGTTCAGTGATTAGCCCTCTGCTCGCCCTCCCGCTTAAATGGCCTGTAGTTCTTTCAGAATCTTGGACTCTGTAGGGAATTCGGGGTTTAAGGACCGTACTGCCAAGCGCAGTATGGAACACATGAAATCAAGCATTGAATTGTAGGTTTGACCAGCCTGAAAATCAGTAAGTGACAAAAAGGAGCCATTCAAATACGTCACCAAGCTTTGTAACCCCTGCATTCTGTAGTAGAGTTAGGGCCCCACATTCCTGCACCACAGAGATACCAGGGTGTGCAACAATCGGGATATCTGATATATATATATATATACACACACACACACTCTATCCTTGCACATTTAGCAAGGGTCTTCTATGCCCAAACAGTACATTTGACCGGATTAATCTCCTTCCTTGTGCCACCCTCACCACCCAGCAGGATCATGGCGGTTAAAGGGGTTGGGTGTGCAGTATCCGCCTCCACAGCTATGTGTGGCAGATATCGTTTTGGGAAATACCAATAGTGTGCAAATTGCACTTGAGCATACAGATAATACAAAAGCAGATCAGGCGCCTCAAAGCCGCCATGCTCAAATGGCAGTGTTAGAGTAGGCCAGCTGCATCTATGCGGCTTTTCATCCCACACCAACGACAGCAGGCAGAACTGCAATGTTTTAAAAAAGCCACATTCAGCCTTATTGGAATATTCACAAATAATTATTATTATTATTACTGAGTTTTGTATCGCGCCTGGTTACCCTTGGGCATCCCCGCGCTCTTCCAGAAAAAAAGGCACCATAACACAAGACAGCGGCATTAAGCAGGGAACAGGTAGGTCTTTAAAAGTTTTCGGAAACGTAAAGTACTCGTTTCAGAGCGAAGAAATAACGGAAGGGAGTTCCACAGAGTTGCAACGTTTATGGAAAATCTTCTGCCGCCAGTCCTGGCCTTCCTCACTCTCGTGACTTGCAGCAGATGTTGGTGATCCGAGCGCAATGTACGAGGGGCCTTGTAGGGTTGAACCATCTCCCGTAGGATGGGTGCCCCTTTACCCTGCAGGATTTTGTGGGCCATGCAGAGTGCTTTAAAATTCACCCTCTCTCTGATAGGAAGCCAGTGAAGCGCCTTAAGCGCCGGGCGGGCAGATTGACGCCTGGGAAGATCCGTCAGGAGCCTAGCAGCAGCATTTTGTACTTGCTGCAGTTTGTTTAGGGTTGTTTCTGGGGCCCCCAGAAACAGCGCGTTGCTGAAATCCAACCGTGAGATGATGAGTCCCTGGATTAGCAGCCTCCTCGAAGCCATCGGGAGAAGAGGTAAGATCTTCCGGGCAGCCCGGAGCAGACCAAAGCACACGCCTGCTGTTATTTTAGCGTGTGTCCTAAAAGAGAGGTCCTGCTCCAGCCACACCCCCAAGCTCTTAATCTCCTGTTTGGGGGTGGGTGCCACTCCCAGGCAGCTGGGCCAGCTGCTCGGTGAGAGGGAGGGAGGGGAATTCCCCAGCATCATCAATTCGGTTTTCGAACCGTTAAGTTTGAGTGCTGAGCTGCACATCCACGTAAAGATCTGAGATAAGCAGGTGTGCAGCCGGTCGGGTTGGTTAGCCGACTGGGGGAGCCCTACCACCAACTGGGTATCATCGGCGTAGCTGATGATCTTGATACCCAGTGGCAGCACCACACTCTCCAGTGGGGCCATATAAATGTTAAACAATGTAGGGCTCAACGATGAGCCCTGTGGCACACCACACTGGAGAGGGACAGATGTTGATTTCTCCTGGCCTTCCCAAACCTCAAACGTCCGGCCCTCCAAAAATGACGCGAACCATTTCAGGGCCATCCCGGAGACCCCCACCCCCGCCAGCCGTTGGAGTAACACCTGGTGGTCTACGGTGTCAAATGCCGCACTAAGGTCCAGGAGGATCACTGCCACCGATCCCCCTGAATCCAAAATGCTCCTGGCATTCTCCACGACTGCGAGCAGGGCAGTGTCCGTCCCCTGACCAGGGCGAAAACCCGTTTGGGAATCACCCAGGAGGGAATTGGATTCCAAAAAACCCGATAGACGCCTGTTCACGAGTTTCTCCGCCACCTTGCTAATGCCGGGGAGCAAAGAGATAGGCCTAAAATTAGCAAGGTCGGCGGGGTCCAGGCTAGGCTTCTTCAAAAGGGCCTTGACAACCGCTCCCTTCCAACTGGGGGGCACCACTCCTTTGGAGAAAGAAAGATTTATAAGGTCAGTCACAGAGCCGCCGATGATAGAGGCGACCTGCTTCAGGTATTTCATCGGTACAGGGTCTCTCGGTGACCCACTCTTCACAGTTGCCAGAACCCCGAGAGCTTCCTCCACCGTAACTAGACCAAAGGAATCCAGCTCCACCGCCCGCGGCCCAGGGCAAAGCCCTTGGCTGCCACCCGAGTGTGTCTCCTGGGCTAGCTGAGGAAGGGATGCCAAGATGTTTTCAACTTTGGTCTTGAAGAAAGAAGCAAGTTCGGAACATTTCTCACGTGGGTTGTCGTGAGTAACCAGGGGTTCAGGAGTTTGCAGGAGTTCTCTGATAACCCTGAAGGATTCCTTCGAGGAGTTGGAAGAGAGACCTATTCTCTCCTCGAAAAACACAGCTTTCGCTGCCTTGATGGCAGATTTATAGGTACCGAGAGACACCCGATATTCTGTCCAGCTGTTTTTACTCCAGTCCTTCCTCCAAGTCCGCTCCATCCTCTTGCAGCCCTTCCTGAGTGTTCTCAACTCTGGTGAATACCAGGGGGCTGATCCCACTCTTCTACCCCTGGTAAGTAATCTTTTCTTAGGTAGAATGGCATCGAGCGAATTGGTCAACCAGGTGCTAAGGTACACATCGGCTACCAGCGGATCTGACCCAAGAAGGGGCCGGGACGACTCCAAATGTGTTGCCCAGATGTCCACTGGAAGCCTAGACCAGGCTCTTCCAACCGTAAATACCCTGGGAGTTGATGCCACTGCGACATCAAACTGCCATTGGGCCGGGACCATAAAATGGTCTGTCCAGGGCAGAGCCAGCGCGGGCAATATTTTGAGGCGATCCGAGTTTGAAAATATGGGATCAAGCAGATGTCCCTTTGCATGTGTTGCACCCGAGTTGGCCAGGCTGATCTCAAACGCCTTGATGTCGAACTGCAGATCTGCACCCAGAGAGCAAGAGGGGTCGTCAAAGTGAATGTTGAAATCACCCAATGCCACAAAGTTGGCAGTAGAGGAGGCAAGGAGCGCGACCGTTTTGAGAAAGGAGTTGATAAAATTGCCCATAGTCCCAGGGGGGCGGTAAATCAAAAGGCCAGCCAGGGACGCCGTAGGCGACAGACGTAGGGAGAACTGACAGCTCTCGCAGTCGCTCAACCCTCCCTCTTGAACCTTACACACTAACGTATCCCTGTAAAGGATGGCAATTCCCCCGCCCCGGCCCACCGGTCTGTCTAGATGGAATATGAGGAAGCCTGGTGGAAGTGCTCTAACCATGTCCGGGCCGGAGCATGAGGAAATCCAGGTCTCCGTTAGGAACAAGACATCCAATTTATGGTCAAGGATGAGAGAGTTAATTTCCGTCGCGTGATTGGGTAAAGAGCGGCAGTTCAGCAAAGCTAGTGATAACACAGAGTTATCCAAATCCGGATTGCAGGCCCCACAAGGGAGGAACGGGTATCCGTCCGCGTGAGCAAAGCTACAAGAAGATACAATAGGGGACCGCCAAGAAAGAAGGTCATCCCTCCTATACCTGATACATGTAGGAGGTGGCTCCTGTGAGACAGGCAGGGGGACCAGCCCTGAGCCCGTCTGGGCCCAGACGGGCTGAACTCTGGCGTAACTCCGGCGTCAGTCTGGCGTCCCCGCTGCGCGTCAACATGGCTACCTAAATACTCTCCTAGCGAGGTAGGGAGAGGACTTCAACACGTGCTAGGACCCACTCACCTAAGATGGCCGCCACGGGACAGGGGCGGAGGACCCACAAAGAGCGGTGATTTCACTATTATAGTGCAAGTATGGTGACAGAGGTGGGGGTATGCGAGGCCAGGCTGATTAAGAACAAGGGATAAGTGTTCAGAAACAAGCTAAATAAAAGGCAAAAAACAGGTATTTTAAAATCAAGGAACTGCCAAAAGCAGCGCTCCAGGTATAGCGCTCACGCTGGAATAGGGCGGCGCTGCAGGATTTGCCTACCTAAATACTCTCCTAACGAGGTAGAGAGAGGACTTCAACACGCGCTAGGACCCACTCACCTAAGATGGCCGCCACGGGACAGGGGCGGAGGACCCACAAAGAGCGGTGATTTCACTATTATAGTGCAAGTATGGTGACAGAGGTGGGGGTATGCGAGGCCAGGCTGATTAAGAACAAGGGATAAGTGTTCAGAAACAAGCTAAATAAAAGGCAAAAAACGGGTATTTTAAAATCAAGGAACTGCCAAAAGCAGCGCTCCAGGTATAGCGCTCACGCTGGAATAGGAAGGAGTGAAGGAGTTTGGGGAAAAATAGTCATCTTTACTGCAGCGATCCCATCTGTAAGTGAAAGTGGCAGGCAAGTCCAGCGAGAGACCTGCTCAGTGATTTTAATAATGACACACCCAAAATTTGTGGTCAGAACCATATCAGGGTCCATATGCACCCAGATCCCCAAATACTTCACCGGGTCAGTTAACCAGGAGAGCGGGAATTCTAGGGCTGTCTCCTGAGTGCAGACCGTCAGTGGGAACACCATGGACTTTGCCCAATTTATTCCCAGCCCCTAGTGCCTCTCAAACACAACATATTCACATAGCAGGGCTGGGAGATATGTGGCCGGCTCACGGACGTATAACATAATATCATCCGCATGCAAAGTAATAGCCAGCAGCCGCTGTCGAAACCCCAAAGAGGCATCTGCATGTTTTTGTTGGATCTTACATGCAAACGGCGCAAGCGCCAATGAGAAGATCATCGGGGAAAGGGGACATCCCTGCCTGGTGCCCCTACATATTGAAAATGTATCCGATACCCACCCATTAACTCACAGCCTTGCGACCGGACCAGAGTACAAAAGACACACCCATTGCAGAAAAAGTGGCTGCATACCCATTCTCTGCAATACAACAAACATGCATCCCCATTGTAGCGAATCAAAGGCTTTCACCGCATCCAGCAGCACCACTACGGATGGAAGCTCCGGATCCAAGTGATGTAAGACAGCAAAAATGTTCCATGGATTATGAACGGTCGACCGCTTAGGGACTAATCCCGACTGGTCAGAAAGGATCAGATTTGGGGCCAGAGTTTGTAATCTATTCGCAATTATTTTCACCACAATTTTAGTATCAATGTTTCAGGACAATGGTCTATATGACTCGCATTTATTTGCAGCTTTCTCTGGCTTTAAAAGTGTAACAATAAGAGCCTCCCAGAGGGTAGGAGGTAGCATACCTGTCTAGTATGCTTCGGCAAATACATCTAGCAATCTCGGGCCAGATCCTCAGTATATGCCTTATAAAAGTCACTGGGCAGCCCATCCAGCCCGAAGCTTTACATGTAGGGAGGGACATTATAGCTTCCTTGACACCCTCCACATCAAAGGGCTGAGTCAAGTATTCCCACTGGCCATTAGATAGCCACCCAAGAGCGATATCCTCCAGATACCTGGAGACTTCACATCGCTCACCTATGGTCTAGTCCCAGATAATTAGGTGTAAAAGTCAATTCACCTGTGATTTATCAGATCTGGCGTGACACCCAACACAAAGTGACCCCCTGAGCATGCAGGCAGTGACCTCCAGGCCACCACCCCTCACTTACATTTAACAAACACATACCCGCACTTACTGTTCCTCTTTCTCAGGATCATTCACGATTTCACATCGATGCTTTTTCAATGTTTTAGCGTGATCCATTGTAGCTTTCGGGTTACTGAAAATCTTGGAGGCACAGTACGGGCCAATCCTCAGGTGAGCAGAGTAAAGCATTGGGTATGGGATCTCTTCCGCTATCAGCAACTTGTTTACTGGGAAAAAACTCCCTCCTGGCCTCCTGGACTGCCGTTGTGAAGTCCGGGGAAAACGCCAACGCATTTCCTTGATAGTTAATGGAACCTCTTTCTTGGGCCAGTCGGAATATAGTTCCCAATCCTTATCGTTTAACAGACATGTAATAATGGGAAGCGGTGGGGCCCCAGGGACCGGGTGGGCCACAAGCAAGTTGTGTATGTGCTCCACTATTTGCACCTGAGATAAATTATCCGCAACAAATATATTTCAGCATCCCCTCCACGTAGACCTCCATTTTGCAGTGTTGGTCGATTCCGGCTGCCCTGTGATTCTAAGGTTGTTTCTCCTAGATCTTGCCTCCAAATCTTCGTTCTTTGCCTGGATAACCGCCAGAACTTCCATATTCAAGGTTTTATTGGAGATGGTATGCAGATCATCTTCAATTGTAGAGACCCTATGCTCAACTTCACGTATCCTGGTGTGTTGTTCATCCAGCTTCGCAAGCCATGTGATACATTTGCAGGTTTAAAGTGTCAATATTTCCATCGATTGACTGAAGGCTATGCTGCATCATCAGAATTGTGATCTGCCTGGCTTGCGCATCTCAAACATGAGACGGGACTGCGTTTTATCAGTTTTACCCATCGTTGTTGGCACACGTGTGGCACAGGCAGCCGACGCTCACCATCACCACACCAACCGTGTATACACCACTTATTGAGGCAAATAGTGTAGTCCGCACTGGCGTGTATCAACTATAGCACTGATAGCCACCACACCACAGCCACCCTACCATAGCTCCTTATCCACAACCGCAAGTCACAGCAGCGCGAAGCACAACTTCGGGGCTGTAAATTCTTATTGTGCTTAGCTAATCTCCAGTATCTTCGGATGTGAACACTACCACTGGCCTAGTAGCGAAAGTCTCGTCAGCCTCCGCAGCAGTCAGCATGCCCAGATATAGACTGCCGTAAACACTTTTTACCGAGCAGAAAAGTGTGCCAACCTGGAGTGTACTCGCACAGTCAACTATCAGGAGTCAAGGCGCAACAGGCGTCTGGCCCAGGTACAGCACCCGGCTCCCAGAGTAAGACCAGCAGGGAAGACCCACTATCACAGGCCTCAGCTTTGTGGTGCATATAGGTTATTGCACCGGCTCCACATATCAGCCCCCGCCGCCCGGGGGTGGGGGGACTCAGCATGTGTGTAGAGCAGTGTATTCCATCACCATCCGCTGCTTCACCACGGATCTCTGCAGTACAGTCTGTGAGCTGGGTGGTGCCCTCTCAGCTCGCCTCACATCAGGTGCAATACAGGCAGTCCAGGCCCAAGAAGCCTCCACGCGGCAGTCGGTGGCACCCGGGTCGCCAGTCGCTCGCAGCTTTCCCATCGCTCCAAATCACACACTGCGGGCAGGTACCCTCTCCGCTGTTCACGCAGCCCGTGCAGCCAAACCAAGGCCTCCACAGCAATCAGGAACGAGCACAGCCCTCAGCCAAGAGTGACAGCTGCCATGTTGTTTGCCTAGGGCCACTCCGTTCTACAGCAAAATGTCGCCAAACCACAGCCTTTGCGGGACTGCAAGCAGTTTTATTCAGGTATGGGACCCCTTAGTGTCATGATGGGCTGCTCTGTGCAGCTGTCATTTGCCTCCTTGTTCAGGATTGTGGATCGGCCGGAAGAGCTGCACCAATGCACAGCCATCTTGACGTGCGTCCTCTAGCACCCCCGTAAAATCTTCTCTAACTTTTTGTGAAGATGACCCACTTCACATTGCTTGGAGAAACTTATTGATGATGGGAAAGAAATACTCAACTACTCGGTCAATATTGTTCTAAAACATTTCAATTAAAGCTGTGCCACCTTAAAACCCATGCTCATTGAAGATCCATCTGCCCTTGAGCTTCTAAAATTCCTTCAATAATCTGCTGTAGTGATGTGAGTTTCCTCTTAGACATATTTGCAACCTCACTATCATTATAAATAAAGGTTAGACCCTGGGACATGTGTGTTTGTTCTGATCTGTTTGAATATCGCAGAGTGATGGATAATACCCAGATGATGAAGATGTATCTAGGCTGGAGTATACACATTATTTGACATAGATCAACTTTCCCTAGCTTCATTAAATATGTATTTGAGCATCCTGTAGACTCTTCTTGATGGAAGAGTTATCTTCCCTGCTCACACATAATAAAGCTACTGTGATGGATAATCACCAACACTTTATTGCATATAAACGTTTTTCTGCAAATATAACCCTTACTTTTCCTGGCTTTTTATTTGGATCTTAATAGGTGTCCCAGGTATGATTAACATTAAGTTATAAACAGGCAGTGAGTGCCTTGTTGTGTTGTGTCTGCATGATAAACAATCAAATTTGACCGACACTAGAAACATTCTGTCATATAAACATATGATGGCTCCACAGTAATTTCAGTAATCGAGAAAATATTTTTAGGTCTGGCTTGATAGCATAGCTGTTCTACAGTCTTTAGTTTACAATACTTTATAAAGTGGAATTTGAACGCTCCCAGAGAGCATTTTACTCTCACCTTGTGCCATTGGTTGTTTTGTGTATTCCCCCGCTTCTCATAGAGTGCTTGAATTGCACTGTGTGAGGTACCATTTGAAAGAACTAAAGTACACTGAATCATCTCAGAATAAGGACTTGATTTAGAATATGGAGAACCGGTTAGTTCCTCAAACTTATGGTGGAGTACTCAATGTGTAAAACACTCAGTCTGCCCGCTCTAGTTGGAGTCGGGTGGACTTTGCCTTTTGAGTGGTGATGTACCCACTAGCTAGACAATGAAAAGCTTGAACTGATGGACAGATGGGGTACAGGACTTTGGAGCTCACAGTCTGATGTTTCTTTTTTCTGTCCATCATGTGGAAAAACCAGGTGTTCCCATACGAAACAAAAAATATTCCCACACCCTAGGAGAAAATTCCCAGGGTGTGGGTATTACTAGTTTTTTTCTTTTTCAATAACAAACTTCCACTTTGCCAGTTTGTTATTGAAAAACAAAAAAGGTTTGGTGTGTGGCTGCCAAATACACAGCAGCTATGAACCAAACTTTCAGTGCCTTCAGCGAACCACAGTGGCAGAGGTATCTGTGAAGGTATAGCGATCACCACTGGGCAGATGGAGCCCCCTCAATATAATGGCAAAACAACAGTGACAGATGCATCACTGAAGGTATGGAAATTTCCGCTGGGCTGATGCTGCTCCCTCAATATAGTGGGTGGTAGTTCACCAGGGTTAGAGACGTACGGCCACCCCCAAACTTTATACCAGGCCCTACATTTTTATTATCTTATTTATCCATTATCAACAGAAACACTGCAGCAGGCTTCTTAAAATGTTTTAAACTGAACTCAAAATTCAGCCAAACCTTTTGCCTTTTCCAATGCTTTTTTTAATGGTATCATTGGGGATCTTTTAGCTTGTAGGTTGATATTTTGCATTTTACTGGAACTGTGCAGCACTGATGTAGATTCCTCAGGTGAACCACCTTGTGAACTTTACTGCTGCTTGAATTGGTCCCATTGGTTAACAATGGGAATTTATTTAGCTGCTTAAGTAGTGTAATCTATGATTATTGAGATTTTTAAGCCCAGGTAAGCTCTGGAATTTGCAATTTTGCTCCTCAAATTTCAGTGCATAGCCAGGATAGAAGGTCATTGTTTAAATCAGGTTGCACGGTTGTCTAGATAAATACTTAACCTCCTTCAAACTGGCAGAATCATTACAATCTTACAATTTAGTTGACATGCCAAACTGAAATAACTGTAAATGCCATGAAAGAATGTGAAAAGGAGTATGAATCAAATAACGTCTATATATTTAGTAATACAATACAAATTTCACTTTAATAAATTATTTGTCAATGTTGAAAGATGAGACACTAGATTTGTCTTTTTTGAAAGTTTCATAGACATTGAGATTGAAACACATCTACAGGAAAATCCAACTTCAAATTATATTTGTTAAACAGATAGGTCTATGTCCAAAGCTGGAGACCAGCAATTTTGTATTCACTTCTAAACAAATCTATTACTTGTTTATCAGTTTACTTCTTGTTTTGTTACTGATGTAAAGCAAATTGCAGAGAGCACTGTGTTAATATTCTGAAAGAAGCATAAGCAAAACTTTAGGCAAAGGGCATATGTACCTACAGACGGTGGCATGTCAAGGCTTTCCTCAGGTTCTTGTCATCAAACTGTTTAAAGTATTGATAGTCCTATATAATTGGTGTTCTAATATTGTTCTTTTAATCTGGACCAATGATCCTCCATTTTTATTATTATTACTATTATTATAGTTCATTCCTTATATGTTCTCCCCTTCTTATTGTTCTTGGTGGTACATTCCAACAGTTGGTAATGCTGCCTGCCTTAGAATGTTGAAGACTAGAATTCTATTCTGTCACGTGAGTGTGACAGTTGAGGTAATGGTGGAGAGAGAGAAGACATGTGATAAACATAGATGTAGTATGCATTAGATTGCTGCATAATTTGCCTATAGCCCCTACTTATGATTGCATAACACAAGGTACCAGTACTATGTTGTACTTAAGGCCCCTGTAATTTGTTCTTTGACAAATATTAGATTACTTGAACACCTACTCTACATCTTTGTATACAAGCAGAACATACTGAAATTCTTTGTATTATAGGTATGAAAGTTACTTATGGGCTTTGTATGTATGTACATTAACATTATCAGTGCAATCGCATTGTAAACTATAGTTGTGATTTGCTGTATCCCACAAGTCTTCATCACAACTTTTTACAATGATTGTTGCAAGCATGTCACAACCCCAACCATTTCTAAATGAACTAGGAGAACCCAATATACCTTGAAAGGAATGGGCGAAAATGTGTGAGTCTTCCTAATAGCTATAGGGGGGAGAAATATTTAGCTCTATAAGAAGCAAAATATATTACTCCATAATTTAGAAACGTGTGGCAGGAACATTTTTCAGACATTACCTGACTCGGATATATCACAGGATATACTGGAAGATTTCCGACACAGGATCAAATTGAAAGCTAACACAAAGCCCGTAGAACACAAAACCAGACCTATACCCCATTTTAATGAGAGAGCCATTATAAAAATAATTTACCAAATTAAAAGAATTGGGCATTATACAACCCATTGAATGCTCTGACTGGGTAGCCCCCCATTATAATAGCACAACAGCCATAGAGATGGGATGAGGTTATGCGATGATCAATGAAATTCAAACAACAATATATAGATTGTATGACATCCATTACCCCACATTCACAAGATGCGAAGCACTATGGGGGAAGGCACATGCTTCTCGATCTATCTATGGTATACCACCAGGTAGAAGTGCACCCAGAATCTGTGGTTGACTGTATTCACCACAACTATGAGCGCATTCATGTTCTGCAGAATGTCATTTGGACTGGCTTGTGCTTCCGCAGTCTTTCAAAAGATTATGCAGCACATCTTGGAGGGGATACCCAAAACACTTTACTTCCAAGACGATGTCCTAATATACGGTGCAACTATTGAGGAACACAACGAGAATTTAAGAATGGTGCCAAACAAATATAAAGAGGCAGAGCTAACTCCGCCAAAAAAAACACAAGTGCCAAATTGGTGTTAGTGCACTAGAATATTTCGGACACACTATTTCCAAAGAGGTTTAGACCCAAAATGTGCCTACTAGAAGTGAACAAAAAAGGTCCAGCTCCAAAAACCAAAGACAATCTCAAGTCCCTCTTAGGACTAGCTGAGTTGTGTCACAATACACCAAGAATTTTACAAATCTTACAAGTAAGCTTAGGGACATGATAAAGAACCATACGTGGAAGAACACCACTCATCCTTTGAAAAACTCAAACAGACTATACTCTCAACTCTGTACTTATGCAATTCTAACCCCAGAAGGAAGACTATATTACTACAGATGCGAGCAGCAAGGGATCAGGAGCTAAATTATCCCAAATCCTTGCAGGTAACTATTAAAGACTAGCTTCATGTGCCTGCACTAAGTCAGAAACAAATTGTTCGGTTTTGGATAAAGAAGTCCTGACATGCTTTTGGGCCCTGAAGCATTTCAAATTTTATGTGTGGGTATACACTTTAATATACGTATGGACCACAAACCCCTCAAATACATGTTCACTTCCCAAGGTTCACCCAACAACATGCTCCGCACGGACAGATATGTACTAGGGTTAGAAAGCTTGTGTTTTACAGTAAAATATATTCCTGGTAACCAGAACACAGCTGCCGATTTCCTATGCAATGCCCCATTGGACAAGGAAGAAGAATGAGAAACTCTTGAGTATCCTATTCTAGAGATTAATAACCCAGCTAATACTTCTAAAGAATGGAATGACTATTACAAAAGATGAAACTATGAATCAACTTAAAACTCACTGTACAAGGCTGGCACAAGTCTTGCAAAGAAGTAAATGATTTCGGGAGGGAAGACATAAAAAACACCAATGGAAATATGATACAAATATACCTCGCATAGACATAAGAAATAAAGGCATAAATCTTGCACAGGGGAGGCCACTTAAGTAGGTGCATAACCAAATCTACGGTTAGGGAGCATTATTGGTTTCCCAACATGGATTCTATGGTTGAGTAACAGTGAAGGATTGTGCTATTTGCACCAATAGCAACAAATCTAAAATAATTTGCAGCACTCATGTCCCCAGTAACTTTTCCTGACAAACCATGGTAAACTTTAGCTCTAGATACAATTGGCCCATTCACTGCAGAGGTGTGATGAAGTGTATTGCATTTGTCTTAATTGATTATCAGTCCCACTAGTCACTAGGATGATTAACCAAATCACTACAGATGCTCTCTTACATTTCCTGAGAGAAGCATTTATTACAGAACTCGAACCATCCACCATTATTATTGACAATGGAGTACAGTTTACTTCATCAGCTATGACAGAGCTCTTGACACAGTTAGCTATCAAACATCTAAAAACAGCAGTATACTGCCCTCGGGCTAATGGTCTTGTTGAGAGAGAAAACAGAATGATAAAAGAGTGCAGAACACATACATGTAGAAAAAAACATACAAGACATGCTAAGAAAACTGTGATTGGACATGGAGCAAAACAACAACAGTGGAAGGAGGGAGATTGGGCATATATCAAAAAACCATTAGTAAGAAAAGATCATAATTCCAAGTTTGTTTTAACCCGTGTGTATGGTTAAAATCAAACATAACAGTAATGGGCAATAGGAAAATGTGGAATATGGACAGACTATCAAACTACACTCCACCATCTAGGAACACAAACAGACACTAACACCAGTCCCGACCAAGGAGACTTGAACAAAACAGCCAAAAGCAAGACAAACATACCTCCAGTGTTGCATAAAGATTATAACATGGAAAAAATATAACAATGTGTCAATAAGTTCTTTGCATATGTTTCTATAATTAGTCTCATTTGTAGGGAAATTTTACTCATAATTTTCAGGGTAAGATATGTTATAATATTTTTCTTTTAATCTGGATCGATGATCCTCCATTATTTTTATGATAGTTTATTCCTTATATGTTCTCCCTTTCCCATTGTTCTTGGTGGTACATTCCCACAGTTGGTAATGCAGCCTAGCCTGCCTTAGAATGCTGAGGACTAGAATTCTATTCTGTCAAGTAAACTATATAGTTGAGGTAATGGTGGGGAGAGGAGACGTATAATAAAGGCTAAGTCTTCAGAACCCAGACTCCTGTCATCTTTATGTTAACCAGGCTTGCCCACCCACCTAGAATTAAAGGTGCTATTTTCTTAATCTAGTCTTTCAGCATGATAACCAAATAACTGCTGAATAGTTGAGCGTTGATGCCTAACATGGCTTTATTAGGGGGCCATCTGCCTGTGCACTTTCAAAGAGAATCCATTGTTAAAAATGACATCAACATTCTTATAAGAGAAACTCACTTCATCATAACTCCATTCATAATTAAAACTTCCAGTTTTCTGCATGCCAATAGTGATAGGCATGGGGGTTTAAAAAAAGTAATGGGCAAAATAAACCTGGCAACGATAAGCAAGGAAACAGCACACACAGAGCTAAAAAGCAAGTTGGAAGCTCTTTGCACTCAGAAAGCAGAGTTATTTTCGTAAGAAAACTCTGTTAAAGGACATATAAGACAGGTGAAGCCTAAAACAAAACTATATGGCAAAAATGCATTCATGAGTGGAGAAAGGCAGAATGGCATCAAATCAACAGGTAAGAAATGTGACTACATAACAGATGTGCTAATGATGAAGCACCTCTCATTAAAGAACTGAAGTTCTTGTAAAGAATGTCTGCTTATAGAGCAAAGCAAAGAAACCCATAACAATACAATTAGCAACCTGAGGAAGCTTAACAGGGTAATAGTACAGAACAGGAACAAAGTAGCACTCTTTAAAGGTAGTTACTGAAAATTGTACACAGAAAGAGCTGTAGGTTAAATTGACTAGCCAGAGGTTTTACACAATTTGCTATTCCTATCAATGATAAGGGAATGAGGCAGAAATCAGAAAGATCCACTATGCAAGATGAGATAATTCTAGATTTCTTGGGAATGCAATCCCACAGCACACTTGGCCCAGCTTGGCTCTCATATGACTTTAACTAAAAAAATATAGACATTTAACCAATACATCTTTAAAGAAGTGGTCACACAGTCACAGATGATGCAGTTAGTTGGCTGGGGGTGTCCAAACTAGAATGGGAAAAGACACAAAAATGTGTCTCTCACCATCTCAAAGTTATACTAAAAGTACATGCTTACAGTACATGAGAACATCTACACAGAAAAATTGGCTAGCAGGCTAGGCCAAATATTGCTCAGTAAGGGCCCTCGCTTTCTCATGAAGGCCATTCAAGATTTGTGGTGGGTAGACAAATCTTCAACAACATCTAGGCACTGGTTCACCGTTAGATCTGCCATTCTTTGTGCAGTATCTTCCCAAATTTTGCCTTCACCCAGTTACATTGCTAAACTAGTTTTTGTTGGCATGAAGACACTGTGCTGTGCACTTTATCCCTGGTACCCAGTGGTAAAGTGCGTGTGCTGCCGCCCTAAAACTTGGTAAAATTGGCCTACACCTAATTGGCATTTTATGTCTCCAGTAAATGAAACTCCAGGTATCCAGGGCTGTAAAATAAATGGTACTAATGGGCAGCCATACTCATTGTGACCCTGGGTGTCAATTCACCAAAATACTAGGGTTTTATAAGTGACATGACACGCCATTTGACCTTTAATTTGACTCACATACACATGCTTCCACATACATACACATTCACATACTCTCCCTCATATAAGCACACTCTCACCCACAGGCACGCATACAACATACATTTTAAAAGCATTTTTATTTACCTTAGCTGCCAGATAGCGTCATATTCCAGTTAAATGTACTTCATTTTTTATTACACCGATAGTAAATAATATTATTCACCATTTGTGTAACAAACATATGAAAATCAGGTACGTGTAGCCCCAACCGATGTCCATTAGGACGAGCTTCCCTTATGTTCCAGGCAATGATTTTGCAACTTCCGAGGCCAGGAGTCACAAAGGCAGTGCCTGGGGTTGCAAGGGGAAAGCCAGAGTTCACAGCTGCTAACCTGGGGCACATTAATGATATCCATGATTGTGCCACCCACTAAATAGGCAATGCAACTCATGTCTCAGGACTGGCACTCCCGCCTAAAATCCAGTTAAAACTTGGATTTTGATCTGGTAAAATAAACCTTTTTACAGACCTAGTCCTTCCTTTAATTACCTAAAAGTGTCCCCTAAGGTAGACCCTAGCTATGCATATAGCTGTCAGGGACTGTCCTGGACTGTCTGGGACACATTTAGGGACTTGGTCAAGTACTGGTGACTGGGTAGAAAAAATAAGCAGACAGGGGAGCACAGCACTGCCCAGGATCACACTTGAAGTCAGAGGAAAGGGATCCAAAGGGGAAGCCAGCACAAAGGAAGAATATAGGTAGAACTCAGAAAGAATAGACACTCAAGAGGTGATTTAGTATTCAGAATAACTACACCCAGGACGGATGTGCAATATATATATATTATATATATATATAAATAAAGCAACATTAACAATAAACGGAATGTGGGGTAAAGCACTTGGGAGCGCCACACGGTAAGACTGAAGCTCAGTAAGTTCCTCACCCACAATTGCTGTTACAGATACTGACTGCAAATACCCATATATAGTATATGCATGCAAAGGGAGGGTCTTTGGAGCTGATATCTAGGGTGAGGTTATAAATATAACTCAAAAGACAGTACTCACAGTGAACAAGAAACACCACCTAGGTAGTCAGCTGTGCTCATGGATCCTGTGGATCAAATAGGAACACACAAGACAGTAACAGCAAGAGTGTAGAACTAAACACAATTACAATGGACAAGGAGCTAGCAAGGAAGAGTCCTTAACAGGAAAGGGAGTAAATCACAGGGCACACTTGGCAGAAAGCAAGTAACAAACATACAAGGTAATATAAGCAAGACAGCAGAATAGAGAGACAGCACACTAGGAACTGAAACCAAGTAAATGGAAAGAAAGGTAGGGACTGGAAAATGATATACAGAAGGGGAGACGACAGGGGTATACTAAAATAGTGCTAGATCAGGAGTCAATAAAACAAAGTAGCACTGAAGGCTGTGCTGGAGCAAGAAACAAGAATTTAGCTAAGCTCAAAAGCCAAGGCAGCACTGCAGGCAGTGCTAAATGAAGAACAAGGAAAACAGCAGCAGCTCAAAAACAAGAAATAACTAAAACCCTGGAATCAAGGATATCAGGAAACCCTGGATAATGGATATCAAAAGCTCAGAAAACACTGAAAACAAGGGTCAGTCTCACCAGTGCACAGCTACAAAGACCAACCCTGGAGTGAAGACGGCTGAGGCACAGTAATCACATGCATCAGGTGTGAGCAGGCTAGCAGCAGCCAGCCACAGGTGAGCTGAATTCCTCCACCCATCCTTGGCCTGCAGGGGTGGAGATGAAGGAGTGAGCAGGGAATTCTAGGTACTGGAGCTTCAGGCACAAGCAGGCTGGCTTCCACAAAACCCGGCATGGATTGGGAATGGATGTCATTTCACAAATAGTGTCCAAATGGCTGGAAGTCAGTATATGCATGGAGAGGGTCCAGAAGCATATCATGACAGTGGAAAGTCCCACAATTCATCCCCCTGGTGGTGGGCATGAGAGCACAGGGAGCAAATCGTGACAATACCAGCGTGCATTGTTTTTAAATATAGGTCATGTGGGTTTAAGCTTTACATGTCCAGGCAGTGAACAACTCTTGTCGTCTTCGTCTTTCACCATTGTAAGGCTAATTTTCCTACAGACTAACAGTGGTTTACATTATTACATTTACTAAATGCTGACTTCAGATTGGGAGCAAAGAGAGAAATGCTATTTCAACTCAAATGAATTGTAATTTAAAATCCTCTTTTATGGTAAAGTCAGATTTTAATTTACAATTTTAAAAAAGCCACTTTTAGAAAGTTGCCATTTTTCTGCCCAAACAAACTGTACCTGTCAAGCAGTGCCCTGGTTCAATTGACTGTGAATAGCTCTGATGGTGTGGGTTGTCTTTTACTTCCAGACCATGTGACAAGGGAAGCCTAGGAGTGAGGGGAGGTGGTTTTCCTGACAGGATAGCTGGGAAGGAGCTGTACCCTGCCCTAATTACACTTCAAAGTACTCTGCCGGTAGCACACACAAGTAAACCTAACACCAGGCCTGACCTTGCCTTTTGTCACCCTACACAGTTTGTAGCAATACTATATAAATGTTCAATTAGCATAGTTGGAAAATCAAAAGAAATAGCATATTTTGTAACATAAATGACTTAGTTTGTGAAAGTCACTAAGCCACCAGTGAGTTTTCAATTTACCATACAAAATTGCTGGATTCGTAATCTCATTTTAACCCACTCCAGTAGGAAGACATGCTGCTAAATATTTTCTTTTACATTTGAAGAGTATTTGAAGATTGGACAGAACAATTGATTGATTCATATTTCTGTAATTAGTTGACTAGTAAAATCTTTATTTTGGTATAATCATAACCATAAAAGAACATTACATTAAAATATATACATATCATACATAATTTGTTTAAAAGAATGATCATACACACAAGAAAAAGTACATATTACAAATATGATGATTGGCTCAACAGATAAAACCCCATGAAAATTGTAATGACAAGATCATATAAGTAATTTCAACCAATAGCAGCTAAAGAATTAATCAGGCATAGAGTACCTCAATCTCATTGCAGCTCTTAAAAAAGCAGGAGACTTTAAAGATAGCATGTTCAGTGGATTGAAGCTGGAGGAACATAACTGCAGGCCATACTTTTGTAAAGTTCAGGGATTTCAATAGAGGTATGATAGACATTTTCCTAGGTAGCCTAAAATAGCTACAAAATATAGTAAAATGAAGGGTATCCTATGGAGTACCATTTCCGAGCCGCAAAGACCCAGTGAACCAGGCAGTCTACAACTGATGCAAGAGGCCAGAAGATCGTGCAGCATATTGAAACTGACCCTGGGCAATAGAAATCTCTCCTTATCCCTATTTACAGTAAATAAATAAATAAGGTTAATGGCATGAACAGTTTTTAGCATCATGTGCCCGCACACCATGGGTTTCATTAGTTCTGACTGTTCTCTATGTAGCCACTTTCGCTCCTAAAAATGACCCCCTCACCCACTTCATTTCTGAGATATGCAAGAACTAGGAGCTATGAAATAAATGCTCTCTACCTAGAGTGTTAAAAGTTTCCTTGACAAATGCAATCCATGGGATCTTGATCACAAGGGCAAGAGACAAGCAGGATCAGCCTATTCAGCTGGGATTTGTCCCTGGTACACACTTTGATCCAGCATAACAGTGGCCTGAGAGTGATAATATCTTCTATATATGTTACCCCTACCTTATCATGCACAAAGAATGCCGGGGTGCTTTATGGAACAGCACATGCCTTTGTTCTGGATATTATCCACTTTTGTGTATCCCCAAATTTTACTGCCATATAAAATCTTAGAGACACACTTAGCCTGATAAACCTCAGTTAGGATTATAGGGGACCTGGATCTGAGCCTCTAAGTTAAAGTAGCTACAGCCGATTTGACCTTAAAAACTAATCTTTCTTATTGTAGCTCAGGGGCTTCCCACTTATTTTGGAGTCAAATAAGACCCCACGATAAGAAAAAGCCTGGACTTTAGTCACAATGTGGTTATTTACGTTGTACATTTTTACTCAAGTCATCTGTGGATCAACTAACATGACATGAGACTTGGTGAAATTGACCGCTAGGGCCATATTATCCATAAAAGCTACAGATTTCTCCAGTAACAACTGTAGACGAATGGCGGTCCTGGCCATGAGGACCACATCATTGGCGTACAGTAATACCCCAAACGGTCTCAACCCCACTTTTGGGAAACTAGAGAGAGAAGGGTTTGCTCGAAACCCTTTACAAAAAGAGTAAACTAAGTGGATGCAAGAATGCACCCCTGATGAAACCCTCTACTGGTTCTTAAAGGTTTGGAGCGAGCCGAGCCCTGAGAGTAACTCACAGATGCTGAAGTGTGGACATGTAAAATCACTTAAGAGAAGTACTATATCAGGGTCCACCCCATCGCGCGAAGCAAACACCACAGTGTCTTCCAATTGACCCTGTCAAAGGCGGACATTGTGTCCATAAGTGCCAGCTGGACAGACTCAGACCAAGCAACAGTATACTTCTTTATAATCAGATATATATTCAAGCATTTGTCAGACGTAGATCTACCTAGCCTGAAACTGTATTGTACCTCAGAGATATTATTCTCACCTGCCCATAACATCAGCCTATTTAACAGAACCCTAACTGTGACCTTCACTACACCAATCAGGGATATCAGCCGATAACATTGGGGATTGTCCTTGTCCCTCCTTCTTCAATATAGGAAAAATTATAGCAGTGGACCACGAGGACAGGAACCCTCACTTATAGCACAATTTAGGACCATCATCAGGGCTTGCCCCCAAATCTCCATATCATCCAAAAAGCAATCCAGGGGTATCCCATCAAGCCATGAGGCCTTATTGCATGATAACGCCCAGATGCACTGGCTCACTTCCTGTAACATGAAAATGAGGTTGGGTCTGCCCTTCCAAGACACACCCAGATGAGTAAGCAATGGCTAGATCATCCCAGGCTCTCTCTCCTAAAATTGATTTACAGTTTGTGAGTACCAATTTGCACACCCTGCGACAAGCAACAACATTGTCCTTATCTCTGGACACCTGCTTCAGTGCTTCATTCAATCTATGAAGGCCCTTGGAACAATTGCTCTGAAACCATTTATGTTAATGTGGCTTGTGGGCTTTGCGGGGGCCTTAAGTAAAGCTAACACCTTGTCAAAACAAGTCTCATAAGCCCATAGAATTGACCCACTCGAACATGAATGATCCAGACATGTAAGAATCTCTAGCATGCACCCTGAGAAAAGAAACCTTTTAAACAGAGTGGGCTCTACCTGGGACCACCTTAACTGCCTGCCCTGATCTGTTAGAGACAACACTCCTTGTCTCTCTAGCTAAGTCCTGGCACCACCACTTATTCCAGCAGTTGCTAAAGAGAGAGGGTTGTGATCTCTAAATGGGATATGCACTATACTAAAGTTGCCAATTAACAAAAACAATGGAGCTGATACAAAGATAAAGTCTATTATGGAGGCACAACCCCTACACCTGAAAGATGGTAAAATACAGGGGTTGATGGAATTAACTTGTTTCTCCAATGAGAAGTTAAGGTTATGTTTACTAAGGACGACATTTAACTCAGACCCCTCCCTAGTGTTGGCCATGTATAGCCCCTTTACTAGCATACAGTTAGGTTTGGTATTAGTTGAGTCTAGAGGGCACTCGCAAAGGTGGCAGTTAAAATTACCAGTCAAAATTACCTTGTCCAACCCAAACCTATTGCCAGGCAAGATATTAATACCGGAGCTTTGAGTGGTAAAATTAGATGTCTTCTCAGACCATATCTTAGCGTTGTAGAAATAATTTAAAGCCAAAGACCCAGAAAGTTAGCTTCAGCACTTGCATCAGATGCAAATCCCAGACATGATCCTTAATTATTCCACACAAGTCCAAGGAAACAGAAACAATCACCCCCCTTTGGCCCTCCCTTGTGCCAATTCCACAGCAGGGGTATGATAGGTTTTTTACCCTTCTAGAAAAAAGTGATTTAACTTGTCCCATGTCTCTTATAAACAGATTACCTGATATTTCCTAACAAAAGACACCCACTTATGGTAACTAAACTATGCTGCCAGGCCCTCTATATTCCATGATAACAACAGGAAATCATGAGGGTTACTAACCAACATATTAGAAATAATGGACGGAAACACAGCAGGGGACAGAGATTAAATGGGAGGGATGAGTCAATCACAGGAATCCAGATTCCACAAAGGATCAAATCTGTTCGCAGTCTGCAAGATGAGATTGCTGGAGGGACTGGTGGGGATGTGGCCCGAAGATCCTGCCACTGTGGGACCTGTTTCCATTAGGTTAAACAGACCATTTCCGGCTTGTAAATGAAACCAAGAGGAAGGGCCTGAATGTTGTATGGTCCAGAGGACCTAAAAGATCCTAAAGTTGTCAGGACACGTGCAGCAATGGTGGACCTATTAAAATCTATGACCACACAATCCCTGGCCCATCTCTTCGCAAGAGACCCCAACCATGCCACCCTTCTCACCATGTTAACAGAACCATATATCTGTGTACCCAGATTGGAATGCATGTCTAGCCAGTGAACCAATTTGTTTTTCAGCTCATCATAATATACCAACATGGGCCTATTGAAAGGAGGGGTATTCCCAAACCACTACATAAGGGGTAGCTCCAGGCAGTAAATTAATTACAATCCCTGACTTAGGGTGAATAGGGTGGGTCAAGTGCAGGGGACAAGATCCTGGAGTAAGAGCTAAAGGGCCAGTAAGATCAGAGAGGTCATTATTAGACACCCTAAAAGGCTGGGGGATTTTAGTAGTGATTTCCCAAAAATTGTTGCTGGGCAGAACAGGTCTCAACAAACTCGGTCCAGGCATGAGTTTGCTGCAATTCCTGAAGAGATCCATAATCTCTGACAGTCTGTGTTTGATAGGCTTTAGCCTTGATAAAATTGGATCCATTTTGGCATTGAATGCCTAGTTGAGCTCCCTCAAATAAGCACCAGACAAGATACCTCCTTGGGAGGAGGAGTGTTGCTTTGACTGTGTTTATGTGCCCAAGTTAACATGGCTGCGTCCACTTTTGGGTGCTGACTCTTGTCTCCTGCGCTTGATCTTAGAGCTTAGACTTGAGTGTGTAGACTTGTGAATTAAATCAACTGGCAAGCCCACACTCATAGGTGGAATTATGGGCACTGAGACCTGGTTTCTCTCTGTCGAACACGCCACATCCGGATTATAGACACAAAAGACGTGCGATGCGATCACCTGGAGGGCAAGAAAGACTTAAACGTGCAAAGGAGGAACCATCCCGTCAGGGATAAACATCTCTCTGCCAGCTCAATCCCCTTCTAAACTACTCCCACCGCCCGTGCCAAAAAGCCATCAATGTTAGTAACTCATGAAACTACTTGTGTCGACAAAGTCTTTAAGGAAACTGCCTTTCTTTTCCCTTTTGATCCACTAGAACTACACAACTGTGGAAACAAGACCAATACACCGGGCAGGACGTCAGGGAATATGTGGGAGAGGTGACGAGAACAGCGCAAGAACCGTACCTGGTCCCTGCACAGGGAATCAAGCCAGGGGAGCAGTCACTTAAAGGCATGATGATAATTAGCCCCACGTGTGTTTGAGAGTGATGACTTCAGGGGAGATAGGTCCGCTCTCAAAAGTGGCTGTTCAGGAGCCATGCCCCCCGGAAACTGTGCTCATCACAGTTCTTGCACAGAGTTCCAGGAGGCTGGGGAACACGGTCCAACCCTGGCAAAGTTCCAGCATAAGGAAACAGGAGACAGCAGAATAGATAGACAATAAGAGTGTACTTGGTTAGATAGATGATGTTTCCAAAACAGGCGAAACCCAGACACGGAGCCAAGAAGAGTGGCCTTGCCTGGATCCTTCTGGTGCCTGCACTGCAGGAGATCTGTTGGCGCTTTCTAGTGTGAGGGGGCTCCTCTCCCAGCGCCTCCTGGCATCGTGTAGTATGGGGATTGGAGTACGCAGAAGCAGCGTCTCTGTTGTCCCGTGCTTCGGGGGAAATCTCCTTTGCTCTTTCATGCATGAGTGGGCTCCTGTCTCAGCACCTCAGGAAGTGCGCCTCCTGGCCCTGTGTAGTATGGGGTTTGGAGTCCATGAATCAATGAATCTAACTTGTATGTCATGTAATGCACTTCTTTTTCTATAATATCCTTTTCTGGTTCAACCGAAGATTTTTATTAGAAAATAAAGGGCATTTGTGCATGAACAAAGAAAGTTTTCTTTGCATACTGACATCCACTGCATATTTGGAGAAATACAGGAGCTAATTTATTTTATCTTAATTATATTCAACCGTAGCAAGTTTCAACCTTCCTTTTCCTTGAAGTCAGTTTTGCTCATTCATTCATTAAAAATACAAACATATGCCACAGTTGCTATTTCGATGTCTATGTTTAATGATGCAAACTCTATCTTGATCTAAAGGATAACAATATTGAAAATATCCCCCAAGTATCTATATTAGGACAATTTCCCAAAGAGTCTTTTTTACGGATTTGTCATTTCAAAATACTCCACATTAAAACATTCTCAGAGATCACCATAAACTATATGAATGAGTGCCAATGCGTTTTTATGGAGCCCTTGCTCTTCAACGCATTTATTCTGAGAGGCCCAAGCAGTCTTGGATTTGAAACAGTATCTTTTCCAGTATCCTAATTTAGTTTGACCTTGTGTTTTCCTCCTTTTCATTGGGCTCACTTCCACAGACCAGTACTTCCAGTTCCATCATTCTGCTTACACTTATCTATCAACAGGTACAGATTTGGTAACATGTCATTGATTCTCATTGACTACTAACACCTCCTACTCACATCTCAAATAGGTCCAGGATCCTCCATCGTTAGTTTCCATGAGCAATGTGATAAAACAGATTCTACAAACCAGAATTCTACGCCCCATTCTGGCACATTCTCAGCATGCATCTATGCCTGACCACATAAGTCCTAATCAAACTGTGACACCTAGGAGCAGATCTACTAACATGACACGCAACGCAACAAGACAACGTGCTGCACTGCGTTGCGTGACAGGTAGTAACTTGTCCTGCCTTGCGTTTCTCCATATTTACTAAGTGACACAGGGCTACGCACGGTGTATTTGCATGGCTTAATAAATCTCACTGAAGCCCATGCATTCCCTTGCGCCACCTTGCGCGATTCAATGGCAATGCAAGGGCTTCTGGGCCACCATCTCCTCCTATATGTAATCCAGACTATCACTCATAAACTGATGATTAGTCGAACTCTACTCTGATCCAATATTGGAATAGTATTTGTTTCAAACAAAAATTGTAAATGTACGACTTTTTCTAAGCATCATTTAACCTAGGAGGTAATACATTTCTGAGCAGTCCTTGCTTTTGCTTCTAAGGCCCAGGGTGGAAAAGTTATTTCAAACAGGACCAGAGAAAGGGTTAAACTAGGTAATTTGTGTTCATAGTTTTAGACATGATCCTTAAATGAGTTGTATATGCCAACCTTAAGAGATAAGTCAGATAAACCAATTCTCTAGTAAATTACGCTTTTTCATAAAACAGTCCTTAAGGGATTAAATTTTCACACAAATGTGTCGAACCCAAACTTTCGGATACCAGAATGCCTTATAAATGTATACGGGGTGGTTTTTTTCTCGTGCATCAATCCCAAAGTTCAAATCTCGGATGTTTTGGACATTGAAATAGTTCTGAGGAGTTCCTGCTTTGGTGAATTGAAAATAAACATTAGAAACATTAAGACTGGAATAACAAGGACACCAGCTAATTTACAGCTTTTGTCTCTTCCTCTCCTTCCTTTCTATTTTTGTGCTTTTATCTTTTTGTATGTTGGAATTTCAATTAAGAGACAAAAAGAAACTTTTGGGATTATGTTTATACAAAATCAAAAAATAACCAATATTTATATCGTTGGAATACCTTTGCAATTAGTTCATGACTTCATTTTCAGGTGTATTAGGGTGTACACTCCTTCCATTTCTAAATACATGTACACTGCTTTGCAAGCTTATAATGCGAATGTTTATTTAGGTAACCGCATACACCAAGATGGCGAACATTTGAATTGGCCACAGTGTGCTTCTTGTTGTTTATATTCTTTCCAGAACACAAAATAGAAAAAAATGCAGAAGCTTGTCCTCTGGAAAGCAATATTTAAATTATTGTAAGGAGTAATTTAGTTCAAGCAAAAGAATGTATTATCAATTTTATGAAAATGTACAAATATATATTTTTTATAGGTAGGTGTACTCTCTACCACACTCATAAATGTCATTGTTTTTTGAGGATGAGCTGTGTAAAGCTCTTAGATAACCCTCGTGGTCTGGTTCAATCTGTATAAGACTGCCAATAAATAAATAGATAATACAGGTCAGAGAGAAGTGCTGTGGTACATAAATACAATTGTGTATCTGCAAAGCGATTAGTCGGTTACAGACTTCATAAATTACAAACAATAATACATAAATTGAGTTGAAAAAGTACACCAAACGACGTGCTAAAGCAAGTTTAACCCCAGATGAAATATGTATACTCACTTTCTGTGGCATTAAATGCCGGCCCCGCGAGCAGCAGAGGAAAGCAAACCAGCTCTTCTGCCGGTCATACGAGTCTGACTCGACTACGCATAAATCTGGACGCCTCCCAAGTTTCATGGGAGTGTACATAAACACTTTCGTTTACAATAAACATCACTGTATAAAATCAACGAGCGGGAGACGAGTCATGGCTTTTTGAAAAAGACATTTCACCAATTATGTGTATTAGTTTTGCCAAGATTCCAAGATAGAAAGAAGCAGTAGTCGCATGCCTTTTGCATACTTGTGATTGGTGTGGACTAAATTGTGCTCCCTATTTTTAAGAAGTAGAGGCAATGCCAACAAATTGGCAAGGCCCACACTACGGCTCTCCCGGCATCAGGATAGGCTTCACGGCAACCTGGCTTCCCTACAGTTTTCATTGCGCAAGCGAACACAGATCAGCGCAGCGATTGGTCAAATATCTAGTAAATAAAGCTGTGATTGGATTAGTCCAAGTCATCACTCTTTTGGATCTAGAGTGGTTACAGTTTCTTTTGTCGTTCATTGCGCAGGCAAACACAGATCAGCGCAGCGATTGGTCAAATATCTTGTAAATAAAGCTGTGATTGGATTAGTCCAAGTCATCCCTCTTTTGGATCTAGAGTGGTTGAGAAACGCCCCAAAGATCAGACACCTCTTACACCTGAGAGGGCTCACTTCTTAAAGAGGGCAGGTTCTGCAAACACAGGTCCTACAACACTACTGTTAAAGGCTGACAGCAAGACTGCCATGTGATTCCCAGATACCACATATCAGTAACTATATCGCTTACCATAGAATTCCTGAATCGAAAATAGCCAACACCTACCTGAGTATAGTATGATTTTATTGTTTCAATTAATAAAAATTGTTACAAATGACCTTGCGTAATGTGTACTTCCAAGATCCTTCTTCGACCGTTAATGAAAACAATATTATTTTAATTGATTTCGTGCATTTCAGAGCCATATCGAAAGTTAATAAAACAACACCATTTCAATAAATTTCAGAGCCATATCAAAAATAAAAATAGAGGCCCATGAATACTTGATATATGCTCACGGCTTTGGACTATGGGGGATACTCACAAGAACGTGTGCTAAACATCACCAAAAAATGCTAACGCAACTTTACACATCGCAGCCTATCGCGGGAAAATAACCCCGTGTCAATGTGAAATTCACAACAAAGCGGTAACATGCGATAGTCTGCCGAAACCGCGGCCAATGTCCATGATACAACCACCTCAACGGAGATAAAAACACAAACCATAGCGCAAAAAAGCATGCGATGGGCAAAAGCACGATGAGGAAATCTGCGATAAGCAGCACCAGGCCTGCAATACATACATGGCAGGCAGGAAAAATCACAATAAAAGTAGAAAAAACACTCAAACACAAACTGACCAACGCCCAAGCACAATGGAAGCAGCCGGAGCAGGCGCAGAGGACGAGCATAACCCCACAAGCACCCCAGACGACCAGCCTGGGACCTCGGGGACAGGGAAGAGCAAGGATAAGAAGAAGACGAAGACGAAGTTCAGTCCGCCGAACAACAGGATCCTAGTAACGGAGGTAATGGAACACCATCAACAACTGTTCGTCACCTCCAACGTGTCATTGGACACAAAAATGGAATATGGCGGGACATCGTGGACAAGGTGAATACCGTCGGAAACACAAGAGGTCAATGGACGAGGTCAAGAGGCGATGGATTGACATCAAGCGGAAGACCAAGGAGAAACTCGCAGCCAACCAGAAGGCAGCAATGCAGACTGGAGGTGGGGTTCCAGCGCCACAGCACATGCTGAATGACATGGAGGAGCTGGTGTCGACAGTCATCAGTGTGGAGACTGTAGCCGGAGTCGGAGGACCGTACACTGCTCGACAGGACACAACACAACCGCAACAGGGTGAGTGACCACCAGGTACTGGGGGGATGGGTGGAGATGGCCACAATGGCACACACGCACAATCAAGCAGAGCACAGTGCACACCCACAATGACTCTGGGTCATGGCCCTGATCTGCAGACTGTCACAATGTCACAATGTACAATGCTGTGCTGACTGAATGTCAATATATACTATGCGGATACATACATGTGGACACATTGTAATACACCATCTCCCCTTCACATTGCAGGGGCACCGTCAACACCTCCTGCAGAACAGTCCCAGCCACTCACTGATGACGAGGAGGACACCCTCAGCGTCGACCCCCAAGCCCTCCAAGACATCATTGACATCATCCGCAACTCACCTTCAGGATCAGGGCAGCCCACTTGCATAGAGGAGACCCCACCCACTACCCAATCCACCCAGCAGGAGGCACCCACAGCCCCTGCAGTCTCCCAAGACCCCCAGGAACAGCACATGGTCTTCCAACGCCGTGTGCTGGAGGGCCAGAGGGAGACAGCTGAGCAGGTGCAGGTAGGGTTCCACATCATGGCTACCAAACTGGATGCCATCCATGGGTGTCTAGGTCCCATCAGGGACCAGCTCCAGTCCCTAACGGACACCCACTGCCCACTCCATGGTCTCCAACGAGCCCTGACTGACATCGCTGAAGTCATGACTCGGAGAGAAGAACACCTGTCCATTCAGAGTGGCTCCAGCGATCCCAGCCATGAGCTGGCACACATGCAGAGACTCATGGAGGACATGGTGCGGATGGAGGCGGAAAGGATGGCAGCCACCGCTGCACATCAGCGAAATGTAGCTGGGATCTACCATGCCCTGCAGATCTTCATCATGGCATTGCTTCCACAAGGCGTGGCACTGATAAATGCTGCTGCCTCCATACCATCCACATGTCCGCCCCCTGGTGTGTCAGTACCTCACAGTTTGGCAGGCGTATCCACTCCGGCATCTGATGTGTCACTGCCACACAGTGCGGCCGACAATCCTCCTCCGGCCCCTGATGTGTCAGTGGCAAACAGTGTCGCAGCCGGTACTGCAACACCCACAGGTGGGGCAGAGCACACATCCGAGGATGTGGATGGGTTTGTGTTCAGAAGTAGGCACTAGCATTAATTTCGGCCACCTGTCCTGTTTCTGCTTGGTGCCGCACATGGCCCCATGACCTTCTACTGACCCCCGATACACTCCGTAGCCCTCACCTTGGACCGCGACATGGACTTCCATATCCTGTTTGATGACCAATGACACGGCGACCAGACTGCGGACTGTACCCTTCCTCTTCCACAGTACTTGTTCTCCCCGGATGGACTCTGGCTGGCCCTCCACGGGCCCATATTGTGTGGTGTGCTTGGCATGGCACTGTACCGCTCCAGCTGCAAAACTCCATTGGATCTGCAATAAACATCCAGTAACGCACTGCTGTGTCATGTCTTTCATCATTCATGTATGAATGTGTGGATGAATGTAGGGACAGTGATTTCTCTTACGTCAATGATGCTCATCTAGTGGGATGCCAATCACAGTGTGCTACATTGCCTATCATGTTCCAGGTGCCGTGGAAACTACAGCAGGGACACACGCATTAGTCACTTCCTTGTCCGGACATGGACTGAACCATGTCCAGAGCCCCCGAGTCATTGTTGCCATCCCTGCGCTGGTCCGGTGTACGCCAGGCCAGACCACTCCACTTATGCTCCGGGGGGGGCCACATAGCTACCTATCGCAGGTGTACTCGCTGGTGGTGTGCAGGTCACTGGTCTAGTTGTCAGCATGTCACGGCCACTCCCTGAGGGCAGGTTTACACACACACCACACCCATCCGGCACAGGCGTCACAGGCCATGTGACGCCAAAAATATAAGGGGCCAACAATGTGACATTCCCCACTGCTGGTGGTGACTGGATGAGGGACACTCCACGGTTCTCAATCATAAAGAGCCCATGAGTTGTTGCGCACAGGGTTAGTGGCACCCGAAGCCTTGCGGCCGTCACTGGCCTACCACCATGTGACGCTGACTGGGGTTGCACAGGGTTAGTGGCACCCGAAGCCTTGCGGCATCACGGGTCTACCACCATGTGGCGGTGACAGGGGTTGCACAGGCTTAGTGGCACCTGAAGCCTTGTGGCCGTCACAGGCCTACCACTACGTGGCACTGACTGCGGTTGCACAGGGTTAGTGGCACCTGAAGCCTTGCGGCCGTCACGGGCCTACCACCACCTGGCGAGGACTGGTGTTGCACAGGGTTGGTGGCACCAAAATAGCTAAGCAGGTGTGCAGCCTGCGATGATGACGTGTGCACTGATGTGGTCTCTGCCATTGATGACTCAGGACTCAGCGTCATGTGTGGGAACTGCTGGACCGAGGGCGGGTCCACATGATGTGGACCATGCTTTGGTGGCACGACCGGGGCCTGGAGCTTGCACTGGCTTGTGGTGTGCCCACTGGTGGGCACACCGGTGGCAGCAGGTGAGCAGTGGGGCCTGGGTGCGCAGGAGCGGCGATGTCTCTCTCTCTCCCCCTTCCCTCTCTCTCTCTCTCTCTCTCTCTCTTTCTCTCTCTGGCTTTCTTTCCTTCTCTGTTTCTCTGTGTCTCGCTCCTTTGATATGCGCATGACACACGTCCTGATTTTGTGCTTTATTTTCCAGGCTGTGACGTCGAGATTGTCCCTGACGGACCCAACAGGAGTCTTCCGCATTGGTGTTTTGTGTTGTTTTTCAATAACGTTTTTGGTTGGTTGTAACTTCAGTGCTGTGCTGTTTCTCGTTCTTCTGGCCACACGTGTGTTTTTTTGGGGAATGTGCATCATCATACGTTTTTTGTGGCTCTTGTGTCGTGCATGGTATGTGTATGTCCGGGGGGGTGCAGGGGGGACTGGTGGTGCTGACGGTGGGTGTTGTGACCTCATGGGTATCGGAGCTGCGTGATCATTGTCTCCATGGCATCTGTGGGTCTTCATGTGTGGCTCTTGGCTGGGCTCCCTTTCATGCTGTGGGCAGTCGTCCTGCTTAACACCAGCAAAAAGCAGGTGTTAAATCCTGGTGCTACAGTGGCTTATCGCCTGTTTTTGCTTCGCTTCGCAGATCTGGCAGTTCGTTGTGAAAGTGGTGTTGTGGTTCTTTTGTGTGTTTTTGCACAGGAATGCCTACTCTGCATCTCATTAGGGTTAGTTGGTGGTGTCCACCGTGGAGATACATTTTGGGGCAGTTATTGCAGGAATACGGGCATTGTCTGCAGTTTGCACCAGCTTGCGAATGGAGTGTTAAATCTATCTCCACTTTTGATGCATTAAGGTGGAGATAAACCGGAGCTAAGTCCTTGTGAATATTCCCCTTAGAGTCTTATCTTAAGTCAAGGCTCGATCTTTACTTAAAAGCCCTTTAAGTTTTCGTACAAGTTTTGCTAATGTGGCCAGTTCCATGGGGATCACTAAATTAAAAAGAAGCTTCATTGAGCCCATGCAAGTACGGTTGCCGTATTTTAAAAACAAGGGTTTTAATAAAATGAGACGAGGTGCAGCTCCGTGAGGGCAGTTGATAAAGCGTCTGCCCATGGGTTTTTCCCTTTCGTAAACATTTCTTTAAGGGTAGCTTTCCTTGTGTCTGGGAGGGGGGGCGCTTGTCCCTCGATAATAATGGATGACCGATGCCCAATATTCATAAGATTGTTTGCTTAATCCAAATTCCAGCCTTACAAGGGCATTTTTGGCGTAGGCCGGTATCTGGAAAATCAGTTTGCATGTGCATCAGTTGGCAGACTCCATGATGTTAGTTAGGGCCCCGGGAAATTCTAGTTGCCCGTAGGAGATTGAAGGAATTAGCTTGGCTCTTATGACCTTTCTCATAGTCTCGGTTGATTCACTGCATAGTTTTGAATTGAGTTTGCAAAGGGAGTACGTCACTGCCTTGGCATTCGCTTCTATAAATGCGATGTGGGCTGTCGGCTTGCCATTGCTCATGATCAATGCCCCCAGGAAGTTATATTTGGTTGTTGTTAATATTTTCAGGTTGCCCATTTTCCATAGACGTTTAAGTTTGTTGGAGTGTTTTCCAAAGATGACTACCTTTGTTTTGCGGGCATTTGCTGTCAATTCATTTTCTTCATTGTAAATGCTGAGTGCGTCCAATGCTCTTTGCAGGCCTGTTTTTGTGTGGTCCATTAAGACCATATTGTCTGCGTATTGCATTAGGAATAGTCTGGTCGACCCAATTTTGGGTGCTAACAGGTTGGCTTTTGATATTGTTTTGCCAAGGTCTGCAGTGTATAAATTAAAAAGTAGCGAGCCAATACGCAGCCTTGTTTCAGCCCTCGGTCCGTGTATATCTTCTTTGTGGCACTGTTCCCAGTGAGTTTGACGTGCACCCAGGTTCTGGTGTAGAGAGCTGTAATGGCGTTCAGCAGCCTGTTTGGAATCCCCAATTTTGCACTTTTCGCCAAAGTAGATTTCTGTTGACAATCAATCAATCAATCAAGAAATTTATAGCATGCGCTACTCACCCGTGAGGGTCTCAAGGCGCTGGGGGGAGGGGGGGCGGTGCTGCTACTGCTCGAACAGCCAGGTCTTGAGGTGTCTCCTGAAGGTGATGTGGTCCTGGGTCAGACGTAGGTGGGCAGGGAGGGAGTTCCATGTCTTGGCGGCCAGGTAGGAGAACGATCTTCCTCCGGTGGTGGTTCTGCGGATCCGTGGGATGGCGGTGAGGGCAAGGGTGGCGAAGCGGAGCTGGCGGGTTGGAGTGTAGAACGTGAGGCGTCTGTTGAGGTATACGGGTCCGGCGTTGTGGAGTGCTTTGTGTGCTTGGGTGAGGAGCCTGAACGTGATTCTTTTGTTGACGGGGAGCCAGTGCAGGTCTCTCAGGTGGGCGGTTATGTGGCTGTGTCGGGGGATGTCCAGGATGAGGCGTGCGGATGCGTTCTGTATGCGCTGGAGTCTGTTCTGAAGTTTTGCTGTGGTTCCTGCGTATAGGGCGTTTCCATAGTCCAACCGGCTGGTGACGAGGGCCTGGGTGACCGTCCTTCTCGTTTCGGTGGGGATCCACCTCAAGATCTTTCGAAGCATGCGCAGGGTGTTGAAGCATGAGGACGAGATGGCGTTGACTTGTTTGGACATGGTGAACGAGGAGTCCAAGATGAATCCTAGGTTGCGTGCGTGGTCCATGGGTGTCGGTTGTGAGCTCAGCGCGGTGGGCCACCAGGAGTCGTTCCAGGCAGATTGTGATGTTCCCAGGATGATGACCTCCGTTTTGTCTGAGTTTAGCTTTAGGCGGCTGTATTTCATCCATTCCACAATGTCTTTCATTCCTTCCTGGAGGTTGATTCTGGCGGTGGCTGGGGCTTTGGTGAGGGAGAGGATCAGCTGGGTGTCGTTGGCGTAGGTGATGATGTTGAGGTTGTGTTTACGTACGATGGCGGCGAGGGGGCTCATGTAGGTATTGAAGAGGGTCGGGCTGAGTGAGGAGCCTTGGGGTATGCTGCGGATGATTTTGGTTGCCGCGGACAGGAAGGGAGGGAGGCGGACTTTCTGGGTCTGTCGGAGAGAAATGAGGTGATCCATTCCAGGGCCTTTCCTTGGATCCCTGCGTTGTGGAGGCGGGATCTTAGAGTTCGGTGGCAGATGGTATCGAAGGCGGCAGAGAGGTCTGGAAGGATGAATTTCCCCGTTGTCGAGCATGGTCCTGATGTCGTCGGTGGCTGCAATGAGGGCGGTCTTGGTGCTGTGGTTGGCTCGGAAGCCTGACTGGGAAGGGTCGAGGGAGCCATTTGCCTCGAGGAAGGTGGTCAGCTGTTTGTTGACGGTCTTCTCGATGACCTTCGCTGGGAAGGGAAGAAGGGAGATGGGCCGAAAGTTCTTGAGATCCTTTGGGTCCGCTGTGGGTTTCTTCAGTAGGGCGTTGATCTTGGCATCCTTCCAGCTCTCTGGGAAGGTGGCGGACAAGAAGGAGTTGTTCATGACGTTCCAGAGGTGGGGTGCGATGACGGCGTCAGCTTTGTTGAATAAGTGGTGAGGGCAGGGGTCTGATGGTGAGCCGGAGTGGATGGTGTTCATGACGTGGGTGGTGTCCTCGATGCTGACGGGGGTCCAGGTGCTGAGGGTGTCGGTGGGGGGCGATGGCTCGGTGGCTGGTAGTGGGGTCTGGGCGTCGAAGCTGTCGTGTATGTCGGCGATCTTGCGGTGGAAGTAGGTGGCGAGGGAGTCGCAGAGGTCTTGCGAGGGTGGGATGGCGTTGGAGTTGGTGCTGGGGTTGGTGAGTTTTTTCACGATGCGGAAGAGCTCCTTGCTGTTGTGCACGTTGTTGTCTAGGCCTTCTTTGAAAGCGGTCCCTTTGGTGATGCGGATCAGTTGGTGGTGTTTGTGGGTGGCGTTCTTGAGAGCTGTGAGGTTCTCTGTTGTTTGGTTGTGGCACCAGGTCTTCTCGAGGGGTGAACCAGGTGGCTTTCTTGTTGCTGGGCTTGCCGGAGGGGTTTTTTAGTGGTGCGAGGGCGTCGGCGCAGTCACTGATCCACTGTGTGAGGTTGCGTGCGGCGGCGTTGGCGTCAGTTGTGTCATTTGGTGGGTTCTGGCTCAGTGATGTGGTCAGCTGGTCAGTGGTGACTTTGCTCCAGCATCTGCGGGGGATCTGTTGTGGGCGGGGTTGGGATGTGGTCTTCTGGAAGGTGAAGTGGACGCAGCTGTGGTCTGTCCAGTGCAGGCCGGTAGTGTGGCTGAAGGAGACGTTGTTGCTGGCGGAGAAAATGGGGTCCAGCGTGTGACCGGTGAGGTGGGTGGGGGTGGTCACCAGTTGCTTGAGTCCGAGGTTGGCGAGGTTTTCAAGAAGCGAGGTGGTGTTCTTGTCATTGTTGGTCTCCAGGTGGAAGTTCAGGTCACCCAGGAGAATGTAGTCTGCGGAGGTGAGGGCATGCGCACTGATGAAATCAGCGATAGCTTCGCTGAATTGTGTGCGTGGTCCCGGGGGTCTGTAGACGAGGGTTCCTCTGAGGGTGGTCTTGGGGTCGGTGTGGATCTGGAAGTGTAGATGTTCAGCAGAGGGGAGGGCGTCCTCGGTGTTGGTCGTGACGCTGATCGAGTTCCTGTGGATGATGGCGATTCCTCCTCCGGTTTGGTTGATGCGGTCCTTCCGGGTGATCTTGTAGCCGTCCGAGATGGCTATGGTGATTTCGGGGGCTGAGGAGGCGTTCATCCAGATTTCCGTGAGGAAGGCGACATCCGGTGCAGTTGTGTCGAGGAGGTCCCAGAGTTCGATGGCGTGTTTGTTAACGGAGCGGGTGTTGAGAAGGATGCACTTGAGGTGGATGTTGTTGCATGGTCAGGGGGGCGGGGTGGCGGTGCGGAGGCAGGTGAAGTTGCACGTTCGGCAGGAGAAGGGTCCTTGTGTGCGCTTTGGGGTGGCTCGGTAGCAGGTGGATGATCGGCCGGTGTTGAGTGCGTGGAGGGTGGCGGTGTCGTAGCTCAGCCTGGTTGTATGGCTCCTGCGGGGGCCAGGCGTTATTGCGCTGGGCGCGGACCAGGCGCGGACGGGCGCAGACGGGCTTGCCTTAGGCACGCCTTCGGCACGCCAGCGGCGCGCCCGCTGCGCGCGGCTGCGCAGCGGCCTGCATTATGAGGGGTCGAGGGAGGGAGGAGCAGCTGGGAGGGGGGAGCAGGAGCGAATCGGGGCTCGGGGGCGGGGCCGCAGGGGAGGCAGCGGCGGGAAACAGACGCGGGGCAGACGCGGGATGGGGCGAGGGGAATGAGCGGCACAGACAAGGCAATACAGAATAATGGGATACAACAGTGGGTAAAAAAACGGCACAGACAAGGCAATATAAGTTGGGAAATAAAAACAGTGGGAAAAGCAAAGAAAGATAGAAATCAAGACAGCAAAAAGAAAGACAGAAATTAGGGAGAAGAGGCACAGAGAAACAACAGGTACCACTGAAGGAGACCCACCACTGGGCCACCAGGGATCGAACCGGCAGGCAGCAGGGCTCAGGGGCATGGCAGGAGCAGGGTGTGACACAGTCAAACATCACCGAGTAGTCAACAAAGCAGGCAAAAAGGGGGCGCTGGTTCTCCCGAATGGACTGATCTACCAGATGGGCTAGGGCTAGAATGTTGTCCAGTGTTGATGCTCCTGTCCTAAAGCCAGATTGATAGACTGGTAGTATTCCTTCCTCTTTATCCCAGCTTTGAAGATCTTGTAGATGCTAGATTGCATATGCATTGGCCTCAATCTCCAGGAGGGCTATCATCCTGTGGTTAGTTGGATTTCTTGTTTTGACTTTTTTATGTATTGGCTGGAGCAGGGATCTTTTCCAGGCTTCAGGTACTGTTGAGTTGATCATGCAGAATTTGTATAATGGGGTGAGAATTGTTGCCCTGAATACGGTGTCCTCTTTGAACAGTTGTCCAGGGAGTGCAGGCTAATTGTTTTTCTAAGCTGAAAGGCCGGATGTGTTGATTTTGTTCCATTTCAGCAGGCTTAGGAGCGTGTGGGTTTCTTCCCCATTGGGTGCACCCAGAGGTGTAATGTACCTAAAAGTAACCGTTTTCAATGATATAACAGTAAACAATGGAAGATGGTGGTCACTGGTTAGTTGCACTAGCTTTGGAAAGTCCACCACTTGTTCATAGAGGCAATGGGTCAAAAAAATATAGTCTATGGTCGATTTGGCTTTTCTCTGGTGGTCTCTGCGCATGTCGTAATTTGCTAGTTGTGCCTCTTGTACGGACCTTAGACTGTGGGTGTTTAGAAATCTATTGAGCAAGTTGCCTGTGCGGTCCAAATTACAAGAGGCATCTGTTTCTAGTCCCAGATTATGCATATTGTAGTCGCCGGCCATTATTATCCCACAGTTTGGGTGATTGAAGAGCTGTGCCTCCAGTGTGTTGACCAGTTCTCTCATCTTGCCTTGTCTTGGGCTGTCTTTGCAATTAAAGTAGATGTTCAAGAGTAGGATTGTTATGGGAGATCCGTTCAGTTTCAGGCCTTGCAAGTATAATGCTTAAACCATGCCCCTACTTAATGGATATTTAACCAATGTTATAGAGATACCCAAGTTTACGTATATCGATAGGCCTCCTGATGGCCTTCCAAATACATTGTATTTTTTTGCTGGATATTGGAATTCCTTGAATCCTGGTATGACCAGGGGGCGAGTAACCAGGTTTCCTGGAGACACAGTGATCGCCCTTCTGTAGGAATTCAAGGGCGTCCCTGCTCTGTGGGGTAGTTTTCAGCCCAAACACGTTCCATGAGATTATTTTGATGGTGTTATTTGGTCCACTTGCAAGTCCATTGAGTCTTTTTGAGCTAGGAGCAGTTTGGTTGTTGCCATGGCATGGTTATTACTGTTCCATCCTGATCATGTGTGTACGTCGTGACTTTCCCACTTTCTGTGAATTTGCACACAGTAGCTGTTGAAATAGATGAGAAATGTATTCTCAAATCTGAGAATGATATAGGATGGATGGCTTCAGAAGTGCCTCTTAGAATGGGCTTTTGGTGTGGCTGTATTTGCCTGCTACTATATGTGACTGTTAGCATGTGTGGGTATTTTTCCTCTTCGGGTTCATGTACGTTAATCCCCCATTTCGAGGATTGAGGCTTTTCTGTCATGATCTTTTGGGCTGTCGTGCTGGTTTTCCATGTTGTTATTGTCGATTCTCTTGGTGTGTTGGTGTTCAGGGCCTTGAATTGAACTCAGATTAGATCTTCAGTTGTAAGATGAGACAGCTCTGGAATGTGATAGAAGATCTGTAAAATGTTGGCCCCATTTAGTATGTCTGAGCGTCCTCTAGATGTATAATTGGGCGTGAGCACTATGATGGTGTTTTCCAATTCCCTTTAAGCGAGGTCCCTTGGCCTTATGATTCCCGGACTTATTTCCAGGTGAGGGCTATTTGTTTTGATTGCTCTGTTGTCTGTATGGGCTGCTGTGTTTTCTCGTGCCCCTGTTCTATTTGGCAATCTTGTGTTATCCATTTTGGATGGGGGCTTGACTTGCTCCTGGCTGTTTTGCTTTCGTGCTTTGCTGTCTATTTGTGGAGGAAATGCAATCTCCTGTGAGGTTTGCTTTCACCATTCGTATGCCCTGCCTGGCCCTGCAGGTCGAGTTTATAAGTGGAAGTGCTGCCATTACTGTTGTTAGCTTGGCGTTCCCTTCGCTGACGATGAACTTCACCTTTTGGAAAATTGGATAAAGTTTCTATGGCCTGAGCGATTTCAATTGCTGGTCTGCCATTTTGCAGCCTAGGTTGCCGTCTGATGCTGATAGGCACAATTGTAGTTCTTTTGCGCTGCGCCGGTGTTTGATGGATTTTGTTTGTTTCTTGAGGTGTTTTTTTGCCCTTCTGGAAAGCAGTTTACAGTTCACTTTGGGGCTTTCAGTTGGACCTTGGCTCGAGGGCCCTGCTGTACCCGTTGTTGGCAAGTCATTTGGGGTTTTGTTTGAGCTCAGAAGACATTGGAGGAGTTTCTGGGACTGCAGTCAGGTTGGTAACTTGATTGTTTGAGTTGGTGGAGGGCCCAGCTACAGCACGTTGATTCGTAGACGCGTGTTTTAGGCTCTTTGTTGTAGTCAGCGGTGGCGGTCTTGTAAACATTTCTGCTCCAGCTGTCTCTCTAAGCTCCTTGTTTTTTGCTTTAGTTGGGTCCCTTTTCTCTGTGCCATGGTCCGGGTGGTCTGTGATCATTATTCTTCTTTGTTTAAGCTCTGCGACTAGCGACGTAAAAACTTCCGGCAAAGAGCTGAGTTTCTTAACAATTGGGAGACAGGAACACCTCCCAGAGTGCCGATTCTTCAGCATTTCCAGGTTCTCCTCTATATTAACCATTTTAGCTGCTATATTTGTTATGGCCGTTGCTATTGCCTGCATAGTGTCCATTTGAATTTTCAAGTTTTTGCGTTTGCCATGTGAGGGCGTTGATTGCAGTCGACAATGTTGAATTTATAGAAAATAAAGGAGAATTTTGCTGTGGGCACCCATAGTGGGTTTTGAGCTTTGTTACGCCCAGTAAGTGGTGGGCGGTCTGACCCCCAGAGAGAGAGTTGTCTCCCAGAACCAAAACAAGGTGAGCTTTGATTGAGGCTTTGATTGAAAGTGTAAGACTTCCTTGCTACCAAACATAGTGGGAGGGAGAGATTTTAATGGAGATCACTGTCTCTCTCTCAGGGGTTGACTTGTATTCCCCCTTCGGGGAGTCCAATGCTGATGATATTTTTAGGACAGCTGGTTTTTCATGCCCTGTCTCCCCCTGCGGGGTTCCTGAGTCAGATGACGATCTGCTCCACTGTTCAAGGGGCAGAAAAAGCTCTAATTTGCCTTCCTTTTGCAGGTTTGTGGGTGTCATGGCTGACTCTGACCATCCTCTGCCTGTTGCTTCATTTGATTTCATTGGTTTGCAGAGGGTTGTTCAATTGGTGTGGCCTTGCTGCGTAGCTCCCCTTTTGCCAGTGTTCTTGGCGTGGCCAATGTTGGAGTGAAGTACTTGCGGATTGTCATGCGTCGGCATTTGAATGTGCAGTGGGGGTGGACTCGTAGCAGGCTTGAGCCTCCAAGTTCTTCGTAGCTAGCGTTCTCCTGCTATTGATTTTGCCGGAGGCTGTCTTGTGCCCTAGCCCCCTTTTTGTCATTTTGTGGCCCTGTGTCCCGCTTGCTCGTTTGATTTTTCCCTATTGAGGCCTGTCCTCCAGTTTGAAAGGTAGCTAGTAGGCCAGCTGCCAGGTGTATACAAGGCGTTTGCGGTCTTTGCGTTCTTTGACGGTAGTGGTCGCTTTCCTCCAAGCTGCTCTGCTCTCTGGATTTTTTCACGAGGTGTTTGGTATCATTTGACTCATTTGACATGGTTGCCTTTTGCTATTCCAAATCCAGCTTGTCTTGAGGCGGTGGGAGCTGTTTCGTTAGTTTCACTAGGCTTGCCGGGAGAGTCTTGCGGGTTACTGGACCCACACCCCTTTGATCACCTCTCGGCTGAACCCTAATGAGTTACAAACCTTAGGCTGGACGAGACACGCCTGAATGGTTAGGCAGTTACAGTGGCCTTCCCTGGCTCTGCTCGTGCTCCTGGGGCTCTTCTGACTGCTGGGGCCACCGTGGCTAGTGTTGGGCTGGGGATGGACTGAAGAGTGTGTACCTAAGTGGTATGTGGGGCAGGTGGGCCCAGGGGGAAATGAGGTGGGGTGACAGGGAGAGAGGCCTGGAGGCTGGATGGTTTGCGGCGGCTGTGGCTCAGTTGGACCCCCCCTTTGCCTCCTGGTAATTTTCCCTGCCTTCTCCTCCCGCAGGTACTGTGGCCCCGTTGTGGAGTAGGGGACCATGTGCCAAGGCACCACGGCAGCACAGCCACCGGCCTCTGGGGTGTGCTGGGCACAAAGAGGGCGGTGGAGTAAGCACCAAGCTCTCATCTCTGAGGAGAGCTCCCATTACCTGTCAGCCTCTCCTGGGGCTGCCATTCCTTGCTGGGACTGCCTGTGGTCAACCAACAGTCACAGAGTCACAGAGCCTCTACGGTTTCTTGTTTATCCAATGGGTCCGGCTGATGCACGGCCTCGCTTCTCCGGGGGCCGTCTGCAAGCTTGCACTGGTCTGCACCTGGAGCAGGAGCAGCGCACAGCTCGAAACTCAGGCAGCCAGCAGCTCCAGTCCTGCAGCTGCCTCTGTGAGGAGAGGGGTTAGAAGAAATGAGCAGCTACCGAGGTATACCCTGCCCGGCCCCGGCGCCTGGCTCGACCCCCAGAAAGAGCTGTACCAGCAGCAGGGGCATCCTCTTCAGCACGGTGCGAGGTTACCAGAGGATGCAGGGTGCAAGGCCGCGTCGTTGCCCCCGCGGTCTCCAAAGGTTGCGGTGAAGCTCGCACCACCACGTAGAAGTTCCAATTCCCAGCTCGTTGGCACCATGGTGAGGTGAGGCATGTGACTTCAGCAACTTCGCTTGGGTGTGAGATGTGGTAGTCGTGTCCACCACCTAAGTACTGTCCCTCTGTGTGCCATGTCTACTTAGCGCCTGTTGTCTCTTATAATTAAAGGCAAGTTGCATGCTAACTAAATGAGAAGGTGTAATGCGTGCTAAGAGAGTCCAACCAAAACATGGTGCAGACGCAATGACTTCACAGCTTCCAACACAGTGCAGCACTTTTTTGAACAGGCTCCTCAACATGCACACAACAAAAAGACAACACCACAGTAAAGTACAAAGCAAAATGATAATGCAAAAAACATAACAGGCACAACACAAGCAAGCAAAGCAACACAGCTGCCACAGTAAAACACAAACAACCTTGATGCTATAATGCAGCATAAAAACACAGCACAAAACATTACCACCACAACAAAATGGAATAGATGGGCACCTCTGGTGGAAGCAGCAACACTAGGCAATTAGGGTCAGCGGCGTAAATGCCTGGCTACACTATGATTATTTGATGCTTTGCCTTTTTAACAGCTTGGGGCTGAAACTGCCCCAGGGGACCGGGAAAACTCTCACATTTCAGGTCAGTATCAGTTTAGCTCCCTGCCAGTAGTCAGCTACATCCACCTGTTGCACACTCAGAGAACATGCTGTGTCTTCTTCTGTACAGTCTCTTCTCTCGCAAGGCAAAGTCACTCTCCTCCTCTCTTTGAGCAAGTAGGCAGGTTTCAGGATACTTAGGCATACCTTAGGCTTCTTCTAAAAGTTTCAGGAATCAGGTGATTCTCTCTTCCCGCTGGGGTTGGATGTCTTGCAAACACCAGCCCTGGCGCCACGGTAGCCCTGGAAGTACTCTGTGGATAGCTCCCTCCCCTGGTCAAGAAGAACTCACATCTGGAGCAAAGTAGGGGCTTGGACATCATATTTACACTAATGTTATAGATAAGGGCTGTGGATTCTCTTTCAAATGCTATTTTCTGATTGGTTTCTCAGACAGTGCCTTGGTGCAAGTTGATGGCTCTTACAACAAGAAGATTTGGTGCCTGCTACTGGCAGGAATTTCTGAAATAAGAACAAGACAGAGTGTGAGATCTCTGTATCTGGTGGTCATCAGTCTTTGTGAAGCAGTAATCAGAGCCAAACAAAAGTGAAGGCCCTGCCTAGAAATATCCTGACCTTAAACATCATAAACTGCATGACTAGCATCAAACCGTCCTACACACCAAACGGTAGGGGTAAGGAAGAACTAATTAGCAATCCCCATGCTAACTAGGCCCTCAACCAATTTTAAAAAGGAGCACTATTTCTATGATTCCTCACTCCACCCCCAACCACAGGAATGCAGGCAATATGCTTGCACTGTGTAGGAAATCTATAATCATCCTCTATATTGTACCATGGTAAACCAGGGGCCATCAAAATGTGATCTGAATGTTCACATCTAAGAAATTGTTAAACCATCCTGTCTGTCTGTCAGCCTGCCTGCTTGTCTGTCTGTCTGTCTGTCTGTCTGTCTGTCTGTCTGTCTGTCTGTCTGTCTGTCTGTCTGTCTGTCTGTCTGTCTGTCTTTCTATCTATCTATCTATCTATCTATCTATCTATCTATCTATCTATCTATCTATCTATCTATCTATCTATCTATCTATCTATCTATCTACCTATCTACATCTCTCTCTCTCTCTCTCTCTCTCTCTCTCTCTATATATATATATATATATATATATATATATATATATATATATATTACCTACTGGCGGTCGCCAGTAGGTAGTTATAGTTAGGACCCCTTTTCCATAGGAAATCCGCAACATTCTATTTTGAATAACTTTGGCGCCGGTCGACGAATCCTCGCGAATTTCTCAAAATAGGTGGGGCGCTACGCTCCGCTCCTACCCTGAAAGTCTCGGGAGGATTCGTCAAGCGGGGGCTGAGATAAAAGGGGGGTCCCAAAACGCGTTTTTCCCATGCATTTTTCCATAGGACCTTTAGACAGGGCTACAGCCCGAACGGCTGAACAGAATTACTTGAAATTTGGCAGAGAGGTAGTCCTCAGGTCAAGGAAGTGCCTTTTGTAGGTTTGGTGTAAATCTGTTCAGTAGATTCTTAGAAAATAGCCTTTAAATCAATATATATATCTGAGCCAGCTTACGGTACGCTTACCGTAAGCTTACCGTACGCGTACGGTGGCGTGCGCGAGCGCGATTCTAATTGGCTCTTAGATCTTAGTAAACATTCGAATCGGCCGAAACCAGGAAGCGGCGGCCGCCATTTTCTCTCTCGCACTGAGAGTTAGGTTGTTAAATAAAACCAATACACATGTAAAGGAGCTGTTTTGACAGCTCACACACACATAGCCATGATGAGGGAGTCCCCCAAGACCCCCCAAGGCCAAAAATACCATTTTTATTTTTTCGCTAATTTCGCCGATTACGCTTACCGTACGCGTACGGTAAAAAATGTAAAAAAAAAAACACTATCCACACTCTCCCCACCCCCTGTGCTTTTGGTGGCCGCATGTCACCAAATGTGCAGGGCTTTACTAGTGGTGTGAAAAACCACAATATTTTTAACAAAAATAATAAAAGAAAAAATTATCCACACTCTCTCCACCCCGTGTGCAAATGGTGCCCGAAGGGCACCATTTGTGCATGGCTTATAAGCACCGTAAGCACAGTAAGCACCGCGTGCTTACTGTGCGCGCACGGTGCGCGAAGCGCACCGTGCGCGCACGGAACGAACTGCGTTAAGTGGGCGCGCACGCCACGAATGGCGTAAAGTAACTTAGCATTTAAAAAACCGTACAAATTCACTGAAAAAACCATAGGTTTCACACACGTTATAGTTAGGAATTAGCATTTAAAAAACCTTGCAAATTCACTGAAAAAACCATAGGTTTCACACATGTTATAGTTAGCGGAAATTTTACTGATAAAAAAACAGTGAAATTCCCCCGTTATAGTTAGTGCAGGCAACTATAACTCACGCGACCGCAATCTTCTGCTGATGACATATGTGTCTTTATGAAAAAAAAATATTTGTAATATATGTATAGCTAAAAATGTATGGAAGAAGACATGGGCAAATAAGTGTCTAAATACAGTATTAGCATCAGCAGAGGATTGCGGTCGCGTGAGTTATAGTTGCCTGCACTAACTATAACGGGGGAATTTCACTGTTTTTTTATCAGTAAAATTTCCGCTAACTATAACATGTGTGAAACCTATGGTTTTTTCAGTGAATATATATATATATATATATATATATATATATATATATATATACACACATACATATTCACTGAATAAGGCAAAGGTTAAGGTTAGGAAATAACATTAAAAAAAATCAAAAGGTTACCAGGACTTTATAGTTAGGTTACCATTTCACTTGTACAAAACCATTGAAATTCAGCAGTTATCGTTACCAGAGCTAAGTATAACTTACACCCCTGCAATGCACTGATTATGGCCTCACATTTTACATCACCCATGGCATGGTCAGTGACTTCACTGATGACATCTTAAATGATATATCTGATGACATCACCGACAACATCATCCACAGAACCACTCATACATTCACTCACACACCCACACAACCACTCATACACCCACTCACATACCCACATAACCGATCACACAGCCACTTACTAATCCATAGAACCACTCATGCACCAACTCACTCGCCCATACAGCCACGGGGCACAACACAAGGAGGTGGAGGTCCCCGGGGATTAAAAGAGCCTAAGGAGGGGGGCCGTGTGCAACCCTTCCCAACTTTAATATATTCACAATCCCCTGGGACCTGGCATGAATTTGCAAATCCATTGCAATTTTCACTGTGATTTTTTTTTTTAAACATGCCTTTTTCTCCTGAGGGGGGGGGGACCCAAACATCAGGGCTAGGAGGTCAGGGTATTTCTAACTTGCCCCCGTAAACATTTTTGGACTCCAAATTCTTCCTGGTTGAAGTGTTGGCAGCCAATCAGATCTCTGCAAGAGATCGTTAGAATTTACAGAGGGTTTGTGCCTCCAGATATACAAATGTGAATTTCTTTTAATATCCCAAAAACTACTGAATGGATTTACACAAAATCATAAAAGGCACACTTTCTGGACAAAGTTCTAGCTTTCTGACAAATTTGGTGTCATTCCGGAATTATCATGATGAAAATGTGTTTTGGGACTCCCCCTTTTTACCAGTGCCCACTTGATGAATTACTCCAAAACTTTCATGACAGCAGATGAACTCATGTGTGCACTAGTTTTGAAAATTTCATGAAGATTCATAGAACGGCATCATTAAAATCTGTTCACAGATCCTTGAAATCCCCCCAGAACGCCAGCTGAGGCACTGTCTGACCTCGGCCGGTGAGTCGTAGCCGCAGACAGCGTTAAGGATGGCGGCCTTGTAGACCACGAGCAGCACACCGACTAGGCCCCAAATGCCGCGGGCTCGAGTTGTGTGAGCCGTCAGGGGCATTCCAGGACTGCGTGCTTTGCCCTGGGCGCACTGTGATATGTGAAGCGTTGGGCCCGCGACATCGGAAACGGCCACCAGTGACTCTGCTCCTGTGACGCACAGGCCCTTCCCACCTATAGCGATGAAGGAAAAGAGCTGGACAGGGGTAGCCGACATTGCACGGGCCTGAGGCGGACAGTGGAGAGGAGGCGCGACTGCTCAAACTGTCCTGGTATCGAGTCAGGGAGCCGACCAAGTGGTCCGACTAGGGATCCTGCGCACCATGAGTACTGAAGTGTATGCGTGGAGGGCTCCGGAAACAGGTGGTGGCCCTGTGGAGTGGATCTACACATGGGAATTGCTCTAACTCATCCGGGCCGTAGTGAGTCAGCTGGATCAACCAGGCAGATCATAATACTGAGGGCAGGCGAGGTCCCACAGAGCAGATTAGCTGAAGTTGCGACTGAGCCCCCCCTACTGGATGTAAGTATGGGGAAACTCACCACAAATGATTGCCCTGGAATGATGTGAGCCTGATTCATCATGTATTTTGGGTTCCATGAGCGGCGTCTACGTAGGAATAAGCCACACAGCCTTCAAATAAAGGAGACCCCAGAAAACTGCTTCAGTCAATCAATCAATCAATCAATCAATCAATCAATCAATCATCGCATTTATATAGCGCGCTACTCACCCAGAGGGTCTCAAGGCGCTGGGGGAGGGGGGTCCGCTACTGCTCGAACAGCCAGGTCTTGAGTTGCTTCCTGAAGGCGAGGTGGTCCTGGGTCAGGCGGAGGTGGGTGGGGAGAGTGTTCCATGTCTTGGCGGCGAGGTAGGAGAAGGACCATCCCCCTGTGGTGGCTCTTCGGATGCGGGGGACGGCGGCGAGGGCGTGGCTGGTCGATCGAAGCTGGCGTTTGGGAGCGTAGAAGTTGAGGCGGCTGTTGAGGTATCCTGGGCCTTGGTTGTGTAGTGCTTTGTGTGCGTGGGTGAGGAGACGGAAGGTGATTCTCTTGTTGACTGGGAGCCAGTGCAGGTCTCTCAGGTGACCGGAGATGTGGCTGCGGCGGGGGATGTCCAGGATGAGTCGTGCTGAGGCGTTCTGGATCCGCTGGAGTCTCTTCTGGAGTTTGGCAGTGGTTCCGGCGTAGAGGGCGTTGCCGTAGTCCAGACGGCTGGTGACGAGGGCCTGGGTGACCGTCTTCCTGGTCTCGGTGGGGATCCACCGGAAGATCTTACGTAGCATGCGAAGGATGTTGAAGCACGACGAGGAGACGGTGTTGACTTGTCTGGTCATGGAGAGGGAGGAGTCCAGCACGAAGCCCAGGTTGCGTGCGTGGTCTGTTGGTATGGGTGCGCTGCCTAGGGCGGGGGGCCACCAGGAGTCGTCCCAGGCGGTGGGTGAGGATCCCAGGATGAGGACTTCCGTCTTGTCTGAGTTCAGTTTCAGGCGGCTGTTCTTCATCCATTCGGCTACCTCTTTCATCCCTTCGTGAAGGTTGGCTCTGGCGGTGGCGGGGTCGTTGGTAAGGGAGAGGATCAGCTGGGTGTCGTCGGCGTAGGAGATGATGTTGAGGTTGTGCTGGCGTGCGATGTCTGCGAGGGGGCTCATGTAGGCGTTGAAGAGGGTAGGGCTGAGCGAGGAGCCTTGAGGGACGCCGCAGATGACTTCGGTGGCTTCAGATCTGAACGGAGGGAGGCAGACACTCTGTGTCCTTCCGGCGAGGAAGGAGATGATCCACTCCAGTGCCTTCTCCTGGATTCCGACGTTGCTGAGTCGCTGCACTAGTGTACGGTGACAGACAGTGTCGAAGGCCGCGGAGAGGTCGAGGAGGATGAGGGCCGCTGTTTCTCCGTTGTCGAGCAGCGCTCGGATGTCATCGGTGGCCCCGATCAGGGCGGTCTCGGTGCTGTGGTTGGCCCGGAAGCCAGACTGCGAGGGGTCGAGGGATCCGTTCGTCTCGAGGAAGGCGGCCAGCTGCTTGTTGACGGTCTTCTCGATGACTTTTGCAGGAAAAGGGAGCAGCAAGATGGGGCGGTAGTTCTTGAGGTCGGTGGGGTCTGCCGATGGTTTCTTGAGTAGGGCGCTGAGTTCGGCGTGCTTCTAGCTCTCTGGGAAGGTGGCGGTGTCGAAGGAGGTGTTGATGATGTCCCACAGGTGGGGTGCGATGACAGTGTCGGCCTTGTTGAAGACGTGGTGTGGGCAGGGGTCGGTCGGAGACCCGGAGTGGATGGAGTTCATCGTGCGGACGGTGAACCTCGGTGCTGATCGGAGTCCAGGCGCGGAGGGTGGTGGTGGGGGGCGGTGGTTCGGTCGTGGCGTTCGTTGGTTGAGTGCTGAAGCTGTTGTGTATGTCCGCGATCTTGTTGTGGAAGTAGGAGGCGAGGGAGTTGCAGAGGTCTTGCGAAGGGGTGATGTCATTGTTTCCGGCGTTGGGGTTGGAGAGCTCTTTGACGATGTTGAAGAGTTCCTTGCTGTTGTGTGCGTTGTTGTCCAGTCGTTCCTTGAATGCAGTTTTCTTGGTGGCGTGGATGAGTTGGTGGTGTTTTCGGGTGGCACGCTTGAGGGCAGTCATGTTGTTCGGTGTTGGGTCTCTGCGCCAGGTTCTCTCGAGGGCTCGGCAGTTCTTCTTGGAGCTCTTGAGTTCGTCGGTGAACAATGGGGCTTTCTTGCTACCGGGTCTGTTGGGTGGGGTCCTCAGGGGGGCGAGCTCGTCTGCGCAAACGCTGATCCACTTCGTGAGGTTGGTGGCCACCTGGCTAGGGTTCGTTGTGCTGGTGGGAGGGTTCGTGTTCAGGGAGGTCGCGAGCTGGTCGGCTGTGATCTTGTTCCAGCTCCTGCGTGCAACCTGTTGCTGGTGGTGGTGGATCGTGGTCCTTCCGAAGCTGAAGTGGACGCAGCTGTGGTCCGTCCAGTGGAGTCCGGTGGCGTGGCTCAAGGTGATGTCCTTGCTGGAAGAGAAGACTGGGTCGAGTGTGTGTCCGGCGTAGTGGGTGGGGGTGTTTACCAGTTGCTTGAGTCCGAGGTTATCGAGGTTGTCCAGCAGGGTGGTGGTGTTGCGGTCGTTGTTGTTCTCCAGGTGGAAGTTGAGGTCCCCGAGGAGGATGTAGTCAGTGGAGAGGAGGGCGTGCGGGCTGATGAAGTCGGCGATGTCTTCGCTGAATTGTGTGCGTTGTCCCGGGGGTCTGTAGATGAGGGTGCCTCGGAGGGTGGTCTTGGGGTTGATGTGGACCTGGAAGTGAAGGTGTTCAGCGGTAGTCAGGATGTCGTCGGTGTTGGTCGTGATGCGGATGGAGTTCCTGTGGATGATGGCGATGCCTCCTCCGGTCTGGTTGATGCGGTCCCTTCGGATGATCTTGTAGCCGTCTGGGATGGCGATGTCGGGCGCTGAAGAGGCGTTCATCCAGGTTTCAGTGAGGAAGGCGACGTCTGGTGAGGTGGTGTCGAGCAGGCTCCAGAGCTCGATGGCGTGTCTGTGGACGGAGCGGGTGTTGAGTAGGATGCACTTGAGGTGGCTGCTGTTGTTGCTCGTCTTGGTCTTGGTGGGTGCGGGTGTCGTGCAGGGCTGGATGCAGGTGAACTTGCAGGCGTTGCAGCAGAAGGGTCCGTGGGTGCATCTAGGGGTGGCTCGGTAGCATCCCGGGAGTCGGCCGGCGTTGAGTGCGTTGAGGTCGGTGGCGTTGTAGGTCCGGCGGGTGGGCTGGTGACTGCGGGGGCCAGGGGTCCTGGCGCTGGGCGCGGTCCAGGCGCGGACGGGCGCAGACGGGCTTACCTTTGGCGCACCTTCGGCGCTCAGTCGGCGCTCCCGCTGCGCGGTCGCTCTGGGGGCGTCATAGGTAGGGGGACGGGAGGGCGGGTCCGCTGGGTTGGCGGGAGCGGGGCGGCCAATGGGCTGGTGGTGGGCGTGTCCGCAGTGGTCAGCGGCGGGAAAACTGGCGGCCGGGCGGCTCAGCTGTGGCTGGGTCGCTCGGGATCAGGGGTGTCAGCGGCGGCGGCAGGAGCAGGGACAGGTAGCGGCAGGAGTCAGGGGGGTGACCAGGCCTACTGAAGGCGCAGTGGTCACTCCCGAGTACACTCGGCGAGCTCCTTAAGTAGGGGGACGGGAGGGCGGGTCCGCTGGGTTGGCGGGAGCGGGGCGGCCAATGGGCTGGTGGTGGGCGTGTCCGCAGTGGTCAGCGGCGGGAAAACTGGGGGCCGGGCGGCTCAGCTGTGGCTGGGTCGCTCGGGATCAGGGGTGTCAGCGGCGGCGGCAGGAGCAGGGACAGGTAGCGGCAGGAGTCAGGGGGGTGACCAGGCCTACTGAAAGGCGCAGTGAGTGATAACCGGCCTACCAAAGGGGGTGAGGACTGGAGAACACAGCCCCCCCTACAAACACAGAGAAGTGGGTGGCAACACTCAGAGGATTACCTAGGAACATCCCATCTCAGGGCCCCCTGGGCAGCTCCTGACAGGCCGTCGCGGAAGACATCTCCCAAGGGCAGACCGCGGGCAGGACCTGTGAGGGCTCGTTACTGGAATCAGACAGAGATCGACAATGTCTGTGGCAAAGGGACAAAAAGGTTCACTCCAAATGAAATCGGATAAGTACACCACTCAGAAGCCTGGGGAGGCGGACGCCACACATAAAGGTGACGCAGACAAGACGATGACCCCGGATACGGGAGACTCCACACTCAAGGATATCATGGCGGCCATAGTGGGAGTACGTACTTCGCAGGAACAAAGAATGAACACCATAACCACTGAAATTACCCTGATCCGCGCTGCAGAAGGCTAATGAGAAAGTGAGCTCCATGGAAGTTGTAACCGCAGAGCTTAGTGGTGAAACTCACCAGATGAGGCAAGAGATTAAAGAACTTCAGGCTGCTCAGAAGAAAACAGAAAGCCAACTCGACGATTATGAGGGTAGATCGAGACGTAATAATAACGGAAGGATAATAGGAGTTCCTGAGCGGTCAGAAGGACCAGTTACTGACCTATTTGTGGAGTACTTAATTCTAAACCACCTCTGGCCAAAAACCCTATCGCAGTACTTCATGGTCGAAAGAGCACACAAGGATACTGGGGGGACGACCCAAGCCCGGAGCTCCACCAAGGCCAATACTGGTGAAACTCCTGAATTTTTAAGACCAGGAACTTATATTGCAAACCGCTCAATCGAATCCACCACTCAAAAACGAGAACTGTGCACAGTCCTTCTTTCCGTATTTTACCGTAACAGTCCAATGGCAAAGGAGAACGTTCCTAACTGAGAAGAAGAAATTAAGGGACAAGAATATCAATTATGCAATGTTATACCCCGCACAACTCCTAGTGGAAGCAGATGGAGAGAACTTGTTTTTTGATACTCTAGAGTCAGTACAAGAATGGCTGGAAGGTTGGAGACCTGTGAAGGATCACAATGCAAAATGAAGAGGAAACCTTTGTCCCACAAGTCAGTTTTTCCTCTCGTGATTGACCTGTAATATACGTTGTTTGTAGTGGACCTGGGCCGCAGTACTGTCTCCTCGGATGGCACCCTGGCACAGCGAAACCGGCGGATCAAGAGGACACTACTGATGCTAAGTGACTATGTTTGCATTTGCATTGTTTTATTGTTTTAATAAATGGCATGGGGATATGAAAAAGTAGGTGGATGGCCGCGGGGGAGGTATCACCATCCCCCCCCCCCAAATTTTCTAGTTTAGGGCAATAGGGCAACAGGCACTCTGCACTATTGGGGAATTGGGCAGTTTTAGACCCAGAGTGCGTGGAGGTAGGGAGGGGGGGTTGTTGGGACTTACTAGTTAGTATATTTCAATTGAGTGACTGCCAAAAAATGTTTACAGTCAGGGTTGAGAAGCTAGGTGCACGCAAATTCACACCTGATGGCCCAAGCAGACTAGCATGTTGCGATGTTGGTGTGGGTCTAGAGGGAGGGGCTCTGAATGGGGGAGGGTAAAAAGGAACGATAATGGGTTCGGCAGGTGAAAGGAAATTCAGGCTTTTATCCTGAAATGTAAATGCTTTGGGGGATAAGCTCAAAAGGGGAATTGTTTTACAATTCATTAAATGACGTACCCCAGACGTGGTATTGCTCCGAGAGACACATCTGATAGGAAACACATGCAAGGCATTGGACAGGTGGGGGTACCGATTGATTGTGCATTCGGGGTTCACGTTAGGATCAAGAGGTGTCGGCATTATGATACATAAATCCTTTCCCATGTCACTTGATAAAACCTGGACCGATGAATTGAGCAGATATGCAGCGGCATCTGGGAAATGGGAGGGTGAGCTACTAACCCTTGTGTCCGTTTATGTCCCCCAGGACTACAAACCATGACATTTTGAGACTTGGGGAGCCCAATGTTGAAATTTCCAGAGGGGAGGCTGATACTGGTCCGGCGTTTTTAACTCAGTGGTATGTGAAAGGGAAGATTGCCATCCTCTTAGAGAGTTAGGACCCGCGCAATGGGTTTTGGCCACCTTCCTTGGTGCTCTTGGATTAGCGGATGCATGGTGGATCCGCCATCCCACCTATACCCAGTTTACATTTCACTCAGGGGTACATGATAGCCTCTCTCGTATTGACTATATATATCCTTACTCCGGCGGACCAGGTTGGATACATCACGGAAATCAGACACATGGCATGTGGCATATCTGACCACTCTCCCATATGGTTGCAGGTAGGGAAGGGGAGGGTCAAGTAGGTAGAATAGCGCCCATAAACCCATGGCACTTACACAATCCCACAATCCCACTATCAGGCACAACATTACTCTGACTATTGACCACTATTTCAGAGATAATGGGGGATCTCGGTGACATTGGCGCAAACGCTTTGCGAGGCATTTAAGACAGTGGTTCGGGGGCAGGCAATCTTTCAAATAGCTGGGACTAGAAAAGAGAAAAATGCTGAGCTCGTCACACTGGAAGGGGAGATCCTACGACTAGAAGGAGACTTGTTGGCATCAGCAGACCCTGACACTATGCACAAGCTTAACCTCAAAAAGGAAGAATATAAAAATGTGGCTAAAAATAGAGCCAAAACATTACAACGTGACAAACTCGGCTTGGTTACGGATAATCTTGGACACACAGTTGGTCACGGACGAATTTGCCAAGCTCTACACTCGGATATATGAATCTCATTCTGCCTACCACGCGGAGGACTTGAAGGGCCTGTTAACTGATATCTGGGTTCCAACATTGTCAGAGACTAATAGAGATCTACTTGATGGTGAGCTCGCGATCGAGGAAGTGGCAAGTGCCATCAGTAACCTGCAGTCAGGAAAGGCGATGGGCCCTAATGGCCTCCCGAGAGAACTTTACAAATTAAAGCCTGATAAGTTAGCTTCATATCTTACAGCAATGTATGAAGACAGCCGGGAGATTTGCTGACTTTTTCAGGATCAGCATCTTGCCACGATAGTGATAAACCTAAGGACCAGTGCTCTTTATATAGGCCTAACTCATTGTTGAATGCTGAAGCGAAGATATTAGCTAAACTGCTGGCGACAGGCCTAGTTGGAGTGATTTCTGGACTGGTCCACCCCGACCAATCGGGCTTTATGACCTCTAGGAATACCTCCCTAAATCACCGTCAGCTCCACGGGGTACTGGGGTGAGTGGACACGCTGAGAGAGGACACAGGTGTGGTGTCTTTGGATGCCACAATGGCATTCGATACCATTGAGTGGCCTTATCTCTTCGCAGTGTTGGAAAAGATGGGGTTTGGCCCCGAATTTATTGGGTGGGTGGAGCTCCTTTATTCTGAACCATTGGCACAGGTGGTAGTAAACAACAAAAAGTCTCAGATCTTATCTCTTGGAAGGGGAATGAGACAGGGATGTCCCCTTTGCTCTTTGCCCTGGCGCTGGAGCCCCTGGCGAGCTGGATCCGTGGAGACCCCATAATCAGAGGGTTGAAATGGTCAGCGGATTGGGAAGACCGCATTTCCCTGTATACTGATGACATCCTGTTGTATCTAGCATCACCGAGGGCCTCGATAAACAGATTTCTGGATATATTCCACACCTTTGGGAGATACTCTAGGTATGCTATTAATTTAACCAAATCGGTGCTCTACGTGCTAAGGAGATGGTTTCCCCTCTTACCCGGGTCAGTGGCAGTAAATGGCTTTAAATACTTAGGCATATACATTATTATGGATCCTAAGATGTGTCACAACCATTATCTCGTGCCACCGCTGCGGCAACTCAGAAGTGATGTAGAACATTGGAAATCGCTCCCGCTGTCCCTGTTGGGCAGGGCCGCGCTATTTAAAATGATGTCCCTACCTCGCTTATTATATGTTCCTTATAATTTGCCCACTCCAGTCCCAGTGACCTTCTTTGCTGCGATAGAGAGCTAACAGAGAGCTCTCCTGTGGGTAAAGGGGAACCAAAGAATAACATTTCCCAGATTGGTCCGGGGATGGTATGACGGCGGGATCGGACTCCCAGACACCAAGAGATACTACTGGGCCATGCAATTGGCAGCTATAGACCACTTAATAACCCGGGATACCAAATGGATAAATGGCTCCTACCAGAGGGTTCTTATGCTAGGAAACTCTACCCTAGACCCGCTGCCTGCAACAAACCTACGTCACACTCAGTCCTGGTTTGGCACACAACTCACATAAGCATGGGCTGGGATAAGAAAATTACGCAGACTACCCCCCTATGGGATTCCTACCTGTTGGATATGCTACGTAATACCAAGGGCTTTGATAAATGGGATCTCATCGGATTGTCTAAGGTGGGAGATGTGTGGAAACAGGGCAAGGTGGTGGACTTTTCTGTACTACAAGGCGAAAATGACCTAGCACATTCTGAATTATTTAGATACTACCAAATGAGACACACTCCGTATGCCATCGTCCCGGAAGAATGGGTGTACGCTAGTAATGAGGCAGGAGCAGGAAGGACTGGATTAAATCACGGCGTTTCCGTACGATAGGTGCTGGCACGGCGAGTGATTAGAAGAAAGCTGGGGTCCCCCACAGTGAATGAGACTGACAGTAGTGAAGGTTCCTAGAGGAAACACGGACCTTTGAATAGGGAAGGAGTATAAACCCACGTTGAAAAAGGAGTTGTTTTTCTCTGATAGTCTGGATAAGACTACAGATAGTGTGTACCCTTGTCCTGAGGAAGCCGAAAAGAAATTGGGGGCTGAAACACGACCGTGTCGATAGATAAAGGAGGAGTCCAACCATATTTTTGAATTAGATGTTGGTTAATATGCGCACACAAGTGAATGAGAGAGAGGTGTGCTAAGAGGACTACCTCTGAATGTAACACCCAGATTTAGAAGTGTACATGGATATGAAATAGTTAGGGGAATGTATATGTTGTGTATATTGTATACATTGTGTATTTGTATTTTTGTCGTGATTATGATTTATGTTTGATCAGTTCATTTATATTTATATTATGTCTTGTGTTTAACTTATGTGAATATTTATGTATTTGAGTCTCACCGATTGATATATGTGCCTTACAAAACTATGAATAATTGTTTTCATAAAAATAATAAAATGCCAAGGTAATTTGTGGTTCCTTGTGCAAAAATAAATGAGTGATTGATCCCTCCATACTGTTTGCCTTTATATATTGTAGATGTTCTATGCCCAGGTATAGGAGGGTCATTTGGGCATATAGATCATCTCGATAGGGGATAGACTACCCGAAGCAACACCATTGGAGGACCATCGCCTTGGTGGCTACATGAACCCAAAAATCAATATCTCTCACCTACCGAAAGTTAATTAATCACACACCGGACCCCCTCAAGAAGCTGCGAGAAAAATGGTCTGACGACCTATCAGAAATGGATGATGAAAACTGGGCAGAGGCCCTTGCCTCCCCCCGGGAGGTCGCAATCTCGTCGGGGCTCAAACTAGTGCAAATTCTCCATAGAATATACTATTCTGGGCAAGCCTCGCTGCAGATGGGGTAAAGGGCAGATCCCGACTGTAGGCGCAACTTTGGTAAAACCGGGTACATTCATACATATTCTTTGGGACTGCGCTATCATCCGTAAGTACTGGATAGGTTCTACTTAAATGTATGGGAGAGGTGCTTGGCCAAGACCTAAATCTAGAGGCTGGGGTGTGTCTGCTCAATATATTGGGGGGTGACCAATTTGAGTAGCAAGGAGAAAATATGGGCAACAGTGGGTCATATGGTGGTTAAGCGCAATATTGCTAGAATGTGGGGAGCGAGGGAAACTCCCGGTCTCAACTCGTGGAAACAAGACATGGACTGGTGTATGTTTCGGCAAAAAACAGTGTATGTCTCCAGGGGATATCCGAAAAAGTGGTCCCAGATATGGACTAAATGGAATGCGTATTGGAAATATTTGTGCTCCCCCATTCTCCCCCCCTTGATGAACCTGAAGTTGCTGATTACGATGAAAACTGATTGTTAAAGTAGTAAAACGGCAAGTGCGCTGTCTAGAATTTATCTGTATCCTTTCTGAAAATGTTTGCATACCCATTGACTGTCTAAGTAAAATTACAAGGCTGTTTTACAATAAAGAGAAATATAAAAAAAATGCACAGTCATCCCTCTTGGGTCCTCTCTTCCTCCTCCTGGTACTCCAATCCAGACACTACCTGGGACAATGCTTGCCAACCAGAAAGATGACGGAGGGGGTCACAGAAAATAGTAACCATAACCACCACCAGCCTGACCTCAACACAACCCGAGCCACCCTCACAAGGCCCCACAGGGGTGACTCCCAGGGGGAGAAGATATAGTATGCATTAACTAAGTCACTGCACACAGAAGTAACTAGACAGGGACTAGACGCTATACCCTGCGGGCTGTTCCTTCCAAGGACCACAGGATACAGGAGAGAGAGAAAAGACAGCTGAAGGAGGGACAGAGAGGCAAGAGAGACCCCCAGCACCACAGTCCCAGCCAGTGCCAGCATGGAGCTGCTCTCGCTCAGAGGTGAGTCCGGGCTCACCTCAGTGAGCAGGGCGGTGGGTGAGGAGGGGCTTGTGATGGCTGAGTGGAACTACATGACTCTACTTCTGCAAACTTAACCAGACTGTGCTTCAGTATGCAAAATCTCTCAGAGTGGAAATTAAAGCTTTGTAAATCAGGGTTTCTAAGCTTTCCATTGTAGCTATCGGATACAAAGTTTGCAAATGGTTTTGATTGTATGGAAGAATTAATGGTAGGATTTGTATCCCGAAAAATGGTGCTACAAAATAACACTCTGTCTATTAAGTGATGCATTTGAGACACAATCAATCTGATTTGTGAGGAATTTGATTGCAGTAACTACAGAGCGGCAAAACATATTAATTGTACACAAACAAAAAAAAAACCTTCATTTTACTGAGGAGTTGGGAAACTCAGACAAATAGAGGGACAGAAGAATGGGGTACTAGACCGCAGTCTGCTGGGGCCTCTATGAGTGTGTGATCGGCACAGATATGGGAGTGCGAGAGAAAAGGGGAGTGGAAGAGAGTGAGAGAGGGTGAACGGGAGACAGAAAAAGAGAGAAGTGACATTTAGACAAAGGAAGGTAGCACGAGATGGGCAGAGATAATGACTGCTAGTGTTATACAAAGAGAGTAAAGGTGAGCAACTATTGAGAAGTGCAGTGGTCTGAAAGGCAGGAACTCCCTTCAACAGCATAGTAATTAGTGATCACTTACTAGTGATTAGTGATATCCATAAAATCATTCGCCTTTATATTAGGACACGTCCATATGCGCGCTGCTATAAAAGTGTTAATAAATATTATTATTTAACAAAAACGAGAGAGAAGAGTTGTTTTCGACATTGATGTATACATTCTGGCTCTCTTCTGTATTCTACTGCTTTCCTTGTGAACCAACAAGTGTAGTTTTGGGGTCTTCTTTGCGCTTGAGGGTCTCCGGAGTGGGTGATCCATGTTCCCACTGGCCAGACAGGAAGCTGCAGATATTAGCTGCCAGGGTTGGAAGTCGGATGTCTAACATTACAAATAAGATTATATTTACATATGACCTTCATAAGTAGTTCATTGAAGTGACATTACAGCTTTGTGTTATTGCATGACCCTTACATTTGGCAACCCACAAATTGCCTTGCTTTGCATATCTCCGATTTGCGAGCGCAAAAAAGGGTCGTACATATGGCTCATACTTCTTAAAACACTTAAGTGATGTAAAATATTAGCTAAATTATTTAATTTTGCATTGCAGATAACTACCCTTAAGTCTTTGGCATCCTCTGTGTTTTTTAGCCAAGACCGTAATTCCACCCATCGCGGAATTCTGCGAAATATCACAGAGTTTACGTAACTCTGTGGAATTACAATGAGTAGAACTTTGCGAGTTTCACCCATCCCAAGTCCTACCTATACATACCTACTGGTGACTGTCAGTAGGTAATATATGTGTTTGTGTGTGTGTGAAAATATATGTGTATATATATATATATATATATATATATATATTCACTGAAAAAACCATAGGTTTCAGGGGTGTTATAGTTAGCTGGACTTTTCACTTGTACAAAACCATTGAAATTCCTCCGTTATAGTTAGTTCAGCTAACTATAACTCGCGCGCCCGCAATGCACTGCTGATGACGTCACATATTACATCACTCATGACATGGTCAGTGACATCACTCATGACATCACTGATGACATCTCAAATGACATCACTGATGACATCATCCAGTGAATGTGTGTTTTTCTGAAAATTAAATATGTTTTATATATGTATATCTCAAGGTCGATGGAAGAATAAATGGGTATATAAGTGTCTAAATGGATGATTTGTTTTTGAAAAATTGATTGTGTAACTGACTGATTAAGTGTATCATAGTGAATACATGGCTTAGTGAGTAATGTTTAAATATGTAAATATCTGTATCAGTCTCTCACTTTGTGTATAAGTGGCTGCATGGGTTGGTGAGTAGCTACATGGGTGTCTATGTAGGTTATTAGTTGGTTTTTTGAGTATCAGTCTGAGTGTCTGCATGGTTCGGTGGGGGGTATTACGTAGTGCATAGGTGCATGAATGAGTGACTCACTGTTTGTATGTGTTGAACACAGCATGTGTGCAGGACTGTATGGGTGGATGAGTGTGTGTATGGGTGTGTTAGTGAGTGAATGACTGTCTCAATAGTGTCTTTATGAGTAACTACATATGTTTTAAACTAGTATATGTGACTATTGGTGTATATATGTGAGTATATGTGAGAGTGAGAGATTGAAAGAGTTCCTGTATGAATAAGTATGTGTTTCTATAAGTGATTGTTTAAAAGACTAAGTATGTGTAAGTTTCCGTAGAATTAAGTATGGTGGTGTGTGTATAACTGTATATGCAAGTAAATGTATGTTTGATTCTTTATTAGCATGAGTGACTATGTGTGTGAGTAACTCTATGGATGAGTGGCATTGTGTAACAGGATGTATAGGTGTATGAGTACATATGATGAGTGAGTACATGTATGAGTGACTGTATAGGACTGTTGGTGAATGAGTGGATGCGTATGTGGATCTTAGAATTACTGAAGAGGTTGTTGTAACTGGTATTGGTATGTCCATTGTTTTGAAAATTTTAGTCTCTATTTTTGAATGTGTGTATCAAAGGTTATATTAGGGTGAGAGGAGGTCTGCCACTCTATCACAAGGATGATGGCATCAGTGATGTCATCAGTGATGTCATTTGAGATGTCATCAGTGATGTCATGAGTGATGTCACTGACCATGTCATGAGTGATGTAATATGTGACGTCATCAGCAGTGCATTGCGGGCGCGCGAGTTATAGTTAGCTGAACTAACTATAACGGAGGAATTTCAATGGTTTTGTACAAGTGAAAAGTCCAGCTAACTATAACACCCCTGAAACCTATGGTTTTTTCAGTGAATTTCTGAGGTTTTTTAAATGCTAATTCCTAACTATAACGTGCCTGAAACCTATGGTTTTTTCTGTGAATTTCAAAGGTTTTTTAAATGCTAATTTCTAACTATGCCTACAGAGATAGGACATGTGAAGAAAGAAGAAAAAATGCACAGAAAGAAACAAAAGAATTGCAGAAAGAAGCAACAGAAGTCCTCAAATACGAAGATAAGTGCAGGAAGAAGGATAACGTGCAGAAAGAACAAAAAGAAGAGCAGAAAGAAGCCTTGTTGCAAAATCATCCTGTACCCTCAACTTTTTCAGACGGATACTGGTGGTAACTGAGTCTGACTAACCAGTCCTAGAGCCAGTGCTATGTTAAAAGACACTTAGAATACAGTGAAAACACCTACATACACTAGGGAACATTATGCGTTGGGGTCCCCCTGTGATTAGCATGACCTCCTCTGTAAGCCCCTAGTGTATAATAGGGCATGGGGATTAAAACTACCTCTTAAAACAGGCCACTGGGCGTTTTTGCACACGTTAACTCAGGCCCCGTCCCCTCCCTTCACCACTGTGTAAACACGCCCTGTGTCCATTTTTAGTTGGGAGATTAAGTTCATTTGAATCCTGAGGGTCCCTAGGGTCCAACTAGCCCACTAGGTACCTCCAGTAAGTGCCACAGAGCTGCGTTGCAGAGAGGTGTAAAAAGTGGCACGGCCTGGACCACCTCTCTGCAATGCAGCTCAGTGGCGCTTACTGGAAGCACTTGGTGGGCTAGTTAGCCCCCAGGGGCCCTCAGTATTGAAGGGAAATTATATCCCCAATTTAAAACGTGCCATAGTGCGTTTGCACACGTCACCTCATGCCCCGTCCCCTCCCTTCACCACTGTGTAAACGCGCCCTGTGGCTGTTCTAAGTTGAGAGATTAAGTCCCCCTGAATCCTAAGGGTCCCTAGGGTCAAACTAGACCACTAGGTACCTCCAGTAAGCGCCACAGAGCTGCGTTGCAGAGAGGTGTAAAAAGGGGCTTGGCCTCAGAACACCTGGCTGCAGCGCAGCTCCCTGGCGCATACTGGAGATGCCTGTTGGGGGCGCATTTGCAGAGTGCTGCACGGAGGGGGCATGGCCTCCGGCATGATGCCAGTCTTTTATTTATTTTAGTTTTTTAAGAAGGGGGGCTGTTTGGTTCCCCTTCTTATTCTAATTTATTGGCCCTGATGACCCCATCCCCCAGGGCCAGTCTCCTAATTATATTTTTTTGACCCCAATCCCCACTGTTTTTTATTATTTTTAAAAAATATATATTTATAGACACACCTAGGGCATGCTGGACAAACCGTACGTACCTATCACCATGACGATTTGCGTGATATTCATTAAAAGGCGACTATGCATGCAATTAATCCACGTGGAATGTATTTACACCACTAGTGAAGCTCTGACATGTCTGATGCCCTACCGTGCCTAATCCTGGTAGACACCCTTGTCATTTATTTATACAAACATGGGTAGCTATTGACGGGCACATTTAATACACATGCACACCAAGCCATTCAAAGGGGATTCGACAAAAATTCGACCAAAACTATGCAAGAAACCCCCCTCACGGTTAATAAAACACACATCCACTGCCGGATGTGTAATACTTTTTATTTTACTCTCTGGAAAGGGGACGAACATCACTTGAGAGTCACAGCGTGCTCCTGACAGAGCCCAATGCTGTGTTACACCCACCATTGCCTGCCGAGTGCCACACACCTCTGTGTTGTATTCCACTAGCTAGTGCATATGCTATGACACTCTCTAGCCCATGTGCACTGTAACACCACCCCGTGAATATGTCATGCCACACTTGTCTTCGCACGGGTTATATTGCCCCATCTAACGTGCCTTTCTCGATGCCTATGTTATAACGCACAGTGCTATGCCATACATATTACAATCTGGGATCCATATCTTTGTCACAGTGCATATGCAACATTACACTCCCCAGCACATATTTTATATTACAACTTTAGAGACTAGTTAGGTTACACAACACTGCCCTGTGCATATTACACTCCAAGGCGCATATCGCATAGCACGCGCTAGTGCCTGTGCTATCTCGCGCTCTCCAATGAATCTGTCATTGCGCACAATGTATTGCATATTATTTTTCACGCCCGGTTCATCTTATATCACACTTTTTGGTGCATAGTTTATACCATACACTATATCTAGTTTTCATTTTCAATCGTGCTCTCAGGACTATGTTCTATATAACACTGTGTTCACCTACCCTTTTCACGGGCATTACATTTTGCGATAGGGGGTGGAGGGTCAGGGGGTGTTTCTGCCAAGTGAGCCCGGAGTCACAGTCACAAACGTCCTCTTCTTCCTGAATAAAAGTGAGATTATGCTGCATACTTGTTCATATTTTAAGTAGTTCGCACAGACACAATGTTTTAAAAACAATAAAGTTCCTAATACCCGCCTTCTCTGAACAGTTAGCTTGCTGCCCCATCCCCTTCCTCCCTATCCTCTGTTGTGTGAATCCATGGACTAGCCTCCTCCCTCCTGCCATGCATGGTCTGATGTGCTGCCACTGCCCTCAATTTAGTATGATGTACCAGTCCACTCCTCCTGCCCTCCATTGCCCAATTCTATGCCCCATCATTGACCTCCTGCTTAAACTCTGTGCTTAGCTTGCTGCCCTTATTCTGCGGCGGTTCTGGCAGCACTCAATACTTATCAACCCACATGCCACTCTGCTGATGAACATTCTTGTGGGCGGGTGCCTCCGCTGGGACAGTGACAGTCACAGTATTACATAATCACCAAAAATCCCACAAGGACAACGCATAGCACTCTGCGGTATCATGTCATTCATTTGGTAAATGTATTAAAATTTAGCAGGCAGACCCGTTTCACCATTACTGCCTTCATTGTCTGTCACACCAATCCTCTCCTCAAGAACACATGAAATGGGCATTGAGACAGGCTGTAATGCAGAAATGTGTCTGCCTGCTATATTTTAATAAATTGAACAAATGAATGACCTGATACCGCAGAGTACTCCGTGCTGTCCTTGTGGGACTTTTGGTGATTATGTAATACTATGACTGCCACTGTCACAGCGGAGCCACCGGCCCGCAAGAAAGTGTGAGTAGCTGTGAGGGTGAGTGAATGGTGTTGGGAGTGACTGCATGGGTGAGTGAGTGGCTGTGTATGTAGACAAATGGGTAAGTGAGTGGCTGTGACAGTGGGTGTAGAGGTGAGAGAATGGCTGTGTGAGTGTCTCTATGGATGAGTGAGTGGGTGTGTGAGCAGTTGTATGGATGTGTGAGTGGATGTATGAGTGGTTGTGCGTGTGTGAGTGGATGTGTGAGTGGTTCTGTGAATGATGTCATCAGTGATGTCATTTGAGATGTCACCTAATTTAGATGGGCGTAATTAAAGGTCAGTTTTCACTGACTGCCATCACCAAGAAAACCCTGGCAGTGAGAGGCATTGAAAACTACAAAATGCTCCCCTTGCAATGAGAGAGGACATATTTTCTTTCATCGTGCTTTGGGATTTTCTTTTTGAAAATAAAAAAAGCAATTTGCCAAACGACTCCATCATACTTGATGGAGCCATGCATCGAACTGCAAAAAGCATACACAGGAACCACAGTGACTGCAGTTTCTGATAATGCTTTAAGAAATGCCCGCCGGATTGGCGGTCATTGCATAACTTGACTGGCGGAGGTGCAGTCAAGGTGATGGACTAAATTACTTTGTCATCTTGACTGGCCCAACTCCATCTGCCAAATGATAAATTGGCCCCTAATTATTGACAGAAGGTTCCACCATGGATTGGTGATGATCAGATAAAAACTGATTGATCAGTTGGCTGAATATATGTAAGCCCTTATACAGTAGGAAGCATGTATTCCAGCATTTCATTGAGCTTAGCATGTAACCAATCACTCAGACCCTTAAGATAAAAGATTCCAATCAGGGTAGAGGCATCACACAACACATCTCTCAAACTTGGACTGACTGTCGTTGTTAGGACCAGATTCTTGCCTACCTGGTTAGCTCCAAGAATCCTCTCAGGTCGCCAGGATCTTTTTATCTGCTAAATAGTGTAGAGGGAAGGAAATATAATTATCAAAACATAACCACCAAAATTTGATTTCATTTGGAAAAGACCACTGACTCCGAATCTAAAATGTATAGGATTTTATTACAACCAGGAATAACTGAACATACAGACACCTCAATACAAGGTGCAGGAGATAAATGGGCACTAATACAAATGCAAGCCTGCGTAGAATTCTCATCCGACTCAAAACGAAAAGAATCACTGACTCTAAAATCATCAAGAAAGCAATGGTTAAGCCAATATCCAAATTAGGAATCATTAGTCTAAAACGGAAAAACGTTAGTCTATCCCTACTGTAACTCTAAGGTGACATCCCTACTTAACATTTCCCTTCTCAGGCAAGAGAATAAAGGTGTCAGAAGTAAAGACTTCCTAAGAAGTACATTCACTTAGTCAGAGCTCGATCTAAGATGCTCTTTCTAGCTTCCCGTCTAAACCTCAACTGCTCAACCCATGGGGCACTGTCCCTAATACAAAACCCCAAAATCATAGAACACGCCCTTCGGCACACCTCTTCAGCCAGGTCTTCTCCCAGTAGTTTTCCATCAAACTTGTGTGGCATCCAACGACGGTTAGCTTGACCTTGGGTCCCAGCACCCTTCTCCGCTGAAAGTATCATCTCCACATTCCAATGCACTCCCCTGTTGGCTTCTCACAGCATCCTAACTTCTAAAACAAAGACCTAGTCTCACTAACGAGCTAAATGTCCTTGCACCAGCAACAGAAACATGGGAACGAAAGGAAAAAGCATTTCAATTCTCTAAGATTTTCTATCCTCTGGTAACCCAAAGCCTTTACCAAGAGAAATCATTTTCGGCCTACAAGATTAGCTAACATAAGAAAATGAACAGGCCTTTTTCATTTAAACGTATATGTGATCAGGTCCTTTACACTCTTAAACACACTATTAAATCACACTCTAAGCATTAGTTCATTATTTTCCTATACGTAAATAAGCAACCTACATGTGTAACTTTAACATAGCACACATTTAACCTAATACATTGCATTGCATGAAAACGAATCATTATGCATTACTAAATACATTCACAATAACTTGCAACGTTACTCTTCACAAAAGCATTATTACATTTCTAATCACCTCTATGTTAAACGATTTCAAATAATACTGTTCTGTAGTGTTCTTAGCATACATCGATTAATATGTGGGTGCTGACTAACGGTGAATATGATGCACCCCTACAAATTTGAGAATAACATGACGCTCTATTATCGTCAAGCAGTGGGACTTGGTGAAAAATTGTGTTACCTGATTAGAGTTAAGTGTATTTTGTTATTATTCGTGATAACCATATATCTATTTTTACTCTGTACAGCACATACAATGTGAAATACAGTTAGCATTCAGTTGATTATCAGAAAGTGTATCAGGAATCCCCATTGGTATACAGTTGGCAGCCCTGTCATGTTACCTGTTATGCTGCTCTTCAGACTGGTGCCTGTCATGGGTAAGAAAAACCCAAGCTTATTATAAATAGTGGTTTTATTTGGGAATGTTCCATGTTTCAGGGACAGTGATTAATTTAATAATTAATTTCTTAACATCCTCAATAAATTGATGTTGTTTTGAAAGAATATTTTTTTATCATTTTCAAGTTGTTTGCATTTTTTTGACTTTTGGTGTTTCAAATTTGGTTTGTGTTTGGTTCCCACTACCACCCACATATTAAATAATGTTCTCAAATTACCACAATCCGAGCTAAAATAATTAATGGTATGAGATACACTTGTACTTCTCCTTGAATCCTCAGCCATGATTAAGTGGATTTCAAAGACACAGCGGGTAGATAATATAATATTTCTATCCTCATCCATCTTACCCAACTGCCTACCTGCCCAAAGGCAATGCACACTTTCTGAATCTGTCTAAGGTAGCTTTGCCACTCTGTCTTCAGGGGCAGAGGAACATGGGATCATCTGGATAGCAGCTGGAATGGAAACTCACAGACTAACATGTATTATAGGTAGAGGCACAGGTATATAATGCAGTGGCGTAGCTAGACCATGGCTGCCCATGGTGGTCACTGACATTGCCACCCAGTGGCCCTGCAGTGCCTGCTGTCAGAGAGTTAATTTTGCAGCAAGTGGAGTAAATTCTACCTGGCGGTTTAAGAAACTGTTGTGGCCATGTGTTCTCAATACAACTCAGAAAGCTAGTGACAAGTATAATTAACCACTGCTGTCATTCCCATAGCATGCTCCTGAATCGCCCACTTAGCAAGCTTGTGGCAATTGGTCAAAGTGAGGAATTGCTTAAGGACTGCTGGCACCACCGATTCCACGTGTGGAGCTCCCTGACTGACTGTAAGTGATCAGTTGGGAAATGTGATTGGTGGCAAACTGTGCATGATGCAATTTTAAATTTCCCATTGAATTTTGGTAAACCAGAGGAGAAGACAACTTTATACACCTGTCGCAACTGAACATCCAGCTATTAAAAATATAAAAAACCTGAGAAAAACAATCCACCAAAACAAACGACTTCAAAAAAACAAATGGACTAACAATGAACAAACATTCACAATAATCAGAAAAAACAACAGTAAAAGCACTTAGACAGGCATATAATCTAAAAATAAATGGAACCCTAATTTCTACCCCAATTTCCTGAAACTGCAATTAACACTACATATGTTAACTAATGCAGATTTATAACTACTTAGCCACAAAATAACAACTATAAGTGTGGTCGTTTTGTGAGAGTAGTAAACATCATGTTTATCTCTCGTGTCATACATTAGCACTTCCCTCACTGTGATACTACCCTGTCTCCCTGTCTTGAAGCTTAATTCAACTCAATATATGTGGAAATTACTAGATCCATTTTTTGGAAACCTCACCTACTGATCCAACGTCACTCAAGTCTAACCACATAATTTGAGGTCCTGAGTGTTCAGTCGAATTTTCTGTGAGATTTGATCCAAACTACAAGCTTTCAAGTCCCCCAGGCCTATTTCAATAGTGGAAAGTTTGGGAATTAATTGGACAGAACCCTCTGATTGAAAAATAAGATTCCACCCAGCCCTATTAATTATCGCTGTTTACTTCAATCGGAAGAAGATGGCTGAAAATGCTTTAAAACTAAATTAACTCAGTTGGCATTTTTCTTCACCAGTGTATCAGATGGTGGTTTCTATTAAATCATATGGCATATAATATTGTTATCGTCTTAGCCAGCCTTGTTTACAAAGCAAACTCCCAAATGGTTCGAACTTTAGAAAGTAGCCAAAGTTCCTTGCTTGTGTTCTGCATCTGTTTAGACGTCTTCAATGAAGCGGAAAGAAACTGCACGTCCTGAGAGGAGCGCTATGCTCAGATGAACACTCTGTTTGGAAACCTTTGATAACAGACAATGAAAGGCTTTTCCATTCCTCACTCTCAAATTTGGAAGCACGCTGACAAAGATGAGCGGCAGAGGCTCTCTGAACTGACTCAAAGAATGCATTATACATAGCTTGCAAACATAATCACCATATTTAATTACATAATTGTACTTGCTCTAAATATATGTCGTTAAATGTTAAATTTCCCTAAATATATCACTTTACTGTATGATTACATGGTGATGTATGTGTGATTAAAATGTTTCTAATTCATGAAGCATGCATATCATTAGAACGGACAGAAAGTTACCCATATGGCATGAGGGGCAGTGGGGGGGGGGGGGGGGGGGGGATTTGGGTGCCACCTGGCCGTACTTACCTTTGAATACAATTGTGTAACTGTTTGTTTGTTCAGAACTATTTGACGTCCACGGGGAAATTCCAGATACACTTTCTTCACCAGTCCAACCTGTTGAGACACGTTCTGATTATCTAAAATATTTTTATGCGATAAAACCTTTTTTTTCTTACTGAATGTTTAATAGTTGTCTTGCACATGTGTTTATTCCCTGCATGCAGCTACAAGTTGTCAATACTTTCAATTTACAACTTTTATATGAAAATGTGACCATCATCAAATTTTGATCCTACTGTGTGATATGATACAACGGGCGGCTAAATATTAAACAATGCAAATGCGCATTGATCCTTTAAGGAGACTGGTTTACGCAAAAACGATGTGTATCTCTGTCATGATGTCATTGTTTATGCTAAAAAATGGCGGGAGCACAGCACAGAATGTGTTTAAGTGTATTAATGTGTCTGAAAAATGTGTCTCGCTGCAATCAGAAGTCACTGGGCCCAAGTTGTAACAACCAGGATGTATCATTCATTTCCGGTGTCCTGTTACTCCGGCACTGCAGACCTCAAAACCGAGAATCAAGTACCCTTTTCTGCCCTTGATCCTTAAGTTAGTGAGGGAGGGCAGTCCAAGGCTATACGCTCAGCACTCAGCTGCATAACAATCAACATTTAATAAATACATTGATGACCAATTAGTGTTTTTTCTTTTAAAGGAGAAAAGTACTGTGTTACATACAAAAAACGAAATACTTCACATAAAACTGCAAATGTGTTAAAACCGGCAGGTGGAAATCAAATAGAGACATCCTCTAACTGGCCTTGCAGTCCGCCTCAGGTGCAAAACAAGGGAAGGTCACAAGGTCAAATGGCCCCTAAATGTCACTTGGAGCCTATATTCCAGAGGCAGCTTATCGGTGTGCCTGATAGCAGACCATAATTATAGCTACGATACCCCCACAAACATGTGATAGGGAATTGTGAAATCAGGCCTACTGTCTTTGGCAAAAGGAATGGCCATATATGCAACAGTACAATATAAGCCACTCAATAATTATTAACATATTGGCTATATAAAACATTTAATAATGCTATCACCAATATGCAGTTATTTTGAATTTCACTGTAAATTATTCCATCGCTGTGGGCTTAGTGATACATTGCATTCAAAGCAGTACAAAACTGTGAACTTTTCCATAAAAACTTCACTTTTGCTCCTAATCAGGTGTAGGAAATTAGGATCCTGGTTAAGGAGGGTGAACCCCTACTCAAGCAGCAACCACAGTCCTTCTCAGGGTGAAGCCCAAATTAACCTGTGCTCAACCCTTTGGTACCTTTGCACAGAGCAGTCAGGCTTAACTTAGATGCAATGTGTAAAGAATTTATGCAGCACTTCAAGCAGTAATAAAGTGAAAACACAACACCAGACAAATACCTCACCAATTTCAAAAATAGAGCAAAACTGCATAAATGAATTAAGATCAAAACAACAAAATCCACTTGGTAGAACCGAAAATATGCAATTTTAAAGATTTAAGTGAAAATAGCGTTAAAAAAACACCGAAACACCACTAGTTGCTATCTGGTTTGCGCAAGACTGGGAGAAAGTCACAAGTTCATGCAGACTGCAATGTCGCATGAGAAGGATTCAGGGAGGAGGTTAATGCAGCTGAAAAGTTACTTTCTCAGTCAAGTCAAGCACAAAGAGTTTGGTTTGATGTGAAGGGGTTTGCGAGGAGCAGGGAAGCATTGTGGACGGTCATCAATATAGCATGAAGATCCTGTTGTCAACGCAAATGGTCAGACAGATGATTTGCGATGGTGCTCTCCACAAGTGGCCAATGCTGTAGCATGAAGGGTCTGGCACTTTGCGTTGGTGGGCTGTGTGAGTGACAAGGTTTCGGTTCCAACAAGCCTGTTCACGATCACAAAAGCCCCAAAACGTCAATTCAGCCTCTCTGAGGCTACACCAAGGGTCCAGGACCTGAGGGGCACTGCTTGGGGGTCAGGGGTTTGCTTTGGCTGGATCTGGGTGCTGGTTTCGGTAGTTGGGAGCCTGTTATGTCCCTGTGGCTCTGAACAGGAGGCCAGCAGACTAGCCCTTCGAGTCACTCTGGGAGTCCTGGGTTCAAGTGCAGGTTCAAATCTGTCTGACTCTGGCAGAAGGACAGCATGGCAGCAATCCAACAAAGCAACCCTTCAGCAAGGCAGTGGTCCTGAAGGGCATCAGTTCAGCAGAGTGGCAGTCCATTCAACAGCACAGTAGTGCTTCTTCCTGGCAAATTATCGACAGGACCAGAAGTGTACTGAAGGGTTGGTGTCTGAGGTCCAAAACGTATATACCTGGGCCTTCCTTTGCAGTGGGAGTAGCTTCAAGAGGTTTCCCTTTGAAGTCCATAGGCTTCCTGCCTTTCCTGCCCTGGCTTCAGACTAACTACAGGGGATATGCAGCCCTGTGTGTGGAGACAGGACACACCCTATTCAAGTGTAAGCAGGGCTGTACCCAGGTCCGCCCTCCCATACTGCCATTAATGACCCACCCAGGCACACTTAAGCTCTCTATTGTGTCTGGCTGTCTGGGAGGAACACACAAAGCCCAACTGCCAGCTCCTACACCCAGTCATGAGACCAGAGACAAGCTGCAGGCACTAAATGGCTAGTGAAGGAAAATGCCAACTTTCTCAAACTAGCATTTTCAAAACTGTAACTTAAAATCCTACCTTACCATAAGTTAGGATTTTTCATCACAATTCCAAAGACACCAGACATGAACTGGTTAGCTGTTCCCATTTGGAAGTTACAGCGTATTCATTGTAATATGGTTACTCTAATGTTATCCTATGGGAGAGGTAGACCTTGCAGTAGAGTAGTAAAATATTAATGTAAGAGTTTTTCTCTACCAGGGCATGTGAAACTTAGAATTGCCTGTCTTACTTTTTAAATACATTGCATCCTGCCCTGTGGGCTGTATCGGACCTACACTTATCGGACCTACACTTACATGTGTTAAAAAGGAAGGTTTGGGCCTAGCAGAAGTTTTAAATTGCCAGGTTCAAATGGCCATTGAAAACTGCAAACACAGACTTGTTTCAAGGGGAGCCACACTCAGTGCTGCAGGCCCACTAGTAGTATATAATTTATAGGACCTGAGCACATTTAGAACCACTTTATGAGAGGCTTACAAGCAAATTAAACATGCCAATTGGGGATAAACCAATGTTACCATGTTTAAGGAGTGACCACGTGCACTTTAGCACTGGTTAGCAATAGTAAAATCCACAGAGTTCTAAGGCCAGTAAAAACAAGATCAGCATAAATTGTAGGGGTGAAGGCAAAAACGTTTGGGGGAATACCACCCTAAGACTGATAGGTCAAACAGAGAGCCTTTAGCATAGGGTGTTATTTCTTTCACATTAGCTTACATTTAGAAACCACAAATGGAGAGAAATTTAGTTGATAAAAACAAATGTTCAACTACTCTGTGTTCCTACAATTCTCTTATAAAAACGGTACCCCACTTGTATGTGTGGCCCATTTCCCATGACAGGAATGGACCAAAACTCAACAATAAAAGAACAAGACTTTTCCTTTCAAATTCAATGTGGGTAGGAGAGGTTCTTGAGCCCAGGCTCTGCCAGCACCCACAGAAACATACCAACCCATAATTTCTGAAAAATAGACACCATTGCCCATATTTACCAAGTTTTTGCATCAGCCTTGTGCCATACAAGGGGGTGCAAAGATGACACAAAACTTAAGTGAGAATGGTCAAGCCACGCAAGGCCACCTTGTGTGGCCCTGCATGGCATGCTAAATCTAACGCAAGGAAGCAAAATTCACTTCTTTGAGTTACTCTGCCCGAGGGAGGTGTTCCAATGGTGAAGCGTAGGTATTCTTTTGCATCCCCCCATGTATTTTGGCACTTTCTCAGATTTACTATGAGTGGTAGACCTGGGAATGGGTCAAAATGCTATACCTCCCCAGGTGAGGCGTAATGAGGTGAAATATATTTTGTCCTCCTTATATTTTCCTCTTTCTACATGTGCTGCATTTTGTAGCACACATAGAAAAAGGAAAATGCCTCTCAGGATTGTTTTTGTGCAGGACGTTGTCCCTTCCTGCACAAAATCAATCCTGTCTACAATGCAGGCACCCTTGCACCATGATTCAGGACATGCCCAGTGACGGCCCGTGTAGGGCGTTTTACCGGGGCGGTGACGTGACGCAGAGGAGGGGCAGGGTGGGGGGTTGCAAAATGCGGCATACGGCCGAGTACAGGTAAGTTCCGAAAAAAATTAATAAAACGAATTTCGTTGCGCGCGCTGCATCACCAAATGAGATGCAGCGCGTGCAACGAAATTCGTTTTATTAATTTTTTTCGTAACTTACCTGAAATCGGCCGTTTGCCGCATTTTGCAACGCCCCACCCTGCCCCTCCTCTGTGTCACGCCACCGCCCCGGTAAAACGCCCTACACGGGCCGTCACTGGACATGCCCCTTATAATGTTAAATACGGTGATTTCCTGCCCTTTCCTTTTCATGCCACGCAGCACAGCAAGGTGTCATGCTGCGTTGTGTTGCGTGAACTTTTGATAAATCTGAGCCTAAGAGTAGTCCAGGGTTGTGTGAGATAGGTAGGTCTTATTTGCTTTGTTACTCTGATTTGCCTTGAAAGTTTTGGAATTTTAGCTAAAGTCACAAATTTCCATACAGTTTCTTTGAGAGAAAGATGTGATAATGCAGAGGATCTCTAAAATTCCTATGACCTAGCAAGTGCTCTGATACCCTATTGGGTCATGTCCGCGCTATATAAAACACTGAATAAATAAATAAATAAATAAATAGATGCATGTTAGTAACACTTTTGCCATATACTGTATGTTTCTGTCAAATGCATGTGTATTTTTAAAACATTTAAATGCCTTTTAAAGAATTTAAATGCCTGTAAATCAACTGACCTTTTGTTATTATTGGCAGGAGTTTTTTGTTATTTTGATAGCTGGAGTGTATAGAGTGGCATAGAAATTTTTGAAGGGGTTCAAAACATCTTTAGGGTTATATTTGACTACACTGTCTTAATCCTTGATCTTGGTATTAAGAGAATTATTCTTTTGCCATTTTAAGTAGGTAGTTAAGGTCTACCCTGATTTCTTAAAGTAGAGAATAAATTTTCTGTTTTGGGCATGTACCCATAAATAAGCTTGTTTGTCAATCAGGGAGTTATATTCATACTGTAGGAGGTGCTTGAAGGTTTTTAAAATGTGGTAAATTTGAGATGCCTGGCTATTTTTTTTTAGCTTCAATATCTTTAAATGGGGAGTTAAGGGATTGTTTCAGATTTCTGTTTTTCACAGCCACACGACTGATGATTTGTCCTCTGATGGAACATATTTGGGCATCCCATAGTGTCACTGGAGATGTGACAGTTTTCTCATTTTCCTTCAGAAATAGCTTATTTTCATTTTCTATATCTCATTTGTCTGATTTATTGTTGAGAATTTACTCAGTCATACTCCATTAGCGTGATTTAGGTTGAGGAGGGAGGATAGATGATATTACCATGATGGTGTCATGGTCCTATATAACTATGGCTTCATTTGATGAGCGAAGAGTCTCTTGAAATAGAGAGGGGTCAACTAGAATATAATCAGTTCTTGAGATGCTTATATGAGGGAGAGAAAAATGTAAAGTCACTACCTTTCGGGTTGTGCAGCCTCCAGATTTCCACAATCTTTCATGAATTACACTTGCTACACATGATTTTATGGGCTCTCAGAGGTATAAATTTGAAGTTTGATTGTCTATCTAAGATAATGTACATAGGTAAATTGAAGTCTCCACTTAAGATAATTTTGGAAGATTGTAGGAGAAGGCTAAGCGTGGAGTTTAATGAGGACCAGAAATGTGGTATGTCTCAATTTGGTGCATAAATGTTATTGGTGAAAATTTTGGATTCACCACATTTGAGCCTGGTTATTAACCGGCTACTATCATTGTCTTGCTCCGAGGTGATGATGGAAAGGAGAGACATCTTTGGTTTTAGAGTAGCAATACCGTTTTTTTATTGCAATGCCTGGGGAGCAAGTTAAGCCAGATCTCCATCTACTGCACATCAAAATGTTTTTTGTAAGGCAAAATGTGGTCTCCTTGAAGACCGCTATGACACGCTGTGAGTGTAATTTTCCCATTTACTACAGTTGATGCCTCTGACTTCTTTTCATTATTACCGGCTTCCTCCAGTGTTACCATCCTTTCTGCCACATGACTGGCCTATATCCAACCATCTCTGGGGGGTTTGACCTGGCTAACGCTGCCTGCTATGTGTGTTCACTGTCAAGTCTTGATTGCTTGCAATATTCTGACAAACTACCTGACAAATTGTGCTGTTCACTACTCTGAACTGAGCATCTTAGCCTCTATCCATGATACTTGACCACACAGAGTCATTGAGTTAACGTTACATGGACAGGCAAACATTCCTGTGTTCACCGCTCAATGTACATTTTAGTTCTTGCTGCTTCCCAGTGTTCACCACGTGAACTACCTTAGTTTCAGCGTATAATCAAAGGGGGGACAAGAGAGCTGGTTATTTTAAGAGGTCCTGTTCCTGTGCTCCTAAGAATATATATCGTTCATCAAAAGGCAGCAGTTCCTTTCTAAAGGCCAAGGTGATAAGTATCACTGGCTAACTGTAATATTTTGGTTTCAGTGATGGGAAGAGAAGGGGGGGAGAAGGAAAGGGGAGATCTGAATTTCAGATCTTAGTGCCCTCACACACCTGTTAGAGTGTCATGCTTCATCATTGGGCGCTCCTCGTCAGACCAGCGCTGCAATGTCCAATGGGCCTGGTGGCATCTTTATCGGAGATCTTCTGATCTGAGAACGCCGTTTGTGAAGGGTGTATGTGAGTTGAGGAATTCAATGACTCCTGATACAAGTGAAAATGTGATTAAAATAGGCCCTGGCCCTGTTAATTCTTTTATTAGAGTGTCGGGCTGGGACTAAGTAAAACCAGTGAAGCTACTGAAACGAGTCAAGGAATTAGGGTAGTCTATAGTTGACTGGGGTCAACATGTTTTGTGTCATCACTGCTCCGATATAGAGCAACACTTCTTCAGGACCAGAGGTAGATATATGTATGTGGTGACCTCTGTCAGTCAGACAAGGAGTGGGATCTACCCCTAATAGGTTATTATTATTATTATTTATAATTTTATATAGCGCTGAATCACCCCGAGGGGTATCTCTGCGCTTGTAACAAATATACAACCATGGCAAATGAGTTAGAAGAGATACGTTTTCAAAAGCTTTCTGAACTGGGGAATGGTCATATCAGTGCGTAGGTATTGTGGAAGGCTATTCCAGAAACTCGGGGCAAGGTAAGAAAAAGCTTTGCCTCCGGTGCGCGACTTCTTAATTCTGGGAATAGAAACTAATCTTTTAGATCCAGATCTAAGAGAGCATACAGGAGTATAGGTATTAAATTTCCTGGCAAGATAGGAAGGACTTAGCTTATTTAAGGCCTTAAAGATCATACATCCTATCTTAAATTCCACTCTTTTTTTCACTGGAAGCCAATGAAGCTTTAGTAGCAAAGGCAGAGAAGGAGTCCTAGGTGGTAAACCCGTCACTAGACGGGATGCCGTATTTTGTATGACCTGCAAATTTCCTAAAGAGGCTACGTGCGTAGAAAGAAGCAGAGCATTACAATAATCAATTCTGCTCAAAATCAGGGCCTGAATCAAAGTCTTCCTGGTAGAGATAGGAAGCAAAGGAAAGATTCTCCTGAGTAGGCTCAAAACATGATAACAAGTGCCAACAGTTGAATTGACATGGGTATCTGAGGTAAGTTTTTGATCCAGTTTGAGGCCGAGATTTTTTATCTCCTCTTTAGGAATCAGGGCTTTACCCAACTCCTCAGGCCACCAGTTTGGCGACCAGCAGATGGCAGCACCTCCAAACAACATAATCTCAGATTTTTCGGAGTTTAATTGGAGGAAATTGCTTTGCATCCAAGAGGCAATAGCCATCATACCCTGGGAGAAAATATGTTGTGTGTCTGATCTTTTTTTATCAAAGGTGAGGAGGAGTTGGGTATCATCCGCATAAGAAATAGGACTAAACCCCAGATTTCTCATAAGTTTCGCCAGAGGGGTCACATAGATGTTGAAAAGAGTAGGGCTCAAACATGAGCCCTGGGGGACACCCCTGGTAACTTGAGAGGGAGCAGATTTATAAGAGCCCATAGTGACTGCCTGAGTTCTGTTTGTCAGAAAATCTGACAACCACTTCAGTGCAAGTCCTTTAATTCCAAGCCCCTGCAGTCTGGACAGCAGGATTTGATGTGAAATGGTATCGAACGCTGCTGAAAGGTCAAGCAGCACCAAAAGTGCTACTTGACCGTTATCCAGAGCCATCCTGATATTGTCCGTTACTTCCACTAAGGCAGTCTCCGTGCTATGCTTAGCTCGAAAACCTGATTGAGAAATATCAAGTGCATGAGTGGACTCAATAAACGCCGATAGGTGTCTATTAATGTGTTTTTCTATGAGCTTGCTCTGTAGAGGAAGCAAAGAAATGGGGCGGTAATTGGTCAACTCAGATGGATGAATTTTTAGATTTTTGCGAATAGGAATAATTTGGGCATGTTTCCATTCTTGCGGGAGACTACCGGAATTTCGAGAGTTATAGATAATGGAAATATGGGTAAAGCAAGTTGAACCGAAAGTTTAAATGCAACTTTAGCTGGAATAATGTTGAGAGGGGAGCCAGATTTAGTGCATTCCAGTAAAGATGATACTTCTGTGGTAGTAACATTAGGAAAGGTGCATAATTGAGAGTCTTCACTAGTATAATTTGATAGATCTAATATAGAGACAGGAAAGGAGGTGTTAATGAAATAATTTTTTGATAGATATTTTCAATTTTCTGGATAAAGAAGGAAGAAATATTGTCACATAGAGTTTGGGAGGAGATGTCTCTGGTCTCACAAGATTTAGGATTAGTAAAATCCTGCACGATTTGAAAGAGCATTCTAGAGTTATTTCCTGCTTGATCTAGCGCGGACGCAATATGCAATTTGTGAGCCTTTTTAATGTTATTGTGATAGTTAGATAATGCAGTCTTATAATTAGTTTTATCTTGCTCATTGTGCGAGAGTCGCCATGAGCGTTCTAGCTTCTTACCAGAGCTTTTTTCCTCTCGTAAAGCCCACTCTGCCTATTCTATCCAATCTCGAAATACAATAACCCTCCGGAATGGGGAACAACCTTTACAACGCAACTTTTACAACGCACTACACTTACAACGCATTTTTTACAACGCACAATCCATTACAACGCATGACATTACAACGCATGACACTACAACGCATTTTTAAAAACTACCTTTACAACGCATTCCATTACAACGCATACTACCTTTACAACGCATACCATTACAACGCATAATATAGTAATTTTTACCCCTATACTATCCAACACTTACCCTACTGTTGCACCCCCTGGAGTTAGAATAGTAATTTTTACCCCTATACTATCCAACACTTACCCTACTGTTGCACCCCCTGGAGTTAGAATAGTAATTTTTACCCCTATACTATCCAACACTTTCCCTACTGTTGCACCCCCTGGAGTTAGAATAGTAATTTTTACCCCTATACTATCCAACACTTACCCTACTGTTGCACCCCCTGGAGTTAGAATAGTAATTTTTACCCCTATACTATCCAACACTTACCCTACTGTTGCACCCCCTGGAGTTAGAATAGTAATTTTTACCCCTATACTATCCAACACTTTCCCTACTGTTGCACCCCCTGGAGTTAGAATAGTAATTTTTACCCCTATACTATCCAACACTTACCCTACTGTTGCACCCCCTGGAGTTAGAATAGTAATTTTTACCCCTATACTATCCAACACTTACCCTACTGTTGCACCCCTTGGAGTTAGAATAGTAATTTTTACCCCTATACTATCCAACATTTACCCTACTGTTGCACCCCCTGGAGTTAGAATAGTAATTTTTACCCCTATACTATCCAACACTTACCCTACTGTTGCACCCCCTGGAGTTAGAATAGTAATTTTTACCCCTATACTATCTAATACTTACCTTAAATGCAATTTAATATTATGCGTTGTAATGGTATGCGTTGTAAAGGTAGTATGCGTTGTAATGGAAATGCGTTGTAAAGGTAGTTTTTAAAAATGCGTTGTAGTGTCCTGCGTTGTAATGTCATGCGTTGTAATGGATTGTGCGTTGTAAAAAATGCGTTGAAAGTGCATGCATTGTAAAAGTGTGCGTTGTAACGACATACATCCCTCCGGAATGGCCAAAGCAATGGCAGAAGTGGAGGATGGTTTAATCCAGGTCTCAGTAATGAAGCCCATCTCAGGTTTTAGATCAGTCAAGATATCCCATATATCTGTGGCATGCTTAGGGAGAGACCTGACATTAGCCAAAAACAATTCCACTCAATGTTTTTCCCTGGGGGAGGTGATAGATTGGGAAAGGTATTATTTAGCGAATGAGATGGATCTTTAAAATTAAGCTGTCGAATAGCAATCAAAGAGGGACAGAGACACTCAGTTCTCCGAAATCTACAAGCTCAGCATAAAAAAGGGCCCTCTAATACGCGGTATAGGTGAAAGGGTGATTTGCAGGGGGCAGGCTTAAGATCTAATAAAGAGTCACGCGAATATCTGGGGGGTATATTTAGGATTTGTAATGTAGATCATGGCAACCTACCAGGGGTCCTGGCTGCTGGCGGCGAACTGGCACGGACGGGCGCAGACGGGCTTGCCTCTGGCGCGCCTCCGGCGCGCCATCGGCGCGCCTGCTGCGCACTTGCATCATCCTGGCTTAAGTATCCCCAGCTACTAGAGCGCTAGAGAGCTAACCAAAATGGCGCCCGATTACTGGCCTGACCTGAAGAGGTTCTAGTGTAACTCGCTAAGTAGCGAGGTGTGCTTTCCAATTTTAAGTGCAGGTGAGTGGGCAGTAAGCTTTATTTAAAATAACAACTAAAATAGATTTACAAATATATTTTAAAACAAAAGCGAGTAATGCGCGCAATTACCTACCCTCATTGCTATGAGAGGGCAGGGTGCCGCAATATCAGTAAGAGCAAGCAAAAACGAGTTCAGCTTCAGCATACAGCGTTCGCGCTAGTAGTACCATCTATTACGATGCGCGCTTGCATCATCCTGGCTTAAGTATCCCCAGCTACTAGAGCGCTAACCAAAATGGCGCCAGATTACTGGCCTGACCTGAAGAGGTTCTAGTGTAACTCGCTAAGTTGCGAGGTGTGCTTTCCAATTTTAAGTGCAGGTGAGTGGGCAGTAAGCTTTATTTAAAATAACAACTAAAAGAGATTTACAAATATATCTTAAAACAAAAGCGAGTAATGCGCGCAATTACCTACCCTCGTTGCTATGAGAGGGCAGGGTTCCGCAATATCAGTAAGAGCAAGCAAAAACAAGTTCAGCTTCAGCATACAGCGTTCGCGCTAGTAGTACCATCTATTACAAGACCCTAGTTCAGGGTTCTTGTAGGGAGGCTCAACCTAGAAGGATGGAGACAAAAAAGAAAGAAAGGGCAAGGGGAAAGGGGGTACCATCAACAACTGGTGGAGGTAAGGCTATCCAACATGATCAGGATGGGTAAGGAACCCATGCTAAAAGCAGAAGATTACTTGTCTTCGCTGACAACAATTCGTGAAAGAAAAGATTAAGATTAAAAGTATACATGAACTAACGCGTGTGGAAAGAAATGGTTATAAAACAATATTATGATACAATCTTCTAGGATCTATGAGGTGGATCCAGCACGGTGCTTACGCAAGGGTAGATCGATGGTGACTCACATCCAATTCTTACCTCAGGAAAGTAGGGTGGGAGGCCTCATAGGTGAGGGAGAGACGACCCGACTACTGGAACGGGCCCACTAGATGAGAAGAGTTAAATCCAGATTACAAGTAGATACACGGACAACAAGTAAGAGTGTTACCCCAGGATTAGTGAGAGTGTGGGAGGTATCATGCATCGTTGTGCATATCTGCCTTAATAAACAGTGACGTATGGGATCGTGAGAAAAATCCACGGAGACCAAGGATAGTGAAAACCCACACTGGTTACGGGTGTGGGGCTGGGTGTAATCTTTCCAAGATTCATATTGGAGGCAGCCTGGTAATCCGTATCACACGCGGTATATGTGTGGACACCCGGGGGCCACGTACAACACTATCATCTCCTGAGAAATCAGAAGATGGGGGACTGTGGTGCATGTATACACCACAAGTATGAGCCGTGTGTGTGATACTAGCGCTGACATGCATACTGTGATAGCGCTAATAGTGTCTCACAAACACGTTCAAAAGGTATATGCCAGCGTCTCTAGGGGTGCACATGTTGAAAGGTCATGATGTGTGGCCGTATGCTCTAACGACATGCAGACACTACATATTTAAACAGCAGTTAGTGCTATGGGGCCGTATTTGGTACATGGCTCCTAGAAATCGGAGCGTGTTCCCGAATAGCAAACGACTGAAGCGCGTGTCTAGGGCTGTCAGCGTGCTCTAGTACACAGCGGTGGTGAAGTGCCTAGACTCAGATTATGGGTGGCGAGAAGTCATGCCGTACTAAGCAGGAAAGGACGTGGAGTCCGTCGACATGCAATGGCTGAAGACAATAAGAATGTTGAAGACATTAAAAAAGCGTTAAAAATGCAGGCACAATACGGCTCACGGTGGAAAGTGGAGGCGTAAGAGGGAGCATAGGACTTACCCGTGTGTGGGTGCAGGCTCGCCTTGGAACCAGCGCGTCTGCTCCTCGCCTGGATATTACCGCATCTGCGCTTCGTCCGAAGTCTACAGCCATGGTGACATGCCGAAGTCGGGCGAGAGCACCCGCAGAGGCGCCATCTTGTCACGAGATGAGTAGCCTGACTACGTGAAGACAGACTCAATGACAAGTGTGAATGGTGAAAGATCAGAGCTGCACAGTGGGGCAAATAACATCACTATGGTGATGTAAAAATGAAATCTTGGTGAGATAATTAAAAGTGCCCAGCATAGTAGAAGAAACGGAAATAAATCAAAAAAGATAAAGGCACATAGTGGTAGCCTTAGCAGACACTGTCTGTCAGTGGTATTGATAAAGTGAATGCTGGTAGCAAGAAAATAGAGGGAGTGGCTAATGGATAGAAGCCAGTGTGCAAGAATACATGTCAATACCGGCCAGCATTGGGCGTGGTACTGAAGGGGGGGGGAAGAGGAAGGACAGGATTAAAGTTGTGGTGCCTACATAGGTCGTGGGGACAGGCACAACTACTCTTTACCCTGGGGTATCTGTGGTCTATAATACTGGAATAAGGGTGAGTGAGTGAATCTCAGTGTATCATAGTGGATCAGAAGTAAAGGTAGGGAGTGTTGGAGGCATGGACTTTGTTGTGTAGGTTTTAGTTTATTTCTGTCCACGGGGTGCCATCGTTGAGGCCCCTATCTTGTGTAGAAAGGCGGAAAATCCATCTTTGTTCGGTTTCGAAAAGTTTTTGGCAGGACCACGTGGGGTTGCTTTCGAGCACCGTCCAGTGCAGTTCGTTGAGTCCATGTCGGTGCGTGATGTAATGAGTACTCATTTTTGTGGTAGATTTTCCACATCATATATTGCTTCGGTGTTCCATGATTCTTGTTTTTACGGGACGTGTGGTCATACCAATGTATCGCAAGTTGCATGGACAAGTGATCAGGTAGACACAGTTTTTTGAATTACAGTTCGTGTGGCTCTTTTGGGTCCAAACTTTCCAGGGTGAGTTCTTTAGTTGCCTTAGTAAGGTTGCATACTCCACATTCACCCCAGGTGTAGTGTCCTTGTACTGGTGATGTTCCCCATAGGGTACCCTGGGTGTACAGCTTTGTAGTTTTTGCACGTGTGTGCACCAGAATATCACGTAGATTGCTTGTTCATTTGTTGGCAAACCTTGGTTTAGGTAACGACAGTTCGCCCGTGGTGAGAATCTTCCAATTTTTTGTGATAATTCTCTGGATTTTGTTTGATTCTGATGTGTAGGTGGTCACACATGTTAGTGTTTCATCCGTCTTCTTTTCTTTGGGTTCTAAAAGAGCCTCTCGGTTGTTATTGAGGGCCTTTTATTCGATCTTTTAATAATGGTGTTGGGGTAATGTCGTGCTCTAAGGTGGTTGCTTAAGGTAATGGCCTCCTTTTTGTAGTCAGCAGTCGTACCACAGTTCCTGCGGAGGCGCAGGAATTGGCCGAAGGGTAAGTTGTCCCTCAGGGCTTTGGGATGATGACTTCCATACTGCAGTAGGCTATTCCGGTCCGTTGGTTTCTTGTAAGTATGTGTGGAGAGGATGCCATCCCGTAGAGTAATGGTAAGGTCCAGGAAGTGAATTTCAGTGGGGGAAATTGACTGGGTACATTTCCAATAGGGGTCCAGGGAGTTGACCCATGTGAAAAAACTGTTGCATGTCTCCATGTCTCCTTTCCACAAGATAAGGATGTCGTCAATATAACGTTTCCAAAGGATGATGTTGTTGGCGTAGGTGTTGTTATCTGTTATGTGGAGGCGTTCAAATTCTGCGACATAGAGACAGGCCAGGCTCGGTGCGAATGTGCTGCCCATAGAAGTTCCTTGGGTCTGGTGGAAAAATTGGTCCTTGAATTGGAAGAAGTTCTCACCCATGGCTATGGTGGCACATTCCATTATGAATGACACTGGGGTGTTGAACATCCATTCTTCTTTAAGGAGGAGTTCTTCTATAACCCTGAGTGTCTCTGTTTGAGGAATATTCGTGTAGATGGCCTCCACATCCAATGTCATCAAAAGATTGATATCTCCATTTGTAGAAGTGTCAGTTAGTAAGTTGAGCACGTCTCTGGTGTCTTGTAGGTATGAAGGTATTCTTTTCAGCAAGGGACGGAGGAAGTGGTCACAGAACTTGCTAAGAGGTTCTAGTAGTGGTCCGATCCCTGAGACAATGGGGTGTCCTGGGGATGGATCAACCCCCTTATGAATTCTGGGTAGAGTATAGAAGGCGGGGGTTCTGGGTTGTGAATTCACCAAGAATTCTGCCTCATTCTTGGTGATCCATCCTTGTGTTTCTGCTGATTCTACGATCCTCGTCATCAGTCTCCCTGTCGGATCTCCTTTGATCTTAGTGTAGCATTTGTCTTGGGAGAGTTGACGGAGACATTCCAGGTCGTAATCTGACGTGTCCAATAGGACAATAGCTCCTCCCTTGTCTGCTGGTTTGATAGTGATGGTGGTATCTTCATTCAGCGATTTTATCGCTGCCCTCTCGATAGCCGGTAGGTTATTGTACTGGGATTTTTCAGTGTTGTTTCCCACTTCTTTGGTAACGGCTTGTTCAAAAGTCAGTATCTCGTGTGGGGTGATGCCATTGTGTGGTGTGAAGGTCGAAGGAGAACGTAAACCGGTATCGGTGGTTTCCTGAGATGGTTTGTCTTGGAAGAACGCTCGTAGTCGTAACTTCCTAAAGAAGTTGTATAATTCTTTATGTAGAAGGAATCAATCAAGTTTTGGTGTGGGTACATACCCTAGGCCCCTATTGAGTACTCTTTTTTCAACTGGAGTTACAGCTCTAGTGGAAAGATTGACCACTAGGTCCTGTTGTTCTTCCTGCTCCTCAGTTCCATTTGTTCTTGTTGTTGGGGGGCTGGTGGGTCTTGCCAATGGACTTGTTTGGATTGTCCATCTCGTCTTCTGCCTCTTCCCCTGCCCCGGCCTCGTCCTAAAAAGGTTGTTGTTGCTGGTTGAAATGGTACATCGGTGGAGGCACGTGGTACATAGGGTTCCAAGGTGGTTGTTGGCCGTAATAGGGGTTCATTGGATAGCCAAACAAAGGGGGTGGTTGGGGTGGTCCCCAATTCTTCTTGAAGCTAGACCGTGCTAGATGTACTGCTCTTCGAGTTGGAGCGTGGTCTGCTCTCGACTGAACTCTCATCTGATGAGTCTTCTCCACTGGGTATTTGGTAGTCTTCCTTTGTGTATGGATATACTCTTTCCTTATCGAACTTCTTGATATCTTTTTGCAACTTTGTGATCTTTTGTCGCATCAGGTGATTCTTATGATCATCCATCTCATAGTTGATTTCTGCTAATCTGCTTTTGAATGCCGTGATATTAATTGAGGCTTTCAGATTGTTCTCTGCAATCGTTATCTCAATGAGTAGTTTGTCGGCCAAACGTTTGGCTGTGTTGATGATCAGTATGAGCCAGTCCCTGGTGCACTTCCAGGCTACCAGGGACCACTCTTTTCTGAAGCCAATGTCCTCCAGAAAGATTCTTGGTGCGTTTGAGACCAAGAGTCCATTAGGGGCTATGTTTGCCCTCAGGTATTCCGTCATCATGGCGCCGTGAAGCGCTATCTTCGTCTGTAGTTTCTTTTGGTTGGCTATTGAGTTCCAGTCGTCTGAGGTGCTGCAGGACGGATTACTGCCATCATTTTGTAATAGAGAAGGGGCACGTAAGATTTCTGACACCATATCATCCGTGAAACTTAAGCCTTGATTGTCCATGGTCAGGTGATCAAGAGGCGAGACTAGGGGAGATTTTTGGTAGTGTGAGTTGTGTACTCACAGAGTGTGAAGGGTGGTAAAGGTGAAACGTTAGTTCATTAAGGGATAACAAAATGTCCCTCGGCAGGTATGCCGTGTATGAGCGTATTATCAAAGGGGGGACAAGAGAGCTGGTTATTTTAAGAGGTCCTGTTCCTGTGCTCCTAAGAGTATATATGGTTCATCAAAAGGGAGCAGTTCCTCTCTAAAGGCCAAGGTGATACGTATCACTGGCTAACTGTAGTACTTTGGTCTCAGTGGTGGGCAGAGAAGGGGGGGAGAAGGAAAGGGGAGATCTGAATTTCAGATCTTAGTGCCCTTACACACCTGTTAGGGTGTCATGCTTCATCATTGGGTGCTCCTCGTCGGACCGGCGCTGCAATGTCCAACGGGCCTGGTGGCATCTTTATCGGAGATCTTCTGATCTGAGAACGCCGTTTGTGAAGGGTGTATGTGAGTTGAGGAATTCAATGACTCCTGATACAAGTGAAAATGTGATTAAAATAGGCCCTGGCCCTGTTAATTCTTCTATTAGAGTGTCGGGCTGGGACTAAGTAAAACCAGTGAGGCTACTGCAATGAGTCAAGGTATTAGGGTAGCCTATGGTTGACTGGGGCACCATGTTTTGTGTCATCACTGCTCCGAGATAGAGCGACACTTCTTCAGGACCAGAGGTAGATCTATGTATGTGGTGACCTCTGTCGGTCATACAGGGAGTGGTATCTACCCCTAATAGGTTCAAGTCCCTAGTTCAGGAATCTTGTAGGGAGGCTCCACCTCGAAGGATGGAGACAAAAAAGAAAGAAAGGGCAAGAGGAAAGGGGGTACCATCAACAACTGGTGGAGGTAAGGCTATCCAACATGATCAGGATGGGTAAGGAACCCATGCTAAAAGCAGAAGATTACTTGTCTTCACTGACAACAATTTGTGAAAGAAAAGATTAAGATTAAAAGTATACATGAACTAACATGTGTGGAAAGAAATGGTTATAAAACAATATTATAAAACAATCTTCTAGGATCTATGAGGTGGATCCAGCATGGTGCTTACGCAAGGGTAGATCGATGGTGACTCACAACCAATTCTTACCTCAGGAAAGTAGGGTGGGCGGCCTCATAGGTGAGGGAGAGACGACCCGACTACTGGAACGGGCCCACTAGATGAGAAGGGTTAAATCCAGATTACAAGTAGATACACGGACAACAAGTAAGAGTGTTACCCCAGGATTAGTGAGAGTGTGGGAGGTATCATGCATCGTTGTGCATATCTGCCTTAATAAACAGTGACGTATGGGATCGTGAGAAAAATCCACGGAGACCAAGGATAGTGAAAACCCGCACTGGTTACGGGTGTGGGGCTGGGTGTAAACTTTCCAAGATTCATATTGGAGGCAGCCTGGTAATCCGTATCACACGCGGTATATGTGTGGACACCCGGGGGCCGCGTAACACACTATCATCTCCTGAGAAATCAGAAGATGAGGGACTGTGGTGCATGTATACACCACAAGTATGAGCCGTGTGCGTGATACCAGCGGTGACATGCATACTGTGATAGCGCTAATAGTGTCTCACAAACACGTTCAAAAGGTATATGCCAGCGTCTCTAGGGGCGCACACGTTGAAAGGTCATGATGTGTGGCCGTATGCTCTAACGACATGCAGACACTACATATTTAAACAGCAGTTAGTGCTATGGGGCCGTATGTGGTAAATGGCTCCTAGAAATCGGAGCGTGTCCCCGAATAGCAAACGACTGAAGCGCGTGTCTAGGGCTGTCAGCGCGCTCTAGCACACAGCGGTGGTGAAGTGCCTAGACTCAGATTATGGGTGGCGAGAAGTCATGCCGCACTAAGCAGGAAAGGACGTAGAGTCCGTCGACATGCAATGGCTGAAGACTATAAGAATGCTGAAGACATTAAAAAAGCGTTAAAAATGCGGGCACAATATGGCTCACGGTGGAAAGTGGAGGCATAAGAGGGAGCATAGGACTTACCCGTGTGTGGGTGCGGGCTCGCCTTGGAACCAGCGTGTCTGCTCCTCACCTGGATATTACCGCATCTGCGCTTCGTCCGAAGTCTTAAGCCATGGAGACGCACCAAAGTCGCGCGAGAGTACCCGATGAGGCGCCATCTTGTCACGAGATGAGTAGCCTGACTACGTGAAGACAGACTCAATGACAAGTGTGAATGGTGAAAGATCAGAGCTGCATAGTGGGGCAAAAACCATCTCTATGGTGATGTAAAAATGAAATCTTGGTGAGATAATTAAAAGTGCCCCAGCATAGTAGAAGAAATGGAAATAAATCAAAAAAATAAAGGCACATAGTGAGAGCCTTAGCAGACACTGTCTGTCGGTGGTATTGATAAAGTGAATGCTGGTAGCAAGAAAATAGAGGGAGTGGCTAATGGATAGACCCCAGTGTGCAAGAATACATGTCAATACCGACCAGCAATGGGCGTGGTACTGAAGGGTTGAAATAATACCTTATTTTCAACCATTACTTTACATAACCTGAGGCCACATAGCACACAATGTTTCGGCCCAGACAACAACGGATCTGTGACCTCTATCATGCGTGATCACAGGGCAACATGGTGGAACCCAAAGAGCATAGTGAAATTAACGTGAAAAAAGGGAATGGCATGATGAAACGGTCAATGCAAGAGCCCCCAATCCCAGAATCTCCTGTTAAAAAGTAATCAGATAACTCTTCTGCACTGGATGCTATTCTTACATATTTGAACACTATGCACAACATCTCTCAGAGCACAAAAACTAACACAGACTTGTTAGAAGTGGAGGTAGCTTGCATAAGAAAATACCTTAAAGACCACAACATAAGAATCACCAATGTGTAGGGAATTATTAGCACTCTTAAATAACAGTAGAACCTTTGCATGAAAAGCATGTGAAAATTAGATAGTATGCGAGCATATCTTAAAAATCACAGACCTAAAAGACGTGAACGCAAGTAGCAACTGCATTTTTAGCATACTAGCAGGCAAGGAAAGTAATACCCCCTCAACAATCAACCTCATTTATTTATGGATCTAAGCGATACTTGGGATTCCCTTTATTAAAGATTTTGAGATCGAGAGGGCCCATTAGGTCCCTACTTTCAAACTTAAGAACATGACCTCCTCTAATCTTGAAGCCATAGATACACCAACAATCAGAACATATTTTATCCCAAGTGAGAAAAGTCGAATCCATAACTTGGAAAAGAGCTAGAATCTCCTTATCACAACATTTGGCCAGGAACACAGTCACAAGATGGAAAGGCTTCCTCACTATCATGAAACATCTCAATGAGAAATCTATCCCATGCTCTTTCATAGGCCCTTCAAAACTTAAAATCATCTTTAAGGGCAAGACAATGATATTTGCCAAACATGCTGAGTTGGAAACATTTGTAGACAACAAATCTGAATTGAAAATAGAAGATGACACTAACATTACTTGAAATAGTGATATTCATTTATTGGTATGTAACTAAAAGACACTTTGAATGTACTATGCAATACTATAGAGTTTTCAGACTTATGTTCATGATTAGGTGTTCAACCTTGGGCCAACCTTAGGCCAAGTTTATTGTTCACCAATGTACAATCTGAGTGAGCCCTCACTTGATTGCTAGTGGGATACCATACACTTTCCACATTTTACCTTGCGGTATCTATCCACAAACATGCACTATGATAACAAGTCATTTGTTTATACTGTTTTTACACTGCATGTTCTTCTTACCGTAAACAGGGCTATAATAATTTCACACTAAAATATCTAAAAGTCCCTGATGTCTCACCACCTTTCTCATCACACTGCACATACTTAGAGAAAATGCTATGCTCTTCTGTTAACTTCCCCAACCATAATGCCTTTACCTGAGCTTACAATCATCTTTGAGAGCCCCCTGCCTCTGCCTTCCCTTGCCTGGGTTTCCTCACAGTCCAATTTCTGGTTCCTCATCCTGTATTATTTCCCTCTACCCCAGTGTTTTCTTCCCTTACTCTCCTTTTTTCCCCCACCTTTAGAATGAGTCATCTTCCAAACCACTCAGCCAACATATCAACGTCACTTCCTTCCAACTACACCAGCTTCACCCCAAGTATGCGGTACACCAACCATTGTTCATCCAGGAACAACTTCCTAGCTGCTTTCCAATCTACCATAAACCCACACATGCAGTTGTTGTTTTGCTAGTTGGAAAATGACCTCCTAAAACAATCACTAAACATCAGAGATCTAAGCCTTCTTGAGAAGAGATGGAAATAAAGAATCTGAATGCTGCCCTACCCTCAAAGGTGATATTGCCCACTTGGAGATGTTCCGAAGAACTGTGGCAGGTGATATCTGTTTACCATAAGAGTGCTTGGTGAACCACTAAGTCGCTATTTTTAGTTGGAGAAGCTGGAGAAGAGATAGACGGGTGGAAGCCTTAGGAAAATGTAGCCTGTCACCTCGTGCTGTGAGCCATGTGGTGAGCAGTAAATGGTGAACGCTAAAGAGTCACCCAGGAGGGTGTTCAAGCGAGGTTAGGGCAGGGGGTCAGGATTGGCTTTGGTGAGTACCCATGTGCTTTTAGTGTCTTCGGGATATCCTGTTGCTTTTGCTGTGTTGGAGAGAAGATGGCTTGAGGGGGTCAGAGGTCGCGGGTTGCCAGAGAAGGCCACCAGTAGAGCAGGGTTCAACAAGGCGCCATCTTGAGGGAGCGTACCGCGCTCAGTGTAGAGCTTGGATAAATACGGGCAAGATCAGTCCTCCCACCCATGGTCAGCATAGCTTCCTGCTGCACAGGATGTATCCCAGCTGGTTAGAGCTTGGAGTTGTCCTTAATGCATACTGAAACACTCGCTGGCACAGCAGAGCTCAAATGGGTGCCGCTATCTTGCCAGGGCTTCCAAGCCATGTCCCCTATCAAAAGAATTTTTCCTCAAATACTGTCTAACTTATAGAATTGAGAAGTAATTGTAGAAATGTTAATATACTGAGATTGCTGATAATGTGTGTGATATGTGAAGAAAGTGAGAATTTAATGCAGTACAAAGTGAGTACGGGATTCAAAAGTACTAGAGGCAACAACACAATCAAACAGCAGCTTTGACGGACAGGCAAATATCATATGAAAAAAGTCAATTACAGAGTAAACTTATACTTTTTCACCAAGAGGGGCAAACAAAGAAACCAAACCCAGAATGGCCATAATTACATTACACCACTACTATCCCCAAGCAGGAACCTATTCCAGAGTAGTTGCCACCATTTTCCCTTCCTTGGGGGTCTGATCTAGGAATATTAGGGCTTGATGGACCCCCTCAGGAAAGTGAATAGATTTGTTATTTATTTATAAAGTTTTGTATAGCATGAACAGGACCCAAGAGGGTATCAGAGTGCTTTACAATATGTCAGGAAGGAAGAAACAGTAAAACAAACAACAACATCAAGAGCTTAAAAGGATGTGGTGGGTCCCAAGAAAGGCAGACGGTCACTAACGGGACCATATTGTCACAAAATATACAAGATCATAAAAGTCCTGAACTGTAAATGGTATAGTAAATGTTGAAGGCAACTGAGGTACATGAGCCTTAGAGCAAGACCTTATTTATTAGTAGAGCTTTGACTTCCTTTTTAAAACATACAGGCGAGGGGTTCAGTCTGATTTCAGGGGGAAGGGAGTTCCAGATTCTTGGGGCAATACCCAAGAAAGCTTGATTGTAAGTTTTCCTTTTTACAGAATTTCTGAGTTTTTAGCAATAAAGTGCTCGAGCTACTGGAAAATCCACAGCCATCACATAGCTCCAGTTTTTGTGCTAGGGTGTTAAAATGTAGGGATTTATGAGTCATGCATGCAAGTTTTAACTCTTTCCTTGTTCCAAAGGGGAGCCAATTTAGTGTCTTTTAGATCCTGGGATGAACCTAGCAGCAGAGTTAAAGGAGACCCTTAAAGGGGCCAGCCTTCATCTATGATGGACACAGAGGGTTCACTTCCATAGTCCAACCAGGACATGAGTAGGGCTTGAACCACTGCTTTGAAGTCATCGAGGAGGAGGAGGAGGAGAAGGAGGAGGAGGAGGAGGAGGAAGGGTCTAATTTTCCTTATGCTGTACATTTGAAAGCTGGCACCTTTAGTGACAGAGCTGATGCGATCCCGCACATTCAGGTTTTCGTCAAGGGTTATTCCAAGTGATCATGTGGAATCTATAATGTATGGAAGGCATTTGAGAGCTGTTAGTTGCTTCATCCATTCTCGAATATCAGATGCTTGTTTGGGAGAGGCAATAAGGAGGAATTCCTATTTGTGCATTTACTTTGAAGGGGTTGCATGTAAGCTAGTTTTTAGTTTTTGGGAGAGTAGAGTTAAGAAAATGTATATCTTAAGGGGAAGAGATTTTCAAGTACAATTCAGTGTCATCGTACATGTGCTAGTGAATATTGGATGACTTCAGGATTTCTATTAGTGGCTCCATGAACAGGTTAAAAAGAGGGTGAATGTGAGCGTTGATCTCTGCGGAACCCCCAGAGTGACAGTTGAGGAAGTGGAAAGGACAGTGCTTTAAATGGGCCGGTACTGTCCGGTACGGTGTACCAGCACTTGATTATTTTGAGAGGGAGAGTACTGGCACTTCTGAAGAGTGACCTAATGCTTTTGATTGGAAAGTACCAGCACTTCTCAGAAACAAGCAGGTCCTCTTGTACAGAGTACCTGCAATTCTATTTTTTCAGTCAAAGCACTAGGAAAGTGAGTGGTTAACCTTGATTCTTTGGGATCTGTTGTGTAGGAAGGAAGTGAACCAATTAAGGAAGGACCCAGACAGTCTCATTCTCCATTTCAAAAGGTCAAGAAGGCTGTCAAGTTTAATTGTGTCAAAAGCTGATGATAGGTCAAGGAGAATTAGTAGGCAGGATTGAATTTGATCCACCATTTTAGCACACCATCTACTATGTGCATTAGAGCAGATTCGGTGCCGTGGCCTTGGCGGTAGCCCAATTGGATTTGATCTAACGATTGCAATTGTTCTATGTGGTTGGATGTGAACACAATTCTCCAGTACCTTAGCCAGGGTTGGAATGTTAGTTATAGGGCGGAGGTTATTTAGATCTGTATGATCTGCCATGGGTCTCTTAAGAATAAGAGTTACCTGACTGGACTTTAAGAAGTCTGGGATAGTACGTTGACATAAAGAGGCATTTACAATCTTGGTCCAGAGTGGTAGTAGGGACAATTTGAAAACATTAAAGAAATTCGATGGCAGAGGGTCGTTGAAGAGGCTTGGGGGTTTCATCGCTTTGAGAATTTTGAGAATGTCATTTTCTTCATAAAATTTGAAAGAGCTCCATGTGGTGTTGTTTTTAGGGGAAAGCCCCGAAAGTGTTGGGGGCTCTGCGATCAAGAGTGGGGAGAGACTGGGATGTGGAAAATTTGGAAGGTACTCCAAAGCTGTCATTAGCTCCATTTTGTTTGTCTTTTCCAGGAAGAAGGAGGCAAAATCCTCACAGTTTGGTTGAAGATTTGATCCAGTGGGGTTCGGTTTGGGATAACTATTTTATTGAAGTTTGACCAGCTCAAGATGTTTTTTAAGTAGGTTTCTTGCTTTGTCAAGCTGATTTCTGAAGACATTAGCTTTTGAGCTTTGGATGTCTTTGTTATAGGTATTTCTAAGTGATCCAGCTGCTTCAGGTGATCGAGGGATGGGGAGAATCTCCATTTACATTCAGCCCTTCTCAAAATGCATCTTTTTTCATTAAGGTTACCATTACACCATGCTTTAGAATCTTTGGTGGACACTCTTTTAAGCTGAAGCGGCGCAATAGACTCCAGGATGTTCATCTTGGAATTGTGACAATGGTTTGTGAGTTTGTGGACATCCAGCAAGTCTGCTGGAGGGGGCAAGATGTTGTTACTGAAGACTGTTAAATCATTTGGATTTATATTGGCACCCATATGTCAGGGGGCATGATGACACAAAAAGATCCCAGGTGTTTTAGAGGAGGATTCTGGTTCAGGGGTTCTGGCCCAACTGCTATCCACTAGCATTGATTTTTCCTAGAGGGGCACCATTGGAAAGACAGATTGTACCTTTTCAAATGGAGCCCCTAATTTGATTTTATTTGCAGGCTGGTAGCCCCTGGATGCAAACACCAAAATAAAAAAGCATCACAGTAATAATTTTCTTTTCCTTAGAGGGTGGATATGAGAATGGGCTTGATCACTCCACCCGGGACAGGGAAAAGCTTTAAATGTGTTTTCCTTCACCAATGAGTTATTTATTTATTCAGATGGAATTGGTGCCAGTGGTATGGATAACTAAAAGATGATAAATATTGTGATGTATATACCTGGGGATTATGGGTGGAATGCCAATATGTACACCAGTGCAATCTGTATTACAGAGGGGGGAACAAGTGTTTATGCCTATTCTGTATTAGCAAAAGGCCTCAGGGGCACAGAAAGCAGGCACACACACAAATTTTGCACATCCTGGACACTTTTTGCAAAACATTAGCAGATTATGCTCCTATTACTTGCTCATCAGATTTACCAAAGTATACAAAAACTAATGGATGGAATGCTTGAATTATTCTCAGCCACTAGCAATTTGTCAGGTAGCATCATAGTGCATTGTCATTTAGCTCACCGTGTCACCTCAGTTTGGACCCAGCCATATGCAAATTAGTTTTGACCCTGCTCCAATGGAAATAGTCCAGCCAAACTGCCAGGCCAGGTCCTCTCTGAACCCGAACACTAGAAACCCAGGAACGGTTTCATCGGATTTACAGGGGCATATGCATTGAGGCCCTTAATGGTAGTCAATTTATCAAACTTTTAAGTTTTAAGGGTGAGACAGAATTACACGGATTTAAGCCAGGGTTTTGTAAAATGCAGTCAAGAACTTATCACTCACAAAGCCATTGTGCTTACTTTTGCAAACTTTAAGTGTACCTTAAGGAACAAAATTATTTGTTGAATAAGTTCGACTTAATGGTTGATAAAGTATGTCTCAGAAAAGGCATCATTTTAAGAATGTTTATTCCTTAAGGTAATGTAATTGGAAATGCATTGTACTATGACTGCTTATTCGTGGGAGCACTTAAACTATTCTGGATAGCACAGAGGTGTGAACTTCACCGGCTGTTGAACTGTTCCTTTTTGTTCATTGTAAAGCCCTGGTATTAGAATCGCAACATATTTTTGATTGGCGTTATTTCATGTCCATGGTGATAAGTTACAGCAGCACTTGGAGCATACATCTTTTACCACCATATAATGAATGCAGGTCTCTCTCTGATTGTAATAATGTGTGACAAGAAAGTTTGTGTATATTTGTGGTGCAACCTTTTGTTGTTGTGGTGGTGTGTTCTGATGTTTTGTATGCTGCTATGTTTTTGTGTTTTATTGGGGTTGTGTTGCATTCTGCATTGATTGTTTTGTTTGTTGTGCCCTAAAATGATTTAATTATTTTGCTGTTTTAGATTGTGAATGCTAATGTGTTGTACTCTGTTGATATATTAACCAATGCTGCTACATTTCCAGACAAAAACAGCACATGTATTTAAAGTTCCAGTTCCAAGCAACCATTTACCATTGCATAAGGTAGTGAAAGAGTTTGGCTCCAGCTCTTTAATTACTTAAGATACTAGTGAGTCCAAATATGGACAGACACCTTGGCCATATCACAAAACATTTTTGACCAGCGCTTTTTAATGCCCATACTGGAAAGTCAAGACAGTGCCTACTCCAACCACCTTTAACTGTGATGAAAATCAGGATTCTGAGGGTACTCATCTGTGCCAAGAAAGAAAGTTTGTGCATATTTGCTGTGTCATATTGCGTTTTGCTGGTGATGTGTTCTGTTGTGTGTGCTGCTGTGTTTTTATTCTGCGTTATTTCAGTGTAATTGTGTGTTGTACTTAATTTGTTGTGCTATGTTTTGCGATGGCTGTTTTGTTGTGATGTGTCCTGCTATAAATCTGTTCCACATGTATGTTGTTGTGTTATGTTCTTTTCAAATGTCAACAAATGCTACTGGAGGTCCAGTCCTTGGAGCACACGCCTTGAAAGTTTCTTTTACAAGTTTTGCCCTGGAAATTAACTCGCAAATCAACACTTTGTGCCTATTGGCATCACTTTTGGTGCCACTTCATCCGCACCAAGGGATAAACCTCGCTCCGAGTCCTAACTTAATACTCCCAGTGCACACTTTATGTGATACACCCCTTGTCTTACATCATCAGTCAGTCATCAATCATCATCACTTGCTGGGCTCACTTCATGTGATATGGTCTAGAGTATGTGGGTGACCTCCTGAAATAATCAAGCCAAACATTGGTGTTCTCACACAAAATACTTTTGATGTTGACATCTGTATTGAAGTTTAATCCTACACAGACTGCAGGTTACAAATTCAGAACCAACATTGAGACCAAGTATCATAATGTGAATGACAAGCTAACAAATCCTCATGATGTTTTCTATTTAGTGCTTCAAACCACAGTATTACCATCTTGTAGCGCTACAAATAGCACACGTGAGAAATACTAAATAGGTCCCAGCAAACGTCAAACATCTAGCCTGCTTCAGGGCTGAATGCTCCAGCTCGAGCAATAATTGCCAGATGTGTACCCACCACCAGCATCTGGACATCATGTTTAATTTTGGTTCTGGGGTGCCTTGAAAAATGCAGTTGGAGGTATAATTCTCCATTTAGGGGCAGAATCAGAAAACAGGACAGATAAAGCGGAACAATTTCTCAGGTAGGTTTACACTAATCACTTGAGTACATTTCGAACTATTTTCGACTTCTCACTCAAATATTTTCAGGTGAGTTCAAGACAAAGAACTACAATCACATGTGCACTAGTCATACTTGCAGCGTTTGCAGCAGATGGAAGTATGTGCATTTAGAAATGGAATGCAAAATTGGATTAGCACCTGTGATTTTCACTTTGTCTCCATACTTGAAAACAAAATATTCTTTCAGGTAAAACCACTCCCCAGACAAATCATCCCACACAAAAACATCTACAAAGCTACCCCTACAATTAAAGTACACTGGTGCAAATTACAAGTTCACAAATCTGCTTCATAAATGGACATTTTTGCCGCTGCTAATTCTATAAATGAAGATTGAGAAATTCCGTGTTGATAGATTTTGTTTCCCGAAGTTGATTTTAGGTGCGAAAAATCAATTGTGAATAGAACAGGTATGTTAAGGAAAGGACAGACCTCCTAAGCATTATGCAAATAATAGTTTCCTGCTATGTAAGTGGTGTGTTTTTAAATTCGCTGTCAGCAAGACATAATCTGTGTTTTATGTCCATGAGCAAAGGATATCTTCTTATCTTGGTTCACGGGGCTTGGTTATTGTAAGAAGTTCGGTCCTATCAGCAAGAGCACATGACTGATAAGGAATGATAAACCCCGAGCTCACAAATTGCACTAATAAAGTTGTTGATGCGGTGATGGAAGATGACAAGAGACCTTCAGATGGATTTTTGTCCCAAGGACAAAGTCAGCAGTAGGCATTGGTTAAATGCCATTTTTTAAACTTGAGGAACAATGGGCTAGATGTAAGAAAATATTTTGAATCTGCAAACCCTCAGACTTGCGAAATCACTGGGTTTGTGACCACAAAATGGCTGGTTCAAATGCACAAAACCCACCTTATTGCTGTGAAAGACTTTTACAACCCATAAAATGAGTTTTGTGTTCAATACCAAACTGCAATTTGAACAGGGCATAATAAGGGATGCTCCTTCTATATTGTGATTTGGTATGAAGTGTATCAATGGTTTGCAACCATTGATTTTCATTGAAAACCTCCAAGGAAGTTTTAACTGATTTGCAACAGGAATTGTGTTGGTAGTCTCAGAGGGGCAGTGCATGTACATGGAGAACCATACAGTGCAGGCAAGAGATGCTGTGGCAATATAAAAGACCATTGGGGGCAGAAAGAAGAGGGAGCAGGAGTACCATAAAAGCCACAGATCGGATTCAGACAAGAGACTACCAGTGTCTCCTGTCTAAAATCACCTCTTTTTCAATGTAAATCAATGGGGAAAATCAATCCCCCAGGTTTTCCCCCAAAATCAAGTGTACATTGTAAGGTGCATTGGATCACGAAGGGCAGGAGGAATGGGGTAGGGATATGGACTTGGATAAGAGATGGTAGGAGGGAGATAGGCAGAGGCACCAAACTGACCTTACAGGGCAGGCATCAGGGGTTACAGCAGCACAATACACCAGGCAGAGCAAGTGGGATGGCAGTGCAGCACAATGGACCATAACAAGCAATAGGGAGGGGACAGGGCCATGCACATGAACAACAGAGAGCAGAGGGGAAAGAGGCATGGGCAGCAAGCTGACCATACCGGACAGACAAGAGGGACAGTTGCACCATAACGGACCATGAAGGTGGCAAAAATGTAGGGTTTAAGGTGGATATGGGTTTGGGTGAGGGGTTTTGAATGTGAGGGACTTTTTAGGGTTTGGTGTGGGTATTCTTTTGTTTTTTGGGTGGCAAGGGAATTTCTAGTGTTTAGGGTGGGTATGGGTTTTTGAGTGGTGAGAGATTTTTCAGTGTTTAGAGTGTGTATCGGTTTTTGTATGGTCAGCTAATTGTTTGGGTTTAGGGTGAGTGTGGGTTTTTGGGTGGTAAGGTACTCTTTAGGGTTTAGGGTGGGTACAGGTGTTTTTGTGGTAAGGTATTTTTTAGCATTTAGGTTGGGTATGGGACTTTGGGTGGCCAGGACATTTTTAGGGTTTAGGGTAGGCGTGCATTTATGAGTGGTAGGGGAGTTTTTAGGGTTTTGGTTGGGTATGTGTTTTGGGTGGCAAGGGAATTTTCAGGGTTTAAGGTGGGTATGGGTTTTTGTGTAGCAATGGGTTTGGAGTGTAAGGGAATTGTTAGGGTTTAGGGTGTGGGTTTTTGAATGTGAGGGGACGCCTGGCTGACCTGTTGGTGCATGTGGAGAACGGCTGCCCTGACTGCTGCTTTTCCTTGCAGCGCCTCGCGGAACCCGCTTCGCGGGTCCCGCTTCGAGGGGTGTGCTGTCCTGGACCTTTGGACCCCTGGAGTTGTTTCCTTGCCAAAGCGGAGCCTGCAGTGGGTGTGAGTGCGCGTGGGCAGGGCTGCGAGCTGCGGGACCGGGACTACCTCTCCCAGGAGTCCCCGCCAGCCCTAATTACAATCATCTGGGCCGCTCTCCCTGCCTGCCCCGCCCCCACCAACGAATTTAAAACCTTTGGGACTCCGTTATACTTTGGGACGCCTGGCTGACCTGTTGGTGCGTGTGGAGAACTGCTGCCCTGACTGCTGCTTTTCCTTGCAGAGCCTCGCGGAACCCGCTTCGCGGGTCCCGCTTCGAGGGGTGTGCTGTCCTGGACCTTTGGACCCCTGGAGTTGTTTCCTTGCCAAAGCGGAGCCTGCAGTGGGTGTGAGTGCGCGTGGGCAGGGCTGCGAGCTGCGGGACCGGGACTACCTCTCCCAGGAGTCCCCGCCAGCCCTAATTACAATCATCTGGGCCGCTCTCCCTGCCTGCCCCGCCCCCACCAACGAATTTAAAACCTTTGGGACTCCGTTATACTTTGGGACGCCTGGCTGACCTGTTGGTGCGTGTGGAGAACTGCTGCCCTGACTGCTGCTTTTCCTTGCAGCGCCTCGCGGTACCCGCTTCGCGGGTCCCGCTTCGAGGGGTGTGCTGTCCTGGACCTTTGGACCCCTGGAGTTGTTTCCTTGCCAAAGCGGAGCCTGCAGTGGGTGTGAGTGCGCGTGGGCAGGGCTGCGAGCTGCGGGACCGGGACTACCTCTCCCAGGAGTCCCCGCCAGCCCTAATTACAATCATCTGGGCCGCTCTCCCTGCCTGCCCCGCCCCCACTAACGAGAGTCTCTATTTTTTCAATCTGTTATTCCCGCTGCGCGGGAGCGCACACGGGAGCGTCCCGGGAGAAGCCCGGGACAAGGGCGGGACCGTCTGTGGCCGTCAGAGGCCGGAGTAGGCCGGGCTGGGCCTACTCTCTTGGGTCATCCATTCGACCCCTGGTCCTATTTACTGTCACAGCCCCTTGCCGATTATAATCCATCACTCACATTATGCCGTCTCCGGCAAGGGAGAGTACCCCATTGAAGCCGGGAGGAGTTAAAAATAGGACCCTAGAGAATTATTTCTCCCGGGCGGCGGGGGAGGGGGACAAAGAGTGCAACCTGTCCCGGTTAAGGGCAGAACAGAGACGCTCAATAGATAACTTGAAAAACATCCCCCTTGGAGAACAACCCACTACGCCCAGGGAGGAGTTGTCCCTAATAGATGAGGTCCCACTCCTGCTGAGGGATTGTATAAACACTCCACCAGTTGCAGCCATGAGTATAGTCCCAGCTACCAGTCCAAGCCCTACAAGGGTGACTATTGATTTAGTCTCCCAACCCTCCCCAGCCTCTAAGGCTAGGAAAGCTAAACCCAAGCCAGTCACCACACAAGGAGCACCGGGGCCCCCTCCTAATAAACGTAGGAGGAAATCGAAGGGAGCCCAGGGAAGGAGTAAACCCAAGATCTCTCACTCGGACTTTGGGAAATCTTCAAAACCCCCCGTATTAGCAGCGAAATTATCGGCTGAATCACACCCCAAATCTATTGCCCGGGAGGATTTAGCTCCCGCCCTGATAAAAGACATAGGAACTAGTACCGCTAATGTCCCCCTCTCTGTTGTCCCGCTTGGAAATCTGGAATTCTTGCTAAGGTCTCTATTACTACCGATTAGCGAGAGTATAAAAAAGATTGAGATCAGACTAACTATTCTGGAGGCCACACTAGGTAGTCTGAAAATCCCGGCTGGTCATCAGGGAAGGCATCTAGAATCTACCCCCGCCACAATAGCCCCTCAACAGCCTGTAAATAGTGCAGCAAACTTAGTCCCTCCACAAGCCGCAAATGCGGCGGCCCCGCTAAAACCCCTAAGGCCCAAGCCTGCACCAACTAAGCCCCTTAACTCTAACATGCCTACTCCTCCTTCAGGCCCTGTTCATCCGGCACAGCCGGTAGATAGTACCACACCGACTCCCCTAATGAAGCTTCCCTTGAGACCACGCAGACCTAACCTACCCCCAGAGACTAATGATTTCACTGTAGTCATGACGGGTGTCCCCCCACTCGAAGAAGGTGAAACTGAGGATTTTTGTGCCCTGAAAAGTAGGGTTATTAAATGGTTAAACATAAACAGACCCCTCCCGACACACCTTAATAACGAAATCATAATGGTAAGAAGGGTGCCATGGGTGGGGAGAACATACAAATCTATTATAGGGGACTGCATATTGGTTAGTTTTAGGGACACAGGAACCGTGTCCTACATATGCCAAGGGAAGAATAGATCCAGAGAATCCACTATCCAAACCCTTCGTGTATCTTTCTTTTTCCCCATTATTCCAGTCCCATTTCAGCCGCCCCAAATTCATGACAACTGGGAGAGGGTTGGCAGGAGGGGGAGACACTGGGCATTCAACCCTAGGCCACTATTTGGCCGACCAGAACCACCCTTGTACACCTATAACCGGTTTAATTGCCTGAACGGTCTAGAGGGGGTGGATTGACAAACAGATAATGTCCTCCAGGGTTACATGGATAAGGGCGTTTTGGTAGAGGTGGTGGAGGAGCAAAACTCTCAGGCTCAGCAAACTCTACCGAGTGGTGTGGGGAATTCCATGTTTGCTGAACCTAACGCTACAGCCATAGAATGTATAGGAGGGGGACATGGGCTGGTTACGCAAGGGTCAATACAGGAGATACCATCAAGGCCCCAGGGGGGTTCAAGACGGAGGGGAGAGGGAGTGAGATTCATCTCCTGGAATGTAGCAGGCATAGCGGGCAAATTTAATAACAAGGAATGGGTTGATTTTATTAGAAAATTTCAAGTCATATGTGTACAGGAGACATGGGCCTTGGTGAATAATTACCATCTACAGGGGTACAAGTGTTTTTTTGTCCCCGCCCGAAAATCCAGATCAGGGAGAGCAATGGGCGGTTTGTCCATCTACGTAGATTTAGACCTCCCAGGCTCCTGGTCCTCCCCAGATTGGAACTCACATGGGATTCAGGTAGTTCGGTTCCTTGGAAAGGGGTTAAGATTTTCTGTTTTTAACATCTATAACACTGAGATAGTAAACAACCATATCCCGCTACTAGCTGAACTAGACCATAGGCTGGGACAAGAAACAACATTCCAATATAAGGGGCCGCCGCACGGGCTGCTTTTAGTGGGAGACTTTAATTGCCACCTCTGTCCGGCACTGGTCAAGGTAAACACAGACTGGTCACAATGCCCAATGGAGAAGGGGCCGCATTTTTCTCATACGCCTACTGGGTTGGCTCTTAGGTTGCTTCGGCTTAAGTACGACTTAGAGCATACCATTAATATGATAGACCCACAGTCGGATGGTACACTTCTACCAACTTTCAAGGGCAGGGGTTGCTCATCTATTATAGATTATATTCTGGCCTCGAGATCCCTGATAAACAAAATAATCAGTGTAGGGATAGATTGGAGCAGTTTCAGTGACCACAATCCCCTTGTTTTGATGCTCTCGTATAGGGTGGGTGCTGGAACTAGAGTCCACCGCTCAATTGAGGAGAGGGTCACAGATCAAGGTAGGAGACTGAAATGGTCCAAAATAGATGGGGTAAAGTTTTATAAAATTTTGGGTGACAAGGGCCTACTGGCCATTAACGACTGTCTAGACCTAGAAGTCCAGGGACCAAGGGTACTGGAAGCATTTGACCAGATCGCTAACCTGGTCGATGGCCTACTTAGGACCAGTGCGCCCACACGTAATCTGGTAAATCCCCGGTGGTTTGATAAAGACTGTTCTAAGGCATTGAGGGAGTTGAAATGCTCCCTTAAGCTAAAACCAAGGGACCGCCAAAAAATCAAGGTATGCAGAGAAAAATATAAAAAAGAGACCAAAAGGAGGAAACTTGCCCTGCAGGCAGAAGCTTGGGCAGACTTAAGAGAGGCAGGCGAAAGAAGGGATCTAGCGGGATTTTGGAGAATCATTAATAAACCGACCTTTCAAGAAAACGATTCCCCAGAGATAGGGGTTAACATCCTCCCGGAGCAGTGGGTCACACACTTTAGGGGTCTATATAACCATGAGCCCGGTATCCATGTAGAGTTACCCGTAACCACAAGTCAGGTTCCCTCTACACTGGATCTATCTGTCAACCTGGGCAAATCATATGTACTCCTGGCCGGCAAAAAACTTCCTCTAAATTTACTTATACAATAGGCACCCATACTTTAGAGGAGGTCAAAACGTTCTCTTATCTTGGAGTAACCTTTGATGGTGTTTTGCAGTTTAACTCTCTAGTGGCGGAACGTTGTAGCAAAATGATTGCCTCTAATGGGGCTATAGCTGGATATGGAAGGAGGCTAGGTAGATGGAGCCCGGAACAGGTGATGAACTTGTATGGCTCCGTATCATGCTCCAAAGTAATCTATGGGGCAGAAGTATGGGGCTTTGTGAACACCACTAGAATCCAACAGGAAGAAAACAAATATCTGAAATCTATCCTGAGGGCACCACCAAGTACCGCTGGAATCATAGCTCATAGGGAGCTAGGGAGACCATACTTGGATGACCTGTTAAAACTTAGGCCAATTATGGCCTGGCTAAAAATATGGGTTAATCCAGATGCGCATCTAAGCAGAGAAATTTTATTGGACTGCTTAGATAGGACCCATTGTATGCGCATCCCCTGGCTTAAATATGTAAGAAACACCCTTGAAGATTTAGGCTTTGGAAACCTCTTCACGAACCCCACAACAATTTCAGCCCAGCACAAGAAACAAGTAGGGGAAATTTTCCTAGAGCGGAAAACCCAATGTAGAGCTGAGGCTGAAGGTGTTAAAAAGACGGTGAGGGCTCATAATTTGGTAAAGAGTGTGGAGGGTATGGAGCCTTATCTGTATCTTGTGCATAATGCACAGGATAGATTTCTTATGTGCCGTTTTAGACTGAATTTACTTCCTTTTATGTTGGCCTCACCAGCAGGTTTCACCACGTCAATTGAGCAGAAGGGACCCTGCGGCTGCGACAACAGGTCTCCGCAGGATTCCCTCCATTTTGTTTTGCTCTGTCCCTATTTCTCTATGCCCAGGCGCAGATTTCTTGTAATTATTTTAAAAAAAGCCCAACAGGAACGTGCCAGGGACGCATTAGTCTTTTTGCAAAAAGCCTCTGATCCACTAACATTGTGCTGTATTATGAATTTTATTAAGGTTGCGGTCCGATTAAAGATGACTAGGGGAGAGGAATGAAAGACTTTGGATTTTCTATTTTTATGACCCTGTATGTCGGTATCTCTATTTGCACTAACTCTGTACAAGGATCTCGATTAATGTTTAGTGACTTTTTACCCATGTATATATATATATGTGCTTTTATGGTGTTTTTTAATCACCGAATAAAGATTCTTAATAAAAATAATAATAAAAGAATGTGAGGAATGTTTTTAGGGTTTAGTATGGATGTGGGTTTTTTGGTGGCAAGGGAATTTTTAGTCTTTAGGGTGAGCATGTGTTTTTGGGTGGCAACTGTTTTTTGTTAGTGATTAGGGTGTGTATGGGTGGCAAGGAATTGTGTAAGGTTTAGGCTGGGTGTGGTTTTTTGAGTGTAAGGGATTTTTCAGGGTTTTGGTTCAAAATGGGATTTTGAGTGGCAAGCACATTTTTAGGGTTTAGGGTGGCACTGTCTTTTTTAGGGTTTATGGGGGTATGAGTTTTCAGTGGCAAGGGGAATTTTTAAGGTTTAGGGTGGGTATGGGTTTTTGAGTGATAAGTATGTTCTAAGGTTTAGGGTGGGTATGTGTTTTTGGGTTGCAAGGGAAATTTTAGGGTGGAAATGTTTTTGGGTGGTACGGGAACAATTAGGATTTGAGGTGGGTATTGGTTTTTGGGTGGCAAGGTAATTTTTTGTAATTTTTCACTTGCTTATATCTTCGGTGCCGTTGGATGAATCTTCGCAATTTTTTTTAAAACAAGTGTGTCAGATCCTAGTTGTGCATGGAAAGTTTAAGGGTGATCCGTCAACCGGGGATCTAAAAAAATTGCGGGGTCAATAGCAGTGCATTTCCTATGTTAATTCCCATGGAGTCTTAGGCACGCCTGCAGCCCAAAACACTCAACATAATTACACCAAATTTGACAGAAAGGTAGATTTTGTTCAGGAGATCACACTTTCTGTTTTTTGGTGTAAATCCGTTCTGTAGTTTTGGAGATATAAAAAGAAAACCAAATTTGGATATCTAGACGTATGTGGTACTTTTTTAGTACCTTAGTACATATGTTTGACACTCATAAACTTTTAGAAAACACTCACAGTCATTGGAAGATGTCATCAGGAATGTTATTTGAGATGTCATCAATGATGTCATGAGGTATGTAATATGTGAGTTCATAAGCAGCGCATTGCGGGGACTTAAGGTATAGCTAGCTAAGGTAACTATAACTGCTCAATTTTACTGGTTTTTCAGTGTGAAATCTGAGCCTAACAATAACGTCCCTGTAACTTTCGTTTTTTTCAGTGAATTACAAAGTTTTTTTTAATGTAAAGTAAGATGCCTTCCGCAATGAACAGTGGGGGGTGGAATTCAGGGCCTGTTCTGGCATTTTGCTGCCCACCTAAACTTGTTGCTCCTGCCCCCCTTGCCGTTGGCATTCATTGTCCAAGTCCATGACTCTGCTCCCTCATTAGTGCCATGTGTGGACTTTGTTCTGCCCTTGCCATTCCTGCCTGCCCTAAACAGTTATCTGGCTGCCCCATCCATCTCCTCTCTACCCTCTGTTGTCTGAGTGATGAACAAGCCCCCTCCCCCCTGCCCTGCATTGTACATTGTGCTACCACGGCCCTCCATTTAGCTTGTCCTTGCCCACTCCTCCTGCCCTCTGTTCTCCAATTCTATGCCCCATCATTGATCTCCCACTTACTTTCTGTGCTTAGCTTGCTGGCCCTACTCTCCTCACCCGCCCTCTGGTGTCTGTGTGCATGGCCTTGCTCCCTCCTTTCTGCCCACCATATTCCATCGACCTGCCACCCTCCTTTCTACTCTGAATGTTCTGTTAAGCATGCACTACCTAGCATGGTCAGATGGCAGCCACCTGTCCCTGCCACCTCCACTCTGGCTGTCCAATTTCCATGCACTATCCTCTCCCTCCTTTCCTTCATGGTTCATTTTGCGTCCACTCCCTTCCGCCTCCATGTTCTGTTGTTCTGCAACTGCTCCTTATGTCTTCCTTGTATGGTATGTTGTAAAGCCCTTCTCCTGCCCTCCTTTGTCTGTGTCCAGCCCCTACTCCACCCCTCTGTCCTACATGGTCCTTTGTGCATGTCCCTGCCCCGTCCCTCCTACCCACCATGGTTGTTGTGCTGCCGGTAACCCTCCCACATGCCATGCATGGTCTTCTGTGCTGACACAGACCCTCCAAACTGCCCTGTGTGGTCAGCTTGCTGCCCCTGAACCCCTCCCTCCTTCCCTTCGCTGTCTGTGTGTATGCTATCATAGTCTCACTATTGCCCTCTATGGTGTGTTGTGCTTCCATCCCACCTGCCTTCCATCTCAGCTTGCTGTTTCTGCCCTGACCCCTTGCCACCTGCCCTCCATTTTCCATATGCAAATCCCTAGCCCATTCCTTCTGCCTCTCCGGGTCCGCTGTCATGCCCCAGCCCCCTCTCTCCTGCCCTTCATGGTCTGTTTTGGTGCAACTGTCTCCCTTGTCTGTCCGGTATGATCAAGCTGACCACACAGGGCAGATGGGAGGGACTGTGGAAGCACAACTGACCATGCAGGGCATACAGAAGGAGCAGTTGCAGCACAACATAGCATAGAGGGCAGAAGGGAGTGGCAGTAAAATGGACCGTGGAGTACAGGAGGCAGGGGACGGGGCATGGAACTTGGACAGGGTGGGTGGAGGTGGCAGGGAGAGGTGGCAGCCAGCGGACCATGCTAGGTAGGTAGGAGGGACAAAGGCAGTTCAACATAACACTCAGAGTAGATAGGAGGCTAGAAGATCCATGGAATATGGTGGGAATAAAGGAGGGAGCAAGAGGCGAAATAAAGTGAAAAAGGAGCAAAAAGATGCAGAATAAAGGTGAGAAACAAGCAGAAACAGGCAAAATAATAGCAAAAAATGAGCATAAAGAGGTAGAAAGAAGGTTAGAAGGGAGAAAAGAGGAGCAGAATAAAGGTGAAGAACAAGCAGAAAGAGACAAAATGAGGGTAGTGAAAAACGAGCAGAAGAAGGATAAAAAAAAGTAGAGAAATGAACAGCAAGAGGCAATATAAAGGTGAAAAATGAGCAGAAAGAGGCAAAATAAAGCTTAGAAACAAGCAGAAAGAGACAGAATAGAGGTCCGACATCAGCAGAAAGAGGCAAAATAATGGTGAGAAACGAGAAGAAAGAGACAAAATAAAGGTCAGCAATGAGCAATAAGAGGCAAAATAAAGGTGACAAACAAGCATAAAGAGGCAAAATAAAGGTCAGAAATGAACAGAATGAGGCAAAATAAAAGTCAGCAATGGGCACTGAGAGGCAAAATAAAGATGATAAATGAGCAGAAGGTGGCAAAGTAAAGGACAGCAATGAGCAGAGAGAGGCAAAATAAAAGTGAGAAACAAGTGGAAAGAGGCAGAATAAAGGTCAGAAGGAAGCAGAAAGAGGCAAAATAAAGGTGAGAAACGAGCAGAAAGAGGCAAAATAAAAGTCAGCAAGGAGTATAAAAAGGCAAAATAAAGTTGAGAAACAAGGCAGAATAAAAGTAAGAAATGAGCAGGAAGATGCAAAACAGAGGTCAGAAACAAGTAACAAGAGGCATAATAAAGGTCAGAAAGGTGCAGAAAGAGGCAGAATAAAGGTCAGCATTGAGCATAAAGTGGCAAAATAAAGGTGAGAAATGAGAGGAAAGAGGGAAAATAAAGGTCAGAAGAGAACAGGAAGAGTCAGAATAAAGGTCAGAAACAAAATGAAAGAGGCAAAATGAAGGTAAGAAACGAGCAGAAAGAGGCAAAATAAAGGTCAGCAATGTGCAAAAAGAGGCAAAATAAAGGTAAGAAACAAGCAGAAAGAGGCAAAACAGATGCCGGAAATGAGCAGGAAGAGGCAGAATAATGGTCAGAAACCAGCAGCAAGAGGCAGAATAAAGGTCAGAAAGATGCAAAACAAAGATCAGGATTGTACAGAAAGAGGGAAAATAATGGGCAGAATAATCAGAGAGAGGAAAATAGATGTCGGAACAAGCAGCAAGAGAAGAAATTGAGGTCAGAAACTAGCAGCAAGAGGAAGAATAAAGATCATGAGCGAGCAGAAAAGGAAAAATAATGTCCAGAATGAGCAGAAGGAGGCAAAACAAACGTGGGAAATGAGCACAAAGAGGCAAAATAAAGGCCGGAAATTAGCAGAAAGAGGCACAACAGAGGTCAGAAATGAGAAACAAGAGGCAGAATAAATGTCCGAAACGAGCAGAAAGAGGTGAAATAAAGGTCCGAAATTACCAGAAAGAGTCAGAATAGAGGTAAATACCAGAAGCAAGAGGCAAATAAAGTTGAGAAACTAGCAGATAGAGGCAGAATAAAGGTCAGCAACGAGCAGAAAGTGGCATGATAAATGTTGGAAGTGAACAGAAGGATGAAAAATAGAGGTCAGCAATGAGCAGAAAGAGGCAAATTAAAGGTGAGGTATGAGCGGTAGGAGGCAAAATAAAGTTAAGCAATGAGCAGAAAGAGGCAAAATAAAGGTGAGAAACAAGCAGAAAGAGGCAGAATAAAGATCAGAAGGGAGAAGAAAGAGGCAGAATAAAGGTCAGAAACAAGCAGAAAGAGGCAAAATAAAAGTCAGCAAGGAGTATAAAAAGGCAAAATAAAGTTGAGAAACAAGGCAGAATACAAGTAAGAAATGAGTAGAAAGATGCAAATTAAAGGTGAGGTATGAGCGGTAGGAGGCAAAATAAAGTTAAGCAATGAGCAGAAAGAGGCAAAATAAAGGTGAGAAACAAGCAGAAAGAAGCAGAATAAAGATCAGAAGGGAGAAGAAAGAGGCAGAATAAAGGTCAGAAACAAGCAGAAAGAGGCAAAATAAAAGTCAGCAAGGAGTATAAAAAGGCAAAATAAAGTTGAGAAACAAGGCAGAATACAAGTAAGAAATGAGCAGAAAGATGCAAAACAGCGGTCAGAAACAAGTAGCAAGAGGCATAATAAAGGTCAGAAAGGTGCAGAAAGAGGCAGAGTAAAGGTCAGCATTGAGCATAAAGTGGCAAAATAAAGGTGAGAAATGAGAGGAAAGAGGGAAAATAAAGGTCAGAAGAGAACAGGAAGAGTCAGAATAAAGGTCAGAAACAAAATGAAAGAGGCAAATTGAAGGTAAGAAACGAGCAGAAAGAGGCAAAATAAAGGTCAGCAATTAGCAAAAAGAGGCAAAATAAAGGTAAGAAATGAGCAGAAAGAGGCAAAACCGATGCCAGAAATGAGCATGACAGAAAGAGGGAAAATAATGGGCAGAATGATCAGAGAGAGGAAAATAGATGTCGGAACAAGCACTAAGAGAAGAAATTGAGGTCAGAAACTAGCAGCAAGAGGAAGATCATGAGCGAGCAGAAAAAGGAAAAATAATGGCCAGAATGAGCAGAAGGAGGCAAAACAAATGTGGGAAATGAGCACAAAGAGGCAAAATAAAGGTCAGAAATTAGCAGAAAGAGACAAAACAGAGATCAGAAATGAGAAGCAAGAGGCAGAATAAATGTCCGAAACGAGCAGAAAGAGGTGAAATAAAGGTCCGAAATTACCAGAAAGAGTCAGAATAGAGGTAAATACCAGAAGCAAGAGGCAAATAAAGTTGAGAAACTAGCAGATAGAGGCAGAATAAAGGTCAGCAACGAGCAGAAAGAGGCATAATAAATGTTGGAAACGAGCAGATGGATGAAAAATAGAGGTCAGCAATGAGCAGAAAGAGGCAAATTAAAGGTGAGGTATGAGCGGTAGGAGGCAAAATAAAGTTAAGCAATGAGCAGAAAGAGGCAAAATAAAGGTGAGAAACAAGCAGAAAGAGGCAGAATAAAGGTCAAAAGGGAGAAGAAAGAGGCAGAATAAAGGTGAGAATCAAGCAAAAAGGCAAAATAAAGGTGAAAGGTCAGCAACAAGCAGAAGGAGGCAAAACAAAGGTGAGAAAGGAGCAGAAAGAGGCAGAATAAAGGTCTGAAATTAGCAGAAGCAAAACAGAGGTCAGAAATGAGCAGATAAAGGCAGAATAAAGCACTGAAATGAGCAGTAAGTGCCAAAATAAGGGTGAGAAACGATCAGATTAAGTCAGAATACAGCTAAGAATCCAGCAGCAAGAGGCAAACTAAAGGTGAGACATGGGCAGAAAGACGGAAAATAAAGGTTACCAATGAGCAGAAAGATAAGCGGAAAGATAAATGTTAGAGATGAGCAGAAGGATGAAAAATAGAGGTCAGCAATGAGCAGAATGAGGCAAAATAAAGTGAGAAACGGGCAGAAAGAGGCAGAATAAAGGTCAGAAAGGAGCAGAAAAAGGCAGGATAAAGGTAAGAAACAAGCAAAAAGAGGCAAAACAAAGGTCAGAAATGCTCAGCAAGAGGCAAAATACAGGTGAGAAAGGAGCAGGAGGCGAGATAAAGGTGAGAAACGGGCAGAAAGAGGTAAAACAGAGGTCAGAAATGAGCAGCAAGAGGCAGAATAAATGTGAGAAACTAGCAGAAACAGACAAAATAGAGGTGAGACATGAGCAGAAGGAGGCAGAATAGAAGGAAGAAACCAGCAGCAAGAGGCAAAATAAAGGTGAGAAGCGAGCAGAAAGAGGCAAAATAAAGGTCAGCAATGAGCAAAAAGAGGCAAAATATAGGTGAGAAATGTGAGGAAATAGGAACAATAAAGGTCAGAAGAGTGCAGAAAGAGGCAGAATAAAGGTCAGAACACAAAATGAAAGAGGCAAAATGAAGGTGATAAACGAGCAGAAAGAGGCAAAATGAAGGTCAGCAATGAGCAAAAAGAGGGGAAAAAAAGGTGAGAAACAAGCCCATAAGGGCAGAATAAAGGTGAGAAACGAGCAGAAAGAGGCAAACAGAAGTCAGAAATAAGCAGCAAGAAGCAGAATAATGGTCAGAGACCAGCAGCAAGAGGCAGAATAAAGGTCAGAAAGATGCAAAAATAAAGGTCAGGAACATGCAGAAAGAGGCAAAATAACAGCCAGAATGATCAGAAAGAGGAAACTAGTGGTCAGAACAAGCAGCAAGAGTCAAAATTGAGGTCAGAACTGGCAGTGAGAAGAAGAATAAAGATCATGAGTGAGCAGAAAAGGAAAAATAATGGCCAGAATTGATAGAAAGAGACAAAAGAGGGCAGGCGTGAGCAGAGAAGAGGCCGAAAATGAGAAGAGGAGGCACAAAACTGAAGGCAGCAGAGGGTGATGAAATGCAGACAAGCTGGACACGGAGGAGCTGGCATGAAGACATGGTCCCATGTGCCCACCGACTTTTTTACAGTGCACCCACTCACTGACCCACTCACAGACTCAGGCACCCACTGAGAGACACACTCAGACAATTATACACCCACTCACATGCCCATTCAAACACTCATTCACCCAATCAGACCTAGTGAGAGACTCATACACACATTCAAAGACCCACTCAGAGACTCACACACCCACTCACTCATGCAAAAACTCAGAGACCCATTGAGACACTCATGCACCCACTCACTCACCCACCCACAGACTCATCTTTCTACTCACAGACCTTCAAAGACACTGACGAGCCCACTCAAAGACCCAGTCAGAGAATCACACACTGACTCACAGACCCACCCAGACACTAATACCCCTGCTCACAGATCCACTCGGACACTCATGCATCCAGTCACAGATCTGCACAGGTACTCCTACACCCACTTACACAGTCATGTACACACCCATAGAGACACTCACACATTCACTCACTGACCAATACAGCCACTCACATACCCACCTACCTAACTATACAGCCACTCACACACGCACTCTCAAATGTTGCAGGTTACAGTTTGGAAATAAAACGTAGAAAAATATTGAAATTCAATTAAGGTTACACAAATACTATATTTAGGAAAAATAATTTGATAAAACCCAAATATTTACTGAATAAACCAAAGGTTACAGGGACCTTAAAGTTAGGAAATAGAAATAAATAAACCTTAGAAATTCACTGAAACACCAAAGGTTACAGGGACATTATAGTTAGACTCAGACTCCACTCAAACAAAACCAATTAAATTCAGCAGTTATATTTACCCGAGCTAACTATAACTTACACCACCATAATGTACTGCTTATGATCTCACATATAACATCACTCATAATGTGTTCAGTGACATCACTGATGACATCAGTGATGACATCTCAAATGACATCACTGGTGATATCATCCACAGTCCCACTTACACCCATACAACCTCTCATACACCCTGACAACCACTCGCATACCAATTCACAGACCATACAACTACTAACTCAAAATTCACTCATACAACCACTCAAACAAACACTCACTGATCCATACAGCTACTCACATAACCAAATTATCACTCACACACCTACTCACAGACCCATACAGCCACTCCCACACTCACTAATACCCCATACAACCCAATTCACACACCCACACAGCTACTCACACAACCACTCACTCACCCTTACATCTACTGAAAGAGCTACTCACTCACCAATATAGCCACTCACACATCCATTCACTCATCCACAAAAACACTTGCATACCCATTCACACATCAATGCAATCATTCACATGGCCAATTACTCATCTATACAGCCTCTAAAAACAAATACTTACTGTGCAAAACAGCCACTCACACATCCACTCACTTACTCATACACCCAGTCAAACAGCAAGTCACTTACCCATACATCCACTTGCATACTCAGTCAATCACCCATAGAGCCATTCACACAGCCACTCAGTCACCCATACAGTCATTCACACAAACATTCACCCACCGAGATAGCCACTCATACAGTCACCACTCACCTATACAGCTACTCGCACACCCACTTATTCACCCATCCAGCCACTCACACACCCTCTCACACACTCATAAAGCCACTCAGACACCCACTCCCACACTGATACAGACAGTCACAGTGCCACTCAGATGACTCCTATTAGAAAGAGTATCACTCATTAGTAGAACAAAAAGAATAGTTATTTAACATATGCATTAGAAACTCAGAAACTTTTATGAAACACTTACACTCATTGTATGATGTCATCAGTGATATCATGAGTGATGTCACTGATGATGTTATGAGCGAAGTAATATGTGAGGTCATAAGAAGTGCATTACAGCTGCATAAGTTATAGTTATCTCAGGGATCTATAACTGCTGAATTTCAATAGTTTTGTATGAGTGAAATCTGAGCCTAACTATAACGTCCTTGTAATCTTATTTTTTCAGAGAAGATAGATAGATGGATAGATAGATAGAGGGATAGAAAGATAGATAGATAGATAGATAGATAGATAGATAGATAGATAGATAGATAGATAGATAGATAGATAGATAGATAGATAGATAGATAGATAGATAGATAGATAGATAGATAGATAGATAGATAGATAGATAGATAGATAGATAGATAGATAGATAGATAGATAGATAGATAGATAGATAGATAGATAAAGAATAAGGACAGTACTGGACACGGACATATCCAGGTTTGGAGCTTTGTTACTGGTCACTTATCTACTTGTACACACAATGAATGTCAGCAATTCACATTCCAGAGAGAAGAGGGCAAATACTAAGTGAATTATGTTTTTCCTAATCCTCAGTAGGTAAAGAATGGGGCCGATGTTAATGGGTGGAGTCTGAGCTTATTGGCAAAGGAAGCATATATATTTTCTGGCAAATGTGGGGTCTGGAACATTTGAAATGCAGGTAGAGGCATAATTCACATTGCATGTTAACAGATGCATGTGATTTTCTCAATCCATTGAATAAATGTAAGGGATTGACCAGAAAGAAACAGAGAACTTACCCAGCGAAATAACTGACAGCCAAAAATCATTATTGCAAACTAGAAAAGAATATTATAAACATATTAGGATGTGGCTGCACCTTTCTAGGCTATCTCTCCCTAGATTCATCCTTTCTCTGGTCTAGCTAGTTCTCCTCTGGTATTAAGACAATTGTGTGATTATGACTCATTCTGAGCAACACTCAGTTTCTAACAGTTCATTTACTCACTTCCTACTTAGTTCAGTTTCTCATTTGTTACTATCCTTAGTGGAGCAATCAGTTCAGGAAGCTGCCACAGGTTTGTAATTCCAACTCATTCATGCTTCTCAGAGAGAACGCATGCACACTGGTAGCTCTGTTGAGGTCTCCAGACTGGCAGACTTGTCCTTGCCAATGCTCCTACTGAACCTTTTCAATGAATACAGCCAGTGATCTTACACACAGGGATGGTGATGAACACAGAAGACTAGAAGACACACAGAACAGGTGGACAGGTGCCCGAAATCAGCTACAGCCATGCATTGGCCAATCTCCTCTTGAAAATGCAGCCATGAACGGTCTGATCGCTGACAGGTAGTGCAGCTGTGCCTAGGCTGATCTCCAAATGTGGTGCATCCATGTATCAGCTGATCTTCTCTGGAAAACAAGGCCGGGCACAGGCCTACAATATTCTGCGCATTGCAACTTAGTTCAGGTCAAGCTTCTCCTGGCCACTATGGGCTTAGTATAGGTTGCCTTTCAGAACCAGCCAGCTACATTACAAGCAGAAATGATCAGCTTAATGACTCTGTGCAGAATAGCCCCAAACCCTACATTTCCTCAATGTCACCAATCTCAGAGATGCCTCACTCCACACTGAAATATTCTGAGGCACTATGCTTACAAAAAAAACATTCCTTAGGGGGCACCAGGGCCAAATGGCCTCCCTAATGCCTTCTTAAAAAAAATCCTTACATTTTGGGCCACTCACTTAACACCGATTTCCAACTATGCATATTTAACAAATTACATCCCGGAATCTTGGAGCAGCAGGGTACTCCACCCTATTTATAAATCAGGTGCTCATTTAAAATCAGCAAACTATAGACTAATTACTCTAACTGATGTAGATGCTAGATTGTACGCCTCAAAATTGTTCTTAGACCTGAAGATCTATCTTGACCAGGCAAATACCATTCCACAGCCACAGACCGGATTCAGAGCTGGTATGAGCACCATAACAAACCCGCTGGCAGTTACCTTCCTCGTAGATGAAATTAAGGTGAGATAACACAAGCTCTTTGCCTGCTTTATCTATCTGAAGCATGCAGTCGACAAGATCCTAAGAGAAAGGCTGTGGGAAAAAATGACCCATTGGGGTAGCCGCCAAATCCTTTGGACACTATTATTAACTTATATTCTGATACTTGGGTAAAAATCAAGGTCGGAGATGTTCATAGGACTAGACGCAAGAATATTGCCAATGTAGGCCTTCAACAGGGATGTCCAGTAGCCCCATGTCTATTCAACATCTGGCTGACCTCGACAGTCACCTGACCCAAGTGGTGAGCCACCCCCCCAGGCTGGGTCAGGAACAACTATGTTGTCTTCAATATGCAGATGACATAATTCTGCTCAGCCAAACACCGATAGGTCTGCAGCACATAATTGACCAACTACCAACCTACCCTTTAAACTTAATTACAACAAAACTAAGGTGGTTTGTTTTTCAAGCTCTTCCACTAAACTAAAGTTTAGATTTACTTGTTCGGTAAATGGCCAAGTGTTGGAATTGGTGAAAGTTTATAAGTACCTCAGCGTCAATATGGATTTCCATCTAACATTTAAAGAACATCTTGCCATCCAAACAGCACCCTCACTTAAACTTCTCTTTGCTTTCAGAACAATACACAAAAATACAGTTAATACATCGACTCAGGATTTACTCCAGGTCATCAATGCAAAGTTCATGCCATCACTCACCTATGGTTCCTAACGTTTGAAGGGAAAAGACATGGCTACCATAAATGTACTTTTGTTGAACCTTTACAAAAAGTTGTTTGGGATTCCAGAGTTGGTTTCACAAACCCAAGTCAGGCTATATTTTGGCCTCCTCCACCACAGTCCGTCAAGAAAAATGGCCCTAGCAAAATTATAGTGGAGGCTGAGATCTGTGAAAGCTGACACAGTGGCTCACCATGAAAACAGCCCAATCGTGAGGTCCCTTGGCTCTATGTTTTACAAACATCCGTCAAAGCGTTAGAACTAGAGGATGCCTGGGACACACCCATGGAATACAGTGCCTTTGATAGTGTCATCAATAGAGCCATCAATCGTTCATCACAAATGCTTGATACAGCAGAATTTGCACACAAATGTCATGCTTGGGCTCTCTTGTCATCATATGCCTTTTGTGGCTGACAGCCATATTTGACTGCTCACATTTGTGCGGCCATGAAATGCACACTGATGCACATATGTCTTGGTGTTTATACATCAAAGGACCTGGTTCCCACTTGGGAGCATACTTGGCATGTATGTGGATATAAACAAGAAAGAATACTGCACCTTCTTTGTGTGTGCCTGGTCCTCATAGTCTAAAAGCAAACAGTCCTACGGCCTGCCATAAGAGCCCTCCAAAGTACGTCATGCCATTCAGCAGTGATCACCCTTTTAAATGAGACCTTAATTCAATTGTCTTGCAGTGAAATTCCTCATCCACACAGCAAAACAGCTGGAAGAACACTCATATTTGCATTAATATTAATTTTGATATTGATATTGACCAGTCTGGTGAAGGGCAGACCTGCTACAGAGATTGACCTAGTGATATAAGGGACCATTGCCATTTATGTATGCCCTTATTCTTGCTCTAGCACTTTCTATGACTTTGTTGGTTGTGTCTTCACCTGGCATGCATTTGTACTTTACCTTTTCATGATTTATTATGGCCTTTTATACAATGTTTTTAATCATGCTTGCACTAGTGACCTAAAATGTTTATTCTGAAGTATTTCAGTTTGTGTATAATGAGGGAAGAGTCTGACCTTAGAATCCTATGCACTTGCACTTTATGCTTTGGATTAGTCAGTTATATTAGTTGAAATCTTGGGCCTTAAAACTTACCATTACGTATATAATAGTGATTTTAATTAATAAAGCAATAAAAAATACTTACTTACTGTTTCTGGGCACCACAGATTAGCACAAGCCACTCTATACTTGGTTCAGAGCCCTGACTGGGCCTTGGAGATTTTCAGCATGGTTTCCACCAGGAGCAGCAGTTGGGGAAACCGTAACCACTGACACTGGGGTACTTATCTTGCTGTCCACAGTCCTCTCTTCTGGAAGCCTTATTGCCTCCAGGGTCATGCTGTACCTAGCTCATCCTGAACAGTCAATGCTTCTGCGGATTGACAGGTACCTTCCCTTTCTCATCAGACAAGCAGGTGAATAAACGCGTGTACCTTGCATTGGGTCTTAGGAACAGGCATATTTTTAATAGCACCTATGAGTTCAGGTGTTAGTCTTCGACCCTCCTTCAACAGTAGGTGATCTAAATAGGTGACCTCCTGTCGACAATAAGGACATTTTTAAAGTGACACCTTGTGTTCATGGTGTGCCAAATGTAGCAATAATTTAACTGTGGGCTCTTTACAACCATCTTCAGCGTCCGAAGCCACAAGGAGATCGTCAACGTACTGCAACAGCACATTACCAGGGGGAAGTTTCAAAGAGTCCAATTGAGCTTTCAAACCTTGGCTATAGATACTAGGACTTTCAGTATAGCCTTGTGGAGAACTGTAGAATCTAAAGCTTCTGCCGGCTATTGCAAATCCAAACAGATGTCTACTATCTGTATGGATCGGGATGCTGAAGAAAGCATTGTTTAAATCGATCACAGAAAATAATTTTGCTGACGGGGAAATCATTGTCAAAATCGCGGTAATATCTGGAACCACAGGGTACTATTTTGTTCATCGCTTCAAGGTCAATTACAAAGCGGTAAACATCAGGGTGGGCATCAGAAGAATCCAAGGGTGGCTTTTTAAGAATAGGGAGAATAGGACTTTTACATACATTTGCCACTGTCTCCTCAACCACACCAGACTTAATCAAATCCTGTATTACTTGCAATATGGCCTTTTCTCTTGCCTGGGATATCTTGTACTAGGGAATTTGTGGCAATACAGCATTGTCCTTAATGTCTATAGAGACTGGTGGGATCTGGAGTAACCCGACATCCGTGTCTCCTGTAGCCCACAGGGTACGTGGCACATCCTTAAACTCAGTGGGGAGGGGTGCATTCTTTGCAAGGCATCGCTTGGCGCTGGCCACTTGCAGTAAACACCATCTGGAGAACAGAAAATTGTTGCATTTAATCCAGTCCCAACAAATTCTCCACACAGTTTCACGTTAGTAAAAATGGTGAATCGACCGTAAAGGAGCCAATAGTGAGAGCAAGGGGTTTGGAAATAGGGCTAACATCCGGCACACCTGAGAAACCCACTGAAACCTTGTTTTGGCCAGACAAAGCTGCCCCCGGGACCAGTGAACGGGAAATAGAGCTATTCATAGACCCTCTATCAACTAAAACAATTTCGGTCGTACCCTGTAAACCAGCAGTGACATAGGGTCCGGGCTGATCTATAGGCACTGGAACTGGTCCCTTGCCCTGTCCCCGGTTTTCCTAGCTGTGAGACAACCCCGTCACCTCATCCATGTCATAGTCATCGTGGTAGTAGTGTCGGCCTCGGGGGTTGTCAAAATAGTTGTTGATTGTGTAATGTAACCTCTGACTGCATCCCCCCTCAGCCTCCTCGTCCACATCCTCGAAAACCTCGACCTCTCGGGGTCTCACCTTTCTGCAACAACTCCGGACACTTATTCCGCCAATGTCCATGCACATTGATTGAGCCCGAGGGACGCACTTGAAGCACCACCCCTGTTAGACCGGGATAACCATGGGGCTGAACCCGAACCTCTTCCTCTTCCACTTCCCCTTGCAACTTGCTGAAACAATACCCCTGTCTTCAAATCCTTTGACTTTTTCTCTACCCTTTCCTTGTCCTCATTCTCTCTATGTTCGTAGTACTGTGCCATACTCAATATCACTGATGGGGATGAGGTCGTCCAAGTATTTTCCGGAACCTGCAACCTGGTTGCAATCTCGGGGAGCAAGTTAGTGACTAATCTGTTAACAAACAAACGAACACCACCCTCCTGTGACAGGTCCTGACCACTAAAGTCTAAAAACACCCCTTCAAATCTGGTAAAAAATTCCGACTCATTTTCATCCTTCTTCTGACGACACGCAGTCAACTTATTCCAGTCCACTCACTTCGGCAGGATAAGTGAGTGCATGTAAGTTATGATATGCCCCGGAATAGCTAGGAGCTCTGCTCTTGGCTTGTTGTCGGGCTTACGCTCCTTATCCCATGCTTTGATCTCATCGAATGTGCCACCCAACTCTAGTGCATGATCCTGTGTATGAACCTGCCTCCATATATCTACCAGTACCAACAGGCCGAAAAAGAACTCTATATCAGCTAATGTCATCGCTGTGGAGGAGGCCACCTCCGTCAATTCCTTATAATATGCAGTAGAGTTATTCTGAGGGTCCGGCAGCTGGCTCTTTAGAGATAGGACCTCGCTCCTTTTCCAAGGAGTATAGCTCCATTGTTCCTGAAACCTAGGATCGACTCGGGGTCTAATCACAGTGTTTGTGGAGTCGCGCAGTTCTGGTATATCAGTTTGCTAAATGGGATGGACCTCCCTCATGGGAAGCTGTGTCCCTATCGTCGGAACCTTTTGGAGCAATCTGCCTCGGTAACCCACCAGTGTCGTCACATTGCTAAAAACCTCATTGGCAGCCATACCTGTAGCATATACCCTGTCCCGTATGTCATAGATGATTTGCGGTGCAACACCTTGAAAACACTGTTCCCACAGTCCTATCAGCGTAGCCGACATATGCTTAAGAGCATGCTGCTGTATGAATGGCTCATAATCTTTCAACACACTCCACACATCCTCCAAACTATAGATCGTATTCCGAGCACACTGGGCTGCTTGATTCGCCACCATTTGTTTTTCCTCATCACCCACAGCAGAATGCACTAAAACTTTCTCCATGCGGTCTTGCGCTGGCGCCCAATTCGCTTCATGTATCCCACGTGCAGGCATTTCGACATTCAACAGTGTTTGGGATGTCACAGACAAGGGGGAAAGAGCAGATGCAGAGACAGGTACCATCATGTAGGGAGACAGGGTTGTAGGGGCGAAAGGGGGAGTAGCAGTCGAAACGGAACCAATAGACAGGGCAGGAGAGCTAACAGTACCGGCCCCTGCGACTGGCGTGAGTAGAGGAGAAGCGAGTGGAGCCAGGGCTGAGGCAGTAGCACTAGAAACAGAAACACTAGAGAGGGTGGCTCTAGGGGCCGAAGACTGGAATGTCGGAACTGTCTGGTATATCCATTCAGGGGCATAGGGTGGTGGGGGATGAGAATCGAATAGCTCTTCAACAAAATCATCAGTCTGTAATCGAAACTTTCTATCTGCGCATTCTATGCCTTTCTCTATCTTTTCTCTTTCATAGGCTACTGCCTTCTGCCTTATAGTTTGCATCTGTCTCTTCTGGGCCTCTTTCTCTGCTCTCATACGCCGTTGCTTTGCTTCCTACTGCCATATTCTTAGGGAATCAAATATCGACTGCCTACTCTTTTTGGCAAACAATTTGTCCTGCACGAAATTCAATTTCTGTTCATAAAACAAACCAGTAAGTGGCCATTGTAGCTCAGCTTTGTCCCTTGTATGTTTATTCCACAATGTGCTAAACATAATGAGGCCAATACCAAGCTTGACGTATACGTCGAAATTTGGGAAACCGCCAGAAGCGCAGGCTGGCTCTCTTCCAGCAGAGCATCAGTGGAACAACATCGACATCCAAAACATCCTAACAAGGCATCTTAATATAAGACAAATACGCAGTCCCTGTCAGGATACGATATTAGTAAAGGATACAAAACCTCAGGAGCGAAGAATGTTCTCACCACTCTCCTCAGGGCACGACCAGCCTCGACTTCAACTCGAGAACAGAGCACCTGCCCTAAGGGGAGGGAGGAGACAGCGAAGGACCACCAGACTTCAGGGGGTGATTTGTAGAAAGGTACGACTCCCAGGGGTGGGGATGGAACTCTCAGGATGGGGAATGTGCCTATAGAAAGAGAAAAGGAACAGCCGTTAAGGGAAAGGACATGGCCGGGACCCTTCTCTAACATCTACCCCCCCTCCCGCCTGTTCTCCCTAATCCTACAGCAGCTACTCCCCTCCCACCTAGGTTGTGTGCTCCCTCAGATTCACCGTGGTGCAATAAGCAATGGCGACAAAGTTGAACACAGCAGGAGCCTGGTTGTAGTCAGCGGACAAAGGAACCTCCACAGGACAGGCTAAATTGCAAGGAACATCGATTTCTGATGAGGGGCGGAGATAGCCTGGTTTATGATCAGAAGTCCGTAATTCCTTGTAGAATTGTACGTCCAGCACACTACCCTGGAAGCGCGCTAACTAGAAGTCCAAACACCAGGCACAGAGCTGTAGGGCCAGTAGCGGCTGTCAGAGGAGAAGGGGGAACAGGTAGAATCGTGGAGCACCCTACGGAGAGAGTAGCAGATGCAGGATTCGATGTTCGCGCCAGTTTTAATGAGGCCCGCCTGATGCGTGAGAAAAGATCAAGGCGGCACACGGGAGGAGCCGTAAGGGGATTCAGCACGAAGTTACTTCCAAAAGTGTTTAAAGAACGTCCAAATCTCCTCCGGGTCCAAGGAGGATTACGGAAAAGAAACTAGGACCAAGGGACGTGAGGCGGCACACGGGGAAATGCGCAACCACCACGGGGGAACCGACGGGATCAACACAGGTTTACTGCATACACTGGAAACACGAAGTCCAACAGCGATCAGAGAGTCCGAAGCACAGCTGCGAGAGGCGTGGTCCATCACAAGGAGGGATTGTCAAGCACCGGATCACGTAGCGAGACGTTATTTAACCGTCTCGTCCATCAGGTGACCGCTGCGAGTGCACACAACCTCCTCCCCTTACTACTGCCTTCTGGGACCTGTAGTTTACTGAATAAGGGATCGGGACCGTGACAGGGATTTAAAGGGGGTTAACGGGGTAGGGGCCTCAACCAGGTCTAAGGTGTAACAGTTCCCCTCCGTAAAGATCTTCCCACAGGTCTAGGCTTGTCAGGGGGAAGGTCCTTCTCCTACCTGGCCGCCAAGACCTGGAACTCCCTCCCGTCCGACCTGCGCCTGACCCAAGACCACCTCTCCTTCAGGAAGAAGCTGAAGACCTGGCTGTTCGAGCAGTAGCGGCACCCCCCCCCCCCAGCGCCTTGAGACCCTACGGGTATGTAGCGCGCTTTATAAGTGTCACTGATTGATTGATTGATTGGGCGTGAAATCGCCGAATTAGAGTAGGTGCATGTACGTGTGCTGCGGGTTCCCACGTTCTGTCATCAGGGCTATAGCCTACCCAGTCGACTAAGTATTGTAGCTTACCCTGTACCCTTCTAGAGTCTACAATACGTCTGACTTCGTACTCTTCTTCCCCATTAATGATAAGTGGAGGAGGAGGGGGTTTTGTGCAAGAAGGCGTTAAATAGGGTTTAAGCAACGAAGTGTGAAACACTGGATGGATCTTCATGTCTTCTGGGAGGTCTAGCTTGATCGCTACGGGATTGATAACTTGTTTCACCTCAAAAGGACCTGTATATCTGGGTTGCAACTTGCGTGGGCCCGGCAGTCTCAAATTCTTGGTGGCTAACCAAACTCGATCCCCTTCTTGATACTCGGGAGCTGGTCTTCTGTGTGTGTCAGCCTGTCTCTTCATTTTGTCTTTGGCTTCAGCGAGCTCGTGTATAGCTTGCTTCCAAATCTGAGTTAGGAAGGCGTGATGTTCAGTAACTGCAGGGAATTTTGCTACACTGGGGGGAAGAGACAGGGGCAAGAACCGTGGATGATACCCATAGGAAAAGAAAAAGGGAGAGATCTTAGAGGCAGAGTGGTTTGTGTTGTTGTAGGCGAATTCCGCCAACGGAAGTGCTTGTAACCAATTCCCTGTAACAGTACTCAACAGTCATCTTAGGTACTGTTCCAGCGTCTGGTTGGTACGTTCCGTTTGCCCGTCAGTTTGTGGGTGGTAAGCGGAAGATAAGCGATGATCAATCTGAAGGGCTGTACATACCCCTGCCAGAATTTGGAAACAAATTGGGGGCCTCTATCTGACACAATGACCGAAGGCAATCCATGCAACCGTATTACATGCATGATGAATGCCTCTATTAATTCCTTGGATGAGGGGAGTTTCTTGAGGGGTATGAAGTGTGCCATCTTTGTCAGCATGTCCACTACCACAAGTACAGTCGTGTAACCCTGGGAACTGGGTAAATCAGTAATGAAATCCATACTGATGGATGACCACGGGCTGGAGGGTATAGGTAAGGGGCATAGCAACCCTGCGGGAGCACTATGGAGAGCTTTCTGTCGCGCACAAACAGGACAGGCTTTCACAAAGTCCTGAATGCCCTGAGACATGTTAGGCCACCAAAACCACCTTTTGCATAATAGGACTGTCTTCTCACCCCCTGGATGTCCTGCAAGGGGAAGAGCATGACACCACTGGGTTATTTCCTTCTGTAAGGGTATAGAAGGAACATACAGCAATCCGGCATGAAAATAAAGGGCATCTTTGATCTCATTCAAAGGGTCTAGTAACCATTCATCTTTTTTCAGGCCTTGGTACGCCTGCATCAATTTCTCCACAAAAGGAGGGTCTGCTTCTTCTGATTTTACACTCACTGCTAAAATCTTATTGGAGGGTATCAAGGGCACAGGCTCTTCTGGAGTATGTGTGGTATCCTTACCTAACCTAGATAAGGCGTCAGCTCTGCCATGTCTTGCTCCATGTCTGAAATTTATGACAAAGTCGTACTCACAAAAGAAAGACACCCATCGCATATGGCGCGGTGTGAGTGCCTTAGCTGATCTGAAAAACTGCAGGTTCTTGTGGTCTGAGTAGATTGTGATAACATGAGGAGAACCCAATAAATAGTGCCTCCACTCTTGAAAGGCCAATTTTATCGCTAAGAGTTCTCTCTCACCGATGGTATAATTTTGCTCCGCGGGGGCAAGAGTCTTTGAAAAATAAGCCACCGGATGGAGGGTTCCTGTTAACTGATCTCTCTGCAATAGTTCCCCACCTACCGCATATTGGGACGCATCCGCTTCCACATAATAGGGTTGGGTTTCATCAGCGTGTCTCAAGATCGGGGCTGACACAAATTTGTCTTTTAAGGCTTGGAAAGAGTTTTCGGCTTTATCGTCCCACTCGAAGACCACTCCTTTCTTAAGTAGTCTGTTGATGGGCGAGATGAGATCCGAGAAATGATCTATAAAACGCCTATAAAAATTGGCGAAGCCAAGGAAGGATTGAATCTCTTTGACGGATGATGGACTGGCCCATTGCGTAATGGCCGAGATTTTAGCTGGATCTATATATATACCTTCAGGGGAAATCACAAACCCTAAAAAATTTACTTTCTCTACGTGAAAGAGGCATTTCTCCAATTTGGCGAAGAGATGATTGTCTTGGAGTAACTGGAGGATTTGTTTGACATGAGAAACGTGTTCTTGTATGTTCTGGGAATAGACTAAAATGTCGTCTATGTAGACAATGACACATACATCCAAATATTTACGCAGGATTTCGTTTATGAAGAATTGAAATGCTGCTGGAGCGTTGCAGAGGCCAAACGGCATTACGCAGTACTCATAGAGCCCAAACTTTGTGCGGAATGCCGTTTTCCATTCATCTCCCTCTTTCACGCGAATGAGATGATACGCGCCCCGTAGGTCTAGTTTCGTGAAGATTTTAGCTTTTCTGACTTGATCTAATAGTCCAGGAATCAATGGAAGCGGATACTTGTTTTTTATAGTCACCTTGTTAAGGGCTCTATAGTCTAGGCAGGCTCTCAAACCCCCTTCCCGTTTCGGTATAAAAAAAAGTGGGGAAGAGACAGGGGAGGTGGAATGGCGGATGAACCCCTTTTTTACCATGTCATCCAAGTATTCTTGCAAATATTTGCTTTCAGGTTCTATCAACGCATAGACTCGACTCACAGGTAAGTCAGCGCCTGGTATCAAGTCGATGCGACAGTCAAAAGGTCTATGTGGGGGCAGCGCCACCGCCTTGACTTCATCAAACACCGCAGCGTAATCTTGATATTCTCCTGGTAGAGTGGTGGTAAGAACCTCTGCGAGGGCACAGGTAACGGAGGTGGTGGAGGGCGTGGTATCCTGGTAACAATGCTGTAAGCAATAGGGAGACCGAAGCGTAACCTTCCGTGTTACCCAGTCAATGTGAGGGTTGTGTGTCTGAAGCCAAGGCACTCCAACTATGGCACCGAAGTTCGGAGCCGCAATTAAGTCAAACTGGATCTGTTCAGTATGTCCGTTCTCACACACCATCACCATCACAGGTGTTTCATATGCGATTCTGCCTGAGGATAACTCGGTACCATCCACCGCTCTGACCGTTTCTGGATGTGTCTTGGGTAGAAATTCGATCCCTAATCTGTTGGCTAATGTAATGTCTAGGAAGTTACCGGTAGCCCCGGAGTCCAACATGAGAGCCAGCGTAGTTTTATCAGTGGAGGATAAAATCAACACCACCGATAAAGTCAAATGCTTGGGCGTAGAAGAAGAGGTGTTGGCTAAAAAACTGGAGACCAAAGAGGTGAGCGGACTTGAAGAACTGGTCTCAGGTTTCTTCAAGTCAACTAGTTTTCCGCCTGCACAGAAGTTCCAATTTTACCCATTCCTGCCCTAGCGCTATTCTTGGGTTTAACCAAACACTCCTTGGCGTAATGGCCTCCTTTCCCACAATACAAGCACAGATCTAATTTTCTGCGCTTTTCCTTTTCCTCTTTGCTTAATGGTCCACGGATACCATCGATTTGCATCGGTTCTGCTCCGTCTTTCGTATCTTTTCTCTGTCTTGATACCAGCAAGCGAGGAAAATCACCTTTCGTGCGTTCTCCTTTCCTCTCACTCGGTCTGTGGTCTAACTTGACCACCAAATCAATGAAAGAGGGACAATCTTCGGGTGGATCTACAATTTGTGAGAGGATGTCCTTCAACTCATCTCTGAGTCCTCTATAAAACAAGGACGTCCGTTTTTCTTCAGGCCATTGAGTCTCGGCCACCAGCCGGTAGAAGGTAGTGATATAAGTCACCAAATCTTTGGAGCCTTGTTTTAGTCCTAACAACTCATTATCACTCGCCTGCATATATGCGTGCAGAGCGAAAAGATTTTTCATGCTCTCTTTGAAGCGGTTCAAATCATACAAAATGGGGTCGTCGTTTTCGATTAGCGGAACCGCCCATAAAGCAGCATTGCCAGACAAATATGATATAATGAATGCCACTTTTGCTGCATCATCTGGGAAAGATGCCGCTCGGCATAAAAACTGTAAGTGGCATTGGTTCATGAAAACTGCGAATTTCTGATTTTCTCCAGAGTACCTTTCTGGCATAGCAAGGGGGGTCTGAGGAGGGGTCAGGACTGTTACATTCACCGGCGCGGGATTAACCCCTATGGAGGGGTCTGTGACCTGAGAAGGCATTTGAAACCGAGCAGGCTGAATATATGTCTTCTTTTGCTTGACTGACCCATCTGGGTTACCTACAGGAGGCATGGAGTGGGTTTTAAAGGTGTTCAATTCCAGGTGGAGACGAGTATTCTCGTTTTTTACTTGTTGGAGCTCTTGTCGTAAATTAGTAACTAACATGACTAACTCCGAGATATTGACATCCTGACTAGGGTCATCCATGGCCCCAGCCATAGACATCAAGTCCTTATCCATCTTCGCTCGGGGGTTTTGAAAAAACGTGGGCTTGACAATCTGTCAGGATACGACATTAGTAAAGGATACAAAACCTCAAGAGCGAAGAATGTTCTCACCACTCTCCTCAGGGCACGACCAGCCTCGACTTCAACTCGAGAACAGAGCACCTGCCCTAAGGGGAGGGAGGAGACAGCGAAGGACCACCAGACTTCAGGGGGTGATTTGTAGAAAGGTACGACTCCCAGGGGTGGGGATGGAACTCTCAGGATGGGGAATGTGCCTATAGAAAGAGAAAAGGAACAGCCGTTAAGGGAAAGGACATGGCCGGGACCCTTCTCTAACATCTACCCCCCCTCCCGCCTGTTCTCCCTAATCCTACAGCAGCTACCCCCCTCCCACCTAGGTTGTGTGCTCCCTCAGACTCACCGTGGTGCAATAAGCAATGGCGACAAAGTTGAACACAGCAGGAGCCTGGTTGTAGTCAGCGGACAAAGGAACCTCCACAGGACAGGCTAAATTGCAAGGAACATCGATTTCTGATGAGGGGCGGAGATAGCCTGGTTTATGATCAGAAGTCCGTAATTCCTTGTAGAATTGTACGTCCAGCACACTACCCTGGAAGCGCGCTAACTAGAAGTCCAAACACCAGGCACAGAGCTGTAGGGCCAGTAGCGGCTGTCAGAGGCGAAGGGGGAACAGGTAGAATCGTGGAGCACCCTACGGAGAAAAGATCAAGACGGCACACGGGAGGAGCCGTAAGGGGATTCAGCACGAAGTTACTTCTAAAAGTGTTTAAAGAACGTCCAAATCTCCTCCAGGTCCAAGGAGGATTACAGAAAAGAAACTAGGACCAAGGGACGTGAGGCGGCACACGGGGAAATGCGCAACCACCACGGGGGAACCGACGGGATCAACACAGGTTTACTGCATACACTGGAAACACGAAGTCCAACAGCGATCAGAGAGTCCGAAGCACAGCTGCAAGAGGCGTGGTCCATCACAAGGAGGGATTGTCAAGCACCGGATCACGTAGCGAGACGCTATTTAACCGTCTCGTCCATCAGGTGACCGCTGCGAGTGCACACAACCTCCTCCCCTTACTACTGCCTTCTGGGACCTGTAGTTAACTGAATAAGGGATCGGGAACGTGACAGGGATTTAAAGGGGGTTAACGGGGTAGGGGCCTCAACCAGGTCTAAGGTGTAACAGTCCCCAACGAACAAGTATAACATGAACAAAAAATAATAAAGGGAAAAATAAACAAGAGAAAAAAAAAACTTTCAAAAACCAATCCAAAACAGTCCAAAAACCGCCCACTGCAGTTTGGAGACTGTACCAAGTCCAAGAAGACAGGCTTTTAGCCCCAGACTTTTTCAAGGGAGGACCCAATTACCAGTTGGCCTGGCAGATTGTTTGCAAACACTGTGTGTCTTTTAAAAGGGCCCGCACACCCACCAATTTCAAACCAAGACAGCCCAACAAACCATACCAAGACACAGCCGTCGGCTTGTGCTGTTCAAGCAAGGCAGTTTGTTAACTGCACCAAGACAGACCAGAGACTGTACCAAGACACAGCCCTTAGGCTTGTGCCGTTCAAGAATGGTGCCATTTTTACAAGAGTCAAATCACTCATCTGGTGCACACTGGTCGAGTCAAGTTATTCTCCACTGCCGGCTCTTCGGACCAAGTGGTCAACTCCAAGGTGTCGCCTTCTCAGAACCCCAGCCGGTGACCACTAGAGGAGGAGACACCCGATCAGACGGGCGGGGCAGCTACAAGAACCAAGCTCGATCGTTTGGGTTACCCTGATCTGCCCAACCGACCAGATGCAACCCTGACCCTGCACGCCGATTACAGGTGAGTCGTATCACCTTGCGGGGTCCCTGTTCGGGCGCCAACTGAAGGAAGTGGCGCCTAGGGGCCACCCGGGTTACTTACAACCACCTGCTATGTCTTCCCAAGAATGAAGAGTCAGTCAGACAGCAGAGAATACAAACATACATGTAGCAATACTCTGCAGAGGAGTCCAATCTGACCTGCACCTTAAGATGTCTGCCGAGGGACTGACCCTCAACAGTCTGCAGAGAGTAATCATTACTCCCGAGAAGCCTCCAACCATGCCCCAATGGAAAGTTACCAGCCTGGGCCGAACATGAACAAAGATGCACAGAAGGATGAGCTACTACCTGCCAGATGGGTACATGTTATCTGCGATTCAAGGCTATGGCGCTGGGTCTCAACGTTTCCTAATGTGGGAGCAGAACTACACACTTGGATAGGTATGCGAGGGCAGAATGGCCTATAGTAAGTCAGGAAGCAGCCTTGAACAAGAAAGAAAATAATAACGAAGTACAGTGTTCTGCTGAGGCAAGCAATACTGAATAATGAGGCCTAGTTCGGGCACAGCCTAAGCAGTCTAATAGGGATTATGAAATACAAAATGGAGTCACCCTCGCTAACTGAAGCTTTGCACTTTACGGGGATAACTCAGTGGGTTGCATAACGTGAATACAAATGGCATATATTTAGCCACACACTGCTAACCTAATATAGCATGAAACGAGTGCGTTGCAGCAAACCTAACCCATGCTGGCTTCAAGGTGGGTCAGTTATGCATGTCTTTCAGGAAGGAGTAAAATCAGACGATGTCCCTTCACCTCTATTAAGCTGCCTGTGAGGCGCATTGCACAGTAGTCCTATGAGAACTCTTCAGAGCACTCCCTTCCTTGGTTTTAGAGAATTTGGAGCTGGAACAACAAGATCCCTTGTGGAGTTCCTCTTTTATAAAGTAACAACAGACAGAAAGTGTGTTTCTCCTGTCTGTACAAGTAGAACCAGATTGTGGTGGTTCTCCTCTCAAGTGTCTGCTCCAATTTGCTCGTCATATAAAGTATTTGTGTAGAGTGATTCTTCTCACAACACTGTTGTCTCCAGTCTAGAGCACCTTCAACTGAGGCACAAAGAGGTGTGAGCTTTCTGCACCTTTTCAGCCAATTTGAAAGAATGATCAGGGAAAGACAAAAAATGGGCCTCACATAATGGGTCCACTTTACCTTGCTCAATATAACCTGCAGTCCCACCTTCACCCTTGCCACCCACCAAATGGCAGCACTTCAGGAAGACTAATCAGCAGCCCCTAGCATGGCAAAAAGCCTAATTTATTTTATAAAGGAGGCTAGTCTCCTCTTTTCTCAGTTCAATCTTTAAATCTCCTCCCTCCAGCTTTAGGAATATCAGCAATACAGTTCCACTGTTTTGGAAAAACTCTCACCTCCATCTTGTGCAGAAGACCAGGACAAGCATGTCCAAAATGGATCTCACACTCAGCCAGTAAACAGGTTCACTCACACAAACGATGCACATACTATCAGGTTACAAACAGAAATATATATGCTTGGTATGTTAGTGCTAAGAGTTGAGTAAGGGTATGAAACTGGATCTTTTCCTGGGTTGGCATGAAGATCTCTACTCCAGTGACATAGATTAAAAGGTCTGGCCACCACAGCTCAATGTGCTTAATTCACAACTTACACAATAGTCCACCATCTGTCAATGAGGATGCACTTGTTCTGCCCTTCCATATCACAGGACAGGTCCAGGACCTGGCTTATGTCAAGGGACATGCCTAATCCTTCGTGTTAGATTAGTGTGACGCCACCTGCCAAAATCAAATGCCAGTATAAAATTCCATTGGGCACTCAGAGAAGAGGAACATGACTGTGTACCATGCAGGGGACATTCCCGTCCCAAAATAGCGCATAAGCCTTTATAACTCTTTCCCCCAACTTTTACCAAGGCCCAATTTGTATCCTTGCTTACCAACGCATAGGGGGGTGTTGATGACTCCTTGAATTTGCTATTTCCACAAGAACAAAAGTAAATAGCCAATACGTTGCAACATTTAATTTTTTTAATAAAAGCGTAAAGGAGCAGTGGAAGATGTGTTTCCGAAACGTGGGTTAAACAAAAGGTTTGCTGTGCTAAGATCATCCTTTTCCCAGATTTTACAAACAGGCAGACAGGCAAAAACACGTTTTCTGTCCACTGGTTGCACTTTGAGAGTGTGGGTTAATATTTACTGTTTTTGCACTTTTTACCTTTTTGCAATTTGTGGGAAAACTGGTATGGAACTCTTGGTTAATTTAGAAACCTATGTATTTCAGAAAACTAAGCATCATTTTACTCATAATCAAGGATTCTTAAAAAAACATTTGTTGTTGAAATAAAGGAATACTGACTTTAAAAGTGAAAAACAGATACTGAAAACAAACTTTTCATCACTTTTCATCTGTAAATGTTTTAATTGAAAACTATTTCTAAAAAAATGTAGAACACTCTTGTGTTCATAAAACTCTTTTGTTCACAGAGATTAACCCCTTCCCCGCTCATGACGGAACCACTCCATCATGAGCCACGGGTGCCGTGTGCTCATGACGGAGTGGTTCCGTCATGCTGCGGCCGTTGGCCGCCGCTCCGCCCACGCTGCGCTGATTCCCCGCCTGTGTGGGCGATTAGCGCAGTGGGCGGAGTCATGACGGAACCACTCCGTCATGAGCACAGCTCAACCGTGGCTCATGACGGAGTGGCTCCGTCATGAGCACAGCGCCACCGCGCTGCCCCCAAACCCCCCCAGCGCTGCGGCGGAATTCCCGCCGCAGCCAAGGGGTTAAAGCATCTGATTTAGAAACAGAATTAGTACATCTGTTCCTATTCAATGAACAGACAGAGATTTACTCATTGCACAAACAGTCCCAAAAGTATGACTGAAAAGCTCCACCAGCGGGGGCGTAACAGAGGTCCCTGCTGGCCCGGCGGTGTAGGGAGGACCCCCAGGTTCCTTCTTTTGGAAGGGGACCTTATCAGCCCTTAAGCTATGTCATTGCATGGCAACATAATGTGTGCAATGGCATGGAACATGAAACAGTATTAGCGCTACTCTGCTTTCCTGAGCAGAAATTGTTAAGTAAATGTAGGTGGCAGACAGAGGCTCAGGCAAGATGCACGGAATGGGCATAGGGCCGGCCCCTCCAGCTCCAGTGGTGAAGGGGCTCAGCAACCCTTTATGTATGCGCTCAACCCTTTGAGCTCAAGACTAACAAAAATCTGTCCATATGAGAGACTTCAAGGCCCACATCAAATTCTGCAAGGGGGGCAATCATTTTGTGGTACGCCACTGTGCACCAGGTGTAGGTTTCCAGGTGCACTTCTAGGAAAGTCAAGTGAAATATTGCTCCCATTTCCCCAATGTATAAGTATACATAGTGTACAATAAATTCTAAGGAAATTTACCCTGATGTGCAAATGTGAGAAATTGTGCGGTTGTTTGTGGTTGAAACCACACTCACACAACAACTACAATCCTTGTCAGGGTGAACCACAAAAAGTGACTAAATTAAGGTGTGCTTAACGCTCTGGTGGCTTGTCTCAAAAGCTGTCAGGCTTAACTTAGAGGCAATCTGTAAAGTACTTATTCAGTACAAAAACAGAAATAAAGTGAAAGCACAACACAAGAAAAATCAAATACCAATTTAGAAAAGTAGAATAAAATGCAATAAATTATTTGACAGCAAAGTGACACAAATCCATTCAGTAGAACTGAAAAAATGTGACTTCAAAGATTTAAGGTAAGTATGGCTCCTAAAAGTACAAAACCCCACTCTTGGTTATCTGGTCGTGCAAATCTAGAAGTTCTGGTCAACCGTGATGGAGATGGATGGATACAGGGACTAGGTTAGTGCCACTGGAAAAGTTACCTTCTAAAGTTCAAAGTGAAGAGTTCAGTTTGCTACGGAGGTGGAAACGAGTAGCAGGCATAAAGTTACAGATGTTCGTGGCTGTAGCGCAAAGAGCAGCCAGGTGTTACAGGCAGTCGTGGATGTAGCACGAAAATCCTGTGGGTGTTGTGGACTGTCATTGCTAGTGCTTTGCATTGGCGTGGGCTGTAAATCCGGTAGTGTGAAGTACAGATCTTGCATTGACGATCAACGCTGGTAGTTTCTGTAACGCGAAGAGCTGGGTTCACTGGAGCTTTTTGTTGGTGGGCAGCGTGGGCAGCAAGATCTTGGCATGAACTGGTCCTTTCATGGTTGAGAAGATACATAAACCTCAGGATTTCTTATTTTTCTTGAGGAGGAGCTTAACTGATGCCATACCAAGGGTCCAGTACCTGAGAGGCCCCTCTTGAGAATCAGGAACTGACCCCAGAAGGGACTAGCAGGGCTCAGGTAGTTCCAGTTGCAGGTCCCAGTTGCAGGTCCAGACAACAGATCAGCTGGGCAGATGAAAGGAGACCTCTGGAGCTTGTTGTGTTTCGGTAGCACTGATCAGGAGGTCAGTCAGCTGAACCTTTAAGTCACTTCAGCTTCAGATAAAGAGTACAGGTCTAGTCTTCCCTCTCGGCAAGCAGGATAGACCTCAAGCAGCAGAGCAGCAGTGTGTCCTTCTTCTGTGGTATTCATAGGCCCAGGAGTGTACTGAAGAGTGGGCCTGAAGGTCACAGTGTTATATCTGGTGCCCACATTGAAGTGAGAGACGTTTCTGGAGTTCCCCCTACTGCGGTATCTGGAATTTCCTGCCCTGCTACCAGTCTGTCTAGGGGCTCAAAAGGCTAGAATAAAGTCATTTGAGTATGTGCTAGGGCAGACCCTTAAATCGCTAGTATGGTAGGAGACAGTTCTGCACTATCTTCCTGCAAGAGATGGCCCATCTTGCCAACACCCAGACCCTCTATTGTGTGGCTGTCTTGGACGAATACACAAGTCATGTGACCCATCAAACTGGCTGCAGGCGCCAAATGGTTAGGACAAGAGAATGCCAGAGTGGTATTTTTAGAATAGTGCATTAAAATTAAATTTTACCATCGAAGAGGGTTTTTAATAACAATTTCTCAGTGTTACATCTGTGATCCTAAGGGTGGTCTTCCCCCAAACGTTTGCCTGCTTACCTCCACTTTTTGCTGTATCTTTTTGTTGCCCTCAGGACTCTTAGTACTTTACAACTGCTAACCAGTGTTAAAGTGCATGTGCTTCTCCCATAAAACATGGTGACAGTGGTATATACCTGACTGGCATACATATCCATGGGATCGATGATGAAGCAGCACCTCCTAGACTCCTTGCATCAAGTCTTCGACGTCAATGCATGCTCCATCCAAGATACTTTGTTAGTGGGACCTGTCAAAGTCCTGTAGCTGGTTTGCCCTCAATCGCGGTCGGCATGAACTTTGGATTTTCTCCAGTCTAGCACGACCTCAAGTAACCCCTTAGCGATATTGACTTCATAGCAATATTTTTGGTTTGTTCTTAACTCTGGATCTACTAATTGGACTTCTCTCACCTTCGCCTTCAGTTTCTCATAAAATACTCTCTATTTTTCTAAACCTGTGTAGAGTATTTTTGTGGTGTTTTCGTTGTGTTACCGTGTGTGTGTGTGTTGCACAAATACTTTACAATTGCCTCTATAGATACCCCTGACTGCTCTGTGCCAACCTACCAGAGGATGAGCACAGGTTATCTTTTAGAGTGTATCTAGCTTACCCTCACTAGGATTGGGATCCCTCCTTGGACAGGGGGCATACCTTTGCCAATAAGAGACCTGGGAGATTATTTAAGGGACTTTAGCTTAGGGCAGAGCAGCAAGGCACCTTGCTGCATTGCCCTACGCCAAAGAAAAAGGGCAGAAATACACCATATTTAGGTGATATGGTGAATTCCGGTCCTTTCTGCCCACGGTGGTGCCATTTCAGCAGCCTAGCACCAACATAGGTACCCTTGCACCGTGGTGCAAGGGTGCCTCCATTGCATGCAGGATTACTTTAGTGCATGAAGAGGCACCTTCCTCATAAAAAATGCTTAAGAGCTGTCTTCCTCTTTCTATGTGTGTTGCAGATTTCAGCACACATAGGGCCTCATGTAGGTAAATAAATTTTACCGGTTCTTAAATACCGAGCCGTACCGAATCGGTAAATTAGAATCGGTAAGTTATATGTAGGTAAAAATTCGGTAACAGTTACCGATTCGGTAACATTCGGTAAATACTAATCGGAATTCACCGATTCGGTAAATACCGAGGTGATAATTACCGAATCGGAAAATACCGAGGTGGTATCTACCGATTCGGAAAATACCGAGGTGGTATCTACCGAATCGGAAAATACCGAATCGGTATGTACGGATTCGGTAAATAACATCACATGACTTGACGAAACAGCTAATCCTGTGCAACGACAGCCCACCCAACCAGGAACTGCCCACACCCAGGCAGATGTACACAATTAGCCGACGTGGCCACACCCAGGCAGGTGTACATAATTAGCCGACCCTGGAGAGGCTTGGAGTGCAGAGGAGAGGCAGGGAGCAGTTGCATGTGCGAGCGGGAAACGAACAGCATGTCCAGCCAGAGAACACAGAAAGACGGAGGGGAAAGGAGGAGGAAGCTCAAATTCAGCCCCAAGGAACTCCAGGTGCTGGTGGAGGAGGTGGTGAAGCAGCACCAGAAGCTGTTTGGGAGGCAATCCCTGCAAGTGCCTGAGGCCGAAAAGCGCAACATATGGCTGGCCATCCAGGCGCAGGTCAATGCTGTGGGAGTGACCCACAGGGACATTGAGGTCCTCAAAAAGCGCTGGTATGACCTGAGGATTGTGACCAAGAGGAAGATGGGCGACATCCAGAAGAAGGCCAGCCAGACCGGAGGTGGAACCAACAGGGCACCTGCCCTCACCGAACTGGAGGAGCTGGTGGCGGCCACAATCGAGCAAGAGAGCGTCGTGGGTCTTGGGGACGCCGACAGCTCTGCCAGAGCCGCAACACACCAAGGTAAGACGAAAGCACAGCAATGTAGCCTCCCCTACCCCTATCCCACATCCCCCATTGTGAAACGAGAATCACACTGCAGTCCACACGTGTCAGTGCAGACAGGCAATGCATTCCGGGAGATGTAGTCAGGGCAACACTAACCATGACGTAAATGTCACAGGGCAACAAGGCATGTCACGCACTCGAGGCACAAGGAGACAGAGGACAGATTGGAATGTGAAATGATTTATTGTGACGCTTGCAATGCAGCCCTTCGGGGACACTGAGCCAATGTTGTTTTTCTGTCCACAGATGTGACATCATGCAGCACAGGGCATGCTGCAGGGGAGACGGCACACCGGCCACAAAAATCACCTCTAGCCAGCACGAGTTCAGACCAGGGAGCAGGCCCACTGGCAGCCGAACCACCAACACAGCCAGCCTCGCCGCACACAGAGCCAGCATCACCTCACCGAGAGCCAGCATCACCACAACCACAGCCAGCATCGCCACTCATGTTCGAATCACCGGCCACATCTCCGCTTGCAGGTGTGAGAATGAGGAGGCGTCCAGCAGCCAGGCTACGAGCCTTCGACACCTCGTCAGACGACAGCATGGGCCCAGAAGACCGCACCGGGCACCAGGAAGGGAGCCATCCCACTGTGCCCCACACCTCACAGGCAGCACAGACGGGAGCAAGAGGGCGCCGCAGGTCGCGTGTCCAGAGTCCACCAGCACCCACTGACGGCCATGGTGTCTTCTTGGGGCTCGAGGGCCAAATGTTGAAGCAACAGCGCCTGCAATCAAAGGCAGTTATGTCAGTCCAGAGGCACATGCGGGTGATGAAGACAAGCTTAGTCAACATGGACACAAACATTGGCAGCATGGCTGCGGGCATTCGGGACATGTCCCAGTCAATCCAGCAGTTGTGCAGCAAATTAGATGCTGACATCGAAGCACGGCGCCGGGAACGCCAGAGAAGGGACACTACCAGCAGGGCACTCAACCGTCTGGCAACTGCGACTTCCCTACTTTGCCGGCGCTCTGTGACGATGCAGGAGGGCCTAACACAGTGCTGCAGCGACCTGTCTCGGGGGATGGTGCAGGTGACAAGTGCACTAGGGGTGCTATTGACTAGTCAGGCGTCGACAACTGCTGCAGGGGATGCTGCGGAGAGCATCGACACCAGCAGCAGCATCACACCCCCCGTCCCCGAAGCACGCAGGAGCAGCGGGCGGCTTGGGGTTGGCTCTAGTGAGGATGCACAGGCCGTGCAATCCACCACTGCAGCGCGTATGCGCAAACATTGATGTGGCCCTGCTTAGCCACTTCCCATTGGGTGACGTAACCCTGGACATACTCCTTGTATAGATGGTATATTGCCAGATTGGCCTGTTCATGTGTTCATGGCGTGGTGCCACATTAAACTACGTCATGACTTCTCACAACTCGCTGTGTCCCCTCACTTACTCAGAAATAGTTGCATGTGATCTCTGCCCGTCTCTCTCTCCCATCGATTGCAGTTGGCACTCTAGCTGCGTTGCCCTGTGGCTGGCCTGACTCATCCTCGTTGTCCTCAAAATATGTTAGTTCCACATCTGTACCTTTTTTCGTGGCAAGGTTGTGCAGCATTGCACAAGTGGCAATAATCTTGCAGCAGGTGATGGGTTTGTACTGGCGTGCGCCTCCGCTCTTGTGGAGGCAGCGGAACCTGCTCTTCAGTAGTCCAAACGTGCGCTCCACCACATTGCGTGTTGTTTTGTGGGCCACGTTGTATCGTCTCTCACTCTGGGTTGCTGGGTGTAGGTAGGGAGTGAGGATGAATGAACGGCATGCATATGCACTGTCGCCTGGATGAGTAGAAGGGAACCATCAGTTACATGCCTCTATACACTCTGATTTGCAGGTTTCAAGGGGCGTCACTGTTACTTACCCAGCAGGTATCCCTCTCCGAATTCGCCGGCACTCAGTCGTGTGTAGATCCCACTATTCTGGAAGATGTAAGAGTCGTGGGTGCTCCCAGGAAACTTTGCAACAATATCTGTGATGATGTTCCCTGCATCACAGATCACCTGCACATTGATGGAGTGGGTGGACTTCCTGTTCCTGTAGATGTGCTCTGTATCAGCTGGTGGACAGATTGGGATGTGTGTACCATCAATACAGCCGATGACATGGGGGAACTGTGCCATGTGATAAAAGTCTGTTTTTGTTTTCTGCAGTGCAGCCTGTGTGTTTGGGAAGCTTATGTAGTGGTGCATTCTCTGCATCATGGCATCCAGGAACTTCCTGAAGAAACGGGACAGGCAACTCTGGGATACACCACCCACCGCAGCTATCACCACCTGATAACTGCCGGATGCCAGTAGATGTAGGCTGCAGAGCACCTGCACATGTGGTGGTATGACGTGCGCCCTTCTTGTTGGCTGGTCCAGGAGTGGGTGCAGGTCCCTTATCAGGTCCATGATGGTTTCAGGGTGTAGCCTGTACCTCTCATGTATCTCTGCATCAGTCAGCTGTAATAGTGTGATGCGCTGTCTGTAGATTTGTTCCTCCCGTCGCCACACCCTCAGTCCTGCTGCCTGTAGACGTAGGCGCCTTGCAATGACGTACATGGCGGCCATGTTGTCCACGCTGTTGCATTTTGGGATTGCTTATGTGCATTGTTGATGGTTACCACCTGCTTTCAATCCGTGTTAATTACCGACTCTTATTTACCGATTTTCCTGGATTTCTTAATTACCGACTGCTCCTACATGTCATTTTAAATTTTTACCACTTCATATTTACCACTTCATATTTACCGATTCGTTAATTATGTATTCGGTAAATATGAATCGGTATTTTAGAATTCGGTAACTATGAATCGGTATTTACCGCCTCATATTTACCGAAAAGTGGTTTTTGGACTCCTACATCTCACTTGTCTGAATACCGGTCGGTAACGGCATATTTACCGAAAATCGGCCGTTACCGACCGGTATTTCGCTACCTACATGAGGCCCATAGAGAGAGCGAAAAACGAGGAGGAATAAACACATTTCTCCTCATTATGCTGTACCTAGTGAGGAGTATGGATTTGGCAGTTCCCCAGGTTTACAGCACTTTGACAATCTGGGGCAGCATCAAATTTCATGGGTGTTGTGTGGGGAAAACCCACCACATCGCCCATGGAACACCTCCCGGGTACAGAGTAAGTAGATACAACGAGGAGGGGCAGAGCGGTCTGGCAGAGGACACCCTAGATGCTTGTTGCCACCTTGACTCGCCCTAGCATGTGCAGGCAGCGGCTTGCTCCTGGCTGCGGCGTACCCATGGAGGAGAGCGCAATGGAGCGAGGGCACCAACTCTGATTGAGTACATGTCCACAGCATCTTGGGGAATCTGTGGAGCCCTGCTTTTGCAAAGAAGGCGCTGGATGCACCCTAGGGTCCTGTTCCCTGATTGTCAGCACACGGAGCACACGAGAGGCTCGGGCGTGTCTCACATTCGTGGGGTAACACCCATTGGAGGAGAAGCACACCCTCTGATCGGACACATGTGCAACTATGTGACTGGAGTCTGCAGGGCCCTGAGGATCACAGTGAGGTGCTGGAGGAGAAGGAGTTGTGTTGAGGGGAAGAAGTTTTTCTGGGGCCTGCCATTTTCATGGTTGTGGCCACTCTTCTTAAGTAGTTGCTGCCTCCTGACTCAGGGAGATGCTCCATTTGTTTTTTACTTGTGCCCTGGACAAAACCCTGTCATCTGCCACACAGGCGGATTGGGCCATCGCAGGGACATATCCACTGCAGACTACAAGTCCTATAATCTTCTGCTTGGACATCAACTAGAATCGGAGGGAAACGAGGAGGCAAGCAAGCAAAGGAGAAGTGGTGTGCGGAGCGAGCTCCACATATTGGAGCAGTGAGCTCCTGCCCCATGTTCCCATTTCCACGCTCCTCGTGCTACAGAGATAACACAATTAGGAGCAGGCAATGACAAGGGATGTTCAGGGATGTGGCCGTAAATTCTGTTTTGTTGGATCTGGAGCCATGATTGTTTGTGTTGTGTTCTATTTACAGCCCTTACTTACCTGCGGGGGCCAGATTGAGGTCCGACTCTCTATCTCTGTGCTCTGCTGTGCTGGGGTGAGACTCGGTCCCCCAGTGTACGCTGCTGCTGATTGAAGGGAGGAGGAGCCTCCGGCCCGGCAAGGAGGCTCAAAGGTGCCAGCTGACTACCGCAACCCACGGCCGTTCATGGCCGGGCTGGCCCTACACTCTGAGACCCTTGCCATTTCGTCCCAACGCCTCCAATTTGACTTGAAGTTGTTGAAGTTGCTACACCACCATTTGGAAATCATCAAACAAATGAGAGGTACTGTTTTCTGACGATAATTCATAATTTTAAATAGTGGCCTCTTACTTGCAACAAATTCTCAGTTTATGTAGGCTCGCTGCTGCCATTTTAGTCTCCTAGTAAAAAGGTTATCTGCCAGAATCATGGGGAATAAAAAGTGGGCAATTGCGGCACAATTCCATCTCAACTAGCAAAGCCTCCTTCAAAGCCTACATCAATTGAACAAGCCATCAGTGCCATCAGCAGTGAAACTGCTCAAACTGAAAGGAGGCTTTCTATGAATTCGAATGGCATTAGTGTGGGGCTACCTAGTTGGTCTCCTCACCTGTCTCCAGGTGTGCCCATAGTCTCACCCCAAAACAATACTGATCCTCCTTCTATTCAAGGAACTACAATGAACTGTGTGATTACTCCTCCCACAGTCACTCCTTCCATCCCTCCCAACACTTCAAATAATAAGTCTTTGTTCACCATATTGCCAAAAGGATCTAAACGCGGCAAGGCACGTGAACAGGCAGCTAGTCCTCTTTTATACTCTCCTGAGAATCTACAAATGTCTGAATTTTAGCCTGTGCTTGTCCTAACACTAAGCTCAGGAGCCCCAGTTTCAGCCTTATTTTCAAAGGAAGATAAGTCTTACATCACTAATTCTATCAACGATCTTCTGGCAAGCCACCTAAAGACTTTCTCAGATAAACTGTGTTCAATGATTACCACTGTACTTTCTCCCTTGGTCTCACGATTAGATATTGTTGAGTCAAATTTGATTGCACTCGGTACCGGCCTTTCAGGCCCCTCTAAAGGAGCTACAACTAGTACTTCTACCAGGTACCACTCTGTCAAAAACAGAATCTTCAGGAAAGCATATTCTATCAACACAGGCCTCGTTTATTACAAGCAACATATTAGTCCATGCAGACCATTCGCGTAATAATAGTTTCTTGACTGGTCAGAAAGTAGTCCAAATACCTACTTCTACTTCCAATTTACTGTGAGGGACATAGAGGATAGAGTGATTTCAGCACATCTCCAGTCGCAGACTCAATTACCACTTATTAATCTCCCTTCAGCTGCACGTCGGTATGGCTGTTTTTGTAGGGTTACCATCACTGAATCTGGACCAGCGCGAAACCAATGAGCAACTCTTCAATAAAACGTTAGATTAGTTGGCACAATATAGAGGCATGCCATTTTGGCATGCTAAAGTTATCCTTCATGTAAAGAGATGTGCCTGGATTGGGCCTAATCATCCAGAATCCCTAGGAAATTGTATTGTGATCAATTTTATTTCTCTAAAATTGGCACTTCACCTGTTATTTAATGCTAGACCCAGTAATTGGGCCAGTACCTCAATCTCCTTGGTACCATTAGGCTTTTTTCATAGACCCCCCTCCTACCTTAGGCAGTGTCCATGTAATTTTTCCTCAAACTGTAGGGTACATGTTACAAGCTCAACCATCTGCCTTGGGGCCGTTAATATGCACTCAGATCATTTTAAACAGGCAGACACAGTTAGTCTACCACCCTCCATTGCTTTGGCTGTAGCCCAGGCCCCACAGTTTGTATCTTCAGTTTTGTGCTCCGTACCCACATCTAACAGATTTGATGCACTTTCCAATCTGTATTGACTTACTGGTCCTAAAGCACCCTCTACACCTGTTATTGCCTGCACTACATCTATGACCATCAATCCTTTAGTAACATCTACTGGTACCTCCTTGTTAAGGTCAATGGCAGATACATCCCATAATTTTCCTGTGCAATACAGATCTTTATCTGTTCTTAGTTGGAACATGGCAGGCCTTAAAGTGAAGATTAATAATGAAGACTTGATGGCATTTGTTTCTAAATTTGATTTTGTTCTTCTGCAGGAGACCTGGCTCACTGTTGCACTGCATTTTGAGGGCTATGCTTGTTATTCTGGTTCTGCTATTACCTTTACTCATGGCTGAGCGGCCTATGGATTAACTACCTGGGTCAGCCTAAGCCTCCAGTTAAAGGTATCACAAGTTGAATCTAGTTCTGCTATTTTAGCGCTAGTAATTCGCGTACCGAAGACTAATATGGTTTTTTACCTGACACATTTTTACAATAATGATTTTATCAATGCTAGATGCATACATTACAAAAGCTTGTTTAATTTTATATCTCAAGTACAAAATAAGGCTGATAACTCTGTCTTTCAAGCTCACTTTTTCCTCTGTGGTGACTTTAACCCAAAGATTAGCGAGGACATCAGCACACAAGCCACGTATATAAATGGGCATTGCATTATGCAAGATACAAGGGGGGCAGAGCTTCTTAAGTATCTCACTGTCCATGGCCTGGCTGATTTATTTGACTTCCTAGGTGGAGCAAGTTATACGTTGATGTCATTTAGAGGGGAGAGGAGAGCTTCTCTTATACATTATATGTTTGTCAGCCCTGACTTTTTACCTTGGTTCTCTAAAGGAGAGATCCCACTTACAGATTGGGGCAAACAAAATGCCATGAGCACTTCTATGCTTTTACCGGTCAAGGGTCTAGCCTGTGATAGTAATCTATGTTCCAGTACATATCACTCCTGGGATGGTTTAAGATTAGTCTGGTGCTTGAAAAACCCTAAAGATTCACTAGCCACCTTACTTAAATTACACCTAAATAAATTCCTCTATTGTCTAGCAGAGAATGAATAGAACTCAATTGCTTTACATGATAATAGTCTAACATATAAAATCAGGGAGTCCATGCTCAAGCCAATCCGTACCTCGAACATGGACCCAAGAATGGTTCATCAGAGCTTGTGCAATAGAAAGCTGAGGATAGCTCCAAACAAACGCCCAAGGATTAGGAGGGAAATCTCCCTGGCATGTTCTGAGTACAAAATCGCACTCACAAACAGGAAGAGGGAAATCTATCAACAAGTTTGGGAGCTTTTGGAATACGCTTCCTGGAGTAAAGACACTAAGGGCCAAATGCATCAAGCTTTTTTCCAGTCACAAACAGGCCGATTCACAGAATCGGCTCATTTGTGACCGGAAAAAGGCCTTTTCTGATGCATGTAGCTTTTTTCATTCGCAATATAGTTAATCACAATTTATTGCAATTGCCTAAATTGCAAATGCATTTATGGAATCGAAAATTGCGATTCCCTATTTGAGATGCATCAAGACTTTCCTAAATACAACTTTTCATTTAGGAAATGCTACTTAACATCAACTTAAAATTGATTTACCTTTTGGGGGTGTGCCTCAGGGGGGCCTTTGGTCCCCTGGCACCCTTGCAATTTTCATTCCCAATTTGGGATTACCAATTTGGTAACCGCAATTTGCAAATACATTCTCATTCATTCCTATAGGCCTATCGGCCCATAGGAATGAATGGAGTGACATTACCTAATAACGATTCGCAATTTGTGAATCGCTATTAGGTAATGTATAGGAATCACAATTTATTTTGAGATTCCTACATGCATAAGGAATTGCAATTCCTAAATAATGATTTGTTAAAAATCGCTATTTAGGAATCACTATTCCTTATGTTGATGCATGTGCTCCTAAATCTTTTTGGCACTTACTAAAGCTAATTAAATCTAGGAATTCCCCCATTAACCATCTTATGCAAAATAACATCTCAGCACGGACTGGGTCACTCACTTCGCTTCTATTTACCATATTGAGGATGAGCCAAATATGCCAGATTGCAGAACTCCCTTCAACTCTCATTAACACTGCAGGAAGTGGAGTCAGCTAACTGTTACAGTAAAGGTGGGAAAGCTCCAGGGCCAGATGAGGTACCTATGGACCTGTTGAAAACCATGCCCGAAATATGGGGCCCCCTTATTACGAATACATTTAAAACCTGTCTATCAGCTACCATTCCTCACTCATGGAACACTGCAACAATTGTGTTCATATTCAAAAAGGGGGATCGTATGTCGCCCAAGTGCTATCGATCTGTTTCACTCATCGATAGTTCTATTAAAATCATTGGAAGAGTCATCTATGACCGTTTGGTTGAATGGACAGCTGATAAGGATACACTCTCCCCATTTCAATGTGTTTTCCAGCCAAAACTAGGAACCAATGAATCATGTTTGAACCTGGCTCTGATCATTTCCAAATATGGTAATGCCAAGCACTCCCCCATTTACTTACCTGTCATGAACTTATCCACTGACTTTGATTCAGTAAACAGAACCAAACTTTGGTTAATGTTGCTGGATCATTTGGTGAATGTTTTGTACTGCCTACACTCAGACCTTTCAGCTTGGGTCCATTTAAATTTGTATGGGGAGCTTTCCTCTGCTTTCCTATTGAAGAGTGGTGTGAGGCAGGGGTGAATATTGGCACCTTTATTATTTATTTTATACATTAATAGCTTAACAGCCCACTTATCTGCATCCCATCCAGACATACCCAGAATCGCAGGTTCTCCAATTCCTGCTTTACACTATGCTGATGATGCGGTATTACTAGCCCTCACCAAATGCATTGAGGCATCAGGTGGACTGTTTTGCTACTTTTATGCACAATTTGAACATAAAAGTAAATTATACTAAGTCTCACATTATGTCTTATGACCCGGGCAAATTAAGGTTAAATAAAATGAATATTAATGGCCATACTCTGACGACTGTTGATAAGTTTTGTTACTTAGGGCTAACTTTCAGTTCAACGGGATTGTGGAACCCCAACCTTGCTCAGGCCAGTGTTAAATTAAATTATATTGCCTGCACAGTCTGTGACCTTATTAGACCGGATATTAGGTGGACTGAGTTCCCACCACCGAAAGTTTATAACTCACAATGCAATAGTGTAGCCTCCTACGGTGCAGGAGTTGGGGTCTTAGTGAATGCTGTTCTTTACAGGCTGAGCAAAATAGCTTTTTGCTAGGTTTCCTGAGATTACAGCCATCCACCTCAAGTCTTATAACCCACTACAAGTTAGATCAGGGATTCTTAGAAGAAAAGAATCAGCTGGGTTAGTATCTGGTCAAACCCAACTACTAAGCTATGTAAGGATATTATAGCTGATTGACTAATGCTAGACAAGGATTATTTCACACCTTGGTTGAGTTACATACAAGTTACTTTTGGATCCCTTAGCATATCCTGTTGGTTTACCGAACCCAGCCGTATTCCCAAAAATGCCACAATGGAGGTGAAAACCCTATTTAAAGAATACTGTAAAAATTCTAGGCAGTTGCTTTATTATAGTCTGTTGCGTATTGATGAATTCCCTTTATATGTATCTCTGGATTTGTCAAGATGGGACGGGTCAAATCCCTTTCACTTCAGAGCAGGATCAATCCATTGGTCCCTATTTTTTAAACATTTTTTTGACCCAGAGGGATCAACGTTTTCACCTGCTACTGTGACAATCAATCCACACAATCATTACTGCACTTTATGTTCTTTTGCAATGCACATCCCAGCACTAAAGCACTTTTTGATTCTCTTGTTACGGAAGCTAGGTGTCCGACGTTTTAGACCAACTCTCCTTCATCTACAATCCCTAAGTTCACCCGAAAAAGTTTTTAGTGTCTGCACATTTTTTAATTGCAGACAAACCTTGTTGGGTTAACTTGTTAGAATTGTATGTGCAATGTGGTTTAGCATACGGAGTTAGTGAAATGATTTGGTTAATTTTTAGGGTGCTAGTAGGAGCGCATAGCCGACCCTATTTGAGGTTTTTGTTCTCTCTCCATTCATTTTTTTTGTTTTTTAAACCTCAGCCACTCCCTATACAAGTGTAATGAAACACAGAAATCTGACAACGACTTGCACCTTTTTCTCATTGTAAACATGGTTGTTTGATGTATTGAGGAATGTTTAAAGTTGTTTATGCACTTATATCCTTTTTAACTGTTTTTAATATAATATTTTTTTTAAATCTTCGTGTGTGATTGTGTCTATGTGCAATATTTACATGTACTTTTATGGTTTATTTTTTATTTGGACCAAATAAAGTTATATTGAATTGAATTGACAGAGATTTGTGCTGTGTTGCCTTACTCATTATGTATGAGTCCACTCAAAGCAACACAAGGTGACTTTGCATGGGTTCACATATCAAAATGAGAGCCCTGAGCCATGCTTCTATCACCTTATGTGGAGCACAAGTGATGGAGGACTCCCATAAATAAGCCCTCGAATTAAAAAAACTAAGACATCAAATATGAATTTGCTACCTGCCCCCAATCAAAATGTGTCACTTCTTAAATGTAATAGGGCAAACCAATGATATCCTAGGACATATAAAACTTAAAAGTATATGTCGAACTTGTTAAATACCATTGACCCCAGCCTAAGGGCTGTTTAGGGCTTACCTTAGGGTGACTTATCTGTATGAAAACTGCTGCAGGCTCACTAGTAGAATTTAATTTATAGGCCCTGATAACATGAAGTACCATTTTACTAGGGACATAAAATTTAATTAAATGTGTTAATTGCATGTAAGCCAATTTCACCATGTTTTAAGGAGAGAGCACAAGTCCTTTATCACTGGTTAGAAGTGGTGAAGTGCAGTCCTAAGATCCAACAAAAACAAGTTGAAAAAACAGGAATGTTAAGGCAAAAAGTTTAGAGACGATCCTGCAGAGATGGCCAAGTCCAACAACAATGCAGTTTTTTCTTTTTCCCACTGGAGAGACCCCTTCAACTTCTCTCCTTACCTTTTTAGTTTTGAGGCGGTCTGTGGTCCTCTCCACCAAAGTAAGAGAAGTTCCATGGTCCTTTGCTGGAAAACAAATCGCTAACAATTTCCAGGGTGTATAAGAGCTGCATCAAGGAAAACCATTAATCAATCCACCAACCCCCTACCTTTTGCATGCGTTTATTATAGCAGATTTCTCTACACTTGTGACAGAGAAATCCAACATAATAAAACCATTTAAGCCTGCCAGAAATCTTTTTGAATTATAGACTAGCCTCATTGATGCTATTTTTATATTTCAACTTATTTGATGGTCAAATATTGCTATGATAATCAAGCCAATAGAGTTTGTGGTTGTCCACGAACTTGCAATGCCTAGAGCCAAACAGTAAGTGATGGCATACAACTATTTTTGTTCTGTACTAACCATGTATTAATTGATAATGCAAAATCAAATGACTAGTGAGTATCAAGTAAATCTATACATTTTTTAATGTATCCTTGAATGTGAATTTAGAGTGAAGGGAGAATAGTGACACACTTAATTATGGAATACCCATAGTGCCATGTGATTCTAATGTACTTTTTAGAAAAAGCGACCCAATTACAAGGATAATGTCACATGTGATTAAATCTACACATGTAGCTTTACTCTTATACATTTAAGCAATTTTACTACTTTGGGCTAGCTACTATTTATGAGTTTAATGTTGCTCAGAAGTGTAGATTTACATGTCTCTATATCCTGTAACAAAACAGACTGTGGAGCCAAATTTACAAGTGTAAGTCACTACAGCCAAAAAGCAGTAGTAGTAAGTCCAAAACCACATGTGGCCACAGGGATACCACCATAAGCCTACTAGCCTGCTCAGCCTGCAAAGTCAGAGGGCCCGATTCACAAAACTAACTTAAGACAAAATCCTAAACTTACTACCATTTTGGTATTCACAGAAGGCACTTACTCATTTTGGTATTCACAGAAGGCACTTACTCATTTCGGTATTCACAGAAGTTAGGAGTCCTAACTTTAGGACTCCTAAATGCCTTCTGTGAATACCGAAAGTCTTAAAATTAGGATTTTTCTCAGTTTAGTAGTAGTATAGTTAGGACTCCTAACTTTAGGACTCCTAAATGCCTTCTGTGAATACCGAAAGTCTTAAAATTAGGATTTTTCTCAATTTAGTAGTCCTAAATTTAGGACTCCTAAGTTTAGGACTCCTAAATGCCTTTTGTGAATACCGAAAGTCTTAAAATTAGGATTTTTCTCAATTTAGTAGTCCTAAATTTAGGACTCCTAACTTTAGGACTCCTAAATGCCTTCTGTGAATACCGAAAGTCTTAAAATTAGGATTTTTCTCAGTTTAGTAGTAGTATAGTTAGGACTCCTAACTTTAGGACTCCTAAATGCCTTCTGTGAATACCGAAAGTCTTAAAATTAGGATTTTTCTCAATTTAGTAGTCCTAAGTTTAGGACTCCTAACTTTAGGACTCCTAAATGCCTTTTGTGAATACCGAAAGTCTTAAAATTAGGATTTTTCTCAGTTTAGTAGTAGTATAGTTAGGACTCCTAACTTTAGGACTCCTAAATGCCTTCTGTGAATACCGAAAGTCTTAAAATTAGGATTTTTCTCAATTTAGTAGTCCTAAATTTAGACTTAGGACTACTAAATTGAGAAAAATCCTAATTTTAAGACTTTCGGTATTCACAGAAGGCATTTAGGAGTCCTAAAGTTAGGAGTCCTAACTATACTACTACTAAACTGAGAAAAATCCTAATTTTAAGACTTTCGGTATTCACAGAAGGCATTTAGGAGTCCTAAAGTTAGGACTCCTAACTTCTGTGAATACCGAAATGAGTAAGTGCCTTCTGTGAATACCAAAATGAGTAAGTGCCTTCTGTGAAAACCAAAATGGTAGTAAGTTTAGGATTTTGTCTTAAGTTAGTTCTGTGAATCGGGCCCTTGTTCTGTACAGTACAGTCTGGCTTGCCTGATCCTGCCTGATTCCCGACAACCTCCTGTTCACCCCCGGTCTACCCCATGTCACAAGAGGAGGCCAAGAGATGGAGAGTAGCTCCTCAAGGCCCTGGGGAGTGGCAGCTATGGAGCCTTGACCGGAGAGTGGCGAGAGGAGTGATTGAGGTGAGAAGGATTGAGGAATGAGAAGTGAGGTGGCAGTGAGTGGCTGTGTGTGTGTGATAAGAGGAGCAGCACAGGAGCGGCACCAGTCGGGCCTATTAAAACATTTGGACCAGCAATTGACAGCTGGGTTTGGCCTGGCGATGAAAAATGAAAAAATCAAACCTTTTCCAGCACTTTCTCAACAAGGGTTGGGCAAAGTGGCCCCCAAGTGTCCATCCAGCTTAGCCCTCACATAGCCCCGCTGCTCCCAGTTTGTCACTGTGTGATCAGATTATGCCAAGGGTGGACGAGCGGGGGCTGAGAGTTGTGTGTAGACTTAGGTGATGCTACTGTAGCAGGTCGAGTCTGGTTGTCATGGAAGTGGCCTGACTAGGTTCAGGTGTGGCTTATGGCTCCTCTGAGCTCCCTCCCTCTTGTAATGCCCCCTTCCCCCTGTAACCAGCTCAGCAGTGGAGGTGGTTTGTGGTGTATCCACCTTTGCCTCAAGCAGCCCCACAGCTCCGGATACATAAACAGAAATATAATCGGTGGGCAATGAGGTCCAACAGGACAGAGGCAGGTGCTATGAATCGCTCTCAAATGTAGGAACACAAAGGCTGTCTGCTCCATGGACGCAGCACCATCTCTTAACCCGAGCTCAGCCATCAGACTTCGGACTTTGTATCCTACCCTGGCTCAGCTACTCTAGAGAACAAGTTTGGTCAACGCACAGCCACCTTGATTGATTTATTTACTAGGATTCCACAGAACATCAATTTTAACAACTTTCTGCAAGAGGGGAAGTCACTTACATGTGACAGCATGGTCTCAGACGCGATGCTGGGATCAAAAAGGGCTGTTGTCCATTCAGCTCCCTTGTCCCCAAGTGATAGTGGCATTAATGCTGACCAATGCCTGAAGGTCTGCACTTTAAGTCACCTATCTAACCCAAGTTTTATGCGCGAGCCGTTTTCGGCCCAACCAACTGTCTATTCCACCAGTGCCCATGCCATAGTCATGCCATCTCAGGCTAACAGTCCCTGTCCTGCCCTAATTACTTCAGCTCAATTCATCTGTGGCTCAGCCCCGTTCCTTATAATAATGTGGTCTGTGAGTGTGACACAATCTCTTCACAAGCAAGTCCGATACAGGCAGCCTTATACATGGGCATACCTGCACATATAACAGAGCAACACGTGTCAGTGCCAATCCAGGAACTTATCTAAAATGCATGTTTAACCCTCCAGCCGCTCAGCATGCCTGGGCAACAGTGGCAAGCATAGTCCTACTTTCTCTGTGGAAAACTTTTCAATCTGACAAAAATGGCTACATCCAGCCCAAGGCTGCTTGCGCAGAACCAAATGTCTAATCATTATTGGAGCTGTGTCTCGCTCCTTTCCAGTGGAGCCCTGTAATCATGGCCCAGCTAATATTACCCGCCCCAGATCCCTCTTGGCAGTACCAGCACCATCTGGTCACTGCCAGCCCATGGTGCCGTGCGCAGTTACCATTCAGACAAGCTGAATCTTCAAGTAAACCTTCTGAACTCTCTTGCTGTTTTCACTGCTGGGATTGATAACAATCTTGATAACTTAAACAAACTTATAATCAGAGCTCAATCCAGCTTCAACCTGCCACAAGCAGTATGTTGCTGCTCACCAATCAATGGCAATTAGTCATTGTTCCTAGCCTTTCTCAATACTGCCTTATCTGTGATAAAAAGCATCAGAGAAGGAACAAGGCAAACCTGATCTCGGCTGTCATACCCAGTCCTCAGGTTCCTAATGCCCAACTGTGAGCAGCCCTACTTCTGGCTATGGAACAGTGGGTGCCGCTATCTGTAGGGCTGAGCAGATGGACCATGACACAGTTGATGTATCTTCAGGAGAAACCTCTATGCACCCTCAGGATGTAGTCTCTGGAGAGAGTATTCTGGGGTCGCCATCAGTCCACCATTCCAAAACCTCCCACTGGTTCAAAATGACTGCTGCCGAGCAAATGTCTTCAACCTCTTTTCAGGCTTTACCTTCTACAGCTGGCACAGTTTTAATACTACATACATCTACCTGAAGCAAAAGAGAGAAGAAGTGCCATTGGAAGCAACAGAACAAAAACAGCAGGAATTCTTCTATAGTACATCACCAACCGTTGTACCCGCTGTTCTCAAAAAAGAGCACTGGGAGCATGTCTACAGAGACCCCATGTTTGGCTCAGACAGCTGCCCCTCTCCCTCTCAACTCAAATTTAAACCCCTGTAGTAGGGATACAATTTAAACAGAAAGAACTTCACGCCAAACTGGCTTGAGTGCTCAAGATGTTGTAAGGGAGTCTCAGTGAGGAAGAAGAGAGGAACTGGTTCCTCTGGAACCAACAGTGTCACACCCCAGGGCTGTCCAGGAGGCTCTTTAGGGCCATATTACCATGCTAAGCCTGGAAGTATTGAAGTTATATCTCTTCAAGCAAATCCCTGCCAGATTACAACACCTTCAAGATAACAGGTGGGTTGGTCCCATACAGACCCTCAGCCTAAAAAGGAGCCATTACTGGATCAACTAACATGCGGTCCACTGGCAGAAGAAGCAATGGGAGGCGACAATGCTTCAAATTTCAGTTAAGCTTTCCAAAGACTAACCACAAGCCAAGCCATCACCAAGCAAGCCGCCTAGCTTCAACTCAATGTGAAACTGTTATTTAGTCCTGAATATCGCATACAGGGCCCTCATGACATACTGAACAGGGGTAATATCCTAAGTTTAATGTTATGTTATGTTAGAGATTTGTAAAACCGTAGAAACTGAAATTCCCCTTGGTCTTAAATCAAAACTCAATACTATCAACCAATTTCTTTCAAATTTCATTCATGCCTCGTAGCTAAACCTCCTCCATCAATTAAAGTCCCACAGACATCCAAATGAGAAAATGTATTGTATTTATTAAAAGAGTGTATCACTTAAAGTTATTCTCTTATATTCAAATATATAATATATCAATCTAAAACAAAAATAGAAATTCTATTGCACAGTCAATTGTCTCCAACATATAGAAATACAATAACATTTCACAAAGTTTATGAAGTATAAGTTCTATATACAATACATCATCACATTTACCATATCATATTAAAATACAAAATATAAAAACAATACCTGAATAAAGGAAAGCACAGAAAAAAGAGAGATAAAACACAAACAACAATAAACTTTGTCCTCAGCTTGTCAACTAATCCATATATATGATCAAAGCACCTTCTGATCAATACAGGATTTCCATCTAGCATGCAGCTGAACTCTACAGATTTAGTCTGCTAGATGCGTCAACTCGTTTCGGTGGTATTTCACCTATATGGAACACCTTTATCAAGACCACAAATATATCTCTCACTTAAATTCTTCTTCATTGATACCTACACATAAATATATAAATATCACTATTATCACAAATATACATATATCTACATTCCTAATCATTTGTTTCAATTTCATCCCTATCTGAAAAACAATCATTATACCCAGTTTGAAAATGGAACAAAAATATTTCCCACCCTTCATCTAGTGGCATCATAATCTCAGTCTGGGGTAAACCCACCCTTTATAACTATACCCATTCAATCACATTCAACACGGAAATTGCCACCATATGTGCCCAGATTCATGCCTATATCAAAATCATTCTTCTATCATTGGTGACTGTTGGACAGGCCACGCGAAGGGCTGGCTCCCTCCCCGCATGACAGGGCCCCAGCCCAGGCCCACCAGGCGTGACCCACGAGAATCACCCGCACCCCGTCTCCCGACGGAATCCCTGCCCTCGGACCTCCATGTATCACGGACCCAAGCCACCACCGGCTCCCCCGGCCGGGTCAAGCCGCCATCTTGGGCCCTGCGCCACGAGGCCGCGTGGCCTCCATCCGACCCTAACCCGGGGCCTGGCCGGCCCCGACATCCCGGCACCACCGTCCACCCAGGAGGTGAGCGGACCACTTGGCAGGTCAATGGGAGAATGAAGCGCCAAGGACTCTCCCCCGCCAGGTACCGATCGCCTCCAGCTCCCCCAGGCGCTGGCTCCACCCCCTGCTGGGTGTCTGGACACCTCCATCCCGGACCCTCCGACCTCCAAGTGCGAGGGTCCGGACATCAAAGGGCGCCTGCCCTATAACTGGGGCAGCTCCGGAGCAGGGAGGCAGTTGTATCCGGGAGTCGAGAGACACCAAGAGAACTCAACCTTGACGGACTACTGGCGCTGCCGTAGCCCTACCTTGCGAACTATCGTCCTGCCTGCTGGCGCTGCCGCGGCCTTCTGCAACATCCATCCTCGTCGGGACCTGCTGGCGCTGCCGCGGACCGTTGTAACGACCACCTTCACCGGGACCTGCTGGCGCTGCCGCGGACCGTACCTCGACCATCTTCACCGGGGCCTGCTGGCGCTGCCACGGACCGGGTATCGACCATCTCCACCGGGACCTGCTGGCGCTGCCGCGGCCCGTACCAGCTAAACCACCAAGCTCGAGGATTGGGAGCTAATCACAATATCATCCGAACTACCAGACGGGTAACCAGACTGTCCTGCTACCCCTTTTCCTATCTTGAGAGACTTAATCGAGGGGACCCCTGAGTCCAGACCTCCTTGTACCATTTCATCGTACCTTAAGAAGTGCATATAAAGAACGCTAAATCTTATCCTTGTGTGGTATCTGTCTGTGGGGGGGGAAGTTATTTGTCTGTACGATCGCTAGAGACGGCTCTCCCCGGAGACCTCTCCCCTTGTCCTCGGCCGACCCTCCCGGTCCGTCTAACATTGGTGGCCAGCGGCGCGATCCGAATCAACGCGTAATCGTACAGAAAGTAGCTCACCCCACGACAAAACCACGATGTCAGCCAAAGATAGCGGTTCCACTGAAAAGTTCCAAATGGATAAGTTGGAAGAATATAGCCACCGCGAACTTAAACAATTCTGCATGGAACTAGGCATTGCTACCACCGGCCTGAGTACCAAAGATGATTTGAAGCACGCCCTTGAGTCGTGGACAGAAACTGGGATCACCGGACCCTCCGACCAAAACAGTGTCGCACCAGAGGGGAACGCCACGGCTCCCGAGGAGCGGGGAACGGGCCTCTCGCAGGAGGAGATCCAGGAAAGAGAAAGAACCAGACTACATGAATTGGAAATGGCACGACTCAAGATGGACGGTGAACTCAAGTTAGCCGAGCAGAAAATAAATCTAGAGCATCTGCGGCTCCGAGAAGAGCGAGAAGAAAAGCAAAGACAGAGAGAGCTTGAAGAAAAAAGAATAACACTCGAACACGAGCGCAAACTGGCGGAAATAGAACTTCGGAAACAGAATAAAGAACCGGGGATGCCTGAGCGACCGCACACCCCGGGGGCAACCGAGAAAAAAGTCCACATCCCCAAGGATGTTGTCCGAGAGTATGTTCGAGAAGACGACATACAACAGTGGTTCAAAGCCTACGAGATCGCCATGACCTCCCACCGGATCGACCGGAGTGATTGGGGAGCCGGACTATGGGGGAGGTTCGTCAACGAAGGCCGCGATGCCCTGCTGCAGCTCCCAGATCACCAAATGTCGTCCTACGACCACATGAAGGCTGCCCTCCTCACCCGCTACGGCCTCACACCCGAGATGTACCGCCAGAGGTTCAGAGACTGCACCCGGATCCCGGGTACAACTTGGGTGGAGTACGTAAACTATTTCAGCCGAGCCTTCGAGGGTTGGATCAAGGGGAGCCAGGTAACAACCTACGAACAACTCTTTAACCTTATGGTATGGGAACACCTGTCGAACAACTGTTTCGTCGAGCTCAGGCAGCACCTCCTCGACAGTAAACTGACTGACCCCCGGCAGCTCGCCGCTGAGGCTGATCGATGGGAAAGCACCCGAGTGGGCCGGAGAGGACCACACGAGCAAAACCGAAGCAACCAAGGCCAGCACCGTCCCCGGGGAGGAGGAGGAGGCCAGGGGCGAGGGAGAGACAGCCCCCCGGCAACAACCGTGACCAGCACCCCGCCCCCGACCGGCCGGGGCAACCCCCCGATGCGTCCTGGGTTCCGAGCCAACGTCACATGCCACCGATGCCAGCGAGTCGGCCACTACGCCAATGACCCGAGCTGCCCGCAGAACCAAACGCCCAAGCCCCGCCAGGTGGCTGCCGCCGCCCTGGGGGAAGAACGACTATCAGAGGAACAAGGAGAGTATGAGCCGGCCCAGCAAGAGTGGGAACCGGCCGCCATGGTTCTAGCGTGTCTAGGGGGAAAAGACATGGTCCCGCGGGCTCTCCTACCCGCCAACACCAGGAAATACGGTCAGTGGGTGACCATTAATGGGCATCGGGCCGAGGCCTTACGTGACACAGGCGCCAGTGTGACGGCCGTCCGCTGTCACCTGGTGAAGCCCGAGCAGATCCTGCCGAACATTCTCTGCCCCGTCCGCTCAGCCGACAACTCCGAAAGTCTGTGTCAAATGGCCTGCGTCCCCTTCGAATGGGGAGGGGTCTCCGGCCTGTTGAAGGTGACGGTCCGGGATGATGCCCCCGTGGACTGCCTCCTGGGGAATGACCTTGAGAGTTCCCCGTGGGCCACCGTCGAGAGAAGAGAGCACCTGGGGATGCTGGGCCTCCCGGACTGGGCCTGCGTAACCACCCGGTCCATGGCCGCCCGTGCCGTCCCCCGATCCGAAGAACCGGAATGGCCAGCACCTCCGCCCCCGGTCGCCCCAGTAGAAGACAACGACGAGGCCAACCCCCCGGAACCAACGATCGAAGGGGACACGCACCCCCAGGACCTACCCGGCCTGGCTCAATGGCGTCAAGAAGGGGGGCCCACCCAGGAACAGTTCCGCCAGGAGCAAAAGACCTGCCCCTCCCTCGAGGGACTCCGCCAACAAGCCAGCGCCCAGAGCGCAGGGGACTCCACCGGAACTCACTGGGTCTACTGGGATAACGACCTGCTATGCAGCGAGCAAAGAATCGCGGAGCTAGGGGCCGGTCGAGTACTAGTGGTACCTCTACGCTTCAGAGACTTTCTGCTCAACCTGGCCCACGATGTACCCCTGGCTGGACACCTGGGCCAGGACAAAACTTACAGTCGCCTAGTAACCCACTTTTTCTGGCCGAAGATGAGGAACGACGTCCTGAACCACTGCCGGTCCTGCCCCACGTGCCAAGCCAGCGGGAAGAGTGGCCGTAAGCTGAAAGCCCCTCTACAACCCTTCCCAGTGGTCACTACCCCGTTCGAGAGGGTAGGGATAGACATTGTGGGGCCCCTGGACCCCCGCACGGCGCAAGGACACAGGTTCATCCTAGTACTGGTGGACCACGCCACCCGCTACCCCGAGGCGGTGCCCCTACGAACTGTGACCGCTCCGGTGGTTGGCCGGGCCCTAATGGGGATCTTCTCCCGGGTGGGCTTCCCCCGAGAAGTCGTCAGCGACCGAGGGACGAACTTCATCTCCAAATACATGAAGTCCCTCTGGCAACAGTGCGGGGTCACCTACAGATTCACGACCCCCTATCACCCCCAAGGGAATGGACTAGTGGAGCGATTCAACCGCACTCTCAAGGGGATGATTGGGGGATTGGAAGAGCCCCTCCGACGCCAGTGGGATGTACTACTCCCGTGCCTCCTCTTCGCCTACCGGGAAGTTCCCCAGAAATCCCTCGGTTTTAGCCCTTTCGAACTCCTGTACGGGCACCCTGTGCGAGGGCCCCTCAGCCTAGTCAAAGAAGGTTGGGAGATGGCCCCCCTAAAGACCCCTCCAGACGTCTTCAAGTACCTCCTGGCCCTACGCAACCAGACTCGGCGCTTCAGGGAGATGGCCAAGGCGAACCTCGAGGCCAGCCAGGAAGACATGAAGAGGTGGTATGATCACAATGCCTCCTCCGTCGAGTTCGAACCTGGTCAACAAGTGTGGGTGATGTCCCCCACCGAACCATGTGCCTTGCAAGATAAGTGGACGGGGCCCTTCAAAGTGGTCGAGCGCAAAAGCCCCGTCACTTACCTCATCGACATGGGGACCCCCCGGAACCCCCTTCGGGTCCTCCACACCAACAGACTCAAACCACACTTTGTGCGCTCAGAACTTAGCCTCCTGATGGCTACGGACAGTGGGGCAGAGGAAGACTCCGAACCCCTCCCGGATCTACTGAAGGCTCAGGAGAACGACGGTTCCGTGGACGGGGTCCGGCTCTCCGATGCCCTCACCCCAGAGCAACGCCAGGGCTGCCGGGACCTCCTGCTGCGGTTCGCTACACTGTTCTCCCTCACCCCCGGGGTCACCCCTTGGTGCTTGCACGACGTGGACACCGGGGACAGTCCCCCTATCCGACACCGGGCCTATCGCGTACCAGATCGGGTACGGGCTTGCATACAAGAGGAAGTAGCCAGAATGCTCACGATCGGGGTCATCGAGCCCTCGGACAGTCCCTGGGCCAGCCCGGTTGTATTGGTACCCAAAGCCGCTGCCCCCGGCACCACACCTGAACTGAGATTCTGCGTCGACTACCGGGGCTTGAACGCTGTCACCCGGACCGACGCTCACCCTATCCCCCGGGCGGACGAACTGATCGACCGGCTGGGGGCCGCCCGCTACCTCAGTATCTTCGACCTAACAGCGGGCTACTGGCAGATCGGCCTCACACCCCGGGCTCAGGAACGATCTGCCTTCTCTACCCCCGACGGCCACTACCACTTCAAGGTCATGCCCTTCGGCATGAAGAACGCCCCCGCCACGTTTCAACGTCTTGCGAACCAGGTCTTGGCGGGGCTCGAAGAGTTCAGCGCGGCCTACCTGGACGATATCGCTGTATACAGCCGCCACTGGTCCGACCACCTCCTCCACCTCCAAGAGGTCCTACAAGCCCTCCAGCGGGCCGGCCTCACGATTAAGGCCGGCAAATGCCAAATTGGTCAAGGGTCCGTGACCTACCTTGGGCACCAGGTGGGAAGCGGGCTGGTGGCCCCGCTGCAACTTAAAATTGCTGCCATCCAGTCCTGGCAGCCCCCCGCCACCCAGACCGAGGTCCGAGCCTTCTTGGGGCTCACCGGCTACTACCGGCGGTTCGTGAGGGACAACGGCAGCATTGTGGGGCCCCTCACGGGTCTCACGTCCAAAAACCAGCCGAAGCGGATTAACTGGACCACCGACTGTCAAGCGGCCTTCGAAAAGCTGAAGGCCGCCCTGTGCACCGCCCCTGTACTCCAGGCCCCCGATTACAGTCGGGAATTCGTGGTACAGACAGACGCCTCCGACCACGGCATCGGGGCGGTTCTTTCCCAAGTGAACCCCGAAGGTCATGACCAGCCGGTGGCCTTCATCAGCCGACGTCTCCTGGCCCGAGAACAGCGCTGGAGCACAATTGAGAGGGAGGCCTTCGCAGTGGTGTGGGCCCTCAAAAAGCTCCGGCCCTATCTCTTCGGTACCCACTTCTGGGTACAAACCGACCATCGACCCCTGCAGTGGCTGATGCAGATGCGGCGGGAGAACCCAAAACTATTGCGCTGGTCCATCTCCCTGCAGGGAATGGACTTCACCGTGGAGCACCGACCGGGCCAAGACCACGCCAACGCGGATGGCCTGTCCCGATTTTTCCGCCTCGACGAGGAGAGTCCCCAAGGAGATGGGTGACTCTCCCCGCCTTCAGCTGGGGGGGACGCATGTTGGACAGGCCACACGAAGGGCTGGCTCCCTCCCCGCATGACAGGGCCCCAGCCCAGGCCCACCAGGCGTGACCCACGAGAATCACCCGCACCCCGTCTCCCGACGGAATCCCTGCCCTCGGACCTCCATGTATCACGGACCCAAGCCACCACCGGCTCCCCCGGCCGGGTCAAGCCGCCATCTTGGGCCCTGCGCCACGAGGCCGCGTGGCCTCCATCCGACCCTAACCCGGGGCCTGGCCGGCCCCGACATCCCGGCACCACCGTCCACCCAGGAGGTGAGCGGACCACTTGGCAGGTCAATGGGAGAATGAAGCACCAAGGACTCTCCCCCGCCAGGTACCGATCGCCTCCAGCTCCCCCAGGCGCTGGCTCCACCCCCTGCTGGGTGTCTGGACACCTCCATCCCGGACCCTCCGACCTCCAAGTGCGAGGGTCCGGACATCAAAGGGCGCCTGCCCTATAACTGGGGCAGCTCCGGAGCAGGGAGGCAGTTGTATCCGGGAGTCGAGAGACACCAAGAGAACTCAACCTTGACGGACTACTGGCGCTGCCGTAGCCCTACCTTGCGAACTATCGTCCTGCCTGCTGGCGCTGCCGCGGCCTTCTGCAACATCCATCCTCGTCGGGACCTGCTGGCGCTGCCGCGGACCGTTGTAACGACCACCTTCACCGGGACCTGCTGGCGCTGCCGCGGACCGTACCTCGACCATCTTCACCGGGGCCTGCTGGCGCTGCCGCGGACCGGGTATCGACCATCTCCACCGGGACCTGCTGGCGCTGCCGCGGCCCGTACCAGCTAAACCACCAAGCTCGAGGATTGGGAGCTAATCACAATATCATCCGAACTACCAGACGGGTAACCAGACTGTCCTGCTACCCCTTTTCCTATCTTGAGAGACTTAATCGAGGGGACCCCTGAGTCCAGACCTCCTTGTACCATTTCATCGTACCTTAAGAAGTGCATATAAAGAACGCTAAATCTTATCCTTGTGTGGTATCTGTCTGTGGGGGGGGAAGTTATTTGTCTGTACGATCGCTAGAGACGGCTCTCCCCGGAGACCTCTCCCCTTGTCCTCGGCCGACCACCCCGGTCCGTCTAACAGTGACCAACCGCTCACTTTCATTCAATTCAAGGACATATCTTATTGTCATGTTCCCATTTTATCCTCTATATCTTGATGGTGAAATTAATCTACCACGGAACTCACCAAATGGGCGGTTTATTCAGTCCCCATCATTTGTCTCTTACACAGTTTGTTATGGTCCCAGGCTGAAGTCCAGGCTATATCTGTCCCTTCACGCCATTAATTGGTTTCTATATAGCAAGATGAATAATAAAGGAGCACAATAATATATAAACACATGTACTTCCTTTTAATACGAAATGTTGTGATTAAATAAAAAAACTGGATAAGCCCGATGAGGCCACCCGCCACACAAACTCAAGGAACTTATTCTTAAAGAGACAAGAAAAGGTGGACTAAAGAGAAAAATGCCCCACCTTATTGTAAAGCGGTTCAGTTCAAATCCACCTTTTCGCCAGCCCCAATATGAATAAACTAAACTTGTTCTAAGATTCTTTCAGCAGGGTTGGCCTCCACTCTGCCTCAATGGGACCATTCTCTGCAAAGCATTCATAACAAGAAATTAATATAAATGAGTAAAGAGGTAACCGTTCCTACTTGTTAAATCTGAATTCTTTATATGTCTAAACAACACAGACTAACACAAGTTTGGACCTGCCTCAATCCCTCTCACCTCAGTCTTTATATTATGTGCGGTCTACAGACGACTCTCCTTTATATGCCCGTTTAGCTCACGGGCTATTCTCATCTGCGTTTATATACAAACACCCTCTTGTCATGTGATCACGAGTGTGGATATTCTGGGTACAACGTGATCATCGGCAGTGATCGGCAATTCCCGTAAGTTTTGGTGCTGCCATGTTTGAATGAGGCATATCCTTTTACAGGCCTTCCAAATGTTCACTATATTTTCGATTTATTAGTGCCCCGTTCCCGAATATATGGATTTGTTAAAATCTAATATTATATATAAAAAATCTTCAATTATGTATGAAATAATAGATAATTTAAAAAAACAGTTCTCATAGAGCATATCTATTCATAAATATTTGACATCGTTACACTCAAATAGAGGAATTATGGGTGTGGATAGCAAAGTTGTTCTCAATGGGATAAATGTTGATACTTATTGTCATCTCTTTTTTTATTTTTGATCATGTCATTCTCTAAGTGCATAATGCCTCATTGTCTACTTCCATCCCCAATTTAAACTTATACTGATAGTTATTTAGAGTCTGATCAAACCATCCATCATTAATAAGCCTACAAATGAGTAATTGTTGTCGATTCCTCTCTGTAATTAAGACCTTGTCTCGCAGTATTTAGCCTTGAGATATTCCATTGTTCCCTCAATTTCCTTTTTTCCTCAAGGCTACCTACCCATTTGTTTCCAGTAATCTTTTCAAGGATGAACCATTGGAAATCCAACTGTTCATGTTTGGCTTGTGTGTGCCTCTACCAATGAGGCATTTGGTTCTTCATTTTTTAATGCTGATTTATGTTTGGTGAGGCGTAGTCTCAGTTCTCGACCCATCACTCCAACATGACCCAGATTTGTAAAGTGCCTGGTTACTCCAATTCGGAGTGCCCCCGCTCTGGATTTCAACTGAGATCCTGGTGAAGAAGCCAACCAGGTACTGACTAGTGACCTAAGGATTGTCTGAAAAATCAAGAGGCCTATTTACAAGCCCCTAGCGCCACCGGTGCATCACTTTAAACATGGGAAAAAGTGACATACCTACGGAGCAAAGTGCTTGTAAATAAGCCTCCTAGTTTTCAAATATTTCCTGAATAGGGTTTTAGAGGGTTCCAATCTAAGATTCAAAGGGATAAAGTTCCAGAGACTAGCAACCAATAATCTTAAGGACCTACCATCCAGATATACTCTACGGATTTTAGGGATCACTTGCAGGCCATTCATGAGCTCAGCTACTCGGAGTCAAGGGACATTGTTTCAATTGCGTTGTCTATCCCAAGGGGCGTACACATTTCTGACCCTACATTGGTGACGTTTGTCTGTCTAGTCCATAAGCAAAAGATCATGTCAAACGAGAAAGTGTTCAATTCATGAGGCATCAACTTAGTATTTTCAAAGAAACAGGCTACCCTGTGATTCAAATTGAGCAGCAGACTGTGCCAGCTGTGCATCAGCAAGAAACATACTCCATCCTAAAAAACGCATGTGGCCGCACCTTTTCAGCCCCACAGACCAGCAAACGGAGTCAAGTGACCTGTCTAGGACAAGTGGAGCTGGCCTCCCTCAATATTAGTCCAAAGGTGCTCTGACTGAATAAAGGAAAGTGCCCATACATGCCCTCTTGAGCCACTGCTTCTCCCTCCATCAGTTGCGCCTTGACGCCCTTGGGCAAAGTAGCGCAATATAAATCTCTTATCAATCAATCAATCAATCAATCAATCTATGCTCCTGAAATATTTGTGGCCTTGCTCAGAAAGAGCGGTTCACGGATCTTCTTGATTTGTAGGGTGAATTAGAAATCATTGCCCAAGAGGAAACTTGGTCCATTACAGAACACCCCATTACTGACTTCCTTTAGTTCAAGAGACCCGCCTCCAAATAACATAAGAATGGAGGGCCTAAAGCAGGCCTTTCCCTGCACATCTCGAAGGAACTTCGGGTCTTAGCTGAATTTATAGAGATGCAAGAGAACTAGCTGCAAGTAGTTAAACTGCTACGTTGGAGATACAACCGCTTGCATCTGCTAGTTAGTACCTACATTAACCCCTGTTAGAGGGAAAAAAGATAAAAACTGATCCATCTTATACCAGTTATATGTGGACTGGGTAGGGATCACCCCTTAACGGACTGTATCATAACGGGTGATTTTATTATGAACCTTTTCCAAGATAACCATGCGGAAGCCCCAGAGCTGGCATTTGAAAATGCATGGAACATCACATGAAAAAGAATCCCTAAAGGAAATGCACTGAACGTGTTCGAAAAACTGATGGCTAACCCGCTCAATACCTTGGACCTTAAAGTCTTAATTTGAAGGTTTCTGCACGATGCTCCACTCAGCTGGACAAGATCAGGCAAAAAATACACAGTCCTACTTTTATACACCATTTGTAATTTGGGAAGGTTCCATTAAGATGAAAGTTACTACATTGTTCCACACACCGAGAGCGATCATTGCCCCCAAATTATAAGAGTACAAATCAACCTAGCACAACACACCATAGCCAGTGTCACCAGTAAGGGAACTTTTATTGATAACCTTAGACGACTGAAGTGGAGGGATAACTCGCAAGGCAAAGATTTGGCTGAATGCCTAAAAATTATAAGCAGGATTGCCACTGAAAATACATCCCCAATCACTGAGTGGGAAAATGTAACTACTCTTCTGATTGCAAAATTTGCAAATACAAGGACAGCTAACACACAGCCTCCTATCTGTTCAAAACTGTTCTTCCCTAATGCCATGATCATAAGCTCGAATTAAATTCTAAATGCCGTTCTGAGATCAGTTTGCAAAGATTCAGGCAATACAGAGCTAGTGACTGAGCGCAAGCTGGTGCAGCAAAGCTTCAAGCACGCAGTCAGACCAGATACAACAATCAGTTCTGGACAGGATTCATGCACAAGAGTAAAATGAGCAACTTGAAGAACTTTTGGGTCTTGATAAACCAGCAAGTGAATAGTCCAGGCAGAGCTGGCAGTGCCAATGTCTCCGAATTTGACTTGTCAAGAAATTTGGCAACACATTTCATGTCCAATGACTCTGTAGAAAGCTCACACTATCATGCCATCCAGCAAGGGAACACGATCTGCCCAATAAGCCTCACGGAGGCTGTCAGTCCCGTTTGTCACCAATTCCCTGATTGCTTCATTCCCTCTACTAAAGACCTGCCTTCCCCGACGAGGCAGTTGAATCAAATCGGGCTAATTTTAAGAAGGACATCCCCCTCTGGGATGGCAATCTCATGCCACTATTTGATTACTATCTAAAGAAAACTCTAAAAATGGACTCTTGGTGTGGCGCCAGTATTCAACAACTTTTTAAGTGTTGCTCTAAATCTGACTGTCGCAATTACAGTGCTTCTGGGCCATGAAGCAAAGTTCTTTGCTAGACTACTCCTGAAGGACTTAAGTCAATGGGTCAAGTCAATGGTCTTTATCCCAATGAACCAAACAGGGTTTGTTGAGAAGTCTAACACCTCAACAAATCAGTTAGCAATTTCTATATAACTAGAAAGTGCCGTAGCATCTAGGACCTCGCTGTACTGCTGCTTTGTGGACTTCAGGATAACGCTTGACTGTGACCCGGGGGGGGGGGGGGGCTGTGATTGAAGTTGAAGCACTCTGCCATCCTGCTAATACCCCTCAAGGGTGCCATACATTGGCACAATGACACATGGGTTTGTGTCAAACTGGGTTAAGGAACATGTGTGTCCAGGAAAATTGCTGCCTCACAGAGGGCAAAGCAGGGGTGTGTGCTGGCCCCTCTGCTCTTTAACTTGAACATTTCTGAATTGCCAGTGCTCTTGACGACATTAACAGTCATTCCCCCAAGATTGGTGGCAAACACATCTGTAATTTGTTGTGCTCAGATGACTTAGTGTTGTATAGGTATGCAAGAGTTGGATTGCAGTGCTTGTTAAATTAATTGTACCCTTATTCCTCCTGCAACTTTCTAAAAACTGTCAAGCTCATATTGGGGGAAAAGCGTTGAATCACTTCTGAAGGTTGTGGGTGCAAAATCCAGTCAATCTCTTGTTTATGGCAGTGAAATTCTGTTGGAGAGAGACAACAGGTTTCTGCAAAAGCTGGTTACCAAGATCTACAAGGCTGCTCTCCGACTGCCTAGATCTTCATCAGCCACTCATGTCCAGCTGGAATTTGGCCTTCATGACCAGCAGCTAGGAAGGGCAGGATAATTTTTAAACCTTTGTTAAAAACTTCAGCTTGCTAGGAGAGCATGTTTGGAGGCCTTACAGTGGGACGAGATTCAATCAGGTGTCTCCAGACAACCTCACTCTGCGCACTTTCAGGTTTTCTGCAGTCTCTTGAATGCTGGAGAGCTGTAGCCCATACATGTGAATCAAAATACCTTTAAGACATGTATCAAAAAGTGAACGCATCTTCTCTCACATCAGGCTGACATGGATGTCCTAGTGAAGCGCAGCCATGCTTGGGCTGTCATTAACTCCTATTGGTTAGGGAATCACCAATCCTATTTGGCCTGTATGTATTTAAATACAAAAAACTGAAGCACATGGTCCTCAGGCTTGGGGAGTGGCCATTCGTGAAATACCTGGCCAGATGGCGACAAACCTTTGAAATCCACATTGTGCAGGGGCTGCAAAATGAATGAAGAATCTCTTCAGTGCATTGTTTGCAGCTTTCTTGCCATGCTAAAGGAAAGGAGAGCACTTCTAAGACTGGAATAGTACAAACTAGGAACTCATACGTCCAGGCAGGCAATCATTTATGCCCTCAACCCTGACAATATCATCCTGGACATTCAGCTGGTTAAGATCGTGGTCCAAAAGGTTAAGCCTGGGGATAACAACATTTGGCGTTGTTCCAGCCACCGGTTCAAGCACTTATTAGGCCCTCCTTCCAGTGCAACATCATGTCATGGCAAATCTCTACAGTCAGATCTATGAAGGCTAAGGACTTGTTTCTCCTGAACTTTGTTCACAGTCGAGCCAGCCTATGAAACCTGGCACTGTTGGGATTGTGCTGCAAATGCACTTTATGCTCCATTTTATTATGAACCCTGTTATGGAGCTTGAGTAAGCAAGGCCTACACTCCTTAGGGAAAATCAATCTGTGGTGCCTTTCTACATATTGCACTCTTCACTTTGCTTTTACCAGTGTTTGGTGCAATTATTGATATCAGTGCAATAGACCGTTGCAAAACATAATGCAGGTGCCAGGTCCTGGGGTTGTATTAGGCTTTTGTGCCTAATTGCTGCTGATAATAATTTGCTGATAGGTTTCATACTGTACTTTGCACTTTGTTTTTTAGTTATCAGAGCAACTGTCGATTCCAGTGGTGCTGAAAAAACACAAAATGGCTGTAAGTCATTTTTGAATCTTGTTCTTATGACATCTGTTACTGTCTACCATCAGATGTATCAATGCCTTGTAAAATCATTTAATTTCAAACTGTTTTAACATTGATTATGCTATTACAGATTGTAATGGTTTGAGGTACCCAAGCAATAAACGCATTAATATTAATATCACATGTGGCCAACCACTGATACTGCAACACCTCCTCATAGGAAATAATGATGGCCGGGATTTATTATAGAATCCCTCAGAAAACATGGGCAAAATCACAATTTCCATATTAATGGGAAATCATTTATATGGAATATCAAAGGTTCTATCATCCAGCATTCCCATGTTTCTCCTGATCGAATAACTTCCCAGACGTGTGGGTCAGCCTATCACATGTGGCAGAGAAGGCAAAAAAAATAACCAATTGAAGTTAAGCAAATATGCTGGGAAAAAAGTAGGTTTTTAAGAAAATGGATAGCTGCATTTTTGCAGTTGGTCAGCCTGCAGCTAAAGGCATGCTGAAACCCCAGACATTTATAAAAACTTGAAACCCGCTTGTTTCCAAATAAAGATATAATTGAGTTAAATTGAGACTCACTGGACGTCTGAGGCTAGAATTAATTGTATAATATTTTCTTTCCTAAAATAGCTTACACATGTCAGTCTGTGACATTTCCTCAAATTTATTTGACAGAAAATTCAGTAGTTTGTTGAGAACGGTAAATGTCTTATACAGTTTTCTAAAATGTCTCCCAAAAATGGTATTCCACATGCATAGAGTGTCATGTCAGACAGATCAGGAAAAGGCCCAAAAATGCAACTGTCTAAATGGAGTCAAAGCTGCTGGGAGAAGGTACTTTTGTAATAGTGGATTTTGAGGCTTTACTCTTTTTGCAGGGTCATCCTAGTTTTGTTTGCCTTGCCTGCTTTTGATGAATGTAGACCACTTGTAACTAGTAGGAATATGCCTATGCGCCTTTCAGCATGATGAAAATGGCAGACCCTCAAATTGGCAATCTTAACTTACCAATAAATCCCTAATATATGGTACAGAGTGTACACAGGGTCTGCAAGTTAAATGTCACCAGTGGGCTGGAGCACTCATTGTGCCACCCACTGCTCTGACAGATGTCTACTGCAAATTTGACGTATCAGCATAACTCATTTAACAGGCCTGAACCCTCTTTTTAAATATTAATAAGTCACCCCTAGGCAGGGTGCATGGTATTTAAAAGTAGGACATGTAAACATTTAGGGGCCTATTCCGATCTCGGTCGGAAGGGCACCGAATCGGGTTCGGCCGCAAAAACTACAAGTCGTACGCGTGTTTTCCGGCCGACTTGTACAGCTGTACGAGCGAGCAAGTATGATGCGGGCTACATGAAATTCACCTACCGAGTCGTGTCTGGATCCGAACCGCTCCGTACGTCCCGCTCGGAAGCTAACCGTGGCGTGCAATGGATGCGATTTACAACCGAGCCAGTACGATGCCCGCGTCGGACAGCCTGTGCGAGCCGGAGTGTCTGGCTCGCAAAAGCTCCCGGAGTCGGAATTTGGGGGTCTGTGTCAGACCCCCTGACACCCGCAGCCCTACGACTCGGACAAAGGGGGAGACCTATGGGTCTCCCCAACACAGGCATGTACGGTTCGGGTGGCACCGACGCGTACCCACTGTAGGAGGAGCACTTGTTCGAGACGTACCCATTCAGTCAATGGGAGCCCATGTACGCGTCGTACGACCGGCTCCCATTGACTTCTATGGGAGTCCGATAGCATACGTGCACATCGTACTCGCTCGGTCGGACCGTAGGGGTCCGGCTCGGTCGGCAAACAATCCGGATCCGACTCGGTCGGAGTGCTTTCCGACCCGGATCGGAATCGGCCCCTTAATGTGAAACATGTGCTTATAGTAAAAAGCCCTACAATCTATTTTCACTGCAGAATGTTTGGCTTTTCCGTAGGAAAGCATTGTCATACAATATTATGTTTAATGAGTGGTATCTCCGATTAGGAAACTGCAACAAATTTATTTTTGGGACTTTTTAAAATATGTATTGCAAGCCCTATTCACAGGTGATGTTGCATTTGTAATAAATAATCTGGAAAAATGACTTTTAGAAAGTTACATTTGTCCTGCCTGAAGTTACGGGAAGTTTAATCTGCATTTTGCTCTCCCACTTATGCCAGCAACTAACTAGAAGTTACATAGGCATGATTAAGGTGGAACTTTCTCACAGGAGCAAACAATAGATTGACCTGAATGGACAGATATGATACATCTGTACCTGACAGAATATGCTGTGCTGTGAGGATCATTTTCTACATCAGAGTATCAAATCCTGGTTGAATATCTCAGCCTACTTGACAAGTCTGATAGAGTTCTTAATATCCTTTGTCATAGGCAAATGTTAGCGGGCATGTGGGCTTGTGGCCTAACAGACAGATGCCCCGCCCCCAATCACAGTTGGTCTCTTTGTGACATTACTGTGTCAAAAACTGTTTGACAGGTCTGCTGGATTTACGTATAAAATACTTCAAAGGTATCTCTCATTGGCAGAAGTTTGCACCCTGTCTAAGTAGGGACCACAATCCTGGTCAACGTTGGCTAGCTACACACTTTAAGTTAACCTGTGCTCATGCTCTGGAAATTTGGCACAGAGTAGGCAGGCTTAACTTAAGAGGCAATGTGTATAATATTTGGGTAACACACACACACACACATACACACACACACACACAGTAATGCAATGAAAATGCCACACAAAGACTCCACACAGCTTTAAAGGAATAAAAAATACAATTAGTAGAAGTCAAAATATGAATTTTTAAACAATAAAGTCCAAATTAGTGCTTAGAAGTCACTGGTGTTCAAAAGGTTATTTGAGGTCATGAGGGAACCGGTACAAATCCAAAGTTCAGGCCAAACGTGATGGAGGGCAGGCCAGCTGCGAGGCTCACGCAGGTCCTGCTGAAAAAAGTACCATGGAAAGAGCAAGTGTCAACATTGGCAGCACGATGCATCAGTTCCAATTGAGGCAGTGGGCTCCAGAGTCGTCATTGAGCTTAATAGAGATGAAAACACTGCATAATCGTCGAGGTTCACAGAGCATCATCATTGGGCCATACACACCGTGAAACTGCTGTCGGCGAACAGCTTCCGCATTGAAGTCAACAGGCGAGGCATCAGTACCAACCGGCGCACTGGTGACAATACATTATGCAGCAAAACAGCTGCAGTACCCACTTTTGAGGCCCAGAACTGGAGGAGGCACCTCAGGCAAGGGTAGGATTCACAGATAGCGGAGTCCAGCAGCACCAGCAGGATTACAGGAAGTCTTTTGTGTCCCTGAGACTTCAGAAAACAGGAGGCAAGCAAGCAAGCCCTTGGACTCTCTCTAGGTGCAATTTAGAGGGGTCCAATCGATGTCCTCAGCAGGGCAAAGATAAGCAGGCAGCAGGACAGCCCACAAAAGCAGAGAAGCAGTTCCTAAGATAAGTCAGTCAAGGCAATCCTTACAGCACAGCAAACACAAGGAGATGATCTACGGAGTGCTGAAACTTTTCAGACACTCACCCCTAGTCACAGATCTGGGTTGAATCCATCATCGTTCTTCAGCTCACTTTGCCACCTCAGTTCAGGCCTAGCTATATGCAAAGCAGTCTTGACACTGTGCCTTAAGGGAACAGTCCAGCCCGAACTGCCAAGCCAGGTCTTCCGTGAACTGCAAACAAGCATCCTGGGACTGGTTTGTGGGTAACACCCTTCATCAGCCAGGCTTGCTTGAATCCAGTGGCAAAGTTAGCAAGGGACCCACGTCTGGGCATACCCTGCCAACTTAGGGCGAACAAAGCAAACACAAGGAGATGATGGACGGAGCACTGAAACTTATCAGACACTCACCCCCAGTCACAGATCTGGGTTGAATCCATCATCATTCTTTAGCTCACTTCGCCACCTCAGTTCAGACCCAGCTATATGCAAATCAGTCTTGACGCTGTGCCTCATGGGAACAGTCCAACCCCGAACTACCAAGCCAGATCTTCCCTGAACTGGAAACAAGCAACCTGGGACCGGTTTCTGGGTAACACCCTTCATCAGCCAGGCTTGCTTGAATCCAGTGGCAAAGTGAGCAAGGGTCCCAAGTCTGGGCATAACCTGCCAAGTTAGCCTGGCTGATGAAGGGTGTTACTCAGACCCAGCTATATGCTGGGCTGAAGATTCATGTTGCTCCCACTCTGAGATCTTCAGCAATATCAAATGTAATTTAGCTGGTTCTCTTGTTTAAGGTATCTGGCCCTGTGGAGTTCTGTTTGGCTACAGCCTGCAGTCATGCCCCACAGAAAAAATCCGAATCCAAAAATGTGACTAAGTCTGAAAGCAGAAATCTTCATCGTGCAAAGGTGCTAACAGAATCTGGTCAGCAAGGCACCTTCTTTGGGAATAAAATTCAGATTTCTTCTTCCTTAAGATTAGCCAGCAAAGATCAATGGCTTCACCAAGACCTCACCTAATGACTATTCGATGTTGTGGATCCCTCCTTGGCTGTAGCCTCCTACCTTGCTAAGTTTGAAGGTAAAACTTCTGTCCATGTCAAATTTGGTTTCTGGCACTGAACCGTGCTCCATCACACATGGCCGCAAATCATGCTTAGGTCCCAGTCTACTACAAATATTTGACAGCGGTTGGAGGTCAACACCTTTTGTGCCATTTTGAATCTTAATTCTTCAAAATTCATATAACTGGTTCCCCTTTTTAGATTTGTGCTGTTATGGTGCCATGTTATTTATGATAATATTCTCTATTTTTCTAGTTTGGTTTGGGGTCTTCCTTATGTTGTGTTTTGACTTTATTACTCCTTTGGTCGTGCGTAAATATGTTGCCTCAAAGCTAAGCTTGCCTGCTCGCTATCATAGCTTTGAGGGAGTAGAGCTCAGGTTTACTAGTGTCTCTAGTTACGTACCCTGACAAGGATTGTATCTATTACTTAAGGTGGGTACTTACCCCCTCAAATACTAAACCAATTTCTTACAAACCTCATAATTGCCTGGTGGGAATTTTGGCACCGGTTTAGGAGTGATAAAATGTATGAAGTTATGTAAGAGGATTTATGAGCTATGTACTGACCATGTCTGGTGTGCATCTATGTGAAAGGATGTGGTTTCCACTTGAATGGTGTGGTCTCTGTGGGCAAGTGTTATTTGACTTGTTATTGAAGGTGTGTCCTGTAGTGGAAATGAGATGTGAAATGGGGTGGCGTTGTTTGGTGGGGAGCAGAGTGATTTTTAGTTAGGTATGAGGATTTGCTCTTCTGCAGTATTGTCTGTTGCATATGAAATGTTCTCAAGTGGCCTAGGTTGACATGAAGTGAGTGTTGTAATTTACATGTGCAGTCATGAGCATGGCCTAGTAGTGTTGTTCTGTAGTGTGGCACACAAAATATCTTGAGTGAGGCAGTGGACCGGGATATGCTATCAGTTTTGCACTGATGGTGATAGAGCGACTTATCTACACCTGAATCTTTTAGTACAATCATCAAAATAATCTCCTCCACTGGTCATATGGACCTTTGATTCTATACTTGAAGCATTGTGGGAGAGCTAAGATTGGAAATACATTTCAATTTCTGGGACGCCAATGCACCTTCACAATGACGATAAAGAAACAGTTAAGTCAACTTTAAAGATTTAATTTAAGTAAGTATCCAAATCTAGATTAAATTATATAAGATTTAGGAAATATTTCAATACAGCCAAAACATTAAAATGTTCCAGTATTCCAAGTCTTAGTATAATAAAGAACAATATAGTAACCGACTATATAGAGAAAACAGATTCACCAGATCAGGTGTTCCATGAAGAAACTTTCCCTACCTATTCTAAACTTGCAAATAAGCAGGGGATTTCTTAAGAGGAAGCATTGGTGGTGTCGGCATGGTTTCAATCTTCAGAAGAATTTCTAAAAAATGATAGAGTGTTTTGCATGAAGCTTTCCAATCAGAGAAACCTAGCAAGGGCGGAGATGTGCTCTTCCTCAAAGTTATGGAGAAAACTGCTCTAACTAGCTTCAAAACACTAAATATAAGCACAACTGAGAGTCCCAGAATGTGCATATCTCATTCCCACGATCAGAAGCCAATCCCATTACTGCATTTGCTGGGAGTCTGCATACCCCCAAAATTCCAGCCTTCACACAATTAGGTACACATCTGCTTGTGCTTGAGTGTTGCATCTTTCTGGTACATCAGGTACAGAGGTCCCTTTGAAGATCGTCGTCCATGCCTGCCAACAACTCCCTTTCTCCGGCCTCACTACTCCGGCCTCACTAGCAATGAAATACACCACAATAAGCGTTTTCTCCCGCTAATGAGGGACACAATAACAGACCTGCAGAGGAGAGAAAACAGCATACTGGCAGCATTTAGAACAACCATTTCAGCTAAGGTCTAATGCCAAGCTAAGTTAGCTCAAGAATGAAAATGGATTCACTTTACAATATCGTTAACCTTTGGCAACTAGGCAATCTATATTGAGACGTAAATATGCAGTAAATATGGTGACATTTGTTTATGAATTAACCTAATACAATTATATGTGTACTATTTAACAATAATTAAAATGACTACATTCCACAATTTTATTTGAGTGTTACGCGTTAATAAAATTAAATACACGTTGTGTATATAGGTTACGTATAAATGTATATAAGTGATGTGTATATGTTGGAGTCTAAAATTACACTGCTCCAATGGGATTGGGTTTTGTATGTACTATGCTGTCTTATGTTATGATTGGGTCTGATGAGGTATTGTTGGGTAGAGCGAAGTCATGAGTGTGTAGTGTTATGGAGAGTGGTGAAGTGAGGCATTGTACAATATCTTCAGTGCACTTGTGTAGTTAGGTGTGTCATGAAATTTTGTGCAAAGAAAGTCATGCTATGGTGCTGTGTGTTATTTATGTGTTTTGTGCCCCTGGCTGCAGGTAGTCAGATAAAGTTGTGCTGCTATAGCATGATGTGAAAACGTGGTGTGAATAGATATGTTGAGCAGGTATATGTTCTGGCAGCTTTTAATATCAGCATAGTTTATGGTATGAAGAGCTGTGAAGTGCTGGGTTATGTTGTTTTGGTGGTCAGTGGGGTGCCTGCTGCAGTGTGGCACTAGTTTGAGTACTTTGGTATTATATGGACGTGTGATGTGCTGGGAAATGGTGTTGAATCAGTATGGTACCCATAACTAGGAGTGAGGTAATGTATTGTGACAGCAAAAGATCTAATAATATTAAAGAGCGATTAATTATTGATTCACAATTACCTTTTGAATTCTTCCATGATATGCAGTTACTAAACACTTAAAACTATACTGTACATTGATGTTATAGAAATATTTTCGAACTTCATGGGGTTTTGTCATCAAACTCTTATCTGAGGAATGTTTCTGTGATGCACCAAATATATATGCATCGGCAACAAACGATGGACGAATGCTGAATGAATCAAACATTCACCCCCAGGAAAAATATATGGGTTAAATCCATTGTTCTTTTGCCCACTACTCCACCTCAGTTTGGACCCAGTCATATGCAAATCAGTCTTGACTCTGCTCCTCATGGGAACAGCCCAGCCCAAACTGCCAACCCGGGTCCTCCCTGGACCGGATACAAGCATCCGGAGACCGGTTTCAGGGTAACACGCCTCATCAGCCAAGCTTTGACTTGTCTATCCACTTGTACATCCATCTATTTACACTACCATCCTTTCACCTGTCCATCCAGCTATCAATTCACTCACCCATCTATCCATCCATTGATTCTTTTTCTCTCCCATCTTTTCACCTGTCCATTTAGCAATCCATTCACATCAATCATTCATCTTTCCCTTCACTCGGCCATCCTTTCACCTGTCTATCCACCTACCATTTACTTATCCTTTCACTCTCATTCATCCACCCACTCTTTTGCCCATATAGTCTTTGATCCAACCACTCATGCATCCTTCCTTCTATTTAATATTCCTTCTATATTTCTTTTTTCTGTTTAGCCATCTTTAGTTCTTCCTTGCTTCTGCTTGCTCTTCTTTTAAAGCTGCGTTCCTTTACAGCATTAATTATGATCTTTTTGTCTGTTGAGTTGCAGACAAATGATGCCCATAAAGAACCCCACCCCTGCTGTAGCTCCTATAGAGTGGGAGCCGAAGCATCTACATTCCTGCTCCCGCTGTGAATGGTGGGAAGCAGCGTCCTTCTTCTGGGTCCTGGGGTTGTTTTCCCAGGACCCGGTATTAGTGTTTGGGGTCTGCGGATTGGATCCTGGACTGCAGTTACTGTTGAACTGGCTTTGGTGATGGGATCCCTGGGAAAAGTGAGTCTGGGCAGGGGGCACCACACATGCCACCTCCCTGAGCAAAATAATTAAATTAATCTTGCACAGACCACTGGGTACTGGCCCACCCAAGGGGTAATTTATGAAAATGCAGAGGAGCCCCACAGGCTCTATTTCTCATCCAGGGAGTCAAAGGTCAAAATATTTGGAGGTTTATAACTGTGGCTTTGCTGTGTCAATTTTGATGATCTTGGGCTTGTTTTACTCGGGGTGGAATTTGAAGGGGGGATGTTGGATTCAAAAAGGTACACACTGTGTGGAAGTGGTTTCAATAGCTCCCAGTAACAACTTTCTTCTGTCACTGGCTCCTGATACTCTCCTCCTCATGCTGGTGCACAGAAGTGGTCCTCAGGTGGTGTAAGGAGACCAGAATCACCGGCCCTTTAGAGACCAAGTAGTCTCGGTGTCAGCTGCTGACAGAATCCTCAGTACACGTGGGAGCTTGGAATTACAGCTGTTTCTGGTGTTGCCATTCTCATGTCCGGGACCAATGTCTTACTCTCCTTTATGCTCAGGAAATACCACTTTATTGGCCAGAAGACCTGAGGGTTGGTAACAGCCGTTTGTCTAACCCTAAAACTGGTTTTAGACTGTTTTTCTCTCTTACATGTTTTGGGCCCCAGGCTGACTAGTGACACAAAAGACTGGTGTCAAGTTTATTTGTGTATGCTGTGGAAAGTCCCTTCGAAGTGTAATTAGGGCAGACACAACTCCTCACCAGCCATCCTGTCAGGAAGACACAAATTCCTCTACACCCAGGCCCTTTTGTTTACTGTCCGTCTCCAATATACATTTCCCAATGGGAGAGCCATTATCATCCCAGGCAGCTGGAAGCTCCAAGGAACTTAATATAGAAAAACACTGAGTTTCTAAAAGTGGCATTTCTAAAATAATAATTAAAAATCCGAACTCACCATTAACAAGGACTTTAAATTACAATTCAAAAGAGTATACGAAGTTTTTTTCTAGCTGCTCCCAATTTGAACAATGTATCCCAATGATTCCCTACAGTAGCAGCCAGCTGTCATTGTTACAATGAAAATCGTTTTGGGGGATATTTCATTGTGAGGACATGTTCCACTTTAATTTCTACATGTCCAACTGTTAAATATTTGCCCCCTGGCTTTATGGGAAATAAGGTCTACCTCTGGGTTATTTATTAATATTTAGGAGGATGGCTCATGACTGTTGTCTCTCACATGCAGCATGTACCCATGTGCACACACATATGCATATGTGTTCATGTGCAACCATCCCAGTTCCCCATACCCTAGCTGTGTCACCTGGAACCTGGCAGTAAACAATTGCAGTTAAATATACCATAAAATTACTGGGAGTGAGACGGAGGTAGTTAGACTCATACACAATAAAGGTCCAAAACTAGTGGATCAAAAAGCAAAAAAACTGGGCGTGCTAAATGGGCAGAACCCATTTGAAGCAGATATCAATACAAAAGGTATGGCAATACTATGGTTCTCCAAAATTATGTTTAGGTTGATATAAGCCTATTATGCACATTGTGACTCCAAGGTTTCCTGGCTTTATTATCCCAGGGTGTGTCCTGAGGCTAAAGTTAACTTACACACATAAGCACTATCACTGGTGTGATGAATTTACAATTGTGACATTTAATGAAAGGTTCACCAATCTCTGTTAATAAATACCTTACCTGTAAGCCCTGTGCGACTCCCTCGCCACCTTCTTCCACCGCAAGATCGCCAACATCCATGACAGCTTCAACCCCCAGACGACCCTAACAGGCCCCAACACGCCGGACCCACCACACCCCACCAACCACAACCCCCTGACAACCTGGGCCAACGTGAGCATCGAAGACACAATCAAGACACTGGGCAGCTCGCCATCTGACCCTTTTCCTCACCACATCTTCAACAAAGCCCGCAGCTCCATTGCACCCCACCTGCGCAACATCATCAACCTCTCCTTCGAGACCGCAACCTTCCCTGAGAGCTGGAAACACGCCGAAATCAACGCCCTACTGAAGAAACCCAAGGCGGACCCGAGCGAACTCAAAAACTTCCGGCACATCTCCCTGCTTCCGTTCCCAAGCTAAGGTCATCGAAAAGATAATCAACATCCAGCTCACCCGCTACCTCGAAGACAACAGCATCCTGGACCCCTCCCAGTCAGGATTCCGCAGCAACCCCAGCACCGAGACCGACCTCATCGCCGCCACATACGACTTCAGGATCCTACTGGATAACGGCGAGACGGCGGCCCTCATCCTTCTGGACCTCTCTGCCGCCTTCGACACCGTCTGCCACTGCACACAACTCCACGACGCAGGGATCCAAGACAAGGCCCTGGACTGGACCTCCTCCTTCCTCTCCGTCAGAACCCAGAGAGTCCGCCCCCCCGTTCCGATCCAAAGTGTCCGAGACCATCTGCGGTGTCCCGCAGGGATCCTCCCTCAGCCCGACGCTGTTCAACATCTACATGGTACCTCTCGCACGCATCGCCCGACATCACGACCTCAACATAATCTCCTATGCCGACGACATGCAACTGATCATCTCCCTCACCAAGGACCCCCTCACCGCCAAATCCAACCTCCACCAGGGAATGAAGGCCGTCGCCGACTGGATGGAGGATAGCCGCCTTAAGCTGAACATAGACAAGACGGAGATCCTCATCCTCGGGCCCAACCATTCAGCATGGGATGACTCCTGGTGGCCCGCATCGCTGGGGACACCCCCCGCCCCTACCAACCACGCACACAACCTGGGAGTCATCCTCGACTCAAAACTCACCATGACCAAACAAGTCAACACTGTCTCCTCCATCTGCTTCAACACCCTCCGTTTGCTCCGCAAGATCTACAGATGGATCCTGACAGACACAAGGAAAACAGTCACCCAGGCCCTAGTCAGCAGCAGACTCGACTACGGACACGCCCTCTATGCCGGAGCCCGACCAAGCTCATCAACAGACTGCAAAGAATCCAGAATGCCTCTGCACGCCTGATCCTCGACGTCCCACGCCGTGACCACATCAGCCCCCACCTGAGGAACCTGCACTGGCTCCCTGTCGACAAAAGAATCTCCTTCAAGCTCCTGATCCACGTACAAGGCACTCCACAAGACCGGCCCAGCCTATCTCAACAGTCGACTCTCCTACGTACACAACAGGAAACTCCGCTCCGCAGACCTCTCCCTGGCTACAGTCCCACGCATCCGTAGAACCACAGCCAGAGGCAGATCCTTCTCTCACCACGCCACCAAGACCTGGAACACCCTTCCCCTCAACCTACGACAAACTGAAGACCTTCTAACCTTCAGGAGACGACTCAAGACCTGGCTGTTCGACCAGTACCAACAGCACCCCCCCTACTCCCCACCCTCAGCACCTTGAAACCCTTGCGGGTAAGTAGTGCGCTTTACAAATTATTTGATTGGTTGATTACCTTTACTGATAATACTAATGAACTACCTTAGCTTTGCCATTGTGTTAGGAAAAGGAGATTTATGAAACTTTAGAACTGCCACAGCATTTTAGTTATTTATTTAATGTATTTTATTAATGAAAATTCAAAAATGTTCTTTTAATTTAGGGCACCTCACTTTATGTGGAATCTGTAATTTATTCTGTCAGCAGAAATGTAAATGTTACATGACACAATTATTTGTTGGACCTATATGTAATGTAGTATTACAGATGTGAACAGTGATATAAAACTGTTCAGCTTTAAACTTTACCTTTTCTTTAACCGTACAAGTTTTAATGAGTGTGAAGCAAGTGAAGTTAAAAAGAGCGTCAGCTTCAGCAGCCCATCACTGCAGTCAGAAAACATCGCAGATGCAGCAAAGGGCCATGTTTGACACAAATGTGTGCCTGCTCTGTTCCAGGCAATTCAGCCTATCAGCAAACTCCAGGGTGCTGTCCCAAGTTCAACACTGTCTTTTATGTGGCTATTCCTCTGCCCCATGCCACCACCACAATGAAATGTACCTCTAACCCTATTCCCCAAACTGTCTGTTTCCTACTCCAAGTACTTCCAGGGGGAGAGATTACAGCAGCTGTTTTCGGAGTTGGCTAACACACACTGCCCCATCGCTTGGCACATGCATGATGAATTTTGTGCTAGAAAATAGACAGAGCAAATTGCCTTAAAATGTGTGTCAAGCTAAGGGGATTATTTACAAGCCCCTTGCGCCGTCGGTGTGTCACTTTTTCCCATATTAAATGTGATGCACCGGCAGAGCCAGGGCTTGTAAATAAATCCCTAGGGCCTTATTTATGAGCCCCCTTGCACCACTGGAACATTACTTCTTGTGACATTCCGTGGTGCAGGAGCCTGCTCCATATAAGCGAGGCAGCACTAAGATACCTTTTTTGGTTTAATGCTTCCTCGTACATATTGTTCCCTTTAACACAGTTTTCTGTGTTAAAGGGGTGTTCAATGGGTGTTGCTGGGGGTGTTCCAAGCAACATCCATGGCTTTTTGACACTTTCCCAGATTTACAAGAAATCGTAAATCTGAGGCAGCGTCATAAACGTATGCCTCCCCAGGGGGAGGGCATTCTGCAGAATGCATAGAACGGGGAAAAAGCCTCTTGTGAATATTTATGTGCAGGAATATTTCCCTTCCTGCACAAAAGTAATCATCCCCTTAACGTAGGCACCCTTGCACCATGGTGCTATTCCTGCCCTTTACTTTTGCCACAGGGCAACGCCGCAACAGCAGCAGTGCAGCAGGAAGGCCTATGTCGCTGTCCTACGGCAAATCCCCATAAATGAGGCATCTCATTTTATATTTAATCCCATTAAATTGAATCCCATGATTATTCAGAACTGTCTGTCTCTTTCATCCCCTTCCAACTTTGCCAAATGTTGAGGTTTCATGCTGGACTTTAATTTATCAGTTCTAAAACTTATTTCAAAAATTGCTATAGCAGAATCATACCAAATGCACCAAATACAGAAAATAAAGCATTAGACAATACCTGAATACCTCTGAATAGAACATCAGTCACTTTCACCCTCTCGCATAGACACCAGAATTTATTTTCGCTATTGCCTCGTGTTTGGACAGAAGCACACTCGGAGAGATTTCTGATAGTTTCAAGATGTATGAAATACTTTTAAAGTCATGAACCACAAAATAGAGCATAAAGGAAAATGTAACACGGTAAATGACACAACATGATAAAAATCAGATACATTTAAAGAGATATGAATGTTAAAACTTTGAAGACATAAAGGGCAAAGAAAACACAAAGTGCCAAGTCATGCGCATGCTTGAGGTTAACTGGGGCTTCCAGATAAGTTCTGGCCAATCCTAATGAAGTAGGGATTGGATGAACCTTGCAAGCAGCAGCAGTCAAGATTTTAGCATGGAATTTGGGGGTATAGATAAAGATAAGCACGCGGGTGATGAAGAGACAGAAAATCAATTCAAAAATATTGAATTGCACAAATATCAAGTTGCAAATATCATGGGTCGGAAATTTTTGACAGACAGATTCTCGTGGTCAAGAATATCGATTTTAGGTAAGTAATATCGATGTTAAAAATATCTAAGTGTTTAATATTGTTTGCAAAAATAAAGGTGCCGATTCCGATCCGTTAAAAAAATTCCCTGTACGACTCGTATCCGGAATTTTTTCCGTACGAATCGTACAAGTCCCGTACAAACTGGCAAGTACGATCCGTATGGGAAAAAGTCCATACGAATCGCATTGGGAAAATTCCCCCACTAGTACTCGGGTCGGAAAACGTGTACGACACGTCCCCGTTTTTACGTGCAAATGTGAAAACCGAAGTCCGAGCGCGCAAGTACGATTCGTACCGTGCGTCCGAAGTTACAACCGTATGGAAAAAACACCGTACGGACCGAACTCCCATAGCAACCATGGAGACATGTGCTCGCATACGCGCCGAACCCCCCCCCAGCCCCCGTATGTACGCACCGAACCCCCCCCAGCCCCCGTATGTACGCGCCTAACCCCCCCCAGCCCCCGTATGGACACGCCGAACCCCCCCAGCCCCCGTATTTACGCGCCTAACCCCCCAGCCCCCGTATGTACGCGCCGAAGCCCCCCAGCACCCGTATGTACGTGCCAAACCCCCCCAGCCCCCGTATGTACGCGCCGAACCCCCAGCCCCCGCCCGCGGATGTATGCGTCGAACCCCCAGCCCCCCTGATGTACGCGCCGAACCCCCACCCCCATAGGTACGGTGCGGACCCCCAGCCCCCCCCGTAGGTACGGACCGTACCCCCACCCGTGTATGTACGGACCGTACGCCCACCCCACCAGTGTATGTACGGACCGTACCCCCACCCGTGTATGTACGGACCGTACGCCCACCCCACCAGTGTATGTACGGACCGTACCCCCACCCGTGTATGTACGGACCATACCCCCACCCGTGTATGTATGGAGCGTACCCCCCCTGTATATGTACGGAGCGAACCCACACCCCACCAGTCTAAGTACGGAGCGTACCCCAGGCCCCAACACCAGCACCCTCACCCAACATCGCGCATGTACGAGTCGTACCAAGGCAGAGCAAAGGACAGCACAGTACAACAAAATGGCCGATGTACGCACCGTACAGACGCTAAAAACACTCGTACACAACCAGGACAAAGCAAAACAACACAAGAAGACTCAATTCGATTCGCACAAAGCCACAAAACATGTCCAACAAGCCCAAATACAACCTATTCACTGACCAGCAACTGCCAAACACCTAAACAGAGGCCCAAAACACAACCACTCCTTATAACACACCCACCCAAAGTTCAAACACAGCCACACCCAACAAATGGACCAAAAAAAAGGCCCAACACACACAAACCATGATCCTTTGCAACAGATCCACTGCTGCCAGACCACAGAGACAACGCACTGCACCACACTACATCCATCAATACACCTTACACTTGCACACCATCACACAACCATCCTCACAAACACCACCTCATCACATTCACACACACACCTTCACAACCACACCCACACACCCACAACCATCCACACCCACACCCCCCCAACCATCCACACCCACACCCCTCACCATGGCCACTACCAAGAATCCAAAGTTCACTAGCCGAGAGTTGGAGATCCTTGTCGACGAAATCATCATAGTCGAGCCACAGCTTTGGAACATTGGTCAGACAGACCAGCATATCAGCAAAATCAGCCATGTGGCAGAGGATTGTCGATGCTGTCAATGCTGTTGGGGCCACCAGAAGGACCAGGCATAAATGCCAAGCCAGGTGGTACGATCTGCGGAGGCGGGTCCGAGCTAAAATGACGGAGGAGCACAACCAGGCCAACATCACTGGAGGAGGGCCGCCCCGCAGACTGGTACAGTACCATCCCTGGGAGGAGAAGGTGATGGCCACGCTGCCGCCGGTGGGAGTGCACGGAGTAGAAGGACTCCGAGAGCCTGGTGAGTACACAAACAACACACCTCACATGGGGGGAACGCCATCCACAACCAAAATCACAATCAAGCAAGCAACCACCCCAAAGCTATCGCCTGACTCAACCACACTCCAAAAACACGCACATGCCATTAGCGCCACCATGCCCCATGCACACAGCTAGACAATGCCAAGTCACAGGCCACAAAAATCACCAACACAAGACACGGTAACCCAGATGGCGGGAGGGTGGGCCTCCAAAATCACATAGTGCAACTCAGAAGCAGACAACAATGCCCTCAGCCCATATGGCCTAGGTCACAGCCAGACAAACAGTGTGTCCCCACACAGTAAAGACTTGCATGCAAATGGCGGATGCCTTGCATGAAGACATGGGTGTGAAGGCACATTTTGCACATAACAGCAGCTAATGAACAGGCAACACTGTGAAAGAGTGGCAGCACACAACACCACAGCAGCAGTGCAGACCCAGCCACCACACCCAATGGGTGCCTGGAGATTAGAAACAAACCCACATTAACAAGCCAAGGGCCATTCAAAGACCTGCAAACTGTGTGTGCCTAGGAAGCTGGGCTGAGGGGACAGAGGGTGACAGACAGAGGGAGGGAGAGGGGGAGAGAGAGGGAGGGAGACAGAGGGGCATACAGGGAGACGGACGGAGGGAGGAGGCTGACACAGGGAGGGAGGGAGAGGGGGAGAGAGAGGGAGTGAGAAAGGGAGACACAGGGAGATGGACGGAGGGAGGAGGCTGACACAGGGAGGGATGGAGAGGGGGAGAGAGACGGAGTGAGAAAGGGAGACAAAGGGAGATGGACGGAGGGAGGAGGCTGACACAGGGAGGGAGGGAGAGGGGGAGAGAGAGGGAGGGAGACAGAGGGGGACACAGGGAGACGGACAGAGGGAGGAGGCAGAAACAGGGAGGGAGAAAGGGAGACACAGGGAGACCAATTTTCCCTTGGGTGGTGTGGGAATGTCTGCTCGTCAGCAGGTGGACTGCGTGCATGTAGACAAGGGTAGGCAGTGCCTGAATCCCCCTCTCTTCTCCATGGCAAAATACTGGGCCATGTGTCAACCTGTGCACGAGTAGATCGTCACCTACCTGCATTCTCTAAATGTGTAGAACAACACCATTTGCCCACATACAGTGCAACAGGGAAGTCGGCAATGCATGGCTCGCCACACCTGCTCACTCCACTACTGGCTGCAGTCACAAATTACGCAGCAAGTAAGAGTGTGTCACACATAGGTAAAGTCTCAAAAGCTGTGGCCACGGGACATACCCATGCACAAGTGCACTGTGAGCGAAATGCGAGACATATCCAACTACCCAGAGGAACTGTGCCAACTGTGAAGCAAATGAAACATGGATGTCGCATGGAACACAAGTAACATTGTCTCTCTCACACACAGGTCAACATCGTCGATCTCCCCCCAACACTAGGGGGGAAGACTCACAGGACCAGCCTCGGTGTGAAGAGGACCCCACCGGCAGCGACGACTCTCACCACTCTGTGGATGACCCAGACCAACCTGGCCCCTCTGGTGTCCAACCACCTGCAGCACCTGCGTCAGGTACAACTGTGCCAACCACCACCCCCATTCCTACCACATCCCAGGAGACACCCAGGAGCCCTGCCCGCACACAACAACACAGCCAGTCTGTCCAGGAGGGACAAGGTTCTCCGGGCACCCAGGAGGAGGCAGGCGACACCGCAAATGCCATCCCTCCGGGGTCCCGGAGACCCGATGTGCCCACAACGGCAGGCCAGGTGCAAGTGGGCAGGGGTGGTGGGAGTGGAGGACAGCGGAGGCGCGAACCTGACCAGTTGGCTCAGGAACAGGTAATGTCACACATCAGCAACATCCTGGACACATACCGGCATGACGCCAGGGGCCTCAGCCAGGTAGTGGAGACCCTCAATGAGATCAAGAACATGCAGGCCGAGCAATGTGCCAGTCAACAGCGACACCAAGGACGGATGGAGGCAAGACAGGCTGAGCTCGTGGCAGTGCAAACGGAAATGACCCGTGTACATGGGCAACCCTCCCTGTGCCACCAGGCGAAGAACATCACCACCCACAGGGAGGGATCAGGAGGAGGAGGATTCATCCGATGGAGCATCCCAAGCATCGTCACAGCCTGCATCTGAGGGTCCCCGCAGGAGGGTGGGTCGTCCACGCAAAAGACCGTGAGAGTCAGCGGAACATCACCATCTCCCAGGTCACCGGCCTGGCACCTGGCCCTCTGGCCCAACAGCAGCACATCAGCAAATGGCATTCTCTGCCACATGGACTTGCTGGTCACTGTCTGACCAATGTTGACAAAGACTGTGGCATGGACTATGATGATTTCCAATGGCAAGGATACCAACTCCCCAAGTGAACTTTGGATTCTACACACCCGGAAAGCACCTCTTGTCATCCCCCCCCAACACGTACACCAACACAAATAAAACTTTCACAGTCAAGAGATGATGCCTACATTTTGCATTATTCCATTACATGTGTGTTGTAAAGTCTAACCATGCCTGAGTTCATATATGACTGCAACCATCCATACCCTGGGGTCTGAGTCTGCCACAGGACACACATGGGTCACAATGTATCATCCAAGACAGACATGGAGCAACATACACACCCGTGATGGGCCCAACCAGCTCACGGGGTGCACGCACAACCGTGCCGACACACATATTTAGTAGAGCAACAGTCATGCGCAGAGGTCAGGGATCATGTGGAGTGTCCTGGGGGGCTCCCAGATATGTGTAGACAGGAGGCAGAACCATGTCCTACAAGCTGGAGTCAGGTGGATGCGGAGAATGGTGGCCTGGCCAACGTAGGATGCATGGGGATGGCACATGTCACAATACCTACACAGTCATGGACATCATGCACAATACAGATTATAATCCCTGACAAACAGCTTGCATCTTGCTACTCTACACATAGACACATAGCCACTATCACTGAGAACTATGCCAGACATGCCGTATGCACCGTGGCAACAGACCAGCATTGACTGAGAAGAGGCACCTTGGAGGCATAGGGTCACCTTTATTAGTCATGTATTCTGGATTGCAAAGGCAACTCGGATTACACATACACAGGTCATGTGGAGTAACATGTGGGTCCAACACTGGCACCCCCCTTCTGCACCACATATGCTTTAAATCCATAGAACTGGCACACAAGTGACGGGTAACAGCTAAACACCCCCTGCTGCTCACGGAGAGGCTGCTATACACCATTGATCCTCTGATGTGGAAGTCCCACACCATGTCAAGCCGATGCAAACCGTATGTTTCCAAGGGCAGTGTGATACACATTGATGCCGTCATCACAATCCACTATCCCATTACAGATGACTGTCAACAAGTCTGACCATCTATTCAGGTGAATCCAGCCACATGTCATGTGCCCCATGGTGATGCTACAAGTCTGCAGAGGAACCAAACATCAACAGGAGCAGTGTGCACACATTCTAAACAAATACCACACCCAAAAACCCGTGCTGCATCCCTTACTCTAAGGAGATTTCCAAACTTGTCCGTGCATGTAACGCTGAGTCAGCACACGTTGCTGTGTCCATGAGGAATAGCAGTGCCACAACAATGCAACCAGCAGACGGCATGCGCAAGTACCTGTGGATGAGAGACACACAAGAAGTCAGCCACAAGAAGCACATCCACTTGCATGTGCATGTACTCGACACATATAAGGATGACAACATGCTAAGTGACAACAATGACTCCGGAAATACACTCATCAATTGCACCATCACTCGAGCGACACATCCAAACACACCTCTGACTTACGTGGCATACATGCAGATGGACACACACATTCCAACACATGCCACACAAGGCCCAATGCGTGCACACTCAGACACTGGAACTCACCACTAAGCAAAGAAGTCGCGTATGAGCGGACTCCGGATGTCCTGTTGCGGCTCCACATCCTCCACATCACCAGCCTCATCACCAAGCCCTACATCCTCCACGGGTGGATGGTCCTGATCATCCTGATCCAGGATGAGTGGCACAGCTTTCTCAACTGCCATGTTGTGCAGCATGCAGCACACCATGAAGATTTTGCAGACCTTCACCGGTGCATATGGGAGTGTGCCGCCGGTCTTGTGTAGGCACTGGAATCGGCTCTTCAGAAGGCCAAACGTTCTCTCTATCACTTGCCTGGTCCGGCCATGGGCGGTGTTGTAGCGGTGCTGGGCAGCCGTGCTGGGGTTGCGGAGAGGCGTGATCAGCCATGGCATGTTGGGATAGCCAGCGTCCCCTACATGGAAACAACATGGACAAAAGTAGGTCAGGAGAAGCAGTCAGACAGGAATAGTACGCTAAATACAGGAGTGACAGAGTGTACCCACCAACAACACATGCTCGTTCGTTGCGCAGCTGCATCATCATTTCAGTCACCCTGCAGCGCCTCATGATGTAGGCATCGTGTGCTTATCCTGGAAAATGAGCACAGACATGGGAAATCACCATGTTGGACAGACACACCACAAGGGCATTGATGGAGTGGTAGTGCTTGCGATTCCTGCACGCTACCTCCTGTGCCTGTGGTGGTACCAAAGCCACATGTGTCCCATCTATGGACCCAATGACATGGGGCATCCCTCCCAGGGCATAGAACTCACGCTTGACACGTGTCAACTGCTCAGGAGTTGGGAATTTAATGAACTCATCGAGGTGCAGCAACATGGCCTCTAAAAAATCATGCAGAACCCTGCTGAACATTGTTTGAGACATCCCACCCACATGAGCAATGGTATGTTGAAAGGTACCCATGGCAAAGAAATGTAGGGCTGCCATTACCTTCATCTTCGGTGTTAGTGCCATAGGATACCTGTGTAGCGGTTGCAGGTGTGGTGCCAGCCTTGCCGTCAAGTCCTCAATCAATGGTTGGGGGAAGCGGCAGCGGCGTATACAGTCATTCTCCCACATGTCAGCCAAGTCCGGAATCGGTCGGGGAAGAGGCGGAGCCCTGCAGTAATTTGGAAGGGACAAGGAAGAGTGAGTGCACTACAACAACAATTTCTATGTACTGAGCACATGTTCATCTGTCAATACACATATGCTACATACAGAGTCAGGTATGTGCTATATGCCCTGGACACGTATGGCAGCCAGGTGACACGCCTACCAACACCCAGCTACAAACGGGGATTGTGAACCTCCACATCCCATGCCATGGGACTAGCTGTGGCCCAGTGTAAGTGAACAGCCAGACGCATTACAGGAGTGACATACATCCACATATCAGCAGATGAAGGATGTTGATCACAGAGACAGGTAGCGGAACACTAGAGCCACAGGTCACATGACATAGAACTAGGACCGACCACACACCTTGCCATGAAGGTGGACATGTCATGACTGATCACACATACATTGAGAGTATGCAGATAAGTCCTTGTTTCGCTACTCCGTGTTCCATGCATACATACACACCTTACGTCGGATTCCACATGTGGCCTGGTATGCGTAACACTGTGCCATGGCCATCTACACACAGACACATGTTGGTTGCAGCAACTGCAGATGCATTTGAGGGAACACGAACAGCAAGCTAATGGGAACACACGACACATACATGACATAGTCACATCGTGCAACGCGGGTAGTCACATGTCAGGTGTGAAAACCCCTGTAGCTGGCATCAGGGGACAGTTGCGTGTGTTGTTGACTGTGCCATGGCAGTGACGCTTTTCACAAGTGTCCTGTACTACATGCACACATGTCAAAGGAGTGAAGGGGATGTCTGGCACATAGTCCACCATCACACATGACATCTGTACACATCTCATCATACATCTATTGCCTTCACAACTCAGGAGTAATGTGCCACATCACAGCCTGACACACCTGTGCCCCACACATGTAGTACTGCACAGACAATGCCTTGATGTCCAGCCTTGGACAAGTATGTCAGCTCTATTCCTTTCTGTGTGCTGCCTGTCACCACTGTCAGGTGTGAAATGCACCGTACATATGCTCTGAGGGCGTGTGTACGTTCCCCATCACTATGGGAGTGCTGCCGTATGCCTACCCATAGTGATACGGAGCGTACACGCGTGTGTACGGTCCGTATCACTATGGGTTTGCTCGCGTATGCGTACCCATAGTGATACGCACCGTACACACGCGTGTACGCTCCGGGTACGCATACGCGAGCAAACCCATAGTGATACGGCCCGTACATGCGTGTGTACGGTCCGTATCACTATGGGTTTGCTCGCGTATGCGTACCCGGAGCGTACACGCGTGTGTACGGTGCGTATCACTATGGGTACGCATACGCGAGAAAACCCATAGTGATACGGACCGTACACACGCATGTACGGGCCGTTTCTATGCATTTGGGGTGCCCTAGGGCCCTGGAACTCACCGTACCTGTGTGTGAATATCCAAATTACATAGGGGACACATGAGGGACAAGTATAAAGCCCTACATGAATGCTGGTTGTCATGGAGACCGAGTTTAAAGTTTGAATTTTTTTCATTAGGTGGCCAGCAAAAGTCGGTTTGAAAGAATCTACTTTGTTGCAAAGTGGTTGTTGACTTGACATCATGCTCAATGAAAAAAAAATGCAAAGCCACTGACTGGGGTAGGTTTAAAGGGATTGGAGGAAACATAGGATGCAAATGTGAGTGACCAATCACTCTGTACTCCTGTGAATGAAACAGGGCAGCAAGGCAGATATAAGGCAGCCAGGTCCCATGAGAGAGCACTTGCCTGCACATCCTTTGATTCCACAACACTGCTGCTGCTCGTGAATCCTCTGGCACCATGTCCAGGTCTGTGGAGAGGGCCCAGCCTTTCACCCACAAGGAGAACCAAGCCCTGCTGGATGTGATCCTCCCACAGTACACCATGCTGTATGGTCGACCAGGGGTTCAGGTGAGTGCTGAGTCCACTAGCAAAGACTGTGCCCCTTTTTTGTGACTTCTGCCATTGTGTCCAGGTGTAACACACATGCAATGTACTGTAGAGTGGGTCCCAGGTGGGGGAATGCCTAATGTCTCCCAGCCAGAGCATGCTGTGGTGCATGTCTGCTCTCCTCACTTGCATTGTGTGTACTGTGACAATCACTGCATGTTGCATTACACATTCTGCCTGTCTAATCCTCCTGGGAATGTTGTTACTACAGTCCTTATGTGAATCTGTGGTCCCCCCAGTGTGACAGGTGGCAGTACCCACAGATGTGTGTTTGTTTAGTGTACCTGTGCTGAGAGTGTACAAATGATGTGTTTGTCCCCTGGACATTGGTGTGTGTGTGTAAGTCCCCTGTCATGTGGGTGAGTGCATATGTGGGATGTATGATGTTACAACGCATACATTTACATCACGGTACATTACAACGCGGTTTTTACAACGCAAGTCGTTACAACGACTTGCGTTGGAGGGCGCTGGACTTAGGAGTAGTATAATTTACTATTCCAACTCCAGTCTACGTACAGTAGGGAAGGTGTTGGATAGTAAATTATACTATTCCTTGTCCTAGAGCGCCATCTAGCGCAAGTCGTTGTAACGACTTGTGTTGTAAAGACCGCGATGTAATGGCATCGCGTTGTAAAAGTTTCGTTGTAAAGGTTGTTTACCGCATATGTGGAGTGTAGCACCCCAGCTGCATGAGGGATGGATATACCCTGCCCATCTGATGTGAGCAGGGAGCAGTGCTGTGTGTCTGCGGTGATGGGCCAGCCCCACACCTGTGACACCCCCCAGTCTAGTGGCACATGTGCAGAGTGAGGTGTGTAGCTGCAGTTGGCAATGGCAGGTGATTGTCCTGTGGCTGTGTGTGTCTGTGTACTCTGCTGAGGGCGCCTCAGTGGCCTGTGGCATGTGACTGCTTTGAGGTGCTGCACATAATCCTGGTGTCGCTTGTGATGCACAGTGTGAGCCTGGATGATTGATTGTGTCGTACCCCTCATGCCACCTGTGTACTCTACAATGCCACCTAGTGCATTTTCCCTTCCACAGAGGAAAATGTCCCTATGACACAGGTGTAATGAGTTTGATGCATTCTATGCCCTGTTAAAACCAGCCAAATTGTTCTAATGTGTGTCTCTGTGACATGTCGCCGGTGTATTGATGTTGTCTCACTTTTTCATCCTCACAGTTAGGCGCCTGTGCCAAGGAGCAGATCTGGAAGGACGCCGTCAGTGCCGTGAGGAAGACGGATGGTCGGAAGCGGCGCCTAGCCCAGGTGAGGAAACACTGGCAGGATATCCGGTGCTGGACACAGAGGATCGCACGGGTCCTGCTGGGGGACTCACCTGTGAGCCAAAAGAACCATGGGCGCCGCCGTCTGACCCACATCCACAAGCGTGTGCTGGCGGTCGTCTTCCCTGACATGGACAGGCGCTTACGGGAAAAGCAGCAGCAGGAAGGGGGTAGGTACATGTGTGTTTGTTGTGTGTCACCAGCATTTGTAAGTGCACAGTTGCATGGATACACTGCCAGGGTTTAAATGTGCAGTGCAGTTCCTGTTCCCCAAAGTGTAGCGGTGCTGTCCTTCCTCCCTTCCCCTCCTTGCCATGTGTACCCTGGTCTGTGTGTAGTCACACTTGCACAAGGTTATCTAGGCTGCCAGTTTATCGATGTGCCCAATGCGTGCAGCTTCATGTGTGGGGGTGGTGTGTAACAGGTTTTGGGACCTTGCCTGTGCCCTGTCCAGTTCAGTACTTGTGGGGTCCATGTCAGTTGTCACTGATGCTGAGTCCAGACATAGGAGTATGTCTCAACAGTGTAATGTTTTACAGCATGCATGTCCTATTTTGTGGCCTGTGACATGATGTGCATGAGTGTGAGATATGCAGAGTGCAGGGATGGTGGCTTGTGTTGCAGTCATTACCATTCAGGACCATGGAGTAGTGTGGCCACTACTGTCCCCTGGAGCATCTTTTCCTAGGTATCATGTGTGTAATCCAAAAATGTCAACAATCTCTGTGTCTACAGCATAGGTTGTACTCTGTGCCATTGTACCCTGGCACCATTTGTATTTACGTAAACTCTGCTACATGTGTCCACTGTACAGGCTGACCAAATGTCCCTTGTTCATACTCACGGGGGCCAGTGCCTGTGTGTCTTGGTAAAATGATCTGATGATGGCCATTAGTAGATGATGTATTTGTACCGGCGCACCAGGGGTATTTTGTTTCCAATCAGGATTTCTTGCAGGCCATGTGTTTTTATCCCAGACTAAGAGATGTAAGTGCTTCCTGTGTCTCAAAAAATTGTCTCATGTAGGGGGTGGTTGGTGCGGGCAAGGCCTACATGTCTAAACCTGAAGTCTCCTTGCTAGGTCTGGCCAGTGTGTGATGTTTGTCTGGACATACACTCAAGGTGCAGTGACCCATTAATGTTGGGCATGTTTTTAAGTATTACCTTTGCAGCATGTGCCTACAGTTAATAGACATGGTTCCTGCTCATCCCTTTTTACGCCAACGCTGTGTGCTGCAGATGCTGTGCTGGATTGTCCCCAGTGCCTGGCTCCTCTGTCCAAATCCATATCATGTTATTTGCTTTTGTGTCATGCTCTCCATAGTTGGTCAGTGGCATGGTGGGTCGACCAACTGTGTGTTGCAGGGCCTACATATGTACCTTGTATTGTAGATGTTACTCATGATGCTTTTCAGGCTATGCACTGTGACCTATGTGGATTTGACTCATGTGACATATGTATACAGGTGTCTGATTATTTCCTGTCTCTTCAACTTGCCCACAGCATCGTCGGGGGACACCGAGGGAGACACCGGCACGGACCGTGAGGAGGGAGCGAGCACCAGTGCCAGCAGTGCAGTATTGTCTGGCACATCGAGTGGAACGGAGGCCGAGGGGACTGATGCAGAGGACCTGTCCAGTGCCACTTCAGAATATGAAGCTGACGGGTCCGAGGCTGAGCTCTCCGAGGGGGCGGAGGCTGCTCCGACAGCTGAAAGCAGCACTCCATCTCTCCCCACCCCCTCCATTGCCTTCACCGGCCTCCCACTTGCTCGTGTCCCTTCCTGGCGTGCTAGGTCACCACGTGTCTCCTTCCTGCCAGGCACCGCACCCCCTGCCCCTGTCTCCACTGCTGCCGCCAATGCCGAGTCTGTGGACATCCTGCGGCAGTTGCAGGTTGGTCAGACTGCGACGCTTAATGTCCTCCATGGCCACAGCCGAGTGCTCAACCAGATGGAGGCATACTTGGAGGGCATTTCAGCCGCGCAGTCTGACCAACGCAACTTGCTGAGGTCCATAGACTCGACACTGACTGCAGCAGTGGGTCTCCTGCAGCGCTACGTCCCACCCCCTACCCCTGCCCCATCCACACTTCCCACTCCCATGCCTGTCCCACGTACACCCAGACGTCAGCATGCACGCACCACACCAGACACATGCACCACACCAGCAGGGCAGGGCAAGCGCACAACTCCTGACACGCACACACAGGGTGAAGTAGGCACACCCACTGGGTCGGGGAGCAAACGTAAGTCACGCAGCCAGAGTGGGAGTCCGCATTCCGCAAAATCCACTCCCTCCAAATCCACACCCTCAGTTCTCCTGGCCACGAATCCAGCAAAGATTCCTTCATGGCCGCTCTGTCCCTGAGCCCAAAAGTGACACCACCCCGCAAGCGGTCAAAGGAGTCCCCGGTCAGGGTAGTTGAGTGCCCCCCCCCCGTCCACACCCTCCCCCAGTAGCGCTGCGACCCATCCCTCCGACCCCCCCTTCCTTGGGGCCTGTGGTTCCTTCGGGTGCAGGGGAGACGCTGGGGCACCTTGCTGACGTGTGCAACGCCATCCTCACCACCTCCTTTGGCGCTGCCCCACCCCCTGTGGTGGAGTCCTCCGTCCCTGCACCCACAACGCCTACCCTTGCCCCTCCTGTCCCTGCGGTGCCTGGTCCTTCCCCCCCACATGATGCCCCCCCCTGTGGAAGACAGGGTGGTCTGAACTGTGCAGGCAAGCTAGGGGACACGCGTCCCACTGTGTCCCCCATCCAGCTGTGACTTATGGACTGCCCTATGGGCTTTGTGAATATTGAACTTTATCCAAACAAACATTTTTTGTTCATGCTGAATAAAGCAATTTTTTTCCCTTAGAACACTACTGCTTTTCTGGTATTGCTGTTGGTGGGGCTGCTACATGATTTTGGGTGGTGATCATGTGTTGGGTGTGTGGGAAATGTAGTAGTGTGCTGGTCATAGGGGGGACCCTGGTATCTGTGTGCCATCACAAGATGTTAGCTAAGTTTCTTTGTTCATGTAAGCAGTTACTGCATGGTGATCACTGTACTTGTGTATGTAGTCTGTTGACATGACTTCATGTGGACATGTTCCCTTTTAGGCACTATGCATGTATGTACTCCCAGCCTCGCACACATGTGTTACATGTACTGCAGGGTCTTTGTGCACCTGACTGACAATTGTGGCCATTGGATCAGTGGGTACTCCACCCTTTTTCTCTCCATGGGCACTGCTGGGAGGACTCTGCACCCACCCCTCCTATGTCTGGGCACTGCTGGGGGGACTCTGCACCCACCCCTCCTGTGTCTGGCCACTGCTGGGAGTGATAGGCACCCACCCCTCCTATGTCTGGGCATTGCTGGGAGTGATAGGCACCCACCCCTCCTATGTCTGGGCACTGCTGGGGGGACTCTGCACCCACCCCTCCTGTGTCTGGCCACTGCTGGGAGGACTCTGCACCCACCCCTCCTATGTCTGGGCACTGCTGGGGGGACTCTGCACCCACCCCTCCTGTGTCTGGCCACTGCTGGGAGGACTCTGCACCCACCCCTCCTATGTCTGGGCACTGCTGGGAGTGATAGGCACCCACCCCTCCTATGTCTGGGCACTGCTGGGGGGACTCTGCACCCACCCCTCCTGTGTCTGGGCACTGCTGGGAGGACTCTGCACCCACCCCTCCTGTGTCTGGGCACTGCTGGGAGGACTCTGCACCCACCCCTCCTATGTCTGGGCACTGCTGGGAGTGATAGGCACCCACCCCTCCTATGTCTGGGCACTGCTGGGAGTGATAGGCACCCACCCCTCCTATGTCTGGGCACTGCTGGGGGGACTCTGCACCCACCCCTCCTGTGTCTGGGCACTGCTGGGAGGACTCTGCACCCACCCCTCCTGTGTCTGGGCACTGCTGGGAGGACTCTGCACCCACCCCTCCTATGTCTGGGCACTGCTGGGAGTGATAGGCACCCACCCCTCCTATGTCTGGGCACTGCTGGGAGGACTCTGCACCCACCCCTCCTATGTCTGGGCACTGCTGGGAGTGATAGGCACCCACCCCTCCTATGTCTGGGCACTGCTGGGAGTGATAGGCACCCACCCCTCCTATGTCTGGGCACTGCTGGGGGGACTCTGCACCCACCCCTCCTGTGTCTGGGCACTGCTGGGAGGACTCTGCACCCACCCCTCCTGTGTCTGGGCACTGCTGGGAGGACTCTGCACCCACCCCTCCTATGTCTGGGCACTGCTGGGAGTGATAGGCACCCACCCCTCCTATGTCTGGGCACTGCTCGGAGGACTCTGCACCCACCCCTCCTATGTCTGGGCACTGCTGGGAGTGATAGGCACCCACCCCTCCTATGTCTGGGCACTGCTGGGAGTGATAGGCACCCACCCCTCCTATGTCTGGGCACTGCTGGGAGTGATAGGCACCCACCCCTCCTATGTCTGGGCACTGCTGGGGGGACTCTGCACCCACCCCTCCTGTGTCTGGGCACTGCTGGGAGGACTCTGCACCCACCCCTCCTGTGTCTGGGCACTGCTGGGAGGACTCTGCACCCACCCCTCCTGTGTCTGGCCATGTACGCTCCGAACATACGCGGGTCTGGGTACGCTCCATACATACACGGGTGGGGGTACGGTCCGTACATACACTGTTGGGGTGGGGGTACGCTCCATACATACACTGTTGGGGTGGGGGTACGGTCCATACATACACTGTTGGGGTGGGGGTACGCTCCATACATACACTGTGGGGGTGGGGGTATGCTCCATAAGTACGCGGGTGGGGGTACGGTCCATACATACACGGGTGGGGGTACGCTCCGAACATACACGCGTCTGGGTACGCTCCATACATACACGGGTGGGGGTACGGTCCGTACATACACTGTTGGGGTGGGGGTATGCTCCATACATACACTGTTGGGGTGGGGGTACAGTCCGTACATACACTGTTGGGGTGGGGGTACGCTCCATACAAACACTGTTGGGGTGGGGGTACGCTTCATACGTACGCGGGTGTGGGTACGGTCTGTACATACACGGGTGGGGGTATGCTTCGAACATACGCGGGTCTGGGTACACTCCATACATACACGGGTGGGGGTACGGTCCGTACATACACTGTTGGGGTGGGGGTACGGTCCGTACATACACTGTTGGGGTGGGGGTACGCTCCATACATACACTGTTGGGGTGGGGGTACGGTCCGTACATACACTGTTGGGGTGGGGGTACGCTCCATACATACACTGTTGGGGTGGGGGTACGGTCCGTACATACACGGGTGGGGGTACGCTCCGAACATACGCGGGTCTGGGTACGCTCCATACACACACGGGTGGGGGTACGGTCCGTACATACACGGGTTTGGGTACGCGTCGTAGATACTCGTACCCACGCTAAACAATGCTGGTGCGGCACGTACCAAGGCCTTTGGCACGTGGGTACGGGCCGTACCGCCATTGTAGGGGTGCCGTAGGGGTACACACCGTACCCAGGCCTTCAGTGCGTGGGTACGAGTCGTATCACGCGTACCCCTACATCACCCCACCAATGGTGGTACGGCCCGTACCCAGGCCTTTGGCACATGGGTACGGTCCGTACCGCCATTGTTGGGGTGACGTAGGTGTGGGCGTGGTACGACTCGTACCCACGCTCTTAAGGCGTGGGTACGGTACGTACCTGTTTTGTTGTGTTGCCGGTTCGCGTCGTCACCCACTTCCGTTGTGGTGGACACTGGCGTTGCTGGACATGCCCCCACCCCCTCGTAGTGACCAGGGCCTGGAGGTCAGGTATGTCCAGGGCATGTGTGCTGTGTGACTTGGGTGGGGGTTTTGTCTCCTGCCCCTGCCCCCCCCCTTTGCCCCTGGGTGTTGTTCTGACCTTCTGCGGCGTCTGCGGCGATACCTGTAGAGGAGGTGGACTGCTATGAGGGCCGGGATGACACGTAGGTTGGGGTCCATGTCTGTCCGTCGCGTACAGGTGCTCCTTGTGCGCCTCGTCCTGATTCCCCGGCAGTTTTTGGCTGCCGGAAAATATTATCCGTGCGGGGTGACGTCGGTACGGATCGTACTTCCTGGTTCGTGAAACGCTGGCTGCAAGCGTCCCGACGTCACGTCGGCGCTTTCCCCGATCACATTTGTATGGATATTTTCGTCGGTCGGTGTTTTGTACGATTCGTACGGAAATGGTGTTTCCATACGAATCGTATTTGCTATTTTGTAATGTTGTTAGACCGGGTACGAGTCGGACGGAGATAACGCTCCGTCCGACGATTCGTACCCGGTTTCTCCAGGATCGGAATTGGCACCAAAGTTGTTAAAAATATTGTTTGTTTATTAATGTTATTTATATTAGTATATATTTTATATGTATGTGTGTATGAGTTGTATGTTTTTTTGTAGAAGAATTGTTTGTATTTTCAATATATGTTTTAAACTTTTAGTAGTTATTAATTTTTTATTTGAATGTTGCGTTTTTAGTTCCGTAGCGGGTTGTGGGTTTATAATTTAGTTTATTAAAATTGATATGTTGTAGTGTTAAATGTGTAAAGTAATTTATTATCAATTAATTATTAATTGGTTGTTAATTAATTTAAATAATTTAATTGGTAGTTAATTATGGTAATTGTCTAAATATTTTAGGTGTAAGTTGTGATGTTTATAGGTGTTAAGGGTGGGAAGTGATTTATTTTTAAAAGATGAATTAATAAGTGGCTGTTAATTAATTTTAATTAATTAATTGGTAATTCATTATAATTGTGTAATAAATTTTAGGCGTGCTGTAGTGTTTATAGGTGTTAAGAGTGGGAAGTACTGTATTTAATTATGGTAATTGTGTAATTAATTTTAGGTGTGTATTTTGGTGTTTATAGGATAGAAGTAAAGAGTGGGAAATAATTTTTATTTAATTAATTAATACATAGGGGGCCTATTAGGATGGCAGTCGGAAGTTCTCCCCGACCGCCATGGTAGTGGGAAAAGACCGCCCACGGCGGTTGGATTCTGGCGATTAACATTGTGGAGGTTGCTGCTGCCAGCAGTACCGCCGCGGTGTGAAAAGGAGCATTTCATGCATGTCACTGCACTGCGTGGCAGGCACTGCACAGTGCCTGCCACCTGGTACAGGAACATGCAGGGGGTAGGGTACGCTCAGTGCACTCACACCCCCACACATTGGGGGCCAGCAATGGGTCCCCGGAGACATTCTCCGCAGGCCTTTCCATGGCAGTTCCACCGCCGCGGAAAGGCTGGCTACCGCCAGCATCATAATCATGCCAGCAGAGCCTGACCCTACACCAGCATCATTGTAGCGGTCCACTTCCGCCCGCTAGGCATGCGTGCGGACTGGTACCGGCGGAAAAGTGGCGGGCGGAGATTATCACCTCCGCGGTCGTCACCGCCATGCTAATGGATTGCGATTGCAGGCGGATGTCCGCCGGCGGTTGCCACCCAAAGCTCGGTGGCGGCCATCTGTCCGCCATCCTAATAGACCCTATAGCTGTTAACTCATGTTGATTATTTGATATGTATTTTGGGTAATTGTATCATTTTTTGTCTGTTGTTTTTACTTTTAAAGGGGTAAAGGTTGGCTATTAAATTCATTTTAGCTACTTTATTATTACTTGTTAATAGTAATAGTTTTTAATTTATAAATACGTTTTAATTGTGTTTTATATTTTTAGAGTTTAATTTACGTGTGTGTTGTGGCTATCATAGTGTTAAAGTGTGTGTAGTCAATTAATGTTTATTAGTTGAAGTGTTTTGTTATTGGTGTGTTGTTATAGGGTAGGAAATACAATAAATGCATTCATGTATTAATTAATTTATTTGTTTGTAAATATTTAAAAGAATGTTATTTTATAAATGTATTTAATATTTATATTATATATTATTTGTAGCTTTTTTATATGTAATTAATATTATAATATTGTCATTTCTTAATATTGTTTATTTATTTTTAGGGTTCTTTCATAATTTTGATTATTTTGTATTTTTTTTTTAACTGTTTGAGTGTGAATAGTAATTTTTACCCCTCCTCTATCCAACACTTTCCCTAATGTTGCACTTATCGGAGTGGGAATAGTAATTTGTACCCCTCCGCTATCCAATACTTTCTCTACTGTTGCACTCACTGGAGTTGGAATAGTAATTTTTACACCTCCGCTATCCAACATTTTCTCTACTGTTACAGTCACTGGAGTGGGAATAGTAATTTTTAACCCTCCCCTAACCAACACTTTCCCTACTGTTGCACTCACTGGAGTGGGAATAGTAATTTTTACCTCTCCACTATCTAACAATTTCCCTACTGTTGCATTCACTGGAGTGGGAATCATTTTTTTTACCTCTCTGTTATCCAAAAGTTATTCTACTGTTGCACACAGTGGAGTGGGAATAGTCATTTTTACCCCTCCGCTATCCAACAATTTCCCTACTGTTGCACTCTTTGGAGTGGAAATAGTAATTTTTTCCCCTCCGCTATCCAACAGTTTCGTATGTTTCTCCCGCTGGAGTGGGAATAGTAATTTTTACCCCTTCACTATCCAACGCTTTCCCTACTGTTGCACTTATTGGAGTGGGAATAGTAATTTGAACCTCTCCGCTATCCAACACTTTCCCTACTGTTGCACACACTGGAGTTGGAATAGTAATTTTTACACCTCCACTATCCAACACTTTCTCTACTGTTGCACACACTGGAGTGGGAATAGTAATTTTTACACCTCCGCTATCCAACAATTTCCCTACTGTTGCACTCACTGGAGTGGGAATAGTCATTTTTAACCTCTCCGCTATCCAACACTTTCCCTACTGTTGCATTCACTGGAGTAGAAATAAAACATTTTACCCCTCTGCTATCCAACAGTTTTTCTACTGTTGCATTGCAGTGGAGTGGGAATAATAATTTTTACTCCTCCACAATCCAAACTGTCCCTACTGTTGCACTCTTTGGAGTGGGAATAGTAATTCTTTCCCCTCCGCTATCCAACACTTTCCCTACTGTTGCACTGGTTGGAGTGGGAATAGTAATTTGTATCCCTCTGCTATCCAACACTTTCCCTACTGTTGCACTCTTTGGAGTGGAGATAGTAATTTTTACTCCTCTGCTATCCAACACTTACCCTACTGTTGCATTCTTTGGAGTGGGAATAGTTATTTTTACCTCTCCGCTATCCAAAACGTCCCCCACTGTTGCATTCACTGGAGCGGGAATAAAAGGAATTACCCCTCGCTATCCAATAGTTATTCTACTGTGGAGTGGGAATAGTAATTTTTACTCCTCTGCTATCCAACTCTTTACCTACTGTTGCAGTCTTTGGAGTGGGTATAGTAATTTTTACCCCTCCACTATCCAACACATTCCCTACTGTTGCTCTCACTGGAGTGGGAATAGTAATTATTTTCTCCTCCATTATCCAACACTTTTCCTACTTTTGCTCTCACTGGAGTGGGAATAGTAATTTTTACCCCTCCGCTATCCAACACTTTCCCTACTGTTGCAATGTTTGGAGTGGAAATAGTCATTTTTACCCCGCCGCTATCCAACACTTTCCCTACTGTTGCACTCATTGTAGTGGGAATAGTAATTTTAATCCTCCGCTATCTAACACTTTCCCTACTATTGGATTCTTTGGAGTGGGAATAGTAATTTTTTCCCCTCACTATCTAACACTTTCCCTACTGTTGCTCTCACTGGAGAGGGAATAGTAATTTTTACCCCTCCGCATTCCAACACTTTCCCTACAGTTGCACTCACTGGAGTTGGAATAGTACATTTAATTATTTTTCTATCCAACACTTTTACTCTACTGTTGTACTGCTTGAATTTGGAAATGTAAGTTCAAATATGTTTTTAATAGTCTAATGTTTAAAATTATTACAGAAAGTTTTTTATATTTTAAATTATTAATATATATATATTATTTTTATATAATTTTAAAGCTTTAAAAAAATAAAGATGATAGTTTAATAATTAGTTTAAAGTATATATATATGTACACATTATTATGTTTGTGTGTTTATTTTTTTTAATATGTTTATATTTTATATTTTTTATAATGTATATTACATTTAATTTGCTTTGTTAAAATTAATATTAATATTTAATATATTTAAAATATATTATTTGATCCTATATGTATATTTAAATCAATATTTTTTACATCTATATTTTTTACATCAATATTTTTTACCAGATATTTTTGTACTTACCTGTGTAGGTACGGGAGTCGATATTTTTGTTTTCTATATTTTTGTTTCAATATTTTTAACATCGATATTTTGTCATCGATATTCTATCAGTAAACCCATTTGGGTGCTTGCTAGCCCTAGATTGGCGGAGAACTCAGATCCCCTGGCAGAGGACCACTTGCCTAGTCTAAGGATTCCTACCTGGCCACAGGAACTTTAGTTTCTGATTAATTCCGAGTGGTTTGCCATGCCTATTCTGTCATCTCAGCATTCTGTTATGCTTTTGAACACCAATCCCCAAAGCAGAGGCCTCAATATATAAGCAAGATGAAACATTTCTTAAGAAGAAGTTTGATAAAATAAATAGGGGAAGGCTAAATCTCCTGCAGGACACTTCTTAAAATCTTAGATGGTCGGAGCTGAATGGTGGAATTTCAACACACTTTGCACAGTTAGTGAAAAGAGACATAAACCACAACACCTCTAAATACTCTCGGCTTCTGATCACTTTCTCCTTCAAACTTCTTGTTAGTTTACAGTCTGTGACCCTCACACATATCTTTTAGGTTTTTCTCCAGACCCACTCTGATTGGCAGAGTTTCATTTTACTCAAGGTTTTAGATGAGGGAAATCAATTATTATTTATTAAAATCGACTGAGGCTTATCTGTGCAGCTCCTGAGTGGAAGCTCATATTTCTCAGCTGCTACTGTTCTGTGATTTAAAGCACTATGATAGGTTGATAGGCCTCAGAAGGGGGGGGGGGGGGGTTATTACTAGCATCACTCTCACTAGCGGATGATTGGGTCAAATCAGCATTCAGCATGTTTAAGTCAAGTGACTTCCAATTTTTGTTGGAGGACATTTCCATAGCTGACTTGGAGACGACTATTAAAGCCAATTCTAAAGGGGTCAACAAAATGGACCAAGTATGCGACCAGTAAAGCGTCTTCGGTAGTCAACTGAGATTAAGATATACAAATTGGGTCTAACATGTAACATACCCTATGGGTTAGCTTAGCATTAGCAGTTTCTAAACTGAACATAACCAATGCTTCCTCTTCCTCATGGTGGGGGCTGGCAAAATGCAGCTATAGTTAGAAGGTGAGGTCACTTAACACCACTTAGTTGGTTCTATATAAAGTCTGAGATGTGATTTGAAACATGTGTGTTAGTCTGAGGGAACATCACAAAAGGAAAAAGTACCAGATAGGTTCCATGCTTGTCATAAAAAGATGGTGGGCTTCAAACAGTGACCTAAATACTGCAAAATCTTTAGATTTATCTAAAGAGATTTGTAAGATAATTGGTATTCCTCATCCTTGGGCAGGAGACTAGCTATACATGGCACAAAATCAGTTTGTGTAGGTTAATTCTCAATTGGAATTCAGTTAGCCGTAAATCAGGTTTCTCTAACACACGGTAAAAGATATTCAAAATATTCAGTCAAAAATATTATGCTCAATAAATGTGCTTATTTATGCACAGTACTGTGACATTAATTATCATGACTTTGGCATCTGGTTTTACTACTAGCTTGGGTAGCGTACAATGGGATGTATCACAGTGGTACTGAATTAACTATATTTTCAGATCTCAGAATCTGGATCTGGTTATTTGCTATTGTGTAGTCAGTAAAGAGCGACACTAGTAGATGCCAGGCGATAAACCGGATTCAAACCCTTTATCAGCAGCACACATGAGAGTACATGAGCTGAGTGCCCGCCTTCTGGCAGCGGCCTGGCATGCACGGGGTAGACAGGCTCGCTTTTGGCTCTCTCTTCAAGCGCCACCAGCGTATGGGCTGCACAGATCCCCTGCAGGGCCAAACTTTACAGGATATTAAATGGTGTAGTGATTGGTATCATGTGCCTGGGAAAACAGGACTTACAACCTGAATGGGAGCTATATTTTGAAGACTGTGTATAACTTAGCAGACAATAATAAATAACTATGATTTCTCAAATCAAAGGATGCATATAGAAAGGTGAAAAAGCAAACAGACTGATGAATTTCAAAGTGTAGCGAGTGATCCATTAGCTGTAGAACAGGTTAAAACTCGGCTCTAAATGCAGGGGTGTGAGGTGTAGTTAAACAGCAAAGGAAATGAGTTACATTGTGAAATATTAGGATTTATTATGGGGCCAAATGACAATGGGATTAAATTGTACAATGACTGTTGGCACATTATCTAGCTTGAGCGTGTTCTAAATGTTTTATAGTTGTGAAGTTTATGTTTTCCTTGAAAAATAATATCATGATTTAACAAAGGGGTTACTCATAGAAATCCTATGAGTAAGGTCCAATGAGAAGATGTATTTCTGACAGGAGCTGTGGCTATTAGTTAACTACAACCTTGTGAAATTAGTTCATATTTCCAAAGACAAGTGAGCACAAGGGAAATGGAAAATACAGGCGGTATTTGCCACTCTATAGATTCTTGTTTTCTGAAATGTAATGCCTCATATTAGGTTTTTTTTATAGTGAGGAAGAAAAATCACTATAGGGGAAAATGATTCCCCAACATGCACTCTAAAGCAATATGCAATGGATTATGGTTCATAAAGCATTTATTATATCCCCTTAGAATTTCAGTGAAAAATATTGCATGCCATTACAGGGCAAACAGAGGAGCAGAGCAGCTTAAAAACAGGAAGCCTTAAGTATGTTGATCAGGCAATCAATTGTTTTCAGCATGTTATTGATCCTGAGTAAGAAAAGGTGCCAGCTTTCAATAAATGGTGCCATCTACCACCTAAATATCATCAGAACTCAATTAATAAGATGCCTTGGTATGCATATTATGGTGCCGATTCCGATCCTGGAAAAATTTCCCCCGTCCGAATTGAATCTGGACTTTTTTCCGTCCGAATCGTACAAGTAGCGTACAAACTGCCAAGTACGATTCGCATGGGAAAAACTCCATACGAATCACATCGGGAAAATTTCCCCACAAGTCCTCGGGTCGGAAATTGTGTCCGACACATCCCCGGACGATTTACCGTACGATCAGGAAAAATGAAGTCTGACCGCGCAAGTACGATCACTCCCGTCCTTTCGAATTCACAACTGTATGGAAAAAACACCGTACGGACCGAACACCCATCGCAACCATGGAGACACGTGCCCGCATATGCGCCGAACACCCCACCGGTGTATGTACGGACCGTACCCCACCGGTGTATGTACGGCCCGTACCCCCACCCCACCGGTGTATGTACGGACCGTACCCCCACCCCACCGGTGTATGTACGGACCGTACCCCCACCCCCATATGTACGGTGCGTACCCCCACCCCCGTATGTACGGTGCGTACCCACACCCCTGTATGTACGGTACGTACCCCCACCCCCGTATATACGGTGCGTACCCCCACCCCCACATGTACGGTGCGTACCCCCACCCCCGTATGTACGGACCGTACCCCCACCCGTGTATGTACGAACCGTACCCCCACCCGTGTGTGTACGGACCGTACCCCCACCCGTGTATATACAGACCGTACCCCCACCCCCGTATGTACGGTGTGTACCCCCACCCCCGTATGTATGGTGCGTACCCCCACCCCCGCATGTACGGTGCATACGCCCACCCCCGTATGTACGGTACGTACCCCCACCCCCGCATGTATGGTGCGTACCCCCACCCCCGTATGTTCGGTACGTACCCGTACCCCCGTATGTACGCACTGGGGGTACGCACCATACATACAGGGGTGGGGGTACGCACCGTACATACGGGGGTGGGGGTACGCACCATACATACGGGGGTATGGGTACATACCGAACATACGGGGGTGTGGGTACGCACCGTACATACGGGGGTGGGGGTACGTACCGTACATACGGGGATGGGGGTACAGTCCGTACATCCGCGGGGGGGCTGGGGGTACGGTCCGTACATCCACGGGGGGGCTGGGGGTACGGTCCGTACATCCGCAGGGGGGGCTGGGGGTACGGCCCGTACATCCACGGGGGGGCTGGGGGGGCTGGGGGGACAGTCCGTACATCCGCGGGGGGGGGCTGGGGTGACGGCACGTACATACGGCGGGCTGGGGGGGGTACAGCGCGTACCGGTCCCCCAATTCCGCTTGCTTCGCGGCGTACTTCGCTTTCCCAGCACTTTTTGGGTGCCGTAAAAATATTGCCGTCCGGACTGCTGTCAGTTCGAATCGTACTTCCTGGTTCGTGAAACGCAGCCTGAATGCGTACCGACATCACGTCGGCGCTGTCCCGGATCACATTGGTATGTAGTTTTTCGTCGGTCGGTGTTTTTTACGAACCGTATGGAAATGGTGTTTCCGTGCGAATCGCACTTGCATGTTTGTACGTTTTTTTTTCCCGGGTACGGAGAAAACGCTCCGACCGACGGTTCTTACCCGGTTTCTCCAGGATCGGAATCGGCACCTATTTGTATGCATTTGTGTGAAATAAAGGTCATATTTTCATTAAGCTCCTTGTGTTCTGAGCTATACTATTTATATATATATCGACATGCTACATGTACTATTCCAGTTGAACCATAGAAAGTATTGCATGATTCGGTGGAGAAAGCCAATCAGAAGACCACCTTCGTCAGCACACATAAAATGCTGCTTACTAGAACAGAGGACAGGGTGATGGGTAGCTTCAAATAAATAAGAATTAAACCACCAAACATACTTCTACTAGAACTTTACAGGATGAATTTATCATGCCTGGAAAAATATCTCAGAACTGGAGCATCCCAGAGACACCATCAGGACCACCTGGATACAATTGACGTTACAGCTTTTGTCATTAAGTTTAGTGTAGGCTCTTCAACACCACATATATCGTTTGGGGTTTAAAATGGTCTATTCCTTTTTGTGCATCTCTCCAACTATACAGTCCTTGTGCTTGCTAACGTGACTGATACATGATCTCCAGTCTGGACAACAAACACCACAAAAGTATTGGCCAACCCAGCAGAAATTGTTTAGGATTCATTTGATAGATCTTAATATTTCTTTTTTTATTCATGATATCCCCTTAGAAATGGGCATTTCTGTTTTACCATCTCATAAAATATGATTCCTTTATAGATTGCCAAATACAAATCTGAGAGGTGCACATGCTGATGTTATATGTACTCAGTCTGAAGCAAAGCAGAACCTGCTTTCTCTATATACTTCTGCCGGCAAGTGTAGTCATAAACAGATTATGATTGATTATCAAATGTATGCGGATAACACTGAGCTCCACCTAAAGCTTAAAGCTGAGAATGGCAACTTCCAAGCTCTCCCATTGCATCCCTCACATCCACTGGTAGATGCAGAACAACGGTGAATACCTTTGTGGTGAAAAGACCAAAATGTTGCTCTTTAGCCCTGTGAGCCCAGCTTCTATCTGTCTCTCTTGGCCTGAAGATATAGTTCATCCCATACCCTAGTGAATCAAGCATGCTGCCTTGTAGGTAACTTCAATAGTGATCTTTAATTTTCCCCGCAGATAGAAGCGCTTCGTAAAACCACATTTTTCCACCTCCGCCATTTCTCACTGTGGCCATATCCTGCCTGAATTACTGTAATGACCTCAATAAAGCCCCCTCCCCCAGCACATCCATCACTGAGCTCCAATAAGTAGATAAAATATATATGGTGCTTGCCTTACATTTGCCCTAAAATGTCATGAAAATATTTCCCCTTTTTGTGTCTGCCTGTATCACATTATTTTGTTCCTTAATTAAACTCTCAAAAGGATTTCTAATTCTGTGACTGCTCGAGGGCATGCATTTTCACTTTCTGCTTATAATTCTCATATTGTCTAAGCATGTGCTCATCCTGGGTCTGTTATTGACTTCTTTTTGTTTTCATTCTTACTGCAGTTCTTATGTGGTTGTTGTGTGCTTCATTGTTGAGGCAAGTAGAGCTTCTATCTAGATGATATATATCTGCCACATAACCTTTTGAGGGCATTCCATTGTTCAGAAAACATCCTTGACAATGTTAGTAATGGTAGTCTCAGGTGGGGAAGCTGAAAATGGATGACTGGTGGAAAGAAAGCATAAGCAACAAGTCAATTTCCATGATTGTCCCAAGTCGCATTTTTCAGAGTTGTAATCAAGGTCATCTCACTAGGAAATTCAAAGTGAAATTATATTTTTGAAGCTATGCAGAGAACATAAATATTAAGGTACTCATTAGGAATGGGATGATAATACTCACGGTGACTCACACCGCTGGGGGTTCCAGTAAAGCCAGTCAGCACATTAGAGGTTTTTGAGGAGTACAGGTCAGTAAACTCACAGGACCTGGCCCCATCAATTGGTATTAGCCATGTTTGGTCATTAATTAATATTGCAGGCTAGCTCTAAAATCTATAAATAATTGACTATGCATATATCTGGGGCCCTGCAAATGCATGGGTCCTGGAGAGCTCAAATGTGTAGACTATTAATGGATGCTTGGAGCTCTTTTCACATTTAGAGACATGGTTAATTGTATCACAATTCAGAATTAAAAGCAAAGGATATGAATATGTTATTCATGTAGAAAAGTACACAAATGTACACACAATGCAGAATGGCGCCATGTATAAGGACGACATACCAACAGTGCATGCTGTTGGGATGGATTACCACAACTTCATTGTCTTTAAGTGACATACAGTTTTGATGTTTGTGTGAGCTCGTTTTTGTGTCAAGGTGGTTTCACACTTTAAACCCTGACATTTCCACCTTACATGCCTTGTAATGTACTGTCAGTGCCTTGCGGCAGTGCAGACAACCATGGCAGAAGCACAGTCACAAATCTTGCCCTTTGCTTTGTAGTTGACTGACCATGAGCACAAAATCACCCATGCTTCAGCCATTTGTTGCAGTCTATAAGCTTTAGTTGAAAATGACATGGATCAGCTATTTGCTGGAGCAAGTCAATATGAATATGCTGTAGAGCTCTGTGTGCCCCAAGGTGCACATAGTCTATATGAAGCAAGGGTTCAGAGATTTCCATGCTGTCGATTATGGAGTGCTCATAAGGTGTGACACAGGGAAGAGGCTTGCCACACAATGGACAATTTACAGAAAAATTATATTGCATACCACCAAAGACCAGCTACTCTTGGATGAACTACTCGCGATGGCTTACTGTATCCTGCACAAATAAATGATCTCTTATTTGATATAAAAACCGATTCATGAATTTATAATTTTTTAAACGTACTTGTACAGCGTACTAAGACTCAGCGGAATTCTTGGCACTAAATTTATTAAGGGATTGTTGTAATGTGAGTATTACTTGTTTTAATTTCTATGTAATGCTTACTGATTGTTCTCAGGTTGTTCATCACCCGCACAAGCCTTGAATGCTTTGTATGTTCTACATTCATTCTGGAATTTTATAGTTCAAGCGCCTAGGCAGCTGGAGTCTGGTCATGGTCCAGGTTGGTCACTGCCACTGCTACTGGGGATATATTTTTGAAGATGAAAGTTATTTTAATACTTACCTTGTCTCTTCATCATCACCACATTTTGGCAATGCAAAAGCTATTGCTTTTTCTTGATAATCTCCACCTGGTTCCATTGAGGTGCTGTGTGAGAGGTGATTTTGCCAAATTATGGTCACCCCCAATACCTTGGCTTAATCCTGACATCACCAACCCTCACTGTCCATTTCTCCTGGGCAACAGCTGTCATTAACATCCCAGGAACAGTTGTATAAGCACCTGTGTGCCTTGTACCACCCAGCAAATAAGTCAGCTTGTGTGCCGCCATCTTTATTTTTACAATAATCAGCAGCCCTGGATGCATATTTTGGCGGCAAGTCACTCGGGGTACACGCAAGTGCAGAGATTCTGTTGCTTTGTTGGGTTGCCTCATATCTCACCTGCAATACTAGTGAGTTTGCTCATTTGCTTTGACGCTTCTCCTCCTCTTTATGGTTAACATTTTATCAGTGCAGGCAAGAGGTCTCCTTGCTTTACTCGTTTGCATCATGCAGCAATGCTGTAACCCACCACCACCCTCACTGCAAAATCCAGGGGATTTACCAATGAAGTTGAGTAAGTGGATGGGTTATTTAATAACTTTATGATTGCTATTGATGCCAATACTTTTTCAGCTACAAGGAAAAAAAGTTTATCATTAAATTCAATAGGTCCTGAAGCTCAAGAGATTTCTGATGATTTACCTCTACACAAAGCATCTGATGGCGTAGAAGATGCAGATTATGATGCATTCACAGAGGCATTAGATAGATTGAAGTTACAGTTGTATCAAATGTTGCGATGGAGCTTTTTAATTTTTATTCACAACACCAGCTTACCACTGAACCTTTTGAAGGTTACATTGATTCTCTTCGCATTTCGTTTGCTACATGTCATTTTGGTACTATTTCTGATCAATGCATTCGTGATCAAGTTATTAAACACTGTCACAGTAAGATAATTCAGGAGCCACTATTAAGACACAAGAACCCCACCTTAAAAGAAGTAATTCAAGTGGCCAAAGTTATTGAATGATCTTTACAGCCATGTAAGATGTGGTATGATGACAAGGAGATTCAGCTGGACGTTGCTGTTGTCCAATGCCAATAAAAATACATTTAATAGAGGTGCCTATCAAGCATTGGGCAATAGACCTAAATGTTCAAGGTGTGGATCCAGAGTACACTTTAATAAATCCACACGTCTGGCCATTTCAAAAGAATGCTTCAAATGTGGGAATGAACGGGTAAAAGGCGCCTTCAAGGGATTTATTTGGAATACTCTGTTCTATTGCTTTTGATATATATTTTTAACTGCAAGAACTATTGATAAACTCGCCAGAGAGATATTATTCAAATGTATTTTAACGAAGAAATATTTTTGTTCCTTGTGAGGACATAAGAACCAATGAACCAATCACAAAACAATAAATATTCAAAACACAGGTATATATAGAAAAAGGTTTTATCTTTTGAAATTTATCAAGGGTACTACACAGTTATACAAACAATGTAACAAGAGGAAAATAAATACAATTGTAAAATCCTTCAATGTCACTATTGTAAACACTTCTTCACATTGTACATTATTTTCCAGAAAAGAGTGTGAATGTCGACGTTTCAGTCTCTATGCATTTGTCCATGAGACCATCTTCAGGACTATCATAAATTTAACAGTTGACCCCTGAATGGTGTTTCCAAAGATTCAAGAATTATAGAATACAATTGATATGCATATGTCAAATCGATCGTCGTTCTGTAGCTTTTGTTTAAGGTGAATAATCGTCAAAAGATACAGGTAAGTGAACTCTGGTGCTTTTTGGACGGTGTAATTAAATTTCCAGTCCCCAGCAACTTCTCAATTGAAGAAGTTTATTCTGTTAAGTTTTATAGCGCAGCAAAACTTCGGCAGTCTTACTTTATCAATAATTCTTGCAGTTAAAAATATATATCAAAAGCAATAGAACAGAGTATTCCAAATAAATCCCTTGAAGGCCCCTTTTACCCATTCATTTAATTTCCCAAGCCCTCAAGGGTAGATTGGGTTTCCATTATATTTAAATGTGGGAAGTCTGATAATTTTTCGAACGGTTTGTAGATCTAAACGCAATGTCAGTTCTGTGGTGGAGAATAAAGCTGACTATGGTCAACTTACTCAAGAGAATGACAACGTAATATTAATAATTGGAGAGGGTGATATCAATCAATATGATATCCTGGCTACTAATATTGATAACAATGTACCCAAACCACCGTACTGTGAAGTTGCCATCGATGGTATCAAAACCATTATGCTTGTGGATTACAGATCAGCATTCTACCTAATTTCAGAAGACTTGTTCATGAGCCCATCTTCAGGACTATCATAAATTTAACAGTTGACCCCTGAATGGTGTTTCCAAAGATTCAAGAATTATAGAATACAATTGATATGTGTTGGAAACCGGGCAACCGGGTTAGCAGTCACCAGGTTCCCAGCACAATGGTAGCTTGGCTCGAGCGGTCGGGGGTCAGGCACCGTGCTAAGCGTACGTCACACCCTCACAATAACCATGCGTTCATCCGTTCCAAAAACGACACTACACCGTAAAAATTATGAAAGAAAGTAGTTTGTCTTTATCTTTTTCTCTTAGTTGCAGGTTTCATAAAATAAATACAATACAATACTATACAATAAGATTTCCTTGAAAATAGCAGGTCAAATAAATAATACCACAGTGGGGTTTCAATAAATAGGATCAGATCATAAATAAGCAAGGAATAAATATAGGTGCAATAAATACAGAGGGCAAATAAATACTGTCAGACAATAAATATAACACCTTCAATAAATAATATAAGCAATCAATAACAATTGCCAATCAGATCACATTTATGAGGTAGTCTGGTTTCACTATGCCCAAGTACAGCTTGTGGTCATTTGGATGACATGGGGGGTGTCCCACCTAGATTGGTCAAGGCTGGGCCTGAACTGAGGTAGAATAAGGGTAACCTATGGATCTGGCTCCACCACAATACACAACCCCTCACAGAGGTCACTACACCAGTCTCAGTTCACCCCTGGCACTCCCAGGCTGGTTCTAACACCCCTCTAGCCCCTAGAATGGTCTTTTAGGGCTCCACAGGGCCTCAGATGCCCTTTCTACCACTTACTGCCCTTTTCACGATGAACGGCTCCGCTCGGCGCCGGGTCGACGTCGCTGGACGGCTCCGGTTCGATGTCGCGTCGATCTGTTCCACTTGACGCCATGTCGATGCCGTCTGGCGGTTCCGGTTCGATGTCGCTGGGCGGCCTCGGATCGATGTCGCGTCGATCTGCTTTACCTGACGCTGGGTCGATGCCGTGAGGCGGCTCCGGATCGATGTCGCGTCGGCCTTGGCTCGATGTCGTATTCCGGCGTCACAGGGTCACGGTCTCCCCGCTTCCGGGTGTCTCCGGAGTGCGGCCTCCACTCCCGACCTCCGTCGGCTCCACCTCGGGTTCCGGCGACTCCGGAGTGCGATCTCCACTCCCGACCTCCTGCGCGCTTCACCTCGACCTCAGGCGACTCCGGAGTGCGATCTCCACTCCCGACCTCCTGCGCGCTTCACCTTGGTTTCCGGCGACTCCGGAGGGCGGACTTCACTCCCCCGTCGACGCCTCACCTCGACCTCAGGTGACTTCCTACTCGACCTCCGGTGACTCTCCACGACCTCCGTCGGCGCCCTCTCTCGACCTCTGGTGGCTCCGGGTACGACGTCTGCTTTCTGTCAGCGCCGCTTCTCCACCTCGGGCTCCAGGTCTCCAGGCTTCTCGACGTCAGGACTCCAGGAGGTCACTGCTGTACAGGTCAGGAACTTGCTGTTCTTCCTTTGTAAGGCCTGTTCCAAATGTTCAGGTCCTTAAGATGGTTTTTCTGGTCTTGGTCCCACACAGGGCTCTAGGCTGGTCTTGGTCAGTAGGGACTAGCATCAAGGGTGGGTTTCTGGACCCCACTCCAAGCACTGGTTTCCACCCCTGCTGCCTCACTCCTTCCTCCTTCTGAATCTCTGTCCTCTCTCCTCTCCAGTCAAGTGCCAACTGCCAACTGTCAACCTGAGATGGCTTCCCAACATTCTAAACTGCCTCCCTCTATCCCAGGGTTCTAGAATGTTGCAGAAGGTTCTAGAAACCTCTAGTGTGTTCTGGTGATGTCACAGGTGACAATGGGTGGCCACCATTTTGTGTTTCAGGCCCTCAGACAGAAGTTCCAGGGGTAGGGAAAATGGCTCCCTGACACTGCATCAACACTAAAAAGTCTGGTGGTTCCCAAAAAGGAAAAATTATAACAGGTTGTGAGGCAAAAGTGGGACAAAATAAATAATGATGAGGAGGGACCACCCAAAGGGCTGACAGGTCTAACACGCGTCCCCCCCAGCTGAAAGTGGGGAGAGCTACCCAACCCCTTGGGAGTTCTCATCACTAAGGCGGAAATACCTTGAGAGACCGTCTGCACTGGCGTGGTCCACTCCAGGCCGATGTTCCACCTGAAAGTCCATTCCCTGTAGGGAGATAGACCACCTTAGCAGCTTGGGATTCTCCCCCTTCATCTGCATCAGCCAACGAAGGGGTCGGTGGTCGGTCTGAACTAGGAAGTGCGAGCCAAACAGGTATGGCCGCAACTTCTTCAGAGCCCATACCACTGCAAAGGCTTCACGCTCTATTGCACTCCACTTCTGTTCCCTAGGAAGTAGTCTCCGGGATAGGAAGACCACGGGTTGATCCAGACCTTCTTCATTGAGTTGCGATAACACTGCCCCAATGCCATGTTCCGATGCATCCGTCTGGACAATAAACTCCTTGGAAAAATCTGGGGCCCTTAAGACCGGGGCCTCGCACATGGCTTGCTTCAGTTTCACAAAGGCCTGCTGACAAGCCTCCGTCCAGACTACCCGTTGAGGTTGTTTCTTGGACGTAAGCTCCGTGAGGGGGGCCACAATGGTACCATACCCCTTCACGAAGCGGCGGTAATATCCGGTGAGGCCCAGAAAAGCTCGGACCTCAGTCTGAGTCTTGGGGGGTTCCCAGGCCATGATTGCCTCGATTTTCGCCTGGAGGGGTTGCACCGCTCCCCTACCCACCAAGTGTCCAAGGTACACTACCGACCCCTGCCCGATCTGGCATTTACTGGCCTTGATCGTTAAACCAGCGTGTTTTTTAGGGCCTGGAGAACAGTTTGCAGGTGACGCAAGTGATCCTCCCAGCTGTTACTGAAGACGGCAATGTCGTCCAGATAAGCAGCAGAGAAACTCTCCATTCCGGCGAGGATCTGGTTCACCAGACGCTGAAACGTGGCAGGTGCGTTCTTGAGCCCAAAGGGCATCACGCAGAACTGGTAGTGGCCCTTGGGCATGGAGAAGGCTGACCTTTCCTTAGCTCCATCAGTCAGAGAGATCTGCCAGTACCCGGAAGTCAGGTCAAAGGTACTCAGATATTGGGCAGCTCCCAGCCGGTCAATCAGTTCATCCGCCCTCGGGATCGTATGAGCATCAGTCTTGGTCACTGAGTTCAGTCCCCGGTAGTCCACACAGAACCTCAGTTCCGGTTGGGCCCCCGGTGGTGCAGCTTTTGGTACTAGTACCACCGGACTGGACCAGGGGCTGCTGGAAGGTTCAATTACTCCTAGCTCCAGCATCTTAGTGACTTCACTGTGAATTCTGGCCTTCACCTTGTCTGTCATCCGGTAGATCTTTGACTTCACAGGTGGGCTGTCTCCTGTGTCCACGTCATGGATGCACAGGTGAGTCCTACCCGGAACAAGGGAGAACAACGAAGAGTACTGCCCCAGGACCTGGCGGCAGTCCTCCTGCTGTTCAGGAGTTAGGGATGGGGAGAGAATCACTCCCTCCACCGACCCATCCTTTTCTTGAGACGCAAATAAGTCGGGGAGAGGCTCGCTTTCCACGTCCTCTGCTCCGTCAGTCACCATTAACAATATGACTTCGGGCCTCTCATGGTGGGGTTTGAGGCGGTTGGCATGCAGCACCCGTAGGGGCTGACGAGGGGTCTTCAGGTCCACCAAGTAAGTAGCCTTACCCTTCTTCTCCAACACCTCAAAGGGTCCTGACCAGCGATCCTGGAGGGCACTAAGCTCTCCTGGTTCGATCACCCACACCTTCTGGCCAGGCTCCAACTCCACCGGGTGAGCATTGTGGTCATACCACGCCTTCATTACTGCTTGGCTGGCTTCCAAGTTGTCAGAAGCTTGCTTCCACAACTTAGCCATTTGGCTCCGGAAGGCCAGCATGTAGCTCACCACGTCCTGGGGAAGCTTTCTGGGAGTTCTTTCCCATCCGTCTCTCACCAGGCTGAGAGGTCCACGCACAGGGTGCCCATACAAAAGCTCGAAGGGGCTGAAGCCCACTCCCTTCTGTGGCACTTCCCTGTAAGAAAACAGTAGACAGGGTAGGAGGACGTCCCATTTCCTCCGCAGGTTTTCAGGCAGACTTCTGATCATGCCTTTCAAGGTTTTATTGAACCTCTCCACCAGACCATTGGTCTGGGGGTGGTAAGGAGTGGTGAACCGGTAGGTCACTCCACACTCCTTCCACATCGCCCGCATGTATGCTGACATGAAGTTGGTCCCCCTGTCGGACACAACTTCCTTGGGAAAACCCACTCGGGTAAAGATTCCCATCAGGGCCCTAGCCACAACAGGTGCAGTAATGGTCCTCAGAGGTATAGCCTCTGGGTACCGTGTGGCATGATCCACCAGAACCAGGATAAACCTGTGACCAGCTGTAGTAGGCGGATCTAACGGACCCACAATGTCGATGCCCACCCTTTTAAAGGGGGTGCTAACGACAGGAAGTGGTTCCAGGGGAGCTTTCAGCTTCACCCCTGTTTTCCCACTGGCTTGACAAGACACACACGTCCGGCAGTAGGTGTCGGACGACACTTTCATTTGAGGCCAATAAAAGTGTGGGACAAGACGGGCAAAGGTCTTGTCTTGCCCCAGGTGTCCTGCCAAGGGGATTTCATGAGCCAATTCCAGAAGGAAGGCTCGGTAACGTTGAGGGACAACCAAGGCCCGTGACGATCCGTGCATGGGTGCCTTGGGTTCACGTTAGAGGAGGCCATCCTCCCAGTAAATATTATAGTTCACCTCAACGTTCCCTGCTGCCTGGGCTTCGGCCTGTCGCCTCAGTCCCTCAAGGGTAGGGCACTCCTTCTGGCCCTTGCAGAATTCCTCCCTGGTCGGCCCTCCCTCCACGTGCCACTTGGCCGGGATGGGTAGGTCCTCCAGTTCAGTAACATCCCCCTCCGCGGACTCCTGGTCCACCACCTCCGGTGGCCTATCCGTCACACGGGGCGCGGATGCCGAGGCAGGCTTCTCCTTTCCTCGGTTCTTCCCTTGATTGGCAGCTGGCGGTGCCTTGGTTCCAGGCTCCCGCCTAAACGAACTCCCCCTCCGTGTAGTCGCAGACCTTGTGCTGACACAGGCCCAGTCAGGTGTACCCAGCATCTCAGCATGAGTCCGGTATTCCACCTCCTTCCAAGCATTATGCTCCATGTCATTCCCCAGCAGACAATCGACTGGCACGGCAGGGCTTACGGCAACTCGAAGTAACCCTGCAACCCCTTCCCATTCAAATGGAACCTCGGCCACCGGATAGTGGCCCATTCTGCCGTCAGCCATCGGGGCAGGGTGGAGTGCATGGGGAATCACCTGCTCTGGAGACACCAGTTGGCTACGTACCATAGTCATACTGGCTCCTGTATCTCTCAGAGCCTCCCCTCTTTGGCCGTTGATGGTGACCCACTGCCCATACTTTGTGGTATTTGCGGGCACCTGGATCTTAGGAACCATCTCCCGTTCTCCCAGGGACACTAAAGTGACGCCCACCCACTCCCTTCCCTTATCTAAGGGCATCTCCTCCCCGAGCACTACACTAGCTACTCCGGGGGTCTTTCCTCCGATGGGAGGGGGTGGTCTTTTCGGGCACTTCATATCTCCCTTATAGTGTCCGACACCACCGCACTCGTAGCAATGGACAACCCTTGGCTGCTGACTCTGGCCAGGATTAGGGTTTCTGGGTGGGTTAGCCCTAGGGGTGAATCCTGTTCCCTTCCCTTGGGAACTATTTTGGGGGCCTTTAGAGAACTCCGTTTTCTTTTCCCCTCCCTCTTTCTTCTGGGGGGCGCCCTGTCTGGTCTTTTGAGAGTCCCCTCCGGTCCCCCTTGTGGACACCCGGGTACTAGCCCAAATGTCCGCCTCCTCAGCAAGCTTCCGGGGATTGGTCAGCTTGCTATCCACCAGGTGTTGACGCAGTTCAGGGAAACATTTTTCGTGCAAGTGTTCCTTCAACATCAAATCAAACAACCCCTCGTAGTCCCTCACCTCACTGCCTTGTATCCAACCCTCTAATGCCTTCTTTGCATAGTCCAGGAAATCCACCCAATTCTGTGTGCCCAGTTTGTGGCTACCCCGGAACTTCTGTCTGTACTTCTCGGGTGTTAGTCCAAACTTTCTCACGAGCGCCACTTTCATGGTGGGGTAGTGGGTCTGCTCATCCTGCTCCAGGGCCAATAATGTATCCCTACCAGCTGGAGGCATGTATTTATACAATCCCCCTCCCCAATACTTCTCTGGAACCCCATGGACTCTTAATGAGATCTCATAGGCCGCTAGCCACTTGGCGATATCATCACCCGCACTATAACTAGCTACTATGTCTTTTGGCAAATAGGGTTTGGATTCCCTGGTGACTCCTCTTTCTTCGCTGCCACCACTAGGAACAGTGTGTGCCCCGACCCGTAGGATCTGGAGATCTATCTCCCTGAGCCTCAACTTGTGAGCCATCCTCCGTTCCTCTTTTTCATTCTCCAGCTTCGCCAAATCCCATGTGAGCTGTCTTTTCTCCCTCCGGTCAGTGAATTCTGCTTCTAGTAAGCCGTGGCTAGAGACACTGCTGCCCTTCCTTGAAGGTGTTCTGGGCCCCGCTACTAGGTCCCCCACCTCAGGTTGGTACAAACCAGCCCCCTCGCTGTCAGGCTCTCCATCCCTGTCCTCCTTCTCAACCTTACTTTCTCGCCGTGCCTCCCCCCAAGCCCTCAAGCTGGTCTGGAGTTCACCCTTCTTTGCACCTTGGGGACAAAACACCCCCTCTCGCTCACAAAACTCCCTGAGTTGGGCCACAGTATAAGTTTCCACATCCTCCAATACAAACTCCATTTTGCCCACTCAGGTTAGAAGACAGTTGCTTACAGAAGCTATGCAGGGGGGTACCTTTTATAATACCTCCTCCCACCACCAGAAGTAAATTTGGAAAAAACAAAACTCAAAATTAGGAAGTCCGCTTGGAGAAAACTCCCGGTGTAGGCCTATGGACTACCCACAGTTATTGTCGAGTGGACGCAAGCACAGCTCGATCCCACCACTGAACACCAATTTTATGTTGGAAACCGGGCAACCGGGTTAGCAGTCACCAGGTTCCCAGCACAAGGGGTGTCCCACCTAGATTGGTCAAGGCTGGGCCTGAACTGAGGTAGAATAAGGGTAACCTATGGATCTGGCTCCCCCACAATACACAATCCCTCACAGAGGTCACTACACCAGTCTCAGTTCACCCCTGGCACTCCCAGGCTGGTTCTAACACCCCTCTAGCCCCTAGAATGGTCTTTTAGGGCTCCACAGGGCCTCAGATGCCCTTTCTACCACTTACTGCCCTTTTCACGATGAACGGCTCTGCTCGGCGCCGGGTCGACGTCGCTGGACGGCTCCGGTTCGATGTCGCGTCAATCTGTTCCACTTGACGCCGTGTCGATGCCGTCTGGCGGTTCCGGTTCGATGTCGCTGGGCGGCCTCGGTTCGATGTCGCGTCGATCTGCTTTACCTGACGCCGGGTCGATGCCGTGAGGCGGCTCCGGATCGATGTCGCGTCGGCCTTGGCTCGATGTCGTATTCCGGCGTCACAGGGTCACGGTCTCCCCGCTTCCAGGTGTCTCCGGAGTGCGGCCTCCACTCCCGACCTCCGTCGGCTCCACCTCGGGTTCCGGCGACTCCGGAGTGCGATCTCCACTCCCGACCTCCTGCGCGCTTCACCTCGACCTCAGGCGACTCCGGAGTGCGATCTCCACTCCCGACCTCCTGCGCGCTTCACCTTGGTTTCCGGCGACTCCGGAGGGCGGACTTCACTCCCCCGTCGACGCCTCACCTCGACCTCAGGTGACTTCCTACTCGACCTCCGGTGACTCTCCACGACCTCCGTCGGCGCCCTCTCTCGACCTCTGGCGGCTCCGGGTACGACGTCTGCTGTCTGTCAGCGCCGCTTCTCCACCTCGGGCTCCAGGTCTCCAGGCTTCTCGACGTCAGGACTCCAGGAGGTCACTGCTGTACAGGTCAGGAACTTGCTGTTCTTCCTTTGTAAGGCCTGTCCCAAATGTTCAGGTCCTTAAGATGGTTTTTCTGGTCTTGGTCCCACACAGGGCTCTAGGCTGGGCTTGGTCAGTAGGGACTAGCATCAAGGGTGGGTTTCTGGACCCCACTCCAAGCACTGGTTTCCACCCCTGCTGCCTCACTCCTTCCTCCTTCTGAATCTCTGTCCTCTCTCCTCTCCAGTCAAGTGCCAACTGCCAACTGCCAACTGTCAACCTGAGATGGCTTCCCAACATTCTAAACTGCCTCCCTCTATCCCAGGGTTCTAGAATGTTGCAGAAGGTTCTAGAAACCTCTAGTGTGTTCTGGTGATGTCACAGGTGACAATGGGTGGCCACCATTTTGTGTTTCAGGCCCTCAGACAGAAGTTCCAGGGGTAGGGAAAATGGCTCCCTGACACTGCATCAACACTAAAAAGTCTGGTGGTTCCCAAAAAGGAAAAATTATAACAGGGTTTGAGGCAAAAGTGGGACAAAATAAATAATGATGAGGAGGGACCACCCAAAGGGCTGACAGGTCTAACAATATGCATATGTCAAATCGATCGTCGTTCTGTAGCTTTTGTTTAAGGTGAATAATCGTCAAAAGATACAGGTAAGTGAACTCTGGTGCTTTTTGGACAGTGTAATTAAATTTCCAGTCCCCAGCAACTTCTCAATTGAAGAAGTTTATTCTGTTAAGTTTTGTAGCGCAGCGAAACTTCGGCAGTCTTACTTTATCAATAATTCTTGCAGTTAAAAATATATATCAAAAGCAATAGAACAGAGTATTTCAAATAAATCCCTTGAAGGCCCCTTTTACCCATTCATTTGATTTGCCCAAGCCCTCAAGGGTAGATTGGGTTTCCATTATATTTAAATGTGGGAAGTCTGATAATTTTTCGAACGGTTTGTAGATCTAAACGCAATGTCAGTTCTATGGTGGGGAATAAAGCTGACTATGGTCAACTTACTCAAGAGAATGACAACGTAATATTAATAATTGGAGAGGGTGATATCAATCAATATGATATCCTGGCTACTAATATTGATAACAATGTACCCAAACCACCGTACTGTGAAGTTGCCATCGATGGTATCAAAACCATTATGCTTGTGGATTACAGATTAGCATTCTACCTAATTTCAGAAGACTTGTTCAAAAAACATTGGAGCAAGAGAAAAATGTAGAATAATGATATTAAGGCATATGGTTATGGTCAAGCAATTGCTAACATTATAGGTTATTTTGTGTCCTCTATCTCATATGATTCTCACACAATTTTAGAGAAAGTTTACATGGTTAATATGGTAAAACCTTTTTTAGGATGGTTGCATCAAGGCAATCTTGGTATTATGTTGGATACATCTTCGGATGTTCGGGTATATTGTATGGCCATACGTTAAGGGATTGAGGGAGCAATTTCACGATATAAAGATGTTTTTAGAAAAGAGTGGGGTATTTTTGAAGAATTCTCACATGAAATCAAATTGAAGGTGGGGGCGTCACCAGTTTGACACAAACTCATTAATGTGACTGTTAGTAGGAAAGAACATAGCCAATTGCTTCAACAAGTATTAGAGGAAGGTGTAATTGAACCAGTGGATTCATCTGAATGGGTGTCTTCATTGGTTTTAGTAGAGAAAAAAGCTGATTCATTAAGGTTATGTGCAGATTTGAGATTGTTAAATAAACCAATCATCATTGATTGCCATCCCTTACCCAAAATGCAAGAATTGTTGGCACAGTTGGGAGGCGCAAAATGTTTCACATCCCTGGATCTCAAATCTGTATATCACCAGATAATGTTAGAGGAAAGTTGCAGACATCTTATCACCTTTATTACTCCATCTGGTGCCTTTAGGTATGTGCGTATGCCTTTTGGGGGGCATCAGCCGCATTCATGTTCCAAAAATGTACGTTTAATCTATTTAAGAACATTGATGGGATTATGGCATTCCAATATGACATTCTCATTTTTGCTGACTCTATTGAGTCCAATAATTTAAGGTTGTCAAAGGTATTACAAGTTTTATAAGACAAGGGAATGATTTTACCAATGTAAAAATGCAAATTTGTAACTCAAGAAGTAGAGTATTTGGGGAACACCATTTCTGCTAAAGGAATATCCTTCAAGCTGTGTTTGATTTAAGCCTTTGAACAGTTAAAGTAAGCTGACAGATAAATATAAATTAAGATCGTACTTAGGGTTATGCAATTTTACTCCAGATTTGTATGCAGATTTTCTCAAATAGCATTGTCATTGAGGAATTTTCTTTAAAAAAGAGTAAAATTCACATGGTTAATGCAACATCAGGTAGCATACGATATGCTGAAAAAACTCTATTGTAAAGGCAACACTGTTAACTCCTTTCAACCAGAAGTTGCGTTGTTATGTATATGTAATGCAAGCTCTGACGGGTTAGGAGCAATGGTTGCACAGAAAAATCAAACATTAGAAAACACTGTGGCTTTTCTCTCAAATCCTCTTTCATATTCAGAAACTAAATATTCCACAATTGAAAGGGAGGTATTATCATGCACATGGGCAGTAGAACAAATTAAATGTATTTATGAGGGAGAGAGTTCACTATTAAAATGAACCATAAACCCCTTCTGGCTCTATTCAATAGCAATGGTATGAGTAGGGCATGTTCCCGGTTGATTAGAATTTTATCCAAAATATATGAATATAATGTCAAAGCAGTTCATGTACAGGGTATGTTTAACTGCATTGCTGAGTGCCTTTCAAGGTTACATAATTGATCTATTTAATCTGTTTCTGAGACTGTGGAAGAATGTGTTGTCACAGTGATAGGTGATGTTTTCCCTATGTGTGAGAGTGAGTTTTTCAAGGAAGCATGGAGAAAGAGTATTCAGGGAGATCAGGAACAAAAAAAAATTATTGAGCTCAACAGAAAAGTGTGGCCTCGCGAGAAACAACTTTCCCTATCTATGCAGATTTTATGGGAAGTTGAAGACTCGATTTCAGTTGCAGGAGACTTTATATTTAAAGAGGAGGGTGTTGTTCTTCCTAAGGGTATTCGCTACAACATTTTGGAGTCAGCACATAAATGACATCTAGCAGAAACTCTCACCAAAAAGAGAGTTAGGGAAATATTTTGGTGGCCTTATATGGACTCACAAATTTCTAACTGTGTCAAACATTGTTCTATTTGTAGTTATTTAAAAAAAAATCCCCGGGTACCTCCATAGTGGTTCCTATTACCTCAGAATTTCCAAACAGACCCTGGGACAAATTAGCACTGGATAGTTTAGGACCGTATGACAATCTACCTAGATCCAAAGTGTATGCATTTGTCCTTATTGATGCCTTTTTCCAAATGGACTGAAGTTAAATGGGTATCTCAACCCAACACCCAAACAAGAGTGTTTTTTCAACCAAGGGTTGCCATCCAACATTGTCACTGTCAATCGAAAACAGTTCACATCATATCAATTCCAAAAATGTTTCAAATATAACAATTGTGTGAATTTGAAAACTTCTCTCTAATCACCTAACATGAATGGGATTATAGTGAAGGCTCTATAAGCTGCTTTAGCTCATAAAGTTGAAGTCATGGAATTTGTTGAAGGAACCATTTGGGCATGTCAACCATTACCTAATTTGAGTACTGAATTTTCATTTTTTTCTATGCTCAAAGGTCACATACCACTCACTGTTCTTACTCCATCATGGTTGAAGAAAGAGTTACTTATTTTTTTATATTAACAGAATAGATGGAGAAGTTAAGGAAAAGATGGAAAAGGCAAAGTTTGTCAAATGTAACAAACAGTCACAGAGGTAAACAGTTGTAATCATGCTAGAATAGAAGTACAGTTGGGTGTTTATTGAAAGAGGAAATATCAAACCAGGTCATTCCACAACTAGGGGGCATTACAGTTCATAGTCAGCAACCAGGAAATTCCAAATCAAAGTGATTTGGTAAAGGAAGTGTTCTAGTCTGATGGCATGGCCGGAAATGTTAGCTAAAGGAGGACCTTTCTTTTTAGCATGTTATGACTAGACAGAGTGCCTTGACCTGTACACTTTCTGTGAATAGCAGTCAGTGAGTAGCCTCGGAGACCTGGAAATGTGACCATGATTAATTGGCAGAAGAGCTGAAGTTGATTGTGGGCGTCGACTCAGCCAACCATAGTGGATATACCTGTTCACCCATCAAGAGGAACCAGGGGTTAGCTCTAGACTGAAATCCTCACTGGTGACAAAGGCCTTAGGTCAATCCAGCCAAGGAAGTAAGACTTGCCAATAATGGTTGGATGTTATGGAGCAGCCTTCCACATATATGTCACACCATTGAAAATGTACGCTATGCAGGTTAAAATCTCTGCTGCAGAGATTTTAACCTTGAATTCATAATTTATTCATTACACCTTTGTTGCTATTTACTGCCACATTTACTGAAGGGTTTCAGATGTGCCCAAGAATCAATGCATACCGAGTGGAGAGTGAAAGTGCTGCCATGAGGCTGCCACAAAGTCCTGCAGATAGAGAAGCGAGAAAATACATTCATGCTACACTGTGATCTGTAAAGACAGAAAATGTGTTGAAGCATGGCCACAGTGAGATAGGGAGTGTGAAGCTATAAAATCACCATGATGTGCATGCTGACCAAATTTACAGGAATGTGGTGCTGCGGGGTTGCAACAAGGTTAGTGGTGACTGAGTGGATAGTGAATTATGACAAACAGGGACCACCTGAGATCCATGTAAGCATTTAAAGCAGATAAATATTGTGAGTGCTACACTAGATCAGATCAGCGCAGGAAAAACACTGGTGATTGACATAGACAACATTCCAAGAATATCAGCATGTCTGAAAGTGATACAGGGGTTATTCTGAAGATGGCAGCTTGTTGCTAAAGGGAATCAGGAACCATCTTTGACTTGACCTCCTTACATGGCATGTGCAATGGAATTTCTATGTCACACCACATTTTGTCACAAAACTGACATGCTGTAAGTATTTATTTCGAGGATTTTGTAGTATGCCACTAAAATGAATACAAAATGTGAAACAGCCATATCAGCATGCTGAACAACATATTGGCAAAATTGCCACCTTACCAATGTGCGCTAATCCAATATGCATGTGAAGATACCCTGTATTCTCATCAAGAAATGTTTCATTCTGTCCAGACTCTCACCATCGGGAAATGTCGCCAGAAATCCATTGGGAATCCAACAAGTGGACCCGATCAGCAGACTGTTACTATGTACTTCATGTAATCAAACGTATTCGTTTTTGAGTCTCATTCAAAAAGATTGCCATCAATATGTCTCTGACCCTAGCATTAAAACACCAGCATGCTTAATCTCTGCACGTTTTCTCAGATAAAGTACTGTCTATCCCATGGCAGTTCATGAGTGTGTACAACTCTCAAATCTTCTCTTTTTTTGTGTGAATGTACAAAACATGTTCTGTAGTGTGTCCACAATTCAACCATGTATACAGGTATGATTGTCAATATGTTGTAATGGCACCTTGCAGTAAGCCTCAAGGGCCTGCCTGGAAGCAGGCTACAGATTGCTAATACCTTAAGAAATACATCTTTGCAGGCTATTGGCTTTATTTCAGGTTTGAAGGAGTGAGAACTCTGACATACCTATGGAACTCCACTGACTCCTCTTGCCAGTGTGCACCACCTTCAAAACCACATGCATCATCGAAAAGGCCACGGATGTACAATTATCATCTATTTCTCAGTATTAAAATTGTGGAATTGGGGATGACAAGCACATTTTACATGAATTATTCCTTTCTGGGTTAAGAAAAAATGGGTTCTTCCGCTTTACCTGCCCCAACCCACTTATTCAAGCATTCCCTGTAGGGTGCATCTTGTGCCAGACTTTTAATCCTGTTCATGAAATCAAGGTTTTGGAAGGAAGTCCATGAACACATAAATTAAAAAGTGTGACATCGAAATTTTATGCACTTTTGGGTGGCAAATATTGCTACTTCAATGGTCTGGCTAGCAATCCTTCTGGAGATGTACTTGCTCTATTTTCCTTCTAGCTTCTGTAATGTTTTCATCTGTAGCATTATTTGCTGATGTGTACTGTGGTCCTAACATGAATCTGATTTTTACAGCATTGTTTGTTCACTTACACCATTTCATAATTTTCAGTTCTACAGGTCACTGTTATCAATAATGTGCTTTCTTGCATTGTCCTCACAGACCCTTCTGTTTGCTCTCAAGAAAGCTGCACAAAATGCTGTGCTCAATGCAGACATTAATTGCAAAAATCAGTAACTCCTGTTTGTGACCCACCTGGGTTCATACAATTTTTAAATTACCTATCCAATATAATTGTTTCACTAGCACAACGTATCAAACATAATCTAAAACCTATTTTCAACGCCCCTAACACAAACTACACGTATTGCTCTTGCAGTGTTTTTCAGACTGATACCACATTTTCAAGCTGAGTTCAGATGATGACACACCCTCAGATCACACTAAGTGGTCCTGTTTAAGGCCCAAAGAAGTCAAGTAGTGGGGCTGGAATAATTGTTTGCAGCTATTGCGCAGCCACAAAGTTGAGTACCTGGAATGCTGCATATTGAAGTAGCTCTTATACTGTTTTTAACTCAGTTCACCATGCAGATTTCATTCACATCAATCACTGCCCATGGGTATTACCCAAATATTCCTATCAGTGGTTGGGTGAAGTTATGAAGTCGACAGACTTGCAACCTTGTACATTCTGTTTAATTTGCAAGGTTGCAAGGTGCAACTTGCAAGGTGTGAAAAGCCTGGACTTGTGGCCCTCTGTTATAGCTGAAAGGTATTCCTGCTGCTACTCAGGGTCATTAGTGAAAGGACATGAACTGCAATGGTTAAGTAGTAGTCCTATTTCAGGTCCCTTGTCACTTGCAAATCTTCTACCCAGAGCTGTATCCCACACACCCATACCATCAGTTGCTTCGAGAGCAGATCCCCCCACACTTGCAGAGCCCCTTTCTAAAGCCCACTGAAGTGAGGTAGTCTATCATTTCCCCCACACGTTTCCTGTCTGTTGCTGGACTTCCAGTTATCGTTTCCGGTCACAAGCTATATCATCATTCATAGGGGCAACATTTTGCTGTTGGAAATTCGAAAAGTAAGAAAACTTTGACTGCCTTTGCAGAGGGAGATGTCATGAGTGTTTTTCAAATATAGATTATTTTCCAACCCGATTTCACACAGAACATACTTCATCAGGGTTGAATATGAATTATATGTTACCACTCTTCATGTACCCCAACAAAGACTTAACCTGATTTAAAGACAGTGTAATCCCATTATGACTGCATTGTAACTCGTGGATTTTGCCTGAAAACTAGGGTATGCTAAATCCACTTTTTCAAAGATCAATTGAACACGTGTTGTGACTTCCTTTTGATGGCGCCTACAGCTGTTAGACTCAGAAGAACTTTCATAGATAAATGTCATAGGTCTTCGTATTAACATCAGAGTCCATGGCGCCTTTCCAAGTCTGATTGTTCATGGGCATCCATCTTCCCACTCATGTAACATGTGTTGATCCAACATGCTTGCATTTGCTTTGGCCATACACCTCCTTGTTTTTCATCTTCTAACAAATATGTACAACTGTGTCTATGGATGAAAGTCAATACTATATATAATTCATTAAGGAACTCGGGAGTCAGACATTTTTTATCCTCAAAGGATTTTACTTTCGATTACTATGCATGCCTAGAACTAAATTATTAATTTCTTTTAGTTTATTAGTCTGACTTCCTGGTTTATGGCTGATATGTATTATATGGTTAGGCTACAATTTAAGACCATTCATTGGCATATGGGCCAAACCTTATGACAGCTTCACAAAACCAATGTGCACTAGAGCTGACCTAGTATCTCTACATGCATGGTGATGCTAGAGTTTTACTGCTCAGAGAACTGTTAGAAGATGTTTTAAATCAAATCCGGATACCCACTGTAGACCAGAATTATAACATAAAATGTATTAAGCGCACACTCACCCGTAGGCATCTTGGAGCTGAATAACAGATGTTTATTGTTACCCAACTCAATGGTATTCATGTTATCGACCTCAGATAGATGAATGACTGAGTGGACCCGCTAGGTCGAACACAGGCCCCTGCAATGGATGCATTGGTCCACTGAGCCACCAACATTAGACCCATCACTTTATCACATCTGGATACCCACTGTAGGCCAGAATTATAACATAGCATGTATTTGTAAAGCGCACATTCATCTGCAGGCATCTTGGCGCTGAAGAACAGATGTTTATTGTTACCCAACTCAAAGGTATTCATTTTATCGACCTCAGATAGATGGAAGGCCGAGTGGACCTGCCGGGTCGAACATAGGCCCCTGCAATGGATGCATTAATCCACTGAGCCACCAGACCTGACAAGCCTTCTAACATTCAACCCATCACTTTTTTCCAGAAAGATGCCCTAAGTGTGATGGGCATGCCCAAACAGTGCTTCCGCGGCTCGAAGTAGAACTCAAATAGTTCATTTTTGACAGGGACAAATACGGCTGAATGGTTTTTGCTACTGCAGCAGTCTGATACAGGAGGAACACAGTCTATCAGGGGATGTATGACGTTACAACGCATGCTGTTACAACGCATGCTGTTACAAAGAAAGTTTTACAACGCGAGTGCATTGACAACGCAGGACATTACAACGCAAGTCTTTACATCGACTTGCACTAGATGGCGTGCTAACATTAAAAAAGTGTAATTTACTATTCCAACTCCAGTCCACGTAACAGTAGGGAAGGTGTTGGGATAGTAAACTACACTATTTTTAATGTTAGCACGCCATCTAGTGCAAGTCGATGTAAAGACTTGCGTTGTAATGTCCTGCGTTGTCAATGCACTCGCGTTGTAACAGTTTCGTGGTAATGGTAGTGCGTTGTAAAAGTTGCGTTGTAAAGGTTGTTCCCCTCTATCAGGTTTCAATGCACTGCCTTTTCGGAGGCTGGCCAAGACTTATTTGTAGTTATCCATTTATGGTGACTCAGTGAGCTAAAAACCGATGACTGAGTTTTGTTCCAGAATATTCACGAGTGCCTGAGATTAATTCAAATAAGTATCCAAACACTTTCTAGTTTATATCAGGATATTTCACTTATATGTAAACAGGTGTGCGTTGAAGGGGCTAGTGCATGGGCCATACATGTAAAAGTTATTCTGAAGTTCATTGTTTGAGCACCACCTTTTAGAAAGGCAAACAGACCTGAACAATGGGATAGTTAAGGTTACATGTAACAATTAACCCTTTGAGGTGATGTGAGCATACCAGTATACAGAATGTGTTTATATTTCAAAACCATTGAACAGATCTTAAAATCCTAATTAAACGTTGATGTAAGTCTGATACTGACCAGCTTCAGGTCTGGCTGGATCATCTTGATGATCATCAACTTGGCCAGTGAGTAAATTAACTTAATCTTGTCTAATATCCTGTTGCATATAATTGTAATGTTTTGGTGAAGCACATCAAGAAGGTTCTTGTACAACTGGGCTGTGAACCCATGTAACCTGTGTGAAAAGGAGCTTGTTACCTTGCCAGTTTCTTTTGTGATATTTCCAGTGCTGGAACTGGAAAATATTTACTTCGGAAACCCATACATTTGGGGCCAAGGTGTGGCAGAAGAAAATGTAGAGAAACAAGGGTGGACTTTGAAAAGCAGATTCTGACAGTCAATTTATACATTTATTTTAAAGCTTCTGCTGCAAAGAGTTAACAACAAGGACATATGTGACAGTAAACCAATTCTACATTACTTAAATGCTCACAAAGAGGCTGCATTTTAAAATAGCTGACTGGATTAGGAGACTTGCTGCAGAGATCATGGTGTGCCCAGCAATGTTTAGGAAATTATATTAGAGGTAAGACATTTCTAATGGTTACTCAATTCTGGGAGAGTTTGGTGTTTTGTCTAGTTGCAGTTTTGACTTCTAAAGTAGCATAGAGGGTCAATGTGCCTGCTGGAATGCACATTCTGTAACATGCAGATCACATTTTTGTATTTTATTTGGATAGGTAAGTGGGCTACTCCTTTTGAGATAGTTTGTTCACTTCTGGTTCATATGTTGCAAGCCTAACATAGCACAGTGATCTATTCAGCAGTATTAGACCTGACAGTCTTAGGATGGTCTTCCGCCCATCTTTTTGCCCTCCTCCTCCACTTTTCTCACCTTGTTTTCGCTGGTATTAGGACCCTCCAAACTATACCACTACTAACCAGCACTAAAGTGCTTGTGCTCTCTCCCTTAAACATGGTAATATTGGCTCATACCCCATTGGCATATTTATTCTACTTATACGTCCCTAGTAAAAGGCACTACATGTGCCCAGGGTCTGTAAATTAAATGCTACTAGTGGGCATGCAGCACTCCTTGTGCCACTCATCTAAGTAGCCCTCTTGATGGCAGTGACTCACTTGGGGCCACCGGGGTCTCCTCGTACCTTCTCTCAGCCTTCCATACAAAATGAAAAGTCGGAAGAACAGTGGAGAATATACCATTAATTGTTTTATTCAAATGCACTCGGAGTGGAGCCCCATCTGCACAGTCTCGAAGAGTGGTACAGAGGGAACTGATATCAGCAAGCATAGAGATACATTATGAACATTTCATAGTAGGGCAAAGATACGCCTACAGTGGAATTTTCCAGACAGATGCAGCTGGTCAATGAAATATAAAAAAATAAGCTTCGGTCTCGTATCTCACACAACCTAGCACAGTCCTTGTTTCACCCTGCGGCCGCCACCAGACAAGTGGGAGAGGGCCTCTATCTAGTGAGAAAGGTATGCGCTAATATGAACAGTTTATTCATTACTAAGGCAAAGCTTCAACATTTCAGAAACAAAACTTAACAGAGGCTTTTTCTCAGAAACGGTAAAGGATTAGTTTCAATCATCATTCAAAATGGCTTCTAAACGGAAATTGGTGCCGCAAATGCTCACTTACATAGGGCACTACTTAAGCAATCTCTGATCTATTCTAACACTCTAACCATGTGTTAGGCCTGCCATTGCAGGGCCTGTGTGTGCAGTTTTCACTGTCATGTCGACCTGGCAAAATAAACCTTTTTCCAGACCTAAACCTTTTTCTTAATACAGATTCGACACCCCAAGGGTAGGCTCTGGATATCCCAGAGAGCATTGTGCAGTGTATTTGAAAAGCAGGAAATGTGTGAAAAACTCCCATATTTGTTTTCACTACTGCAAGTTCTATCTCTCTGATATGATAACTCTGGGATTACCTTCTTACATTTTATGAGTGTAGTTTCCAATTGGGAAGAGATAAAACCTTCAAGTCTGGTGTTTCTGGAATCAGAATTTGAGAATCCACACTTATGGTAAAGCCGCATTTTAAATTGCAATTCTGAAAATGCCACTTTAAGAAAGTTCACATTCAAGAAAAGAGCCACTGTTGATGGTCATTTAGCAATACCAGTGATTTTTGTTTTAATTTCGGGAATGTGCAAATCAAACTTGGTCACCCGTTAATGTGTATTTCTACTCAGAAAAACTCGGCAAATGATTTTTTTAGAACATCACAATCATACAAGGATGGTAGACACACATTTGAAAACAACCTATAGATCTCTTTAGAAACATCAAAACCACAACACATTTCACAATCCATCACACATAAGAAAAAACATGATATGATACCCTATAGCCTATGTGTACACTTGTAGGACTGTCTGTATCCTGGATCATAACCAAAAGGAGCTACACAAATTGCTACCAATTTGTAGCTCCTGGTTGGAGGGTTTATGCTAGAAGCGAAAACACAAACTAAACCAGTGGCACATCACTGGGATACTTCTTTTAGACCATTAACATGGATCATGCCCTTGTCAACGTGTTTCGAAACCTGAAAGACTTGGGGGTTCTCCTCAGGACTCAGAAAACCTGGATACTCTAAAAGAGAAACGCATGATGTCTTTTAAGATCTCATAGTTATATGTGTGGGAGAAGACCTTCAATAGCTGTTAGTTCAACTGTTTACCTTTAACCAAGGTGTAAATCAGTATTTCAGTCTTCAAAAAGACTTCTTATTGGGATTGTACCGCAAGGCTTTCTATGAAACATTAAAAAATGGTGTTTTAAGAAAACGCACCATGTCTCTAATAATCTTTAACGTTTTATTGCTTGCAGGCGATATAAACATGTACTCACAAATCACTAATGAAAACTTGCCAGCCCCTTGTTGCTGAATTCAATCTTACAAACTCCTTCCAATGTAGAGAAATTTGTGAAAAAACAGAGGGGCATATTCTCAAGGATCTATCGCCGAGTTATCGGCACTTTAGTGCAGCCAAAGTCATGATAAATTCATCGCACCATTCACAAGCTGGTGCTAACAGCCCATATCACCAGTTTTCCCGCGATAGCAGCCACAAAAAACATTGCCACAGATGACCCCGGCAATAATTGCTAATGAGATGCAGACTAGGCGTTCCCGTGTAAAAAGCCGCGACAACACCACTCTGCAACAATCTCAACGACCAGCCAGATCGGTGATAAGAACACAAAACATGCGATAAGGCGCTTTAGCTGCAGGAAATTAAAACCTGCTCTGATCTGGTGTAAAGTCGGACGTCAACCAGCACCAGACAAGGAGCACAGCCCAGAGCCACTAATGAAGAACAGCAGATGCCATGGAGCTACTCATCATGCAGCTCGGAGCCCCAATAGGGCAACAACACCCACCGCCACCACCCCCAGGCCGCCACCCCCCCGGGCCCTAGCCCGCCCCCCCTTTGGACAAAGATATTGCACTATTGCACACCAACTCCACAAATTCATGAACCACACAATTCACCAGTAGTCGCACAATCACAACACCTAACATACATGTGTGGTCAGAAAAAGGAGAATCATACATTCGCATAATTGCTGCCCTACTTGTTCAGTTTAATCATTAAAGCGCCGAGACACCCTTTGGGTATTTGCGCGCTGTAAAAATCGCAAAAATAAATAAATAAATAAATAAATAAAATAAATAAATTCATCTCAGAACATCAAAATAATCAGTTTATTATAGAATTAACCCAAAACAACAATTCTGAAGAGTCATGGTGGGTCTTCTCAGGACATTCTGTAAGTCACAGCCAGCAAGACAAAAACCTAGATAAGAAGGTGTGTCATGCGCTCATCAAAGTACAGGAGAGAGAGCGAAAGAGAGAGAGAGAAAGAGAGAAAGAGAGAGGGAGAGAGAAAGAGAAAGAGAGGGCGAGAGAGAGAGAGAGAGAGGGATAGAGAAAGAGGGAGAGGGAGAGGGATAGAGAAAGAGGGAGAGTGCTGGAGAGAGAAAGAGGGAGAGTGCTGACACTGCAGACCCAGGCCTCATTGCTCACCTGCTGCCACCGGTGTGTCTCCAACCACGTGCCAGTACACACTGCAGTCCCCCAGGTCCCTCATCTGAAACAGTTGCCATAGACATGAATGGCAGAGTCCATACAGTAGCACACGCCATCATTGCTTGCCCGCTCCTGCGCACACAGGCTGCTGCACCCCAGCCCCTCCAGCTGCCCAGCAGAGATTGTCTGCCCCTGCGCAACCAGGCTTCACTGCTCAGCTTCCGCCACCAGCATGTCTCCAAGAGGGCCCACCACGTGCCGGTGGGAGCTCCGGCCCCGGGACATGCAACCATGGCCCCCTCTACATCATGCAGCCCCGCACCACGGGCCACCAGGTCACACACTTAATTCTGGGTCTTGGTTTTGCCATGGCAGAGAACATATCAGTGCACACAGCCTCATCGAAGGCTGCACACCCGCTCGGCCCTAGAGGTGCCACTAACTCTGTGAACCATGAGGCAACGCCACGTGTTGGTAGGCCCGCACTGCCCGCTGGCTCAGGCCTACACTGCGGTCCAGCAGGGCTCACACTAATGCCACCATTCCGGACCGCCAGGATGGCGCATCATCGCAGGCTGCACACCCGCTCAGCACTTAAGGTGCCCCTATCTCAGTGCACAGAAGGACACAGTCCCATGGCGGTGTGCCTGTGCCTGCTGCACTGTAACCGGTGCCACCAAGTCTGTGCACCGCAAGCCATGGACCATTTATGATTGAGTCCCATGGTGCGGTTGCCATCATGTCAGCCCCGGCACTGGGCAATGTGATGTGGCAGGGCCCTAGGCCCTCATGCATAAATGATACCCACACGGAGACACCCAGTTGGAGAGTGGAAATGGCGTCCAGCATGTGTGCCAGGCCCTTTTTATTGGCAGGGTCACATGTCCTGTGATGCCGGTGCTGAATGGGTGTGGTGTGAACCAGCCGTGAGGGAGGGGCTGTGGCATGCTTACAACTAAACCTGTGAGCAGCAGATCCCTACAGGGAAGACCTGGGACATGTAGCGTTGTCCCCCTCCTGTGAGCGTAAGCGGAGTGGGCTGGCCTGGCATATGCCAGTCCAGCGTAAGGGTGTGAACAATGACCCCGGGGCCCTGAGTGTGCTTCTGTTCTGGGCTGGACAGGGAAGTAACTAATGCGTGTGTCTCCGTTCTAGTGTTGGTGCCACCGGGAACGCAATCGGCAATGTGTCACCCTGTGACCCAAGTCCCACAACATGAGCAACATGGACGTAAGGGGGAATCATTGACCCTACACTCATCCATACCTCAACACTTGCAAGATCATAGACATGACACATCGGTGTGACAATGAATGTTTAATGCACAATCAATGGAGTGTTGTAGCTGGAGCAGTACAGGGTCATGCAAACCCCACCTTGCAGCGTTGGCCCGTTGAGAGCCAGCCAGAGTCCTTCAGGGAATGACAAGTACATCAGAAGTGGAGTAGTTCAGTCTGCAGTCAGATAGCTGTGTCATTGGCGACCAAACAGAATATGGCAGTCCATGTCGAGGTCCGAGGTGAGTGTCGCAGAGTGCATTGGGGGACAGTGGAAGGTGATGATGCAGAGGGCAGAACCAAGCAGAAACAGGCCAGATGGCGGAGATGCATGCTACTGCGTCCTCCTGACCACGGAGGCAGATTCATCCGCATCTTTGTCCTCTGTTGTTGCATGTGCCTCACATGTGGGTGGTGGTGTTGTGTCTCCAACACTGTGTGGCACTGACACATCAGGGGCCAGAGTTGTGGATGGAGTGGTAGCAGCAGCATGCATCAGTGCCAGGCCTTATGGCAACAATGCCATGAGGAGGGTCTTTATGGCATTGAGGGACCCAGCTACCTCTCTCTGGTGTGCAGCCACTCTTTCCGCCCGCGTCCGCTCCGTGTCCTCCATGAGCCTCCGCATGAGTCCCAACTCCCGGGCGGGCTCGCTGGAGCCACTCTGACTGGACATTTGTTCTTCTCTCTGAGTCAGGACTCTGGCAATGTCAGCCTTGATTCGTTGGAGGGCATGGAGCGGACTGTGGGTGTCCGTCAGTGACTGTGAGTGGTCCCTGATGGGACTCAAACACCCATGTATGGCATCTAGTTTGTCTGCCATGCAGTCGAACCCCACCTGCACCTGTTCAGCCAGCTTCTCCTGGCACCCCAACACACGGAGTTGGATGGCCATGTGTTTGTCGTGGGGGTCCTGGGAGGCAGCCGTGGTGGTGGGTGCTGCCTGCTATGTGTATTCTGCAGAGGTGGGTTTTCCTCGTAGCAGCTGGGCTGCCCTGCTCCTGGAGGTGGGGTGCAGAGGCTCTCCATGAGCTGTTGGAGGGCATCGGAGTCAAAGGTGTGGTGGTCCTCTTCGTCATCAGAGAAGAGAGGTTGGGACTGCTCTGCAGAAGGTGTTGAATTTCCCTCTGCAATGTGAAGGGGAGATGCAGTTTAACATTGTGTTCACATGTATGTTGATGCATTGTACATGTTTACATGCAGACTGAATGACAGTGTACATTGGGACTGTTTGTGGTGATCTGCCTATATGATGCGGGACAGTGGACATTTCAACAACATCACGGATGTGTGTTTGTGCTTATACATTGTCAACTCACATTTCCCTGCACACAAGTGGCACCAGTTGTGTCCTCTATTCTGTTGTGGACGTGTTGCAGATTGTGCCACATCGTTGTCAATGTTGATGTGCTCTGCATGTGATGTGTGTGTGCCACATTTTGGGGGAGTCACCCCTGCAGCTCTGATTTGGCTGCCCCTTATCCCTTACATGCGGTGTGCCTCTGACTTCTGTGCTTATACAGTGCTGGGATGTTGCATTCTTGGATGCATTGGTCTCTTGGTGGAAGTTGGGGGTCTGGGGAATGGTTTGTCTGCAGATGTGCTATGCTTAATTGTGCATGTGTGCTATTGTGCCCATCTCCCCCAGTCCCTGGTCGTTACTCACCCTGTTGCTGTTGTGTCTGGTCATGTTGAGCAGTATCTGGTCCCCCGACTCCTGCCACCGTCTCCCCACTGATGACTGTGGACACCATTTCCTCCATCTCGTCCAGCTCCTCCTGTGGCACTGGGTTCCCACCTCCAGTCTGCATTGCTGCCTTCCGGTTGTTTGCGAGTTTCTGCTTGGTTTTGCGCTTGACATCATTCTAGAGCCTCTTGACCTCTTCCATTGTCCTCTTCAGCACTCCGACTGCATTCACCTTGTCCACGATGGTCTGCCATATTCCATTTTTAGTTCCCAGTGACACAGTGGAGGTGACAAACAGTAGTTGGTGGAGTTCTACAACCTCCATTATCAGGATCCTGTTTTCCTGCGGACTGAACCGCTTCTTCCTAATCTTCTTGTCCTTGCTCTTCCCTGACCCCGAAGTCCCAGGTTGGTCCTCTGGGGGCTTGTGGGGTTCTGGTTATCCTCTGCACTTGCTCTGGCTAACTCCATTGTGCTTTGCTGTTGTTTGGCTTTTGTATGTGTTTTTTTTTCAACTTTTATAGTGCATTTTCCCGCATGTTGCGTGGGGATTGCAGGCCTGTGGCTGGTTTTCGTTGATTATTGTATCGCGATTGGCATCATCGCCGCTTTTTTCACATTTTTGCGGCGTAACATTGATTTTAACGCGTTCATTTGACGCGTTGTCGTGGGACTATCGCATGGTGCCGCCGGCTTGGAAATACCACGTTAACACTGAGTTATTTTCCCGTGATAGACTGCGATGTGAAGAGTTGCATTAAGCTAATTTTGCGTTAGTTTTCACACGCTCTTGAGAATATCCCCCAGAGAGTGTGTGTTAGACGTTGCTTTTTAAGCATGTTTACCCCAGACTTTTTGCTTTTTGGCCACCTGGTTTTGACCTTTTTTTTGTTGGTTTTGAGACTCTGGGCACCTTACCACTGCTATTCAGTGCTAAAGTGCATATGATCTCCATGTAAATTGTTTTTTCCATAATTGACTTATTTGATTTACTACTAAGTCCCTAATACAGTGCACAGGTGTGCCCAGGGCCTGTAAATCAAATGCTAATAGTGGGCCTACAGCACTGATTGTGCCACCCACACAAGTAGCTTTTCAAAGGTGCCTCAGACCTGACACTGCAGTGTCTGCTCACTGCTTTCAAATGCCATGTCGACCTGGCAAGTGCACCCACTTGCCAAACCCTAGCCTTCCCTTTTCTTACATGTAAAACACAGTCGGGTAGGCCTAAGGTACCCCTGAGGGCAGGGTGTGGTGTATGTGAAAGGTGGGACATGTACTGGTGTGTGTTACATGTCCTGATAGTGAAATACTGTGTAGTTGGTTTTTCACCATATAAATGCTGTCTGTCCCTTACGCTAATATGGGGGTTACCTTGTAACATCTTACAAGCCTAACTTTCCATTGGGATATATAGAGATTAGTATGCCTGAACTCAGGATTTAAAAATACATATTTTCATAAAGATGACTTTTATATTATGTATTTGAAAATACCACACTTAGGAAGTGGGTATTTTCTTGTCTAACCATCCTGTGTGTCTCTCCCTGTTTATGTATTCCCCATCTGGGTTCCGAGTGGCAGGAGATGGGGGGTGCATTCACACTAGGCAGACACAAGGGTGGGTTGAGGTGTTTTCTGCCTTTTGTGGGTGATTCATAGCTAGGCGGAATAGACCTGGCTGCACTTAGAGAAGTTTGAGGAAAAGTCGCTTGCACCTGACTGGACTGTGGATGCCTCTCACAAACTTGTCTCCACCTCCTGGGGTGAACCTGGCCTGAGCCAGGCTAAACTGGTTTATGTGTGCCAGAGGAACGTTATTTGTACCAACTTCAAAGGAAAATGTGGTATAAATATTTGGACCCTGACACCAAGAACTTTACATTACTTCTGGACTAAGGAACCTGCCAGGAAGAAAAGCTGGAAGAGCTGTGAGGAGAGACTACCACTTTGCTGTGTGCTTTGCTGGGTTGGCCTGAAGTTGCTGCTTCTGTCTTGGGCAGGGAAAGGACTGGCCTGTGCTTTCTACATCCCAAGTATCTCCAAGGGCTTGATTTAGAGCGCGCCTCCTGTTGGAAGTTTCAGGGAAATCAAAGACTTCAACATTTTTTGGGTACTGGCTTCTGGAACTGGATGTTTCAGCTGCCACAGAGGAGAAAAGGTAACCCGATGCCGTCAAGGATGCTGCTGCCAGCTCAGTGACCTGAAGGTACCATCACACTTAGCATCGCAACCCTCGTCCTACCGATGATGCCGCCCGGAGCCTCCAGCGAGGCGCTGCTTGCACGGTGACCGGTGGGCACCACACTCCGCACTGCCTCACATCACACCACTGCCCTGGTATCAGTGACGATGCCGCAATGCTGCCACGACACAGCTGTCTGCACCGTGACCTGTGGACACCGCACATGGAGAACACAGAGCACCAGCCCACTTTGGAATGCAGGTCTGGTCTTACCGAAGCTGCCCCCCCAAGCTGACATCAATGCCGCTGCCTGCACCGTGGTTTGGGTGCACAGCTCGTAGGTTACTTGGCATACTGCCCCATCCCACACCGCAGTCTTGGCTCACCAAGGCCAGTGCCATCGACACCAGCTCATCAACCGACGCCGATGTTTGCACCACAACTAGTAGACACCCATACTATGCATTGCCCCATCTCGCACCTCAGCCTTGGGTCTACCGATGACAGCGATTCAGCACCGACTATGCCATTGCTTGCATCGTGACCTGTCAGTAATGCAACGAGCACTGCTACACTTTGCACCGCAGACCTGGTATCATTGATGTCACTGGACAACTGTCACCAAGCCGCTGCCTGCACCATGACCTGAGGGCACCACACATTGCACCGCTCCACTTCGCACCACATTCCTGACACCTGCCGAGGCCAGCGCTCCTGACTTAAAACTCACAGAGTTTGACCTGCAACACGTGTGACTTCAAGGGCCCATCAACTCTTGTACTGATATCCGGTAATGACGCCTGCCGCCGGCGCTCCTATAGAGCTCAATACAAGGTCTGACACCCTGCATCTCCAAAGGTACAGTGTTAAGGGTCTCCCTGACACCGTAGCTGGCCCACGACACTGTGACCGGCCAGAACTGTCAGATTTGTTCGTTCAGGATGACGTGATAGCCCCACCTGTGAAAATTGAGGTGGTTGAGTCCTTCCCTTACCTAGGAGTACTTTTTGACAAGAACCAAACGTGGTCACAGCTGGTTGAGAGAAGGGCCATAGGCATGGAGAGGAGTATAATGGCAGTAAAATCATTCTCTAATAGGCTGGGTGCAAAACCATTAGTCCTCATCAAAAAGATCTATCACGCCAAGAACTAAGTCAGCAGCAACCTATGGGTCAGGCGTTTGGGGTATGGCACCTATCAACCCACTCCAGACTATAGAGAATATTTTTTTTTAAATCTCTAACCTCTCTTACGCAATCCTATTCTAATTACGTCCTTCATACAGAACTGGGCTTACCATATATTATGGACTCCACTAGATTAGCCCCGCTCCTATTGTGGCCATCCATATGGTGTAGGGACATGGTCCCCCTTACACAAAATATTTTAATAGATATCTGAAAACTGGAGAACTACAGTAGGATCAGATGGCTGAAGTATGTTGACCTGGAATTGACCGCTATGGGGTTAAAAGATCTCTTTAAGGACCCAACTGCCTGCAGAAAGACGTCTAGGCAGAAGGTGGTCGACACATTTCTGCTGCGGGCCCAATACATTCACAGGGAAAGGAACTATTGTAACCAGTCAATTATCATGTATGAATCAACTCCTATCTAGCTGACATCCCTAAATCTCATCATAAATTCATTCTACAGAGATTTTGCCTGCATCTGATACCGCTGATGCTAGGATATCCGGGCAGAAGATTCAGGCATTCCGAACTGTTTCTTTGCCCCTGCGATACCCAATCCCCCCAAAATGATCTGCACTTATTACTCTTTTGTACCAGCAGGAAAGAGATACATTTATTTTCCTGAATTCAAAGCGGCATAATTTTAAATTCAGTCGGGATGCACTATAATTTTTAAAATCCCTCTCCATCCCTTATGTCTGTTTCTCAGTAGCGTCATTCTTATGGGCTTGTATGAAAAAAAGGAAACAAGCGGGCCCATAAGCTAGGCCTGGGACTCTTTTAACTCTTTCTTATTGATATATTCCGACATTTTATTAGCTGATGTTTCAACCTATATTTTAAAACGATATAAGGGTATATGCGGATGAATTGTAATATATAATAAGATTGACTGGGCACTCTCTTTATTATTAGAAACTGGGTTTTTGTGTACACTGCTGTTGTTTATGTAATCTTATTTTATGTACTTTTATGATCTTATCCAGAAAGATCGAATAAAGTTTCTGAATGAAGTTTCCTGGTGTCAAACAAAAAATGCCACAAGGACACATTCAGCATGTTTCCCCAGAAATAGCTGCCGGAACCAGAATCTGACAGGATCCCCCTACTTTGCAGCCCTGTTTTCATAGTTCTTTCACAGGGGCCTTTTAACAATCAGAGCTCACTTGCCTCTCGCTTCCAGACATGAACTGATGGCTAGAGGTGAACAGATAGCGAAACAAATCTTGCTCTGCTGCACTCCACCAAGCAGCCAGCGTCCATCATTGTGAGACCCCAGTATTTTCTCAATTAAGGCAATGGGGCAGTAGCATGATGGGATTTCCTGGCTAATTCCTGTTTTATGTGCTTCTTCCTTTGAGAAATATTGTGCTAAAAGAGTTCACCTTACATAAGGCACATAAAAGAGGCGCTCGGCTCTTTCCAGAACAAGGAAATCCGATCATGATACAGCCCTACTTCTGAACATTTTGAAACAACCCTGAGTTACTGTCCAACAACTGGTGAAAGAGACAGGATCTAACCCACACATCTTACTTCAAGAACAAACAGCGATAAGTTAAGAAAAACTGAACCATCTTTCAATTTAAGTTTAATTTTTCAGATTACTTAGCATGTAGCAATGGTTTGCCTACATGGAAAAATAAAAGCAAAGCATTGGATGGTATATGAAGTGTCTAATGTGGGGTGCATACTCATGGAAAGGTAAAGTGATCAGAAGGAAAGGAAAGCTCCAGTGGTGTTTCTTTGGTTTGACAAAAACTTAAGGAAAAGCAGAAACACTTGAGCACTTGGTAGTTGCAGATAAGAATACCCATCATAAAATACACTTTATAAAGCAATCAGTCATCCGCTCCCCTACCTAACAAATGATAACAAAGGGACCAATTTGAGTTACAAAGATTGTCTTGGCCCAAGTCCATCCACACAATACATTTCTTGCATCCCAATTCTGTTGCAATATTAGCCATTCATTCTGATAATCCTGGTTGACATTTCTGGAGAAAAAACTTTTGTAATTGGCCCTGGATAACTTCATTGTTTTTGGCAAGTGAGTTTTGCCCTGTGCCTGCGATGAATAATCACCTTAGGAGTAACTTTAAATTTGAGGTAGAATGTATAGATCTTTCCCTTTTTTCTTGTTCAGTTGGTTGCTATGTCCAAAATCTACTGCAAAGCAGTCTGATATGTGGTCTCAGATTCTTCTAATTATCTGCCAATTCCCTGATCTCTTTCCCTATGTTATGACATAGATGAACTTAGCTTCATGAGATGCCCAGATTTTTCTGCAGAGGCTACGTGATGGTTTGTAATTTGGTGGCACGTTAGTGTTTGCACACAGCATTTCAAAAGATTGAGGTCATCTTGTTTCTGCTTGTATGTAGACCTGCAATCACTACATCTGTAAGTGTTGCCTAGTAGCATAAACCTGGTACTCTAGAGTTTCAAAGATTTTTAAAAGTGGCAGATTGACGGCGTGGGTATGGGTGTCTAACCGTTTTGGTCCTATACATTGAGCAGGAGCATGTTTTTTCATATTTCGTATCCTTCAATTCTTTTTCTATAACCTGTCAGGCATTACCCATTTGGGCCCTTACCTTTTATTCTAAAGTGGTGATTGTTAACTTCCTTGCATCCACTAACACTAGAATTTCACCCCTAGCAAGCAGTGTGATCTTTAGTGTCCAGCACCTTCTCTGAGTTGGAGTGGGAATAGTAAATGTTGCCCCTTTAGCCCTACTGAAATGCCCCCAGAGCTGAAAAATAAAATGGTAATGAAGTTAATTAATTACATTTTTATTGCCATTTTATTTTTTGTCACATGGTCCCAAACAGAGCATCAAGAGGGGTGGTGGGGCTGCTGCTGACTGGCAGCAGCAGAGAGAGCAGGGCACTTTCAGTTTAAATGTGCGCATGTTTTTTTGGCCATTACCAGCCGCACATGCTCACTTTAAACCTCTCTAACCCAGCTGTCTTAAGACAGCTGGTTTAGAGAAAGACCCCAGTACTATTCTGAGCAATGATAGAGACCGCACCCACCAATCCTGGTGCTGCTCTCATGCTGGTGAGAGCAGCACTAGGATTGGGTTAGGAGTTTGAGGGCCTGCCTGCCTCGAGGGAAAAAATAAATCTTTTAATTTAATGTCTCACCCACCGCACCACCCTCGGGACATGCCAGCCACCACTGCCCCTTACTAGAGTTGGAATAGTAAATTTAACCCTTTTGGTGCCCAAAACCTTTCCTCAGAAAAGTTGTATTGCAGTGGAAATGGACAATGTTGCCTGTTTAGTGTCCAGCATCTTCCCTGTGTTAAGTTATATATCGGAGTGGGAATGGCAATTGTTGCCTCTTCAGTGTCAAACACCTTCCCTGATTATTTTATTTTGGAGTGGGAATAGTATATTTAACCCTTTTAGTGTCCAAAGCCTTCCCTCAGATAAGTTGTATTGGAGTAGGAATGGTTCTTGTTGCCTCTTTAGTGTCAAGCACCTTCCCTAGGTTAAGTAAGATTGGAGTGGTAATAGTAAATGGTGCCCCTTTTGTGCCCAACACCTTTCCTCACTTATTTTACTTGTGCAATTGGAATAGTATATATAACCCTTTTGATGTCCTAAACCTTCTTTGGGGTATGTTGTATTGCAGTGGGAATACAGCATTGTAACTATTTAGTTCTATAGATATGCGTTTACTTTCTTTGTAGTGAAATGGGACTAGTACATGTCATGTTAAGGAAGTTGTAAAAGTAGTTTGCATTGTTATGGTTAAAAAACACCCTGTGTTTGCAATTGATTTTAACTTTTTAAATTAATAAGTATTAGAAGAAGACAATACACATAATTTATTATTTTTATTTTGAAAAAAACACTTATTGCAACGTTTTCATATTTTTGATATATCTTTATTAACAATAAAAATTGTAAAATGTTTATTTAATATAAAACACATTTGTTAATAGTTGTTGTACAAATACAGAACAAACATTTTAATAAATATTTTTATGATATTTCAGCTTTGTTTCCCGTTGATTCCTATTTTTTTAAAACTTTTATTAGGCTTGCATATATTGTTTTACAGATAAGTGAACATAGTAGACTATTGGTGTTCTTTTTGAGACCTCTGTGGAAGAAAGAATTTGCATTTGACTGCTGCTGTTTATCAGTAAAGGTAAATACATTTTTACAGATTTTTAAGGTGTTTGAAGGTAGGGAGGAGGTAGTAAGTTGTTTCTATTATATGTGTGGTGTGATTGGTGAGTTTATTGTGTGGTTATTGTTTTTGTGATGGTGTTTGGTATTGCATAGATTTATTATGTGTTTTAGGAAGTAAAGTGTTTTTAATGTAAGTTATGTGTAGTGTATGTATTGCTGACTAATTTTCTGTAGGCTAATATATGTATGTATATATATTTGGAAATGTAGGGGCTGATTATGATATCAGAGGGTCCGAGACCTCTGACATTGCAGTACGTTCGCAGCTTCATGATGTGGTGGATGGAGGCATCGGGCAAAGGGATGGTCTGCGGCACTTCCAACGGGTGCATCAGAAAACACCATAATCCCTTGAATGACGGGCAAGCTAGGCTCAGCTCCGCCGTCGGGATTATATTGCCACTTTGTGACAGCCTTTTGATGTCGGCCTTTCTGACATGGAAATGCTGTTGAAAAGTGTCTTTGGAGGCCCCTAGTTCGGCCCCCTTCCCTCCTAAGGCCCATCTAAGGTCGGGTGGTTCTAATCTGCATCTGTGTTGGACGGACATAAGTCCGCCCGACATTGTAGTAAGCCCCGTCGTGTATTGTGCTGGAGGGTGTTTTGTCTATTTGTTGCAGATTTGATTTTCCTTGATGTTTCTAAGGGAAGTTGGACATCCCTTTTTTTCAAGGAAATCTGAATTCTTTTTTTTATAAACTAATTTTTTTATATATTTTTTAGGAATAGATTTCCTTTTTTTTGTGCATTTTCTGGAGCTGTTCTTTTTTTAAGGCAGCCTCATTCCTGCTGCAATGGTAGCTATCTTCTGACCGACAGTCATCATAATTAGGCCCACAGTAATAGTTTCCCTTTCTGTGATGTGATATATTTTGCACCTTCTGACATTTGGGACCTTATTACGATGTCCTGATCGCAGTCATTTGATGGGACCTCCCGATGCGGCACCGCCAAGCATATTAGGAGTTGCCTGTCCACTGCCCTTTTCATAGCGGTGAGACTGCCATGACAAGTGTAGCATAGAGGCAACTAAGGGGCCCTAACAGGGCCCACTGCTGCTCTTGGACCTGGGGGTACATGCTTCGGGGGCTCATGTTGTGCTCCTCTGGTTTTGCATTCCCATTTCCTCCTTGGTGTAGCATGTATCCCACACCATTCAGGAAGTTGCAGTCAGTGCTCTGAGATTGGCGGTCTGCATGTTAGGCTCTTCTATGAGTTTAACAGACCGCTGCTGTCAGACCACAACTACTAATCTGGCAGGCGGTTGCAACACGGCTTTGGTGGTCCTACAGCGGACAGTGCATTGCATCATCAGCTGTAGGACCTCCAACGTTGTAAGCAGGCCCTCAGTCTATGGTTAGTTATAATCATGATATTTTTGTTTCTGATATTTTTGTTTTCGATATTTGTTAAATTAGATATTTTAGATGTTAATATTTATTTGTACAATCGTAGTGATTTTTAAAAATTCAGTATAGGGTCTCAATATGTTTGTTAACAATAATAAAGTTTTGATAATTTTGTAAGTCGATATTTGTTGACTTGATAATATGTAAGTGATCCGTTTATTACTGACTCAGAGAAATTCATAAAATGTATATGACCAACCACCTTTGGCAGACCCCAAAAGTAGTTGGTTATTTATGATCTAGGTCATGTGTGAACCTTTAAATCCTTAAGGTTTCTTGCAATTTTAAGTAAAAATCTAGAAACTTGGTAGGGCATACATCTGGTTTTTAATGAGTTCCAATGTTTTCGCTATATTTTACTAAATAATGCATTTAGATAAAGTATCAAAAGTCAAGATTACTTTTTTATTTTCTGTGATCTTTCGCTCACCTCTAGTAATGGGTCTGTTGGAGTTCAACACGTTGTGAAATGCTCTTTAGGGTACACTTAACCTTATGTCTAAGATTTAGTCAATGTAGTGCAATTGTGATGTTTTACCAGCCCACGTTATTTAACTCTGTGTCCAGGCCATTATGCAGGGATTTCATCAGGGTGAATGCTGCTCAACAAATGGATGGACATGCTGAAGTCAATCTGTAAGTATCTTGAACCTATACCACTTCTGGCTCCCCAGTAGCAAAATCGAGCCAAATACATTGCTTTGTGTGATAACCCTCAAATTTTATGGATTTATGTTTGGTGGGGATGATTTTTTTCTGTAGGTTGGGAGGAGGGAGGGTGATATTTTCTGAAAGCTGCTCCGCTACCTCTATCCCTGGATTACGCACATTTATGAAAGAGTCACAAACATTTCTCTAGGACAGTTCTTGAAACTCCATGCTGGCATAAGTACACCAATGACAGATAAAGGAATAGAGATGTGAGCATAATAAATCTTCCTCTCTCCCACTTAGGAGGAGAGAGTGCCCCCAGGAGTTTATGGCCTTTTGGCCCTATTATTTCTCCAAAATAAATGTTCCCCTTCTGCAAACTGAATCCCAAACCAACATAAAGTAGAAGTTTGAGAGTCAACAATATCTTTGTGCCTTAATTATAATTACCCACTTGCAGACTTAGGGGTCTATAAGGATGGCGGGCGGATGGCTGTCGCCAGTCCAGCGGCGGCCATCCGCCCACCATCGAAACCCAGAAAACTGCCGGTCAGATTAGCATCGCGGTCGTGAACGCCGCGGTGAGATTTTCCACCTGCCACTTTTCCGCTGGTTGCAGTCCGCCCACTTGCCTAGCGGGCGGATCTAGACCGCTACAATTGTTGCGGATCAGGGCCAAGCACTGCCAGCACGCTTATGATGCCGGCGGTAGCCAGGCTTTCCGCTGCGGTGGAACTGCCATGAAAAGGCATGCGGAAACATGTTCCGGGGGACCATTGCGGGCCCCCAATGTGTTGGGGGTGTGGGTGCACTGGGGGGCACCCATGGTACCCCCCAACATGTCCCTGTACCAGGTGGCAGGCACTGTGCAGTGCCTGCCATGCAGTGCAGGGATATGCAGGACATGCTCTTTTTGACATCGAGGCGGTGCTACTGGCCGCAGCGACCGCAGCAATGTTAATCACCAGAATCCGATCTGCAGTGGTCGGATTTCGACTGCGGAGCATCATAATTGGACCGGAGGTTATGCTGCGGTCCTTGCGGGCGGTCTCTTCCCGCTACCATGGCGGTCGGGGAGATTTTCCGACCGCCATCCTAATAGACCCCTTAATTTATTTATTTTTATTTACACAGAGCTTTGAATTGCCATGACAGATCCCCTGATCACTTTGCAATGAAACAAAGCACAATAAATTATCAGAATTAATATGTTAGGAGAGTTGAGCCTAAATTAGAGTTTGGAAGAACGCTCTGCAATAAAATAACAGATTTCCTACCCAGCCAATTACATGAGACTTTCCAGTCTCATGAAATTGTGCAGGAAACGCCTCAGTCAGCTCCATGATTAGAAACACTTGACCTGGCTGCCCATGTGACATAAAGACCCCAGGTTACATCGCTATTTAAGGCGGGGCTACTGGGCACTGATTTTCCCTGTCTGTGTCTCCTGTGTAAAGCATGGTAGTCCTGTGCAGGGAACAAGACTGAGACAGAAAAAAGGTATGGGCATCAAAATAAAAGTGGCCCACTTTAGTGATTTAGAAAGCTCAAAAGGTGACTTGTGTTTGCAAATCGGGGCAGTTTTTAACTTGTAAAGATATGCCTAATAAGTGTTTTGCAAGCTATGAAAGAATAGAAAGATTTGAGCTGCAGGCAATGTTTATTTTTTATGTCAGGGAAATCAACAGTAAAAAATGGTGCTACAGCCCATTAAACAGGCCCAAAAACAGCCCCAAAAAATGCTCCATAAACAAACCTGTCAGGCCAGGTCATCGGACACTGGCAGATTGCCCTATAGGCCAGTCCGATGCTGGGAACAAAACAATGGCCCCCTGGTGCAGGGAGAAAACTCAGTGGGATTCAGGCCCATTGTGTTTTTGACAATCAAATTAATGTTTTAGGAGTTTGAGTTACACAAAAAAGAATGCTGAGAGGGCTAAAAAAAAATAGCAGCCCACTTGTCATTCAGCTGAGTCTAACGTGAATCTGACTCATCAGCAGAAACACACTAGGCATTGAGATCTCTGCCAGGCAGTGAGAAGTTCTAAACCTGGTAAGTTGATCTGAGAGACTGAGCTGAACGCCAACCCTGATCCAAGGACTGGCTGGCACCCACCATTGTCTAAGTCGCCCTGTTAGAGTCGACACAAATGTAGAACTTACCTCATTCCTTATTATTCATTCATTCCCTTTGAATTTACAGGTTGTACTTCTGTAAATTAGCAGGCCATCGGTCATCCCAATCTGTGAAAGAGACAGAAATCCTCATGTTTCACCATTGTTTTCTCAATAATTTAGTAGGTATCTTAGTATGTTGATTTGAGTTAGGGAGAAGCTCTAGCTGACCCTTTTTTTACTGTATGTTAAATCTGAACCCCTTGGCTTGAAATTTAGTTTATAAAACCTTATTGATGTTTTTGATACCAGTAATCACATTACTGAGAGTACCTTTGTAACCACCCTTCTTTCATAAGGGAGTGTGCATTTCAGTAGATTATTATGGAAAAAAATGGTTTGATCCATTTTAATTTGCCCAGCATATTTCTGGCTACTGTAAATGTTTGTTTTTAGAATTCATTTTTAGCATCTGTTGATGCTTATTTGGGCCTGTATTAAATATAGGGCACACTATCCTCGAATGCGGCACAGCACACTTTTAGGCAGGTGTGCCACGCACAAACAGGGACAAAGCATCATATTACTATGAATGTGCTGCCTCCAGGGCAAACGCGAACTTGCGCTAGCCTGAAGGCAACACATTCAGTGAAAGCGACTCTGTGTTTGTCTGTCCTGGCACCAACATGCCAGTAGTTTAATGCGGTCTTCGAGATCCCACTGCTGGCAGGTGCAGAGAGAAACTGCACCCGCCTACAGGTGGATGACTGGGAAGGTCCATGGGATCCCCTTTGCCATGTCCAGAGGGCTGCCCTCAGAGGGCACACTGACAGTGAACCCACATTTTTGTGGCACACTCTGAGTGAACCCTCTAATGGCATCTTTGCCCATGTTCTTAAAATGGCATGGGCACAGAAGCAAAGAGATTATCTCATTTGGATGGGACCACACCCCAATCCAAATTAAGGAACGCCTTCTAAAGATAGCACTGGCACTACATGTATTACATATGGGCCCGCACGAATGTCTGTAGCCCCTTCTGTGGTACCACAGTGACCCGCGGACACCAAAAGGAGGCGCACACACCAGTTGAGCTCCCAGGTCACTATGTGTAACTGGTGTTTTAGCACACTGACAAAGTTTGGCATTGGGCAGGTTAAAGGGTAAACTCTTCAGCAGTGGCAGGGTGAACAATCAGAGCGACAGAATCGCTCTTAGTCAAACAGTGCCCCTCCATGCATAGGCTGGGAGTTCTGATGTTGGCAGTAGTGTGTTAGTAGTAGTCACCAGCACAAAAGATCCTCAGTAATTGGTGCCTAATTCTCATACCACGAGCTACTCTTTCCCATGCTTCTTAGGAAGTTTGGCTATTTTGAACATGGGGCTAAAATAAAATATAGTTATATATCATAAGCAAGCAAATACAAGCACTCAACAAGTTTAGAAATCAGTCCCAAATCCAAATTGATTTTTTACAGTTAAGGCTCCCAGTTTCCCGTTTTTAGTGATTTTTACAGATAAATACAGACAAAAAACAATGGGGTATATTCACAAGAATGTGTGATAACTACCGCAAGAGTAGCTTAACGCAACTCTCAACATCGCAGCCCATCGTGGGAAAATAACCCTGTGTCAACGTGGAATTCACAGCAAGGCGGTACCATGCGATAGTTTGCCGAAACCGCGGACATTGTACGCGATACAACCACCTCGATGGAGAAAAATATAAACCACAACACCAAAAAACCTGCGATGGGCCACAGCGCGATGAGGAAATCAGCGATAAGCAGTGCCAGGCCTGCAACACACACCTGGCAGGCGGGAAAAATCACCATAAAAGTAGAAAAAAACACCCAAACACAAACTGACCAACACCCAAGCACCATGGAGGCAGCCGGAGCAGGCGCAGAGGACGAGCGCAACCCCACAAGCACCACGGACGACCAGCCCGTGACCTCGGGGACAGGGAAGGGCAAGGACAAGAAGAAGAGGAAGGCGAAGTTCAGTCCACAGGCGAACAGGATCATAGTCACGGAGGTGATGGAACACCATCAACAACTTTTGGTCACCTCCAACGTGTCATTGGGCACCAAAACTGGAATATTGTGGGACATCGTGGACAAGGTGAATGTCGTCGGAGAGCACAAGAGGACAGTGGACTATTTCAAGAGGCAATGGAATGACATCAAGCGGAAGACCAAGGAGAAACTCGCAGCCAACCAGAAGGCAGCAATGCAGACTGGAGGTGGGGGCCCAGCGCCACAGCTCGTGCTGGATGACATGGAGGAGTCATCAGTGTGGACACTGTGGCCGGAGTTGGGGGACCGGACACTGCTCGTCAGGACACAACACAACTGCAACAGGGTGAGTGACCACCAGGTACTGGGGGGACGGGTGGAGATGGACATGATGGCACACATGCACTATCAAGCAGAGCGCAGTGCACACCCTCAATGACTCTGGGTAATCGCCCAGATCTATAGACTGTCAATTTGTACAATGCCATGCTGTCTGAATGTCAATATGTACCATATGGCTACATACATGTGGACAAATTGCAATACACCACCTCCCCTTCACATTGCAGGGCCACCATCAACACCCTCTGTAGAGCAGTCCCAGCCACTCTTCACTGATGACGAGGAGGACAACCCCAGCATCGACACCCAAGCCCTACTAGACGTCATTGACATCATCCGCGACTCACCTCCAGGATCAGGGCTGACCAGCTGCATCGAGGAGACCCCAACCACCACCCAAACCACACAGCAGGAGGCACCCATGGCCCGGCAGTCTCCCAAGACCTCCAGGAACAACACACGGCCTTCCCAGAGGGAGACGGCTGAGCAGGTGCGGGTGGGATTCTGTCATGTTTCGCCAGTTCCCTTACCTTCCGTCTCCCCTGATGGCCTGGGTGCGTCTGTGTGCTTATGCGGGACGATATTCCTCACTTCCAGCATGGCCCATTGCGGTCTAGTCTTTTTCCAGAAACACCATGGCGTCATCCGCGCTTCCAGGGGAATCCGCTTATCAGCAGCGGTTATTCCCCCGTCCGGCGCTTCGGATTGCTGAAATCTGCCGCCAACGCCATCGGAGATCCTAACGCTGCCTTCGCCCTGATTTATGAGGGTAACGTTGCCGCGTCCTTTGTTGCCCGCAAACGGCAAATTGCCAAACTTTCCGTACCGCGCTGGAGCACAATTAGAAGTAGCTTGCATAAGGCTGCTCCCACCGCGCTGGAGCGCATCTAACACTGTCACTTCCTGGTTGTTCGCAAACGGCAAATTGCTGAACTTTCCGTACCGCACTAGAGCGCATTTAGAAGTAGCTTGCATAAGGCTGCTCCCACCGCGCTGGAGCGCATATCTAACACTGTCACTTCCTGGTTGTTCGCAAACTGCAAATTGCCGAACTTTCCGCACCGCGCTGAAGCGCATATCTGCTGGTTGCCTGATACCCGCCTGCACCGCGCTTGGGTGCTTGACTACTTAGAGCGTAGCTTATATTTAGGCTGCCCCTCCTGCGCTGGTGCGCTTGACTGCTAGCTGCTTGAAACCGCATACACCGCGCCGGAGCGCTTATCAGTTATTGCACGGAATTTCTGTCTCACCGGAGCACAGACGATCAGGTGCTCTTGGTCTTCCACTGTTGCAGATTGGTGTCAGTCTTCCTTCTTTGTTTCCTCAGCACAGGCGTGCTTATCTGTTTCTCTGCCTCAATTCTTGCTGCAAGGCGGAGGAACATCTTTTCCTTTGGTTCACTGCGCAGGAGCGCTAATTTGGGCAAGAATTTATGTAACCCTGGTAGCGGACCTTCTGGATTGGTCTCAGGAGGTAATCATTGTTCCCACATGAGTGCATGGTGTGAATGAGCATGATTTTGCTATGCTGTGGTAACCTATTGCCTTGTCTTCCTGTGCAGCTAGGGTCCCCGGTCCATCCACACAGTGGGACGTTCACCCACTCCTCGTGACATCACCTTGACCTTCTTTGGCTACCATCCCTACTCCCATCCTTATCCTAGTTTGTAGTACACCCAGAGTGAGATAGGGTGGGCGTGGGAGCGATAGCTAATGTTGTCTCTGCGAGATTTCTCCACTTGTAACAGGTAACTTGTGGGGAACCGGACAGATTTGACCTCATGGCCACCAAACTGGACGCCATCCATGGCTTTCTATGATGCTCCATGGTCTCCAACGAGCCCTGACTGACATCGCTGGAGTCCTGACGTGGAGAGAAGTAAACCTGTCCGCTCAAAGGGGCACCAGCAATAGCAGCCGTGAGCTGGCACACATGCAGAGGCTCATGGAGGACATGGTGTGGATAGAGGCGGAAAGGATGGCAGCCACAGCTGCACATCAGCGAAATGTAGCTGGGATCTAGCATGCCCTGCAGACCATCATCACGGCATTGCTGCCACAAGGAGTGGTGCTGATGAATGCTGCTGCCCCCACACCATCCACACCTCCTACCCCTGGTGTGTCAGTGCTACACAGTGCAGCAGGCGTATCCACTCTGGCACCTGATGTGTTACTGCCACACAGTGCGGCCAACAATCCTCCTCCGGCCCCTAATGTGTCAGTGGCACACAGTGACACAGCCGGTACTGCAACACCCACAGGTGGGGCAGACCACACATCCGGGGATGAGGACGTGGATGGATTTGTGATCAGGAGGCACTAGCATTCATTTCTGCCACCTGGCCTGTTTCTGCTTGGTGCCGCACATGGCCTCATGACCTTCCACTGACCCCCGATACACTCTGATGCACTCACCTTGGACAGCGACATGGACTGCCATATCCTGTTTGATGACCAATGACACGGCGACCATTCTGTGGACTGTACCCTTCCTCTTCTGCAGTACTTGTCATCCGCGGATGGACTCTAGCTGGCCCTCCACCGACCCATTTTGTGTAGTGTGCTCGGCATTTCCCTGTACCGCTCCAACTGCAGAACTGCACTGGATGTGCAATAAACATCCAGTGACGCAGTGCTGTGTCATGTCTTTCATCCTTCATGTATGCATGTGTGGATGAATGTAGGGACAGTGATTTCCCTTGCGCCAATGATGCTCATCCTGTGTGATGCCAGTCATAGGGTGCTACATTGCATATTGTGTACTGGGTCCCGTGAACACTACAACATGGACACGCATCAGTCACTTCCATGTCAGGACATGGACTGAACCACGCCCAGATTCCACAAGTCATTGTTGCAAGTCCTGCGCTGGTCTGGCGTACGGCAGGCCAGACCACTCCGCTAATGCTCCGAGGGGGGGCCCTCATTGCTACCCATCGCAGGCGTACTCGCTGGTGGTGTGCAGGTCACTGGTCTAGTTGTCAGCATGTCACAGCCACTCTCTGAGGGCAGGTTTGCACGCACACCACACCCATCCGGCAGAGGCATCACAGGCCATGTGACCCCGCAAATATAAGGGGCCGACTACGTCACATTCCCCTCTGCCGGTGGTGACTGGATGACGGACGCTCCATGGTTCCCAATCATAAAGGGCCCATGAGTTGTTGTGCACAGGTTTAGTGGCACCCAAGGCCTTGCGGCCGTCACGGGCCTACCACCACGTGGCACTGACTGGGGTTGCACAGGGTTAGTGGCACCCAGAGCCTTGTGGCCAGCACTGGCACCCTGCCACAGGACGGTTACGTTGGGTGCACTGAGTCAGTGGCACGTTAAGCTGCTGAGCGGGTGAGCAGCCTGCGATGATGCCCCGTCCTGGCCTTTCGGACAGCTCAGCTTTTGTGTGCCCTGCTGGACCGCAGTGTAGGCCAGAGCCAGCGGGCAGCACGGGCCTACCACCACGTGGCGTCGCTTCCGGAATCCCAGAGTTATTGGCACCCATTGGGCTGAGCGGGTGTGCAGCCTGCGATGATGCCGGGTGCACTGGTATATCGTATGCCATGGAGTAATCAAGACCCAGCACCAAACGTATGACCTGGTGGCCTGTGGAACATGGCTGAATGGTGTGGAGGGTGCCATGTCCACAGGCCCTGGGCTTGTGGCTTGCAGCGGCACGTGGTGGGACCTCCTGTCTGCACGCCGGTGGTGAAAGGTGAGCAGTGAGGCCCAGGTGTGCATTGGCAGGCATGCTCCAATGGTTGAGGGTGGGGCTGGGGTGCCTCTGCCTGGGTGTGCATGGGCGGGCAGGCGATGTTGTCTTGTGCAAGTGTGTGCACTGTGCCAATCATGTTTCAGGACTCTCTTTCAGATGACGGCTCTGACTCAGATGTGTGACCTGGTGTACTGCTATATGTACCGGCAAATGGTTGGAGACACAGCGGCGGCAGCTGATGAGCAGTGTGGCCCGGGTGCGCAGGGCTGGCACTCTCTCTCTCTCTCTCCCCCTCTCTTCTTCTCTCTCTCTCTCTCTCTCTCCCCCTCTGTTCTTTTCACTCTCGCTCTCTCTCTCCCTCTCTTCTTCTCTCGCTCTCTCTCTCCCCCTCTCTTCTTCTCTCTCTCTCTTTCTCTCCCCTCTCTTCTAATCTCTCTCTCTCTCCCCCTCTCTTATTATTTCTCTCTCTCGCCCTCTCTTCTTCTCTCTCTCTCCCCCTCTCTTCTTCTCTCTCTCTCTCCCCCTCTCTTCTTCTCTCTCTCTCTCTCCCCCTCTCTTCTTCTCTCTCTCTCTCCCCCCTCTCTTCTTATCTCTCTTTCTCCCTCTCTTCCTCTCTCTCTCCTTCGCTCTCTCTCTGTCCTTTGATGTGCGCAGGGCACACCTTCTGATCATGATTTTTGTCTTGCAGGCTGTGACCTACGGATTGTCCTGTGGGGAGCCGCAATGTGTCTTCATTTCATTTCAGTGTTCCTTTTAATAAAGTTTCATTTGTTGCTTCGAAAGTGAATGTGTGATGCTCATTTCTGTGACGACACACGCATGTCACCAGCTGTGATTGTGCGACATCAAGCGGATTATTTTGTACATGTTTAGGTGTAGCTGATGTGGCATGTCTTTGGTTGGAGGGGGATGCCGGGAAGGGGGGTACTGGGGGTTGTGACGGATGGTGTTGTTGCCCTTTCAGCCCTTCGGGCTGCATGTTCAGTCGCCTGGGTGCATCTGTTTGTTCTTCAGGTGTGGCTGTCGGCTGTGTTCCCTTTTGTGGTGCAGGCTGCGGTCCGACTTTGCACAAGGTCGGAGCAGGTGTTATTTTCCTGCTGCTAAGGCGCCTTATCACCTGGTTTGTGTTCTTATCGCAGTTCTGTCTGGTCATTGTGAATGTTGTGGAGTGGTGTTGTCAGGGTTTTGGCACGGGAACACCTACTCTGCATCTCATTAGCAATAGTTGCAGGGGTCATCTGTGGCGATATTTTTTGCAGCTGCTATCGCAGGGAAACTGGTGGTATCGGCTATTAGCACTAGCTTGTGAATAGGGTGATAATTTTATCGCCACTTTGGCTGCGATAAAGTGCCGCTAACTCGGCGATAAGTCCTTGAGAATATTCCCCAATGTGTTTTCTGTCTTTATTCTTAAAAGTGGAAAAATACAGAAAATTATGCTTCCTGTGGGTGACTCTCCATGCTGTCTTTCATGCTTTCCAGGACAACAGCTGAGCAGATACACAGAATGAGAAGTTAAAAAAGAGGTTCAGATTTCCCTGAATGCTGTTAGCGTATATTTATATTATAATACTGATATTCTCCTATGGGTGTATGGTTTGCCTATATTTGGCCGCTTAATTTGCTAAAACGCGACAGGTAGCAAAGTATGAGTGCATGTTCATCAGTTAAATAAATGTGGAAATATACTGTGTTATGATTCTATTTATTCTCAAAACACAAAATCAATATGGATAAATACTAATAAGATGGTCAAAAAATAACTATGGATAAATAGAGACGGAACTGTAAAAAAATAAATACCATAAAACTGGGAGCCCTAATTACAGTCCACTTTAAAGCATTTCCTTCGTTCGGGTCATCCTCATATCAGTGTAGTGTATGTGTAGCTGTATTACCGTAAACTCTTTGGAACACAGACTGGCTGTAAAGTTGACACTACACTGATATGAGGATGGCCCCACCAAAAGAAATGGATTAAAGCGGAATGTAGTCAATCAATTTTAAACTTGAGACTGATTTCTAAACTTGCTGATTGCTCGGATTTGCTTGCTTACCTGTTTGTCTCCCCATTGGTGGATTTTATAAGGTTGTATGGTGACCGACCCTCTTTCCCTTGGAGCACCACCCTCAGAGAGTTGTGACTTACTATTTTCCATTTACACTGCAGAGCGCCTCTTTTGCTTTCTGTATCCTGGTCACCGCTGTGTTGTTCCACTTATATATCTGTCTCCAATCTATGTTTGACTCTCAGAAACAGTAAAACGGGGGTCGACGTGGATGAAAAAGTGCTTAATAATCAGAATAATTTTGAAATTTAAGATTTATCGTTTTAGGAAGGTGAGTTACTTACTGACCCAGTCCCTCTTCTAATAGGATTCTACTAAAGATCACAATAAATACAAGTAAAACATTTTTTTTGCCTTCCTCATCTTCAGAACGTTCTAATAAGAGTCAACTGATGTCACCCCCAGATCTTTTACAATGTCCTTTTAAAATTACAATTGTACTGTGCTGTAGCACGATTCCTAACCCTGACCAAATAAATCAGAAAGTATGCATCATGGCACCTATTTTATCTCACACGAGACAGACAAAGAAAAGCCACGGGTGTCGCTACCGAGCTACCTGGCGTTGCAGCATAACACCTCTTGTTCATGCTCCTCTCAGGGGTACGGCCATGGAGTGGTTTGTCTAGCACTATTTGACAAAAGGTCACCTCTGGTCCATCACAAGTCATTATCCGGCCAAGGTAATCAAAGCCCCTCGGGAGGGCCTCAGTGCCCTAAACAAGCCAGGATCATGTCAGAGCTGATTCTTGCCAAGTGCTACATTAATATTTAATGAATGAGTTAGTGTACTTTGTGAAAAGAAACCGTTTCCTTCTTGTATTCTCCCAGGAGTAGATGCAGAGAAGTGTCTGAAAACACACAGAGCTGCTAAAACGCGAATATGTTACCTCTACATTGGTTTCTCTTCTCCTTGTGAAGCTTGCGCTCTAAAATTACTTTTGAAAGAAAGTTGATCTTAATTTATACAGCTGTTTTTATTCATTTTATTTTTTTAAATAGAGGGTATTTATTCAAATACCGTGGCTCTTTATCTGTCAGTAAAAGTGCTAGGGCGCAATTTCAGTGAGACCGCCAAAATTGGGTAATTTTGGTAATTTCACCTTTACGCTTTTTACGCAAATACCAACATGTTTTGAACGGTTGTTAGTAACTTGCTTTAGACCGAGGGCAGGTACAATACGAATTAGTGGAATGTAAGAGACTGCTGTTTGCTGTATTTGTGTTTTTTGTGCTCTGGTTTTAGTGTGAAATGCGTCCTTACAACCAATATAGACAAGAGGACGCATGTAAAATATACAGTCAAATGCTGTTTTTTGTATTTTGTGTAGTTAAACAAAATTTCACATAGCTTTTCCACAATTGTTTGCATTTACGCGAAAGCAAATTACGTTATGCACCCCTAAGAATTACTCACAAATAGTGGCATAGATAAAGAGGGGTAGTGTGGGGAATCCTGCCCCCTGCCCGCAACGTTTCAGGACAGTTTCAGGCCTAGTTCTGCTAAATGTACACTACTCATATAAGGAGTGGTGCTACTTGCTGCGGATGCAGTTTACAAAATATCCCTGCCTGTGCCTCCAAAATGTCTTACCTTGAGCCCCTGAAAGTGTGCTCTGGAAGGTGTGGACAGGAATTTAGGGTAGCAACCTATTTCCATGTCACTGCGGACACAGTTTCCAGTCCTAGAATTTATGTCTCAGCTTAATGCATTCTGGGTGTTGTAGTCTTGGTTTTCTTCTATTGAATGAATTAGACTAACACATATCATAGCAATGATTTGTAAGTGAAAAGTTCAGGCCTGGAAACACTGTCTGTCATGACATGTAGTGCAAGCTGCATCCGCTGCAGAGGAAGTAGGGAACGGCTTTCAATAGTCCTAACCATTAAATAGTTATTAATTCCTGCTACCTTTGACAAACGTTACTGTCCTAGTGTGCTTACAAATGCACTATTTTCTTCTAGTTTTGAAATATTGCCGGAAAGAGGACCTTCCCTCCCTCTTTAAAGTAGGCTTTTAAACCCTATTATATTTTCAACAATTTTAATGGTCTAATAGGCAATATTTGCTATCAAATTATACCAATTATACCATATTTGCTACCAAGTGTTCCCCTAAATCCTGCTTTTCATTTTCACCCAATCATAGATACCCGCACAATGATCTTAAACACACCAAAGGATATGGGAGGAATGATTGCAATTTGTCTAACCACTGGCAATCACTTGGTGTAGCATTCCAACCAATCGTACTTTTGCCCACCATGCCACCTCAGTTTGGACCCAGCCACATGCAAATCAGTCCTGTCCTGACTCCAGTAGGAACAGTTACGGCCGAACTGCCAGGCCAGGTCCTTCCTCACCCAGAACTTAAGCAACCCAAGACCATTTTCAACATGATTGGGCTCTTCAGTAGGATTTAGCTTAGTTCTGAGTATACGCTTGGCCACATAGGACACCACATCAAACACACAAAAGGTGATGGGAAGAATGTTTGCAATTTCTCTAACCACTGGCAATCCCTCCGGGTGGCAACCCAGGCATTTGTAATCAGTTTTGACCCTGTTTCATATGGGAGCAGTCCAGCATAAACTGCCAGACCAGGGTCTCCCTGAATTGGAACACACACAAACCAAGACATGTTTCACACTGATTGTAGCTCTACAGTTGGGTGTAGCTTGGTTCCAACGGCACAGTGAGCAAGGAAGGTACACATGCATGGGCATACCCTTTATACTTTGCGTGGGACAGCAAACACACAAATGTTGATAGGAGAGATGCTTGAAAGTTGTCTATCCGCTGGCAATTACTCGGGAAACATCACAATCCATAGTTCTTTTGCTCATCATACCACCTCAGATTGGAACCAGCCATAAGCAAATCAGTCTTCAACCTGCTCCTAAAGGGAACAGTCAAGCCCAATAGTCCAGGCAAGGTTCTCCCCGAACCAGAACACAAGCAACCCAAGACCAGTTTTGTATGTTTGCCGTATCACCCTTAGTGACTAGGGGTATGTCCAGACATTGATCCCTTGCCTACTGTGCCACTGGAACACAACTGCACCTGAATGAAGAACCCAACTTGAGCAAAACCGGTCTTGAGTTGCTTGTGTTTTGGTTCGGAGAGGACCTGTCTTGGCAGCTCCAGCTGCACTTTTCATATTGAAGCAGGGCAAACACAACAAGCTGATGGATAGGGTGATGAAACTTTTCAACCACTCACCCCCAGCCAAGAGATCTGGGTTTGATCCATCCTTCTTTTCTCACTATGCCGCCCCAGTTTGGACCCAGCCATATGCAAATCAGTCTTAACCCTGCTCCTCATGAGAACAGTCCAGCCCGAACTGCCAGGCCAGGTCATCTCTGGACGGAAAAAAGTATCTTATGACCAGCTTCGGGGTATCACCACTCATCAGCCAGGCTAGCTTGAAACCACTGGCCCAGCGAGCAAGGGACCCATGTCTGGGAGCAGGGTCAAGACTGATTTGCATATGGCTGGGTTTAAACTGGAATGGCATGGGAAGCAAATAAACAATGGATTTTGGTCCAGATCTCAGTACTGGGGAGAATGTTTGACATTGTTCAGTATTCTGTCCGTCAATTGTTCTCTTTCCTATTGGAGCAGGGCCAAGACAGATCTACATATGATTAGGTCTAATCTGAGGTGGCATGGTGGGCAAACCAACAATGAGATGAAATCTGTAATCCTGTTTAACCTATTAGAAAAGCAGGACAACAAGTGCCAGAGTCAAAAACTGGCTGAACAACTCCCATTTGGAAATCTGAATCAGGGGACGCTTTCTGCACTTTGAGTTAAAAACAGTAATTCATCCCTAGTGGCTTCAATGTTTCGTATTAAAATAGCCATCAACATTGCAAACGTTTCACAATTTCACCCAAAATAAAGACACTTGAAAGGGATCAGGAATTTACTGAGGCTTATACATACATATAAGCCTATGTATTTAAGCCTAGTGGGCAACATTTCTGTTCACAATGTTTCTCAATGCTTGAATACATAAAGAAAATAAAGACAATGCTGTTAAACCTATTATTCATTTCTTTCAAGCTGGATGGATGAACTAGAACAGGTATAATATCTGAGTGATTGCCCTTTAGTTTATCTACTTTAGAAGCATAACATTTCTAGGGGCAGATTTATAAGCCCTATATTTCATTTCTGCGCAACCATTGCTCCACTTTTTGTAACGCAGCGGAGGCGTAAAAATGCAGCCCATTTGCAATGTGACGCATTTAGGGAGGTGCGTCACGTTGTAAAGCCCTGCATCACATTATACTTGTGTGAGGTATAATATATTCAGGGTGTGCGTTCCCATGCAAACAAGCCTCGTAGAAGTGACGTAGTGAATTCTACAAGATGCATCACTTTCTTGTAAATCTGCTCCCCTGTTGCTTGAAACGACATGTCATAATTTAAATACAAGCACATATGCTTATGTTTTGATAAATGAAGCAATATTAATGTAGCTCCAAAAACATCAGTTCCACTAAATGTTTCAGGAACACCTAAACTACAGACTTTCTGAGATAAACAAACAAAAAGTTACATTATCTTCGTTGTATTTCACAACTTTCATTGGAAAAAACACTTCACATTGCTTCTCTACAATAATGTGTTAAAAAATGTTTTTATTGATATATTCTTCAATTACTATCAGAGTGATACATGTATGGAGCAAAGTCCGGGTGCAGGGGTAGTTTTGATAATAAAGGCACAAAGGTCACTTGAGACCAAAGGAACCAGCATGACCTTGCTATTTCCCAATCATCAAAGCACTTGCTCAATTAAAAGTGCCCTTTGTAGTGTGATGTAAGGCACAGCTGATTGGTTGCCATCACAATTTCCACCGTCTGCGAATCAGTATTTATGATGCTATAAAAATGTTCTATTATTTGGAACTTCCAAATCAATTTCCTGGTTTCCGACAGCTCAAAGATGACAGCCAGTAATCATTTCAAAGTAATTATTTATGCATAATAAAGTTTTCCTACTTCGCTTAGCAGGGCAAAGACATTTTTTGATCTGCCCCACACTACTCCAAAACTAATGTACAGTCACTTTATGTTGGAATTTGGCTTTCATATTTCTTTTGTATTTATACGAAGGAAGGTACAAATGTCAACTGAAGTCAGCATAAAGTCCAGCCACATAGACTTGCATACCTCTGCAGTTTGTAGGTAATTGCACAGCATGCAGTGCATAGTTCTTGCAAGACTGACCCCATGTGAATTGGTATATCGGGGTAGTAGGGTTGTGGTAGTGCATGGCAGCATAGGGTATTCAAAACTGCACAATCTGGATCCAAACACTGAATAAGGAAATCTTTTTTGATGTATTCCTGGTTCAATCGTGAGAGAAAAAAAATATTACTATATTATGTTCTGAATTACATAAGACTGTAAAGGGGGTGAGCTGCTAAGAAGTGCGGTGCCGTCCGAATTCAGTTTTAGCCATATAAAGGGCATCACCTTGAAAGGAAGTATAATGAAACACCTGGTGGAGCGGGTTTTAAGGAAGTTCATGGATGCATGAACCACAAACTCCATAGAGAATTATTAAAGAAATGGAGACTTTAATTAATCAAAGCAAGGATATACTGGATGTCTATTAGGGATCCGATTGACCAGCTCTACTACAAGACGTCTAGACCCAGATTTACAAAGTAAACCTGACGCAAAGGTTAGGGTTTACGATTTGTGTTGGATTGTGCCCAAAAGTAATGCAAAGCAGCACGGTGCGCTGCCTTGTGTTGCTTTGCATCAAGTGGGAATTCCACAGGTGATACATGGGCATTACTAAGCAACCGCCCATGGGTTCTATTACAAACCCCTATCTAGGAAGAATTGCAAATTGGATTTGAGCTAAAATCCTGAGCTTCTTTGAGGCAGCTGTAACAAGGAGAAATATTTTCATATCTCCTCGCATTTCCTTCTGTGCTTGTGTGCTGCATTCTGCAGCACGCATAACAAGAGGATAGTGCCTTAAAGCATAGTTTCTGTACAAATAGGGACTGCTTTCTGCACAAAAACTATGCCTATCACAACACAGATACTCTTGCGTTATAGCACAAGGGTGTTTGGTTTGATGCAAGGTAGCTTAAAGTTTGTCAGCACAGTGAAAGAGTAGACCCTTGTGTCATCTTAAGTCTGGCAGTCCACAGACCACCAGACTTGGGGGCACAGCTGTGGCGGTCTTCCAACCACCCTATTACAATTAAGGTGGTTGGACCACCATTGCACGGCACAGCCACCAGGAAACTACCATTCCCTGTCAGTGCTGCTGTGTTTTTGAGGCTGCAATATGCTTGACAAGACCACTGTGCCTCCCCTCTGTGTGCAGGCACCCCAGGTCCTGCATGGCATGGACTTTACAGTTCATGCTGAGCAGGAACTGTTTATGGCATTCCCATTGCAGTGCCTATTTTCTGAGGCACTGCCATTGGAACATCAAACAAAAGCCTGCCAGACACGAGAAGAACTTGTAATCTGGCGGGCAGACCGACCATGGGTTTGGCGGTGCGGCAGTGGGGGGGACCTATTGCTGCACTGCCAAACTTGTAAACAGGCCCTTAGTAGATATGGCACTGTACTGTTCTGTCCTGTAAACGCAACACAGCACGGTAACTTTACTTTACTGCTCTGTGTTTTGCAATTTAGGGCCGTATTACGACATAGGTCGGAAAGGCTCTGAACGGCATTCGAGTTTTCCTAACCCGTGTCAGAACCGATATTTCCGACCAACTCAGAAACATTTCTGACTGACCGATTACAATAGAAGGTAACTATTCGGTCTTCCCGACTCCGACTCAGTTCTGTTGGGCATTCGGAGACTGCGAGCCAAATCGTACAGGTCTATGGACCGCGTTTCTGACCTACGTATCACGATGTTGAATTCGGACAGCCTTTCCTAATCGGTCAGCCTCCAGAATTTTTTAAAAATAAATAAGAGGTTTGGGTATATCCAATTTGGGAGTCTTTCTGTAGCATTTTTAGATCGAGTCTGGGCAACACATGCTCTGCTCTGTGAACCATGCTGTATTGGAGTATGTACTTGAAGCCCAGCCCACTCTCCGCCCATATTTGTGATTGGCTTGTGTCATTGTCCTTCTTAAATGCTGGTTTCTGATTTATTATTAGGCTTGTTAGTCCCTCCTTAGTACCGCCTTGTCTTCATTTGTAACCTCCCATGAGGACTGGCACTTTTGCTCAGTTGTTACAGGGTACGTTTTCTTTAGTCTGTAAGTACTATTTTCTGTAATCAGTTTCTCTTACTGCAGGAGGACAGGAGGGACTCTTATGCACAATTGTGACCACCAGCTTGTTTACTTAACTTGTAGCAAACTGGGAGCTCTTCAGGGGCCATGGGAGACTTAAGGGGGCAACTCAGCAATGCCTTCAAGCTTTTGTAATGCAATAGGTCTCGAATTTGCCAGAGTTTATGCTATTGGCATTGTCAATGCCTTTTATTTATGTTTTAGAAACCAATACATAAATAAAAGGCATTAGGCAAGATGTATGATCCGCTAATTAGTGAGTCGCAAATTGCATCTCGCAATTTGCGACTCGCTAATTGAGATGCACAACCGTGTCTGAGACACTGTTTGAGATTCCAAATGGGGTCGCAAATTGCATGCATCATGCATAATAATGAGGCAGTCACAATTTGTGAACCCATTGGAAATGTCTGGCACTCCCAGGGATGGTGGCCTACTGGGGTCAGCAGACCTCCATGTCTGGGACTGCTTTTAAATACAGCAGTTTTTTTTTTAAACGCAGCCCGTTTCCTTAAAGGAAAACGGTATGCATTTAAAAAATAAAAATTCAACTTTTCAGTTTCATTTTTTGAGGGCATGCACTATCCCTGGGACCACTGCCTGGCCCTTAAAAAATATTTGCGCATGCATTCCGAAAGGGGAAGGGGTCCGCCTGGTGACCCCTTCCCCTTTGCGAGTGCTTTACCACCCTTCGGAAAAGAGTGGAAAACTGAGAGTGTTTTGCGACTGCAATTGCGGTCTCAAAACATTCTTACATAGCTTAAGGAGTGGCTATTAGGAATGCCCCTTCCTAATAGCGAGTCGCTAATCCTATTTTGCGAGGTGCAAACGGGTCTAAAACCCATTTGCGCCCTCAAAAAACCTTTGTACATCCGGCCCATTGTCATTTACAATGCCAATAGCTCAAACTTGCATAAATGCAATACCTAATGCATTGCTGATGCTTGTTGCCCATGTCTCAGAAGCTAGATTCAGTGCCTGGGCTAATTGCGGAAGTACAGGAATTTACATATTTTGGTGTTGTACATCTGGGGTTTCCTGTAGCATGTGAAGTGGGAGCTTTTTAATATATGTGCACATTAATAACCTCTGGGCCACTAGTTATTCAGAATGGCTCGAGGCAAAGACCCTAGGTGTATATTGCATTATTACTGGTGCTACAGGAGTTGATGGTATGTCAGGATGTCGAGAAGAAAAATACTGTCCCAGTATAGATTTACTTTCCGTATATATCATCACTGTACATGTATGTGAAGATAAGAATAGTCCAGCTACAATTACCTATGCACAACTCCATTAGAGTGTTGTAGCACCCATTATGTTTAGCCATAATGTTTTGTCAGGGTGAAATTAAAACCTCAATATTGTGGTACAATAACCAGGATTTAATTTGAAAATGTCTAATTTGTTGATTTTTAAAAAGGTAATTGCCCATAACCACATTCTGAGTTATCTGGACAAAATGTGGCCAGGAAACGCCAGTAGAAGACTACTATATTGCTGCATAAGTCTGTTACGCAGGGGAACCTGGGACACATTCTTGTTTATTGCCTGTACAGACTTTACTGTACTCCAGCCACAGCGATGAACGCCCTTCTGCATCCAGGCGATTGTTGCACAATGAGCTCTAATCCAGAGTTGAATTTGGAAGATATGCTTTTCTAGATATATTTTTTTAATTGTCCAAACTGGAGTTTGCCTTTGAATCGTTTTTGGGGGAATTTCGCAGTGGCTCCATCTGGGGTTGCTACATGTACACATTCTCTTGATTGATTCTTATTCTGTTCATATTTCAGCTTGTTATCTGACATCTCAGATGTTTCTACTATAAATTCAGCATACCATAATGATAATATGTGTTTAAACAACAGAGGGGTGGTGGGTTTGCAGTAACTTTACTTTTCACACAAACTATTAATAAGGATCCTGGCTGGGTTGTTTTTGTTTCTAGTTCTTCAGAAATTGTCTCCCTGATTCACAGATCAGCAAAGATTTCCGATAAAGGGAAAAGGCGAACACATAGGGAATGTTTTTAATTATTTCGTTGAAGTTAAATAAATTCTTTAGAGACAATGGGCCACGTGAACAACCGTTTTTTAGTGGTCGCAAACTGAGATTTGGGCCATTTGCAACCGCTGAAAAGGGTTGTAGCATGTATCAACTATATTTTATGAGTCGGTGACCTGTTACCAACTCGCAAAATAGGGTTTGCAAGTCACTATTAGGAAGGGGCGTGCCAAGGATGTCCCTTCCTAATATCAAGTCGAGGGGGGGTGTACGATTGTTTTCCAACCTGAAAGCGTTCGCAAAAAATTGCCGTTTACTGCCTACTTCAAGTAGGTGGTAAGCGAGTCGCAAATGGGAAGGGTGCCTCAGGGGAACCCTTCCCCTCTGTGATAGACAACAACAACATTTTTCATGAACAAGCAGTGGTTCCGCGGACCACTGCCTACTCTTAAAAATGAAACTTAACCATTAAATTTTTCTTTTTTAAATGCTTCACGTTTTCCCTTTAAGGAAAATCTTCTGCATTTCAAAAACTTGTTGGTTTATTTAATAAGCAGTCACAGACATTGAGTTCTGCTGATCCCAGAAAGCTACCCTCCCTGTGAGTGCTGGCTAATCCCAATGGGTCGCAAATTATGACCTGTCTCATGACTATTAATGAGACAGGTCCCTTGCGACCCATTTGGGAATTGCAAACAGTGTCTAAGACATTGTTGTACATTTCATTTTGTGACACAAACAATGACAAGCAAATTGGTCAGTAGTTTCCCTTAATATGTCTGATTGTTTATTGATGTATACATTTCTATGCTTCTGTCTGTTTTTGAATGTCAGCATGCGTGAGAGCTTCTTTGAGGTTGTGTGTTTGGTGCTTGTGAGGATAGATGGACTCTATTAGGAGTGTTTTTTAGGCAGTGCCTGCTTGCTCTACTTAAGGTTGACTCCTACTAAACCCTTTTGGAAGCATGAACTCAAATAAATTCCGACCCTGATCTTGCTCTTAGCATATTGAGATGTCACAGTTGACTAAATCCTTCTACTATAACCTGTATATGAGGTAAAGCACATCTCTAGGGAGCTCATATATGCTCTAGATGGTCAGACCTTCTGGTGTTCCCTTCGCCTTCCTTGAGCCCCTGTAATAAGTAATAATTCTGAATGTGTTTAGTTTTTTTCTCATCTCGGGTTGGTTATCTGAAATACAGAAAACAACCTTCAACCAAACTGTTCAGCCTGTCTGGATTAAGGTCTGATGAAGTTGATTCACATTTTAACAATCTCATTTCCTGTTTGGGTGTTGTGGCCCAAGCACTGCTCCCCAAAGCATTTTGTATACTGGCCTCGCTATAAGAATTATTATAAGGGACCTACTGGATCTGGCAAGTCTTATTTAGTGTGTTGTGGACGTGTGGCCAGTCCACTTTCTGCTTATGAGTTTTACACTGATTTGTTTGCAACTCATCAAGAGTAGAAGTAGCACCCAAAAACAGGTTGTGATTTATCAGTTATTCTAGCAACCCGACCCTCGGGTTTGCTTTCAAAATAAGAGGGAGGGAGATAAACGACAGATAAGACTGCAGAGCTGTGGAACACTACATCAAGAACATCAATACTCATTCTCCACACTTCTCAATTGGTTTGCAGGACTTTGTTCTGACTTCGATTGCATTTTCCTAATATGCCCCAAACTTTTCATTTATTTTGCCTCCTTTGCATGCCGCATTCAATTCAAATTTTCCAACTACCTTGCAGTTGTCCAGCAAAGAATGATGCTCCAGTCCTTTCCATTTAACTTTTCAAAAATAGAGATGATCTACTTTCCAGCTATCTATTCTCCAACTTCTTATTCTCTCTCTGTAGACTTCCCATGAGGCCTCAAACCTTTGCCATCAGGATGAATCTCAAAATACACTTACATTTCTCAATGAAGCTGGAGTCCTTCATATTGTATTTCACTGCTGCCCCATTCTTCGAACTAATGAATATTAAAAAGGTTTAACCCACCTTTACTTTCACACTGTACAATAATGCACTATTTTTTCTTAAAGTGTTATCAGAGCATTACAAGGTGCCTAAGTTCAAAATGATATGGGAAATAGCCATAACTGCTTGAAAGGCATATTGACTAATATGAGAGCTGAGAATATGTGTACATTTGAAAAATCAGAGTACTGTTAGAATAGCATTCAGGTTGAAAGAGGAAAATTTTAAGAGCTGTGTAATAATACCAGAAATTTGGAAACTGTGCCTGAGGCATTTACAGTACAAAAGTACAAATGAATTCCACAGTGATTACTAAATTAGAAATTACTAGAGCCATATTTGTAGATTGCTTTGAAGACATAGAAAACCATGCTCAGAGTAATATTATATGTATGAATAGCATACCAACCAATTCTGAAGCTCATGATATAGTTAGCAATTATGTTTGTCCTTTAGGATATTTCTAATAAAAAAATTAGTAAAGTTATACATGGAGGTCACAGATACACATTGAAAGTAATCACAGATAGGAATAACCTAGGACAATTCTGATTAAATTCTTAACTTACTCTTTGGCATTTTGTCTGCTAAAAGTCTCTGGTTTGGGGACAAACAATTCACTCAGAACTCATGCCTCAAAAATCACCAAGGATAAAAGATGGCAGCTGAGGAAGAGACCAGAGCAATTTAGGGAACAGGGAGCGCAAATGCAATTGAAATACCTAGCTCTTCTTAAAGAAATGTGGAACAATCAAATGTATAATGATAGGGACTGTACTGAGCAGATGATTTAATATCAGAAACACAGGCTTAGATTCAAGCTCACTAAGCCACCACTATCTGCCCCGCACTATTTGGAGAATAATAGATCGGGCTAGGCAGAATTACCTAGGAAGCTGTGTGCAGAAGTTTAAAAATCACATACAAACTGTTAAAAAAAGAGATTATTTTCACTTCCTCTTATTACACAAGTAAGAGATCATTCTGAGGGAAGTGGCTTACAGATCTCTCTTTTGGAAACTTTCACGATGGAAGGGTTCCCCACAGGTGGGATAAGTTGGATGGGGAGCTTCAAGAGAGTGAGTAGGGGGCAGAGTTGGGGGTAGGCACAAGTGCATTAGCCTAGACAAAATAAATGGTAAAAATCCTCATGTCTCACATGTCTCACAGCTAAATCAATTGCTGGAAGAGAAGTACAATGAGTCAAGGTGGAGCTAATATCCCATCTGTATTAATATAGACATGGAAAGTAAATTGAATTAGAGATAGGTGTAAGAGGAAAAGATGGTGAGATTATATGTTCTGGGATGGGTTAGATATTGCATGCATGCAAAAAACTAGGAGTACCTGAAACTCTCATAATTTCCTGTAGCTTGATTAAGGGAACTTTTGTGTAATAAACACGAAAATGCAGCTCACACTCAACAAATTACTTGAACAGTCCATTCAGGTAAAACTTTAACTGAAATATGTCATTCTGAATTTAGAATTTCTGGCCTTTCACATTCAAAACACTGCCGCTCCCAGGCCTACAAGAAACCCATTTAACACAGAAGAAAGCTTACAGGTGCCTGGCTCGAAAATGGACAGATCTGGCATTAGTCACTTCACAAAATATTTCCAATAGGGCCACAGCCTTAATAATCAAAAAAGGCAGATTTATAAATGTTTTTGGGATACAAGCTGATCCCTGAGGAAAATGGATTCTTGCAATGCTTAATTTACAGGGTTTCATTGTGACAATGAAAATGATATACAGCTGTTGGTAATCTTAGCACAAACCCCCCCACCACCTTGTATACTTCCTAGGGATTTCAATGCTGTGTTAAATCAGGCACTAGGCAGATCAGATCATTGGGCTCAAGTCTAGAATACCAATAATAACTGTTTTAAAAGGAAAATGCAAAATCTGATCCTTAACTGGTATCTGGAAATACAGGGAAGGTTTGGCCAGAAGTTATGCCTTCTACTCTAATAGACATCGCTAGATGAGATTATGTTTTAATAAACAACATGCTGGCACAATAAGAAAATAAGCTATCCCAAATAAGAAATGATTTCCTCATTAAACTTTAGAAAGAACTTTAATATCACTACCTTCAATTGTCCCTACAGTTCACCAGATGATAGTGGATTTCTTTCAACTTAAGCTAAGCTCCACAGACAAGGGTATACTGTTAGTTACATATAAAAATGTGTGATGTTAGTGGCTGCCTGATGGCAATTAATATAAAATGTCCTCAGGCCATGCAAAAGGAGATATATCAAACAGAGACTACAATCAAATCATTATCACAATAATAATGTTGCTAATAATCAGGGACAAGATAGAGAGGTTACACAAGTTAATGAAGCAAAGTTTTTTTATTTCAGACTATGTTCTATAGTCAATAGAAAATGGGAAACCAGCAAACTGAAACATTGTAAATATAATGACAAAGCATCGGGAAATATTAGCACAGAAAATATAAGTAGTCCTGCCATTTTACAAATCAGATCGAGGATAAGACTTCTCAAACAAAACATAGTCCTGTAAAAGAGATTAGGAAGACATTTATGATGTTTTTTCAAATACTTAATAAATAAAATAATAAACCAAAAATTCATAAATGGCTTCCTGTTGTAAACCGTCTAACATTAAATGTGGTTGAGTTGCCCCATTAGAAAGCAAAATCTCCATCCGTAGGGTCAAGGACACTATAATTCCGCAAATTCAGAAAAAGCGTCTGGCCAAGGAGGGCTTCCAGCAAAAATGTATGAACTTTTAAGTGACCCTGCTATCTGAATATTCACTATATTTTTTAACAATGTCTGGCACAACATATAATTATGAAATCTTAATTGGAAGTTTCAGTGTTTCTGAATCTGTAACCAGGTAAATATCAAATATATTGTGGAAATTATCAAAATATTTTGCTATTAAATGGGGGATAAAAAGATCTTTACAACTAAACTGATTAAAGGTTTCAAGAACTTGATCCCAATATTAATTCATGCAGACAAAAAGGGGTTCATTAAAGAGAAACAGCTTAGAGATCTCAAACAAGCTATAATTACTATTGCTGACATACCGGACACTCACGCTTTGCCTTTGGCTGTTTATTCAATCGCTAAATCCAAAGCATCAGATCTTGTTAATTGGTCTTATTTTGTGAAGTTCTCATAAATATGGGCTAGGTTTAAGTTTGTAGGCATAATACAGTGCTGCTAGTCAGACCAAACAGCATGCAACAACCTCACTCAAGAAACAAAACTCCAACAGAACACAAGGTAAGTGTGCCCACAATCTCGTCTCTCGATTGACCTTGATATAGAGCCTTTAGCATGCAACATTGAGAACCTTTGGAGATAAAATCATTTGAGCACAAAGCTTCTAGCCAAAAATTGGCACTTTATGCCAATTTCATACGTATTTTTACATTACAGCCTGGTCCGGTATCATGAAGCTGGAAGATATTATGTTTATCAATGGAAGGACATACAATTAAATTTTACATGAAAAATAAATATAATTTAAATTACATTCTTTTCTCACATGGAATCATTTTCGAAGCCATTCCACTTCACTTTGATAAAATGGATATTGAGAAAATCTAAGCAATGGTTAATGGTTTTAATTGAGCCTGAAGACTTCACAGTACAGAATGCAAGAGAAAGGCAGCTGGATTTTATCCAACTTCCAATTAAATTTCTAGGCCTACAGAATCAAATATTACAGCAATGAAGCCTCAAATGATTGGCAGATTGCATGGATAAGGTCAGAATCTTGGAGGGGCTTTGCACAAAAATATTGAGACCACAGGTTCTTCTAAAAAGTTGGTGACAGGCACTCAGTAGTATAATCTAAACCCTTTGGGACTTTCTGGGTATCCTCAGTGTTTATGGAAGAGGTTTAGCCCTATTGTATGCCTCCATTTTTGTGCTATAGTTAATCTACTAGAAAAGTCAGATATCAAGCCATGATGAGGTTTAAGTAGGGTGGGTTGGAATGTGATATTCACCTTTATGTATTACCAGTTAAATAATTAGCTAGATAAAATCATTACAAAATAAAACGATCAACGCAGTAATGAAACTTTTCACCCCCAGACACATATCTGGGTTTAATCCATAGTTTTGACACCTGAAACTCCCATATTCTGTAAAATGGATAATTGCTTGGAAGTAGAATTAAGAATTAAGATAAGACATGATGGCAACCAACGGTGAAAAGTGTTACAAGTGTGAGTCAGTTTGATAGGAACTGTCAAGTCCCAAAAAGTAATCTTAGGAAAATAAGGCATGAAGTTGAGAAGATGAAATACTCACAGCTTCAGGTAACCTACAATTCTCAATACTAGCAAAATAATAAAATGTTAAAGAGAAAGAAAATTAATTTTCATAATTCAGATGATGGGAACAAATGACCATTGCACTTGACTCCAATAATATCAGGGAGTTCTGGAGACTAGTACACCATGGTAGTTCTAAGAAAAATCCAAGAAGCACATGTCCAATGATCTAGGAGACATACATTACTATGCAATCTAGACAATAATAAATAGTTCCATGTCTGACCCAGAATACTCATGCAGTGATGAAGTGCTAAACCTATTTCTGTGATAATCATAAAAATAAAATAATTGGCACTTTCAGTTTATCTATAGCAGACTGCATGACTTACTGACTGCAATCATAAAACCTAATGTAGAATTTTGGGCAACTATCTTCCTTCCTATTTTTCACTGGGTTACTCATATCCGTCGCATTCCAGATGGCTTGAGAGGAGTGATAATCAACCCAGTTCCAAAATTATATAACCTACAGTTTAATTGTTAAAATAGTGTTATTGACTTTAAAGGTTGGATATAAGGGCGTGGTTTCACCAGCGTCATGATGGTTGTGCCTTAGGCGAGCTCTGCCGGCCAAGCGAAGAATCCTACATCATCCTGTATCAACAAGGGGGTCTGACTTATGCAGCAGGTGAGCCCCTTTGGCACTACACTCCAGGAACCGATATTGCCACCTTTCTCAGACTCAGGTTGCTTTTGACGCCATAACTATAAGCCTTGCAGGATGCCATCTACACAGCGGCCTGCCTGGCTTGAGCAGACTGTGCCCTTCAGTGAAGTGTGGCCAGCGCGATTCCTGGGCCCTTCGCCTGGTCTCCTGGACGGGCGGCCCGGCCTGGTCGAGAGGACGGTTGCCACAGAGACACTGCTGCATGTGGTTCAGGCCCAGCAAGGTTCTCAGCCTCTGCGACGGAGATGCCTGCGTGGAGTGCATGGACCTGGTTGTCCAGCCTGATCCCGAGGAACCTGCTCACTGCGAGTGAGGCCGGCAGGGCTGCAGGAGGGACCCGCCTTGACCCCGATGCAGCTGCTTATGTCCTGGTACGGAGCTGAGGTGGGGGAGCAATGAGCACCTGATGAAACTGCGGGCCGACCGGCCACATCTTTGTAATCCGCTGGTGGCCCAGCAAGAGGCTAACTGTGGGGAGAGGTGAGCACCCGAACACTTGCGGGCCATTTGGCCTATCTACCTGATCTCTTTGTGCCCGCCGACCCCCACGCTCCTTCCTCACCGCAGGCCCCCCCCTGCTGGCCTGGCTTGGATGATTGCTGTGCCCCCACCCCACGGATCCTGGCTGCTTGTCACTTGATGTCTCTCTGAGCACATTGCACAGAACCCAAGGAGGCCCCCGTGGACACAGCATCGTCCCCTGACCAGATCTGAATCCTCGGCTGGGACCTTTGTCTGCCCTGTGGGGATCCCCCATTCGAGGTATTGATGGGTGGAGGAGGCGCTGACCCCGCTCCCCCAGGTGGTCACCGGCATGTGCCCTTCTAACCTTCCGGAACACAGCAGACCCACAGTGCACTGCCTCTGTCCCCCCACCTGCCTCCACTCACTTGATAACTGTTGCCTACGCTGGAAATTGGACATTAACAAACATGCTACTCCTGTGATAGCCAGACACAGACATGCTTCGTTTTTCAACAATACAGTTGGTGTTGGGTCAGGACCCCCTGCCGGGCAGTAGAAATGGGGAAGGCCGATGCAAAACAATTCAGGCTCATATTCGAGGGCCGCAGAGTAGGCAGGGCCAAAGAGTTGCTTCGGGATGCCGGTGAGCGGGCCACACAGACAGAAGCTTCAGAGGTCCAAGATGACAGCATACGCTCCCTGCTCCTCGAGGTGAAATCTAGTTTGAAAGCCATTGATGCTAAGATTGATAATCTCACTTCCTGCCTTGACCAGGTTAAACACCGGGTTGACACTCATGATACCTGCATCGCGCAACTGGAGGCAAGGGTCTTGGACTTGGATGATACCAGGGCGGAGAACAAAGAGCAACTCCTGAAGATGGACAAGGTGCTAGAACTCATTCTCGCAAAAAACGAAGACCTTGAATCCCGCTCCTGTACGCACAATATACACATGGTGGGTTTCCCTGAATCCACCGCCATCGACAAAATGGAGACTTACCTGGAAGCATTACTGCGAGAATTGTTCGGTGAGGACTTATCAGACGTTTTTATCATTGAACGGGTGCACAGATCGCTGGGCCCATCTCTCTTGCTCCGGAAAGCAAGAGAGATGGGGATGGTCCGGCATCAGGGAATCACACTTTGCTTTAATCCTGACTTTACCATATCTGTGCAGGCTGCCCGCAGAGACTTTCTCCCAACCAAGCACATTTTCCATCAACTCCATATCACGTATGCGCTCTTTTACCCCGCCAAACTGCTAATAGACACTGGAAACAAACCCCGCTACTTCTCCGACCCAAAAGCTGCCCTGGTGTTTGCTAAGCAATTACAAAAGCTGCACGCCAGTGATTGCCAGTCACCCACTGAAGATAGTCACGCAAGCGACAATGACTGAATCTATTCTTGCCTGGAGTTAACGTGCCGCGTTCCTCCTTGCTATAGGTTGTCATGAATCGTGCTCAGATGTAAAAATCTTTCTTGTGATCCTCCTCGTTCTCACTTTTGCGATTCAATTACTCTCATCCTTCTCCCTTGCTCCGATCAGACATGTTCGGCCACCCTGCCTCACGGTACGGGGATGCATGTCTGAGCCCAAGTACCCCATTGGGATAATTCCCGCTACATGTTGGTACTCGCCAAGTTGGGGTTCCCTGGGTGGGGGTAGGTCTCTGTCTCAACCATGTTGGGGGGTTGGAGTGGGGTGGGTTGGGGGTCTTTTTCTTGAAACTGGTGCTGCCACCAAATTGCAATTCAGGGATATATTTCATGATTGCACACGTTTCCTTATATCTTCAATTGTGAAGGCATGTGATTGCACGTATACTACATTTTATGTCGCACCAAGGTTCGCCAACAGGACAGATAACCATGGTTATGTACGCAAGCCCGTCTTAGAAATGACCCAATGACTGTGCTAACATTTATGACGTGGAATATCAGAGGCATGAACGACTTCCGTAAAGCACATCTCATACATACTTAATTTGCTAGAGGCCAAACTGATGTCTGCTTTCTCTAAGAGACTCACTTAACAGATCAGAGCTCTGCTAGGCTCGGATCGAGACACTGGCATGTCACTTACTCCTCTTTTTACTCAAATTATGCTAGGGGTTTTGCGATTCTGGTTAGGAAAGGTCTGCCATGGCGCCCAGCGCACACCCTTGTAGACACTGAGGGAAGGTATGTGATTCTCACGGGCACCTTCCATGCCCAACCTGTGATCCTAGCAGCTGTTTATGGCCCGAACACGGACAGCCAGAATTTTACACCCACATCTGAAAACGTATCTCTTCCTTCAGCCTGCTCCCATTGATAATGGGGGGAGATTTCAACATTGCCCCACATAATACTTTTGACTGCTCGGGCAAGGGCACACTCCATCCACAGGCCACTGCCACATTGCACACCATTATAAGGATAACTGCTTAGTCGATGGTTGGAGGCATTGTCACCCTGAGAAGTGCGAGGGCACTTGCATTTCCAACACACAAAACTCCTGGTCCCGCATCAACCTGTGGTTAGACACTCAAGACATACTGTGTAGGATCACCTCCAATTCACACCGAACACGCACATTATCGTACCACTTGCCAGTGAGCCTGGCTATCCGGCTCCTGCACACACCTCAACATATGCTTGCATGGCATCTCCACCCCAACACGCTCCATGATGTCGCGTTTCGAGAGGAGCTCTGTGGAGTTGAATACCGTCTCTGTGGACTCCCCCTCCATCCTTTGGGAGACCTTTAATGTCGTGGTCAGGGGAGAATGTATTGCAAGACAATCAGGTGTTCTTAGATCCATTAGGGGCACCCTGGAAAGGCTGGAAGTGGAACTCAAGCAACTCAACCAAAGTTATATCAGCAACCCTTCCTCTGCTATATTGGCTGATATGTGTTTAAAAATGACTGAATATGAGACCGAAGCTGAACGCGAGGTCACACACCTTGGCCGTCAAACACAGGTGTGCTGCTATGGTGAGGGAGACCGACTGGGTAGGACCCTAGCAAACCTACTAAGAAAGCCACACGCCTCCTCCTACATAACAGAACTACATGACAAAACTGTGAGCAGAATCACTTCCCCTCAAGACATACTCAACAAGATTTCCACATTCTATGCTAACTTATATACCGCCGGGGCTGAGACACCACCGGATATCTTCTAACAATATTTCGACACCTTCGAGCTACTATAGCTCAGCAATGCGCATCGTGAATACTTAGATGAACCCTTCACCTCTTAATTGATCACACACATGATCTCTAGTTTCCCCAGTGGATATGGCACCCGGATCAGATGGGCTGACAGCTGCGTTCTATAAAGAAAATAAGCTCATCCTTATCCCTCATCTTGTCGAGATGTATAATGAGTCCGTCACGATCGGCCAATTCATGAGGCACTGATCACCACTCTCCTCCTCAAATCTGATAAACCACCCAAGTCATGTGATTCGTATATTCCACTATCATTAATTAATACTGATAATAAGATTTACGCAAAACTATTAGCCAACTGCCTCCTTCCACTCATATCTCTTAACACTCTGGTTTTATCCACGGTCGTGCCACATCACATAATTTGCGCACCATTTTTTCCAACATACACCAGATCAATCCCGACCTGCCGGCAGTGGTTACCTTGCTGGATGCCACTAGGCATTTGATTCTTTGGAATGGTCCTTTCTGTTTGCACTGTTGGGCCCCTTGGGGTTCAGCCCTACCTTCATCAGTAAAATCAAGTTGTTATACATGCTGCCGGTGACACAAATCCGCATTAATGGTCAAATCACTGAGCCTATATGCATCACCAGAGGCACTAGGAAGGGTTGCCCCCTGCCTCCTATGCTTTTTGGTATAGCAATTGGAGGCGCACGCAGCGCAGTTGCAGCAACATCACACGCAGCGTGGATTCGGGTTCTCGTCCCCGCGGGTTGGTGACTTTTATGTATGCAGACGATGTGGCACTTTTTATCTGCAAACCTCAAAAGAACCTGGCCCCCATGACCAGAGAGGTCATTAGGTTTGGAGGCTACTCTGGGGTGCAGATTAACTGGGCGAAATCAATTCTGTTTCCCTTAACGGACGCAACCCATCCCTTTACCATGGAATACCCGATACAGTGGGCAGTTGGCCCGACCAAATACTTGGGCATCTGGCTAACAAGGGACATGGAAGAGCTGTGGAGGGCAAATTATGGCAAGGCCATGGACTGCCTTGAATCCAAAACCCTCACTTGGAAAACCCTCCCACTCTCCCTAGCAGGAAGAATCACAATCACCAAACTGGTGATCCTGCCCAAGTTCGCACGTCGCGCCGCAGCGCTGGGCATCAGTACCAATTCTGACTTATATACCAACTGCCAATTCGTCTGCCTCCCAGACAATACAACTTCACTAGATAAACTATTATATTAGTAGATTAGAACTACCTGCTAAAACACAAATGATTAATTTCCTAACCCTCCACCACCAAGCGCTGCACTCAAATACATTCACACAGCGACCTCCCCGCTCAAACTGGTAACCAGGTTATACACGCTGACTCTGGCAGCCTCCCCAGTCGACACTGAACGGGCACGTCTCGCATGGACAACTGATTTAGCAGACAAGCCCACGCCGGAACAGTGGCAATATTGCTGCAAACAATCCCAAATACTTTCTCCCAATTATCGATAATGCCACATACATTTCAAAAACCTACACAGACTGGACCGCACACCTGCAGCACTTTACAGAATCGGCCTGGCAGATGATGCTAACTGCGTAAGCTGCTCCGCTCCTAATGCATAATCCATTTGTGCACCTTTCCTGGGCATGCCCTAAGGTTGCGACTTTTTGGTGTGACATATGCCGAATTATGGGTGACATCACCTCCAATACTTTTGCACCTGATCCCCTGATTTGTCTCTTGGGATATGTCAAAGACATTCCCGATGCCAGTCACCGACTGGTCGCAATGCTGCCCATACTGGCTCGGCGCAGGGTGGCAATCTACTGAGGCCGTAAACCGGCACCATCCTCTAAAGCTTGGCTAGCGGACGCGGCACACTGCCAGACCCATTTGTGTGAATACTGGAATGTAATGCCCCCTGCCGAGCAGACCACATGACACATGGGCTCCCCTGGTGTCTTATCTCTAGCAGACTGACGGGGCTGACCAACCCCCTGATAACCCTGCAGCTCTCACCCTCACATATGAACAAGCCGACATGGAAGTGAACTTTGTACAGGTTAATTCTCAATTTCGTTTCTATGCCCAGAATGTGTAAATGTTCATATGTGTATTTTGCCTCGTTTTAATACTCGTATATCCATCAAACGATGCCTTGACCAACAACTGTGTATTCAAATGCATAACTTGTAATGTGTCTTTACCCAAATAAAGTTAAAAAAAAAAAAAGGTTGGATACAAGAGCACAATCTAATCCCTGTACAAATTGGGAGGCCTCTATGAGGGGATCTTGACTATGGATCCACTGCTTTAGGTGGTCTATAGCCCGGAAATCAATAGAGTGGAGGGCTAATTTAATCCAGAAATATTTTGGAAGAAGTTTTGTGGAAATGGCCATTTTCAATGGCCAACTCTTGAGTTTGACATCCCTCCATTTTGCCAGTATGGGAAGGGTGGATTTAGATTTTTACAGTCTGTTCAGAATAACATCCTAGTAAATAATGCTTTGAAACAAGCTTGCCCCCCACAATTTTGCAGAATATCTTACATACCTGTAAAAAACTGCTCATTTTCTTCAAAAATAGATGTTGTCCATGTTCCCTGCTTGTTGCCTGCAGATGATTTGGTAATAAAGTGCCTAACCCAAATAGGTTTACAGCGGAAATTAAGTTATTTTCATAAAGACTGTCAATATTATAGATTGACAGTAAATATATGACAGAAAATAAAGTTTTTTCTTTCATTTTCACCTGTAAACAGTACACATGGTTTATAGGGAATACAAGTGTGGAGGATGGAGATACTAATAAGTATCTAGGTATGATTTTTCCCAAAAGAATTGAAATGGTGTTCTCAGCATCAGGTGTTCAAAGTGCGGGCACAATGTTACATTGCAGGTCTTAAAAAATGTAACCAAGACTTTGGTGGTCTTTCACGGGTCTCTTTCTGGCAGACCTGCAAAGATATGGTGCAGCCCCAGGTTTTATATGGGGCTGAATTTCTGTTCCTCTCAGTAAGCGATTATTGAGACTAAAAGTCAGAGGCATATTTTCAAAGGAATTGTGCCACTGGAACGTCACTTTTTATTGACTTATCAGTAGCGCAATGCCCTCCACCATATTTACAAAGTGGCGTTAAGCTGTGCTTGTAAATATTGTACCCTTTCACACAGGTATCCGCATGAAAGGGCTGTGCAATAGGTGTTGCGTTCCACCACAACACCCATTGCTTTTTGACGCTGCCTCTGATTTACAAGATCTGTTAATTTGAGGCAGCTCCAAAAGCTAATGCGATGAGATACTTTTAATTCTCTTTGTTTTTGCTTTTTCTATGTGTGCTGCATTCTGCAGCACACATAAAAAGAGAAAAACGCCATTAATTATTGTTTATGTGCAGGAAGGTGTCTCTTCTGCACATAAACGATCATTAAATAATGGCGATTTGCTACTTCTATGTGTCCTGCAGAATGCAGCACATATAGAAGTAGCAGTTGCCATTATTGAATTGTTATGTGCAGGAAGGGACACCTTTCTGATCAGATAAAATCATTCCCTGCAAGGCAGACACCCTTGCACTATGGCGCAAGGGTGTCGGTGTTGGCGCTAGGCAGCAATTTTTAGCGCCAACGCTAGGGAAAACACAGGGGTGCACCGTATTGCTGTAAATACGGCGCATCCCTGCATTTTGGAAATGGCAGAGCGCGTTGCTGCACAATTTGTCGCATATCTGCGCTCCACCGGTTCCTTGTAAATATGTCCTTCAGTGTCTTAAACGTTTGTTATAAGTGCCATCTTCTGCCATGGTGCAATCAGCAGTTCAAGTGGAGTTGAAATTAAATTTGTGGTGCAATAAGGCAACTTTACAGCGGTTGATATATTGTCATAAACCTTCCGCACCTCCCCACACTAAAATATCAAGTTATTGTTGGAAAAAAATGTTAAGTAGTGAACTACAATTGGCACAGGCAATCAGGAACCAGATAGTATCACTGATATGGAGCGATTTGCAGCATGTACTTAACTCAGTGGCATTTCTAAATCGCTCTAAAAATGAATTAAAGATTTAGGCATCTATTAAAAATTTGGTGGACAGCGTACTTCGACAAAACAAAGAGGATACACTGTCTGCCGTAAGATAAGTAAAATATAGCCAATTACACTTATAAAAAGGTTGTTGTGACATCCTCCATATTTTGAGAGAGTATCCCATATGCCAACCTAAAGATAACTTTCTTAGACCTAAAACCAACAGTAGTACTGTCAAGGTCTTTCTGGAATGAACATAGAGTGTGCCCCTATATCTCAGAACCTTGTGATTATCATTTGAGACAGGAAAGCTTTAACTTCAGAAAAGGACTAAACCATTTTTACTTAATTCACACCTCGGTGAATAAGTTACAAAAAAATAAAGGTATAGTTGGTGTAATAAAGGACAGGGATGTATAAATGGCCTTCATTTACTTGCTTGCTCGGATCTATTGAATTTAAGGCATTGGTTTAAAAAACCAATATTTACAAAATATAATTCTAGATTTGTGAGTTAGCCAAGGTTTATTTTTTTTTAAAAGCATGAGTTTTTTAGATATTGCATGTATGTTGGGACATTTCCTAAAATACATCAGAACTTCGAAATTTGATATCATATGTATTTTACCGAATGTTTAATGGTGCAGTATGGTTTTGTCATGAAACTATGGTTTAATTGTATGCATAATTTATTGTTCACTGATTAATGATAACCTTTTATTATATTACATTTTTCCCAAGAAGCTAATATTTCAAATTAAAAATAAAGAAAGTAAGTAAGCAAAAATAGAAAAGGCTGCAAATGTTTCCATCTGTCACTTTTTGCCCTTATACCTGATCTAAAAAAGTAATTCACCATTACATCCATCAGACCCTTACATTGACAGGAATATAGAGGGCCCGATTCCCAAAAGTAATCTGAGACAAAATCCTAACTTTACAACTTTCGGTATTCAGAAAAGGCATTTAGGAGTAGTAAAGTTAGGATTCCTAACTTTACTACCTCTAAACTGAGACAAAATCCTAGCTTTACGACTTTCGGTATTTACAAAAGCCATTTAGAAGATGTAAAGTTAGGATTCCTAACTTTACTAATCCTAAACGGAGACAAAATCCTAACTTTACAAATATCGGTATTCCCAACGGGCATTTAGGAGTAGTAAATTTAGGCTTCCTACCTTTAATACTCCTAAATGCCTTTTGTGAATACCAAAAGTCGTAAAGTTAGGATTTTATCTCAGTTTAGGAGCAGTAAAGTTAGGAATCCTAACGTTATTACTCCTAAATGCCTTTTGTGAATACCGAAAGTTGTAAAGTTAGGATTTTGTCTCAGATCACTTTTGTGAAACGGGTCCATAGTATTTATTGGTTTCCAAAACCATGTGATACCCGTAGCCATCAAAAGAGCTGAAGCATTGAATGATTTTTCATTGTGTACCACCAATATATATATATAAAAAAAATGTTTGCAGTCAGTGTTTTTTGCCAATAATGAGCTGAAAATGCCGAACTTTAACTAAAATAAGAAACATTCCTCATGTTTGTGTGAGGGAAAGTTTTATAATCTGTAGGGATCTACAAAAAATTCCTACCACCCAACACTCCTACACTCCTCATGAAAAAAAATTAATTCCCACTTGTGTGGCTGGGTTTATCATCCACAACACGAAAGGTCACAAAAATGTAACATGAGACATTTTGGTGCTGTGGGTAGCTGAATTCTTTGTTCTTGGGCTCAGCTGGCACCTGGGAAAACCTACCAGACCCCAAAACGTCACAAATCTAGACAGCCATATGAGTCCAGGGTATTGTCACCTGTGTGATTTTCACTATTTGTTCTTGCTATGAATGCAATGCAAATGTTAAACTATAACTAAAATCACAGTTTTCCTCACATTTCTGTAAGGGAATGTTATGGAAGAAGTGTGGCTCAACAAAATTCCTACCACTCACCGTTTTCACATTCCTTTCAATAAAACAGGTGCTATACTTGAGTGGGTATGGTTTCAATGAGGTCTTCACATAGTTACAGTTTTATCCATCCTTAGATGTGTGTTAGGTCCACCCAAAGATTAAAGGTAGTTTTTTAATTAAAAGAAGTTTAAGGACTTAGGATGGTACTACTTTGGCCATTGACTGAAAGTGCCTGTGTAAACATTCTGGAATCCACACAAGCAACACTTCCCTAGATTCCCCAGGGTCCTAGGTTTAAGAAATACAGAGGGCTGGTAGTGTCCCTTGGTTTTTCAATGACTAAGATCCCAAAAAGTGCAGCCTTTCATCATGGCAAGTGAGAGGAAATTGTTTATTCTTAGAGTGTGGTTTTGACTCATGGGCTGAAGAAAGGGGTAACCCCCAATTCTGTCTCTTATTGTAGGGGAATAACACTCTCTGGTGTCCAGGGGTGGGGCTTGGTGCCAAAATGGACCAGTGCCCTAATCCATTCCTTTTCACTGTTCACATTGAGGTGTTTTCCTTCTATCTGCCCTTTACAGGAGGGGATAGAAAGCCCATATGACCATTGAAACAGAGTGGGGTGAGGGTCTTGCCTGTCCTGGCACTGTACTGCATCTCACTCCCCAATGCCTGAGACAGTCTTTGTGACTCACCAGAGGAGGCACAATGAGCGATTAAACCCTCTCTCTGTCGGCCTAAAAGTCAAAAATATGCCCATAGGAATCCAGATTACCTCTTGCTTGCCATGGGGATGGCTGCAGTATTTGGAGGCGGGCCACAGGTGGGCAAAAAGACTGCTAAGTCTTTATTGGTGGTGGGTATGACCGACTGCCAGAATGGACAGACCCCCAAACCATGTTTGCATTTTCATTTTTACAAATCAATCCCTGGCATCCATTGGGTGTTCTGTCCCATGGTAAATCCTTCAATCTGCCCCCTAAAGGGAAAGAAATACGGATGGGGTCATTAGGAGTAGGGTTCATACCCAATGCCAGGAGGGTCTAGAGCTCACTACATTTGTTATGTAAATGTAAACAGCCCTATGTCTCTAGTGGGCATTCTGCCCTCCCGGTGAGGGCAGATTGGAGTAAATCCCCCAGTATACCCTCATAGGGCAAAATATTGTCAGGCAAATAGAGGTGGGAGTAGGGCCTGATGCCTTGATGGACCAGTCCCTACACCATTTTTTCATATAAATGTGAACTGCTCTTTTGGGCATTCTGCCCCACTCCCTCTGTGGAGGGCAGACTAACTGTTTGGGTCTTTAGGGTTAGGCGGCAAACAACCGAGTGTCAGTACTGGTCAAGCCCAATAAATGTTTTTTTAAACCCTGGCATCTATTGGGATTTCTGCACCCCTGCATGTCAAATTTGTGGTAAAACCCCTAATTACCTTCCTTGGGGGGGGGAGACTGATAATGGTAATTTTAACAGAGGAAAATGGCGCCAGCTCCGCCTTCAGGCTGTCCCAGGTGGCTAATGGAGGAATCTTTGTGCCGGGACCGCCCTCTTGCACTAGTTAGAGGCACAATTGGAAAAGGACCAGTCTTCCCTGTCCATTGATACCATGTTGATTTGTGCTTGGAGGGGCTGAGATGTGTCCCCAAGGACTCACAGTTTGAAAAGTAGGCTCCGGTTGTTTTTACTTTCAGTACTGGTTACATTAGCGTGCAGTGCTAGGTACAATAAATACATTTTGAGCTCTGAAGGGAGCTCTTCCCTCAAAAGCTTGAGCACCAGAAGTATTTCTCCCTTCAGTGATTGAACAAAACATTCACATTCTCCATTGATGAGGTAGTGTACAAGAGGTAAATGCTATGTCTACTGCACTGAAGTAGGTACTTCCTTATTTCTTAGGGGTCCTCAGGGTCCAATTTACAATGGGCTTCATTTTCCACACTCCTGAAGTTACCAGTACACTTGATGTCGGTATCTCTACCAATACACTTCATGTCAGTATCTCTGCAGTCCTTTTTTCTGGCCTGGCCATTTGACACTCGTAATAAAGCACTGGAGCAATGTCATCACAGAGCAAATAAAATTTGCATCAGCCATCAAGTATTGAACAGTTTAAAGACAAGTGAAAGCTAATAGTTGGAATGTGTGAAGCTGAAATCAATTCCAGGCTAACTGAAATGGAGCAAAAGTCAGATACAGCAAGCGGGTCATCCCAATCACAGGTTTTACTTTTGGGCTTAGCCTTTTTTTCTATAGGTCAAAGTCTTTCAGAGGGACAAGTCCAAGGATGAAGTTGTGGATGGTCTGAGCTACCCCTGAAAATGATGATTTTGGCAGCAAAAGCTACATTCTGGTTAAAATTAGATAGATTTTGTAGGCACCACGGTTATTTAGCTGGTGTGATAGATGTACCACCTTCTCACAGTGCACAGTTTTAACATTAGGCTTTTTTTACTGCTGTGAATGTCAAAATCCTTCAGTGGCGAAAGGCCGGAAGTAGCAGGTGCCATAAGTTCCCTATAGGGTTGTTGACCGGTTTTGCTTTCACATATTACAAAGTAACACATTTGTTTTTGTGCCACACTAATATTTTAGAAATAGGTTGTACATATTTTTTGTTATTTCACTCTTCTGCTGAAATTCAGTCTTAACATTTCGTACAAGGTTGAACAACACTGTGCCTTGTTTTTCTCTGTGGTCGGTCACAAACACATTTAACACATAGACATAACAAAGAGACCCAGCTGCTGTTTTCTAGCATGGCATTTCTTATCATATAAGCTGAGACTTGCCATTTTGAAAATAGAGAGGAGAATTTATTGCAAAGGATTGCAGACAGCTAATGGCAAATTCCAGCTATGGGTCTACAGCTCTGATCCCAGAGGGCTGTGATATATCATTGTGCTCACGTGTCAGGTTAGGCTTAGTCATATATATCATTTACCAAGGTAGAGCTTTTCATTGTGTACAGTCTACTGATAAGGCTAATTACTCTGCTTAGTTGCATATGTTTCCTAATTGCAGCACAGTTAGTACATGATAGAGCATGATAGTTTCAATAAATATTGAAAACTTTCCTCATGTCTCTTGGTTGTTTATTATGGACATGTATGAGTGAGAGAACAAAATGTGATGACCTGTGACTGTGGTTCCCTGGGGGGACTAGAGTGATGCGTTCTGGTGTGACAACTTACCCATTACTCTGGGAGGGTTAGGAGGGCAGGTAAGGCACTAAGAGCTAGTCAGGATTTGTGCCTATAGGTACTGATGTGGTATGGTGCCTCAGTCGATACATTTTGATGTTCTGTGATCCCAGGCATAGTTTTATTTCCAAAACATAACCCCTGCAACACACCTTCCAAGGCTCCATGATACTCCCACTGCAAAGTACATCAAAACCCTTTTTCAGAATGACAAAGAGCTCCAAGCATGGAGAATGAGGTTCTATTGTCTGCCTTGGTCGTTTCCTCTTTGGACAATCGCCAACCCCTTGTCTTGGTCATCTGAAGGTGGAAAAAAGTACCACTTCTCCAGCTGCTGAAAACGTTCGCTATGGTTTATTTCTGTAGCTCCAGGTCATTAGGGCACTCTCCTAGGCCTCTGATCTCTCTCCAGCTAAGACTCCTGTAGGCCTCAGACTTTGTGGTCAGGTTAGCTTTCTTAAAGCCAGGAGTCCTTCTGCTTTCTGAGTCCTTAGAGGTAACAAACAGGAAGTGTCCTACCTGAACATTTGAGAATAGTTCCAGTTCAACTGTGCCAGCAGGAGTCAGGAATAATTTTGTCTTCCTTCTTCCAGCAAGACCTTCTTCTTTGTGCGTGGTCTTCACAGGTCCAGGAATGTTCTGAGCAGGGGTAATGAGGTGCCAATCTTATCCAGTGCGCTAGCCAGTAATTGTTGAGTTTTATTCTACCCAATCATATCTACCTTCTCACCATAAGCCCACCAACATCATCGCATTTCTTCTTAAATTTTCCATAATAATTGCAAGAAGCCTTAAATCCATCAATTATTCCATCAGAACTATCACTAATTCTCTATAAACCACTTTCCTTTTTTTATGAGGTTTTCACCCCCTGCCAAGTCCAAAGACACTTTTTCCCCTTCCAGGGATGGAGCCAGAAGACCAAGGTGAAGTCTGGGAATGAAAAGGATCAGATCCTGTCAGCCAGATTTTGCATCACCAATGGAAATAACTAGTGTGAAAGCTCCTCTTTCTTGTGCCAATGATTTCTGCCCTACCCACCCCAAAGGGCAAATCCTTGCTCTATGGCAAGTTGCTGACAACAACCCTGACTTGCTGAGCTCAGAGTCTGGGCTATTGTCCTCAGCAAAGATACATACTCCAGTGGGGAGTATGCAGTGTGCTCTATAAGTGAGATGAGTGGCCAAAATTGTTGTAAGCCAGTTTTGATTTAGACAGTATAAAGTACATTTCACTAAGTTTTTCCACTAAAGTTATCAAAAACCTAAAAGGAAACTTGCATTTGTGAGCAATTTACACATGTAATTGACTCTTACACTTAAATTTACTTATTGTGTCTACTCACAAAATACGATTGTAAAGTTACTCAAAAGTGTAGACTTATATGTCTCTACCCCATTATAAAGGTCATGGAGCCACATTGATGAATGCAAGCTATTACTGCCATAAAGAAACAGTAGTAGGCCTAACGCAACACATTGCCTGCCACTGTTACTGTAACACCCTCATGTAGAAATAAAAAAAGGTGGGGCCTTAAAATAAAACCCTGTTGGAAATAATGTTAAATTCAATTAGATTATTTTATCAAATCTAAATCTAAAACATTATTATGTAACTATGAAATAATTTTGTAATCATTTTTATTTATTAATTATATTTTATTAAAATCTAAATAAATTACTTGTATTTCATTTGATACATTTATTATAACAATAATTATTGGAAAACAAAAATACTTTAGGTACGAATTAATTTCCTAAATTAAACTTTAGAAAAACAATTTTATGTAATTGTATATATTTAAATGAATTAAAGATGTATTGTGACATATTATTCAACATACACATATGTTTACTAACTTATTATAAATGATAATTACAATTATTAATTTTCCCTATTGTTGCCATCTCTTCCCTACCTTTCCTATATATATATATCCTCTGCTGATGACATCAGATATTACATCACTGATTACATATGTGTCTTTCTGAAAAATAAATATTTGTAATATATGTATAGCTAAAGATTAATGGAAGAAGACATGGGAAAATAGGTGTCTAAATACAGTGATGTAATATCTGACGTCATCAGCAGAGGATTGCGGTCGCGTGAGTTATAGTTGCCTGCACTAACTATAATGGGGGAATTTCATTGGTTTTTTACGAGGGAAATATCCAGCTAACTATAACATGTGTGATACCTATGGTTTTTTAAGTGAATATATATCTCAATAAAGCTTTCCTTTAATCCATATATGCATCCGCAGGAAGCAAGAGCAGACCCAAATTTGTCTTCAATGATTTTTTATTGTTACATCACCATGTCGCCATGACGCGTTTCGGCCAGACACACCGGCCTTGATCACACAACAGCGCATGGGCAGCATACCTCTTTATACAGTGCAAAGGTCAGCAAAATGGAGACATAGAAGATATACTACATATAGTTGAGTTACATAGTGTATATAACGTAAAATGCTAAAATGTTTAACACAGTACATAAGGATGTTTGCCAATTGTGGCAAAGCACAGAAAATGCATCGAAATAAAGTGCAATTGAAATTAGCATAAAATCCATAGATTAAAATAAAGTAAAATACATTGAAATTACCACTATTGGATTCCATTTGTGTATGATCGTGCAAGGTTTTATACACAAAAATGATTGCAAAGACTAAGGGGCATATCACAGTTTAAATACAGCTTGACCCCTCTCAATAAGCCTATTTTCGTCATCCAAAATTTTTGTAACCCAACGTTATTAGTTTGCTGAATGTAAAGTGTCTAAGTGCATAAAAGAGAAATACCCCCCTTCCCACCTTATCCTAAAAACCGAGACCCTATTGTAAAACTATTTTTATATTATTACTATACTTTTGTTTGTAATTATAATGTGCAAATGTGCAAAAAATAGTGCAAAAAAGTGCTTATGTGCAAAGAAAGTGCGGACAATATATTATAGTCAAAGTATGACTGTTATTGTAGGTATTGTAATCATTCATAACCTAAGAAGGGGACTTGGGTATCATAAATATCCTGCAATTAGTCCATACTGTGTATGCTGTAAGGGAAAGAGATAAAGATCCATAGTTAATCTACGAACAAATAGATAGGTTGATTCCCACAAAATGACATATAAAATACTGGTTATAAAATCATTTCAACCTAAAATGTCAATAAATTAACTAAAGTTCTCCCATAGCATAACACAGTCTCAACAAAGTCACTATTTGGATACATGTGTAAGGTCAGATAAAAGCTGTTCGGGTGTACCATGTATATGAGTGGATATGTTATTGAAGTTGAATCATAAGCACCAACCCTGTACCCAATATAATATCATATGCAACAACCCTATGCTGAATGTAACGTTAATTAATTAATTAAAATAGGCATCAACATCCTACCATCCACTAAAAACCTTAAATAAGTCAATAAATAAATGGATAAATAGATGAATAAATACATGCACAACTAAAATTAACATTAGCATGGATCTGTTACACGCTCATCCACTTGTGCCTTAAGCACGCATCCCTCATTCTCACTACAACGCCCATAATGCATCACTACAGGTCTAGGGTTGTGTACCGTCCCAATCCCTCATTGACCGAGCTCATTGGTCCAGGAGGACATTAAAACTAAGCCCCTCCTTGAGTTCGTTGCTTGGCTTTTCAAAGCTCGTGCAAACCTCGCTTGAAACCTTGCCTTACCTTGTTACTGGAGTAGGTGTATTCTACGGACATCGGAACCCAGCTGTACTGAAGTAGCCTCCTACATTCACTTGTGGATACTTCCCTGCACGTCTTGTTTTCCCTGGGATTATTGCTTACCCTTGAGCCGAGGATCAATCCTGAAACTTTGTATCCGCCTCCCGTGTTACGGATCCCCGAGACACTCCTCTACGAGCGCTGGTATCGTACCCTGATTCATTTCCTCTTCCCCGCTCTGGCTACGGGGTTTGGGGATTCTCTTTAATCTTTCCGCATATCGCATTGCACCAGCGCCAGGAGGAGTCATCCACAGCAACCGGAATCACTCGCCGCTCACTTCCCCGATTTGGATCACGGTGTTCTGGTACGTTACACGCGCGGCGCGCGTGCACATGTTGCTTATTAACTGCTTCACAGAACCCAGTCTAACGATAGCAATATCACCCAGGCTGTAATCTGCATTTACTGGTACATGGCTAAAAACCCACGAGAATCTGAGAGAATATTGTAGAGTGTCCTGGCCACTATCAAAGACTTACGAGCGGATTGTGGTGTTCCGTTTTTTTGTTTACTTTATCAACAAACTTTATTGACAACAAACTTTATTGACACATCAAGACCTGCCTTTAATGCGCAACTCCGCATTGGATATTCTCCGAGAAGGAGAGTCACGTTCTTCCTCATAATTACCTTCTCACCCTCTGGGAGGGACATACGAATTGTACAGAACCTCTTTATTGAGGATTGCGAAGGTACACAACCTCTCTTGATACGCCAAACGCCATACACAGTGGGGGGGGGAGAAGTGTGTTCTTGATTATTGCATTACTGGCATTAATTCTTCCCTTCTCTCCTTTTATTTCCTTGTTTATTATTTTTCTTTTCTGCAGTCTTCTGTGTCCTTACCTGGCTCCTCACTTCTGAGACCCTTCCTGCCTCCCTGGTGGGCTACCCTGAATCTTTTCCTGGTCCCGGCTCTTCCCCTGGGTGTAAATTCATTACTCAGTTTATGGTCTCCTCTGATGATGATTATACCCTATGGGAGAGTTGTCATTCTGGTCTTCGCTCCCTTGGATGCTGGCGATCACCCTCGGCTTATCCAAGTAAGTCAGTAGCAAGAGTGACAGAAAGCCAAGCCCACGATAATAGTACGTCCCCCGAGCGAAGATGGATCGTGTCCTCCTGGACGTTACCCAGTCCAGTGAGACATCGGACACGACTCTGCAGGAATTAGCCTCAGCTGTAGTTAATCTCCAGACTGAACTCAGTCTATTACGTTCAGAGAACCAAAGATTAGTTGCAGAATTAGACCACGTTAAAAACCAAGGAAGGGTGGGGGTTGGTGTAGACGAGGCAGACACCAGGCCCAAGAAATCTTATATCCGTCCCGCTACCTTCCCTGGTCCTTCACATAACCCTACATTTTCAGATTCCACGCCCAGGGACAGTGAGAATCCACCTGTTAACGTCACGGTATTAACCCCGTCTCCAACTCCATTAGCCGTGCCAGAACGATTTAATGGAGATAGTAGCAAGTATGGGGTGTTCATAAATCAGTGCCATCTCCAGTTTCTTTGTCGAGCCTCCTCCTTTCCTTATGATGCAGCTAAAGTGGCATTTATTATCTCTTATCTGACAGGTAATGCCGCCTTATGGGCTGTGCCCCTAGTTGAAAATGACGACCCCATCTTATACGACTTAAACCTATTTCAAGACAAGATGAAAAACCTCTTCGCTCGTCATTCATACATGCAAGCCAGTGATAACGAATTACTGGGCTTGAAACAGGGCTCCAAAGACCTCTTAACTTATATTACCACTTTCAATAGATTGGTCACGGAAACTCATTGGCCTGAAGAAAAGAGGACCTCCCTGTTTTATAGAGGCCTTAAAGATGAATTGAAAGACATCCTCTCTCAGATCGTAGATCCCCCTGAGGACTGTTCCTCATTCAAAGACCTAGTAATGAAATTGGATCACCGACTTAGCAAAAGAAGAGGTGAAAAGACCAAACCCGATTATCCACGCTTCTTTTTAGGAAAAACCGAGAAGAAAGAAAACAAAGATCTAGGGGAACCAATGCAAATAGGAGGCATCAGGGGCCCGTTATCTAGTACTGAGCGTGAGAAAAGAAGACGACTCAATTTATGTTTAAATTGCGGGAAAGGAGGTCACTACGCTAGAGAATGTCCTGTTAAACCTAAGACACTTGCTAAACCTTCTCCTGTTCAGACCAGCCTTGCTACGGCCTCGGAAAACTAATGGACTTGGGGGACCTAGGGGTCGATTCTTCAAGTCTTTCTGTAAGACAGACCTCTCATGTATTGACCAATTCAATTCCCCTGGTACCAAAGCATTTCAACTTAATGGTAGTGTTAATTTTACCGTCTCGATATCGAAAAAACTTGCCTATACTTCTTGATTGTGGAGCAACGGGGAACTTCTTCGATATTTCATTGGCCAAGTCCTTAGGAATAGAATTTGTGCCCAAGACTCATCCTGAGAAAATTAGCGCGGTGGACGGGACTGCCTTGTCCTCCGGGCTACTTGCTTTCCAAACGCCCAGACTGACTATGGTGTGCGATAATGGACACTCCGAAACAATCCAGTTCGATTTAATAGATACACTCAACTTTGGCGCAATCTTAGGGGTGCCCTGGTTACAGGTACATAATCCCCATATAGATTGGGTAGCCCGCACGGTCACTCTAAGGTCTCATTATTGTCTAATGCATTGTTATCAGGAGTCCCCCACATGGCACACGTTGTGCAACGGAATCATCTGGGACCGCAGAATTAGCCTCTGAATATACAGCATACAAAGACGTGTTTGATGACGTAAAAGCTGTAGCGTTGCCACCTCATCGGGCATATGATTGCCGTATAGATTTGATCCCGGGGGCAATTTTGCCTGTAAGCAGAATATACGCTCTCACTGAGCCAGAAAACAAGTATCTGTATGATTATTTACAGGACATGCTAAAAAAGGGCTTTATCCGGCATTCTACCTCACCGGTCTCTTCTCCCATTTTTTTTATTCCCAAGAGGGAAGGTGGATTGAGAGCCTGTCTGGATTATAGAGCTCTCAATAAAGTTACTGTTAAAAACAAATACCCCCTTCCCCTCATCTCAACTCTTCTCGATCAGGTTCGGAATGCAAAAATCTTCACCAAGTTAGACCTGCGGGGGGCCTATCATTTAATTCGTGTCAGGCAAGGAGATGAGTGGAAGACGGCTTTTCGCACAAAATTCGGACTCTTTGAATATTGTGTAATGCCGTTTGGCTTATGCAATGCCCCCGCTGCTTTTCAGTTTTTCATTAATGAAATACTAAGAGAGTATTTAGATGTCTTTGTGATCGTCTATATTGACGACATCCTAGTCTTCTCACAAACCAAAGAAGAACATGTGCAACATGTCCGTATGATATTGCAAAGACTGCAAGAGAACCATCTCTTTGCCAAACTCGACATATGTCTTTTTCATACCACCAAGGTGGATTTTCTTGGATTCGTCATATCTCCTGAAGGTATACACATGGATTCCTCAAAAGTGGCGGCCATAATCAACTGGTCAAGTCCCAGTTCTGTAAAAGGGATACAGTCTTTTTTAGGATTCGCCAATTTTTACAGACGATTCATTGAAAACTTTTCAGATCTCATCACTCCCATCACCAGACTTCTTAAGAAAGGAGTGATATTTAAATGGGATGACAAGGCTGAACAAGCCTTCCAAACTCCCAAGAACAAGTTTATAACAGCTCCTGTTATCAGACATCCTGACACTTCGCAACCTTTTTATTTGGAAGCTGACGCTTCCCAATATGCGGTGGGGGAGTCCTCTCACAAAGACACCCTCAAAATGGGACCTTGCATCCAGTGGCCTATTTCTCCAAAACTCTCTCTAATGCCGAACAAAATTACACCATAGGCGAGAGGGAATTATTGGCCATTAAATTGGCATTTCAAGAATGGAGGCATTATCTCTTAGGGTCACCACATGTTATTACCATATACTCGGACCATCGTAATTTGCAATTTTTTAAATCAGCCAAAGCCCTTACTCCAAGACAAATGAGGTGGGTGTCTTTTTTTAGTGAATACGACTTTGTAATCCATTTCCAACCTGGGGCCAGACACGGCAAGGCCGATGCTCTATCAAGACTTGGGAAAGAGAACAAACATACTGAAGAAAGTCCCCCACTTATCATACCTGAACATAAGATTATGGCCCTAGGAGAGACAGAAGCTGAATGCGTGCAATTACAAATAAAGATCCTAGTTATCCTGTAGCAAGGCACTTCAAGGAACAACACCAGAGTAGCCTCAAACACTTTAAATATGTGTTAGACACAGTGCCTTTCACCAAAAGGGGAGGTAACAGGGAAAGCAGACTTTGGCGATTGGAAACCAGATATATACTGGAGATAGATACCAAGCAACCAAAGGGCTTAAATGTTTGTGAGGACCTACACACATATCTATGATACCAACCCTGGTATATGTATACAAAATGATCCTGTCACTCTTGCTACTGACTTACTTGGATAAGCCTAGGGTGATCGCCAGCATCCACGGGAGCGAAGACCAGAATCACAACTCTCCCCTAGGGTATAATCATCATCAGAGGAGACCATAAACTGAGTAATGAATTTACACCCAGGGGAAGAGCCGGGACCAGGAAAGGATTCAGGGTAGCCCACCAGGGAGGCAGGAAGGGTCTCAGAGGTGAGGAACCAGGTAAGGACATAGAAGACTGCAGAAAAGAAAAATAATAAACAAGGAAATAAAAGGAGAGAAGGGAAGAATTAATGCCAGTAATGCAATAATCAATAACACACTTCTTCCCCCCCACTGTGTATGGCGTTTGGCGTATCAAGAGAGGTTGTGTACCTTCGCAATCCTCAATAAAGAGGTTCTGTACAATTCGTATGTCCCTCCCAGAGGGCGAGAAGGTAAGTATGAGGAAGAACGTGACTCTCCTTCTCGGAGAATATCCAATGCGGAGTTGCGCATTAAAGGCAGGTCTTGATGTGTCAATAAAGTTTGTTGTCAATAAAGTTTATTGATAAAGTAAACAAAAAAACGGAACACCACAATCCGCTCGTAAGTCTTTGATAGTGGCCAGGACACTCTACAATATTCTCTAAGATTCTCGTGGGTTTTTAGCCATGAACCAGTAAATGCAGATTACAGCCTGGGTGATATTGTTATCGATAGACTGGGTTCTGTGAAGCAGTTAATAAGCAACATGTGCACGCGCGCCGCACGTGTAACGTACCAGAACACCGTGATCCAAATCGGGGAAGTGAGCGGCGAGTGATTCCGGTTGCTGTGGATGACTCCTCCTGGCGCTGGTGCAATGCGATATGCGGAAAGATTAAAGAGAATCCCCAAACCCCGTAGCCAGAGCGGGGAAGAGGAAATGAATAAGGGTACGATACCAGCGCTTGTAGAGGAGTGTCTCGGGGATCCGTAACACGGGAGGCGGATACAAAGTTTCTGGATTGATCCTCGGCTCAAGGGTAAGCAATAATCCCAGGGAAAACAAGACGTGCAGGGAAGTATCCACAAGTGAATGCAGGAGGCTACTTCAGTACAGCTGGGTTCCGATGTCCGTATAATGCACCTACTCCAGTAACAAGGTAAGGCAAGGTTTCAAGCGAGGTTCGCACGAGCTTTGAAAAGCCAAGCAACAAACTCAAGGAGGGGCTTCGTTTTAAAGTCCTCCTGAACCAATGAGCTCGGTCAATGAGGGATTGGGACGGTACACAACCCTAGACCTGTAGTGATGCATTATGGGCGTTGTAGTGAGAATGAGGGATGCGTGCTTAAGGCACAAGTGGATGAGCGTGTAACAGTTCTCCCCCCCAAAGGCCTATTTACAGGTCGAGGTTTGTCCGGATACAATGCATGAAATCGTCTTACTAGACGGGGGCATGAACATGTTCTGCAGGTTTCCATGACCTATCTTCTGGCGCGTATCCTACCCAATCCACCAGATACTGGGGTCAACCTCGTTGTCTTCGAGAATCGACAATTCTTCTAACTTCATACTCAAGTTGCCCTTCAACAGTAATGGGAGGAGGAGGAGGTTCCGGACAAGAAGGTGGTTCGTATTTCTTCAGTAAAGAAACATGAAAAACAGGATGTATTTGATACTCAGGGGGCAATTCAAGTTTAAGGGCTACAGCGTTGATGATGCGGGAGACAGTAAAAGGTCCTATATATCTAGGTTGGAGTTTCCTTGGACCAGCTAATCTAAGATTCTTTGTAGCTAACCATACTGGATCTGAGGATCTACAGGATAACTAGGATCTTTATTTGTAATTGCACGCATTTGTTGCAAGATTTTTTTATGTACTGGTACCTTGGTGCTATCAATGTATGTTAGATTACAACTACATGTGAGTGCGTAAACAGCTAAATCTGTCTTACAGAACAGATATTTGGATATGGTGTATTTCTTGGGGCTAAAAGCCGTGTGATAGCATTTAGTGTTGACACCATATTGACATGCCTTACAATGAGAGCATTTATAAAATCCTGTTCTAGGGGCTAGCCACATATTGGGTTCCATTTCTTCCGGATTGTTCTTCACCAAAGTGTTGCCCATGGATTTAGCTTTTCTAAATGAAATAGAGGGTTTTTTGGGTAAGGCTCCACCTATAACAGGATCTCCCATTAATATTGGCCAGTTACGTCTTATTATTGCTCTAATCTTCCCTTCCTGTCTACTGTATCCTAGAATAAGCCTGATAGGTTCGCTTATTTTATCTTTCATCATAGTGTTAGACTTAGATTTATATTGTAGTAAGTCCTGCCTTGCTTTTAATCTAGATTTAGATATTGCTGCTTCTACAATATGGTTCTTGTATCCACGTTGCAAGAATCTGTTCCTACATTGTTCTTGTTTTTCTTGCATGTCATTCTCCTCACTACAGATTCTTTTAATTCTCAACATTTCCCCGTAGGGGATACTGTTAATCAAGTGGGGAGGGTGGGCACTTGTCGCATGCAATACCGAATTACCCGCTGTGGGATTTCTAAATAAAGTTGTAGCTAGGCCCATAGGGGTGATGTATATCTTGGTGTCTAAGAATGTGATGGTCTCACAACTTATGTCACATGTAAACTTAAGATTGAGGTTGTTCATATTGATCTTGGAGACAAAGTCATGTGTACATTGCATAGGCCCTTTCCAAACAACAAAAAGATCGTCAATAAAATGTAACCATGTAATAATGTTATTTTCAAAAATATGTGCATATTGTTTCATGAGGCCAAGCTCCTCCCACCATCCCATAAAGAGACAGGCATAGCTAGGAGAGAAGCTGGCCCCCATTGCCACACCTTGTATCTGTTGGCAAATTTGGCTGTTGTATAAAAACAAGTTATTTTCCAAACAGAATGTTAAAAGGTCTAATAACGTCTGATTATGCTTTGCAAATTTGATGGGTCGATTGGCCAAAAAATATTCAACAGCTCTAATTCCATCATGGTTGCGTATACAAGTATAGAGTGCTGTAACATCCAAGGCAATAAGGCAATAATCCTCATGCCAACTGATATTTTCAATTTTTCGAATAAAGTCACTTGTATCTTGTACATAAGATCTGAGTGATTTCACATGTTGTTGTAGAAAAGAGTCAATGTATATGGACATGTTTTCCAATGGCCCATCGCATGCGGAAATTATAGGCCTGCCTGGTGGCTTTTCTATTGATTTGTGCACCTTGGGGACGAAATATAAACGAGGGATGGTTGGATTTTCTTTTTTCAGAAATATATATATATAATTTAGCTCACACTCCAAATAAATTAAGAGACCGCACTCGTGGATGGTGAAAGGACTCGATTCTCCATTCCTTGTATAGATTGTTTAGAAATTGTCTAAAATAGCGTATGATTATTACGTTATGTAAATAATACATTGTAATGAACTATTGCAACTAGTCACTCTGAGATGGACGGTGACAGTTGGGTTACCTTTTGTAAAAAGTATGCTTTCTATGTCCATGAATGAATTGCACATGCGTATTTGTATTTAAAAACTGGAGTTGCTGCGGATAGAATTCGCAGTCAAAGAATGCGCGAGCCGAAACGCGTCCTGTTTTTGTGGACCCGGTAAAATAAACACAGAGTCCTTACACCATACACGAGTGCTGTCTCTTCATTTATTTGGAGTGCGAGCTGATTATATTTCGTGGACCCACCACCAGGTCTTGACCTCACCAGCTCCCGAGTGCTCGACTCGCTTACTGGTGGACTGGAGCCTATATATATATATATATATATATATATATATATATATATATATATATATATATCAAACAGGAATTCCCAAAGGAAATTGGAACGCACTCCACAGCAGCAGTTCAGAAGAGCTTTTAATCGGAGGATGACACAACTTGCGGGCACAGTATTGACACGCCGACCGGTTTCGGAGCCTCCCGCTCCTTCTTCATGGGCGTTGCCTGAAACGTTGTAGCCTCACAGTAGCACTTGGCATGCATTTAAAACCTGTAACCTGATTGGTCATTTTTTGATAGGTAGTTTCCCTCTGGTGGGTTGCATGCTGGGTAAGGTAGTGCGCTGTTCGTTTCAGGCAACGCCCATGAAGAAGGAGCGGGAGGCTCCGAAACCGGTCGGCGTGTCAATACTGTGCCCGCAAGTTGTGTCATCCTCCGATTATAAGCTCTTCTGAACTGCTGCTGTGGAGTGCGTTCCAATTTCCTTTGGGAATTCCTGTTTGATATATATATATATATATATATATATATATATATATATATATATATATATATATATATATATGTATATATATATATATATATATATGTATATATATATATATATTTCCCAAAGTTGTTCTGCAAGTGAAGACGCACTCACGGCAAATCCGATTCTCAAGAATCATTTATTCAGAGGGTCCGGTACAGTTGTATTCCCGATTAATAACACCTACGCGTTTCAGAGCCCCCCGCTCCTTCTTCATGGGTGAAAGCAAACAAGCAGGCAAATTACAAAGTCTTTTTATAGTTCCATGCTCCAATCATCGCCCTCTGGTGGGTTTTACAGGTGAGTACCTTTAATGATGCATGACGGTATTTGTAGTGTGGCAGCCTGACCAATTTAAACCCTTTGGTGGGTTGCCTGCTAAACTGCTTGCTGTTAATATATATATATATATATATACACACACAGGTAATATACCTATGCCAGGTAATATTGATGGGCAGACTAGGCCCATAGTGGATGATCTGAGTATACGAGTCGGGGCATAGGGAGGGAATAGAGACTTCATGTCATCTGCACCTCCTCCGTGTACAGCTTTATGTACTAGGCATAAGGACTTAAATTGTATCCTATTACGCACAGGGAGCCAGTGGAGTCGCCTCATGTATGATGAAGTAGGATGATGCTTCGGGAGATCGAGCAGTACTCTGACAGCCGCATTTTGCAAGGACTGAAGCTTAGAGAGCTGTCGCTCCCCTATCCCAGCGTATAATGCATTGCAGTAGTCTATGCGGGAGAGGACTAGAGCCCCCACTACTGTTTTCCTTAAGGTAAAAGGGATAAAAGGCCAAATCTTTCGGAGAGTCTTGATCATCCAGAAACAGGCCGAGGTAGCCTGATTGACTTGGAGCGTCAATGAAAGGTCTTTGTCAACCAGAAAGCCTAGGTTCTTTACCTTGGGTGCGGGAACTGGACAGGCACCCGCTTCTGGTGGCCACCAGAGGTGGTTCCAGATAGATGGTTTTTAACCGAATTCTATCACCTCCGTCTTCTCCGTATTAAGTTTGAGGAAGTTCATGCTCATCCATCTCATCACACTGGAGAGACAGGTTCTAAATTTCTCAGCAGTGACTTCGACACTTTGCGTCAAAGACACCACCAGTTGTGTATCATCTGCATAGGATACCAGATTTAACCCATGATCCTTTATTAGGTTTGCTAATGGAGTTACATACAGATTGAACAGTGTAGGAGATAGCGCTGATCCCTCAGGAACGCCACAAGGGAGAGAAAGTTCTTCGGATTTGCTGAGATCTGGACTCAAGAAAGGAGTGAAGGAGCGCCAGAGCAGAGTCTTTTATGCCTAAAAAATGCAATCTATCAAGTAGAACTCTGTGATTAACGGTATTGAAAGCCGCTGTCAGGTCAAGGAGGACAAGAATAGCCCTACCCCCACTGTCCATGACTCTACGAATTTCCTCTGTAGCCATTATTAAGGCAGATTCAGTGGAGTGGCGCGGTCTGAAACCATGTAGTGTGGTGTCCAAGGAGTGGTTAGTGTCAATGAATTTCATTAGCTCCTGATTGATCACTTTTTCTAAGACTTTGGATGGCAATGGGAGACAGGAAATAGGACGATAATGTTTAGTGTCCTGTGGGTCAAGTGAAGGCTTCTTAAGAATGGGCCTGATGCATGCCTTTTTCCAATTTGAAGGGAAAACTCCCGAGCTGATGATCTTATTTAACAAGGGAGTCAAAGATGTACTTATTACAGTTGGGGCCAGGTGGTATATGCGAGGAGGGCAGGGATCTAGTGGAGAGCCTGATTTTATTTGGAGTAGTACGTCGCTGACCTGACTCTCACTGAGAGGAGAGAATTGGGACAGGCCATTGAGCGGTATAGGATCCTGCATGGGGTTTCCCGTGGTCTTCCCAGGAGCGGACTGTAGCTCCTGGAGTTCATTGTAGACGTCTTGAATCTTACGTTGAAAAAAATGGGCAAGGTTATCAACGAAATTTTGATCTGGACTGAAAATTGTATCGTTGGGACTCTTAGATAAAGAGGTCACTATTTTAAAAAGTTCCTTAGAGGAATTATTATTCCTAACTATAATGTCCCCGTAACCTCGGTTTTTTTCTGTGAAATTCTTTGGTCTTTTATGTAGTAGTCCCATTTGCAGAGTGGTGGAGAAAGGCAGCTGGGCCTCCAACTAGTTCTCAGGAATCCCGCTGTGTAAGACTTACAGAAGGTACCAGGAGGGCTCTTGGCCCCCAAGGTCCCTCAGGAGTAAAGTGGACTTCCTCCCCCAACTAGTAGTGCATAAGGAGCCGCATTTGCAGAGTGTTTGAGAAAAGGGGTGTGGCCTACAAAGACCTCGTAGCAATCTCGCTATGTGGGACTTACTGGAGGTAGTTGGTGCCCGAGGACACTCTTGGGGGGCCAACTATCCCTCCTGTTACCTCCAGTAAGTCCCATACTGCAGGATTGCTGAGAGGTTCGCAGAGGCCAGGCCCACTTTCCCCACCACTCTGCAAACATTCCTCCTGGTGACTACTACTTGGGGAGTGAAGTCCCCTCGGCTCATGAAGGTCCTTAGCGGCCAACTACCCCTCCTGTTACCTCCAGTAAGACCCTCACAGTGGGATTGCTGAGAGGTTTTCTGTGGCCATGCCCCTTTTCATCACTACTCTGCAAACGTGCAAACGTGCCTACTGGCGCACTACTGGTTAGGAGAAGAAGTCCACTTTAGTCCTGAGGCCCTCAGGAGTGAAGTGTAATTCATTCCCCAAACTGCAGTGCACCTGGAGGCGCGTTTGCAGAGTGGTGGAGAAAGGGTGTGAGGTCTCCCACTCTTCTCAGCAGAAGGAGTTCCTAGACCCCAAGGGCCTTTAACATCGAAGGGGACTTCATCCTTCAACCACCACTGTGTCAGGAGGTGTGTTTGCAGAGTGGTGGTGAAGGGGAAGTGGCTCCGGTGACTTACCAGAGGTTTTTTTTTGGTTTATGTTTTTTTTAAGGAAGGGGGCTGTATAGCCCCCTTTCACAGGGCCATTTTTGGCCCCATCGAACCCATCACCGGGGACACGTTTTTTTTCTTCAGTGGGTGAGGGGGGCCACTTAACTCCCCTCCCTGGATCAATTTCAGCCCTGAGACCTCATCCCCCTGGGCCAGGCCTTTCTTTTTTTCCATTCTAAATAAAGGAAGGAGAACTGCATGGCCCCCCTTCCCTGGACCAATTTTAGCCCCGGGGGCCCCATCCTCTGAGGCCTGGCCCTTATCATTTATTTAATTTTAAAAAATTATGTTTTTCTATACTATAGTGCCCCGGGGCAACGGGTGAGCTGCATGGCTCCCCTTAGACAGCAAGGCATGGCCAGGCTTCCCCTTCTTGGTTTGACCGCGAGTGTTAGCAGGCATTGAGGAGGTTAAAGGTAGCCTTGAAACCAGTGCCCCGAAAGGAATACAGAGTGACTCTGTGCCGGTGCCTTTACAAAGAGACGCTGAAAAAGCGTAGGCACCAGTTACAAAAGTAGGTATGGGAGGACCTAAATAAAGCCTGCGAATTGAGGGACTCAACCCTATTCTGGAAGATTATTAATAGTCCCTGCTTTGTTGAACCAGTCAGACCGACTTTGTGCCATCACATTATGCCAGACCAGTGGGTCTCTTACTTTGGAAAGGTATATAACACATGTTTCCTGATTGAGCCATGTTTAGATATACCTTCCAGCCTTGCTGGCTCCACTGTTAACTTCTCTCTGAACGAGGTATCCTCAAGTATTGAGTTGTTATCGCTAACTAAGGCCTAGGGCCCCGACGGAATACCTCCAGACCGCTTTCGAGATAATATTGAGATCTGGGCCCCTATATTGACCCAAGTCTTAAATGTAGTGGCCACAAAGTAGATGTTGCCCTACTGGTTTACTGCCACAATAGTACCAATTTTCAAATAAAGGGATAAGGATATTCTGCAATCTTATCGTCCGTATTTCCCTTATCGATGCTGTAGTAAAGGTCTTGGGTTGCGTCCTCTTATCTAGATTGTCTTTGTGGGCCACTGACAACCAGATTATATCAGACGTCCAATTTGGTTTTCGTGAAGGTATATCAAACACAGACCAATGTCTCAATCTTTATCTTTTGACATCTGAATACACACTGACACACCCGGGCGCCTTGTATTTAGCCTTCATGGATCTTACGTCCGCTTTTGATCGAGTTAACCAGACTAAGTTATGGAACATTTTAATTTCTTTGGGAGTGGATCCCTGCATTGCTCATTTATTCACATCACTTCATGCCAAGACGGCAGCTGCAGTGAGATATTCACATGAGGTAACCATAACAAACCATTTTAATTGTACACTGGGTGCGCCAAGGCTGTATTTTAGCTCCATTTTTATTCTTGGTTTATATTAATGGTCTTTAGGCGGCTCTTTGGCACTTCATTCGGATTCTCCTTGAGTGGGTAGGAGAGCCCTGCCAGTTTTACTCTATGCCAATGATGCAGTGCTTATGGCCCGCATAGCTCGGGCCTGCAGGTTTTAATAGACGGCTTTGTTGCTTTTATGGACAGGCTGGACCTGCCTCTCAACTTTACAAAGTCCTATGTACTAGTTGCTGGTCCCCGGGGGTGCCGGATGAAAAGTTTCAAAGCTGGTCCCCATATTCCTGCAAAGGTCCCTGCTATTCCCTACCTAGAAGTGTTATTCGACGACCGATTAAAGTGGAGAGCCCTCTTAGAGGGGAAGCTGTGTGAGCTGAACAAATCTGTGGGGGCTATTACGGGCTTTGCTAGTAGACTGAGCTCATGGGCAATGGAGGTTATTTTAAAAATGTACTAGTCCAAAAGCATTGCAAAAGATTTATATGGCAGTGAAATGGGGGTTTGTTCCCTCTCACAGGTTACAGGTGGCTGAAAATAAGTTTCTGCGCCGGATCCTGCAAGTCCCCAAAGGCACGTCAGCTTGCTCAGTGCATGAGGAGCTAGGGGTCGATTATTTGGCAGATCAAATGGTAATTAAAGCCTTGCTGTTTTGGATAAACATATGGACACATGAGGATAAGGGTTTCAACCGCTTGATCCTATGGGATGGTTTGGTCATGGTAATAAAGTTCCATGGATACGATATGTAAATGAGTCTTTTCAGGCTATAGGAAGACCAGACATTATCTTTGCACGTGACACTTTAAGTCTTTTATGTAAACATCATAAAAGACTTACACCATAAATTCTCCACTGTGCATCGTGAAAATATTGAGCTCAGTAAACCCACAGTGAGGGCTTATGTAATGTTAAAATCTGTGCTGGGCATAGAACCATACCTTTTTGTACTAACTAGCGCTCTTGAGAGATTTTAATTACATGATTTAGATGTAATCAATTCCACCATCTTTTAGGATCCCTGGCTAAATTTTGTCCTCTAAGTCAAAGAGGTCCTTGTAGCTGCTATCTTAGATCTCCACAGGACACGCTTCACTTTGTTTTATTGTGCAAACTGTTCTCATTGCCAAGAAAATAATTTTTCCAGCCCCTACTAAACAGCTTGAACTTTAGGCAGGCCAAAGTGGCACTTTTGCACTTACACTTGCTACCAAACCCCTATATCCTCTGTGCAGTGATAAGCTTTTTGCGGGCCACTTACAGATCTAGGCTCTCTAGAATTGATGGATCTCTGAATCGCCTGCACTCATGATAGCACTTTTGGAGCGGTGGTGCGTTTAGTTTTAGTTCCTCGGAGCTTTATCAATCCGTATTTTTTTAAATGCTGGTTATGTTTTAGTTGTTTGTAATGTATTTAGATTATGCTGTCTTTTTTTTTATACTGTGTAACTGCATTATTGTATCTTTTATAGATGGCTTTGCATCCAAATGAAGAAAGAAAGAAGTACTCTACTCGGCATTATAGGAGCCAGATTACTTACATATCAACTGACATGACTGAAATAAAGATTAGGACTTTTGACATCTCTTACAGTTTCCTTGCTGTTAATAACTGTGTTCTGCTCAGACAAAGTATTGTTTTAAAGACATTGACATAAGCATGTCCAATAACTGGGAAATCTGTACTATAATGAAACATGTTTTGGCTATCTCGAAATAGTCATAGTATGAGCTAAACACATATTTTAACCAGCTGATTCTGCGTGACTGAAACTGTTTTTAGTTATTTTTAGTGAAGTGTATATATAGTTGTTTGTTATTACACCTCGTAAATGAAAGGATAAAATATATGTATATTTCATTGTAACCGTTCAGAAGTTCAGATTGACCGAAACGTGTTGCCTGTAAGCAATTGTATCACAAGCTATACAAATTTGAAATCTTGCAAAACAGGAAAGAATATGTTTTTGTTTAATTGGAACAATGGTTTGTTGTATACTTCACCTGAATGAAGTTAGATGACGATAGATTGGTAACTTCTTTGATCTTTCTCACATAAAGGGGGGGTGCAATTGACCCCCTGTTGTCTTGTGTACCACAACTGCACTACTGTGTAGTAATGTGCTTGTGCCTCAATTGCCCCTTGTAAATCATGTGTTATATTTATCCACAGCTACCTGGTAACTGATCAGCTGAATTTTGTTTACAAAGTTGTCCTGGATGTGCAAGCACCAGTCACCGAGTAAACATCTGATATGACTGGATGTGATGGGCTCTGCCAGGCATGTCAAATAGTTCTTGATGGATTTGCTTGCACCTAACATTTTTTGTCAGAAAAAATGTTTCCTTTGCCATAAATATACAATGTTTTTAAGTGCTGTTGTATCTTTAGCTTTCTTTTATGTGTCATCAGATGGTGGATGTGAAAATGCCTTTTGAGCTCTATCGAAATGTATCCTGTCCTAGATTCTGATTATATCAGTAATAGAGTTTTTTACAGAGTAAAATGTATCTGTTACCACAGATCAAATGTGTCAAGTAAGGATCACACTGGCTCATTATAGACTTTCAAAATGTATTTAGAACAAATAATTTTGGGGGCTTTGGAGGTAATCTTCGGACATTTCTAGTGAACATGGGTTTTACTTTTCCTCGTTGAACCCTAATCTGCAAAACAATCATGCAAACTTTCCAAACAAACAATATTTATTGCCCCACACCTCTCTATCATCTTTTCCAGTCATGCACACATTAAGACAAAATCAAAACAAGTGGAAATAAGCATACAACATATACACAACACTGTGCACAAAATATCTTTCAGGCCTTTTATCTTCAGAAAAAAAACAAAGCATGCAACACTATGGCCATGCATGTCTAATAAAGTGACACAATATATGGCTACTAGATGAGCCCAACAATAGTATTATGGCTGGTCTTGTCCTCTTTAGCAGGGTCGAAGGCTAAGTTCTATATGGCTGATTCCTCTCTGAACTGGCATAGTGATCAAGGAATGATGGACTGGAATGTGTCTGAGAGCAATAACCAGTGACTGAGTATAATCCATCCAATCCATTCATTCCCTTTGTGGGTTTTTTCAGTGAGGCACACAGACTGTGATGGCTGTGCATAGGTGTGTTGTCTTCTAACTCATTGTGTACAAGACAAATGTAGCACCTCACCTCTGGACCCCAACAAGGCTTAAAGAAGTCTTTGGTTGATTGTTTCTCTGATGCAGAAGAAATGTGATGTGGAAAAGCTGCACTTTCTCATATTGGTGCATGGAAAAGTCTTAGTTTCAGAGGGTTGAACTCTGAAGCAGTACAGTTAATAAAAACAATAGATTAGAATGCATCGTAGATTAATGATCAATTGCTGAGCAGAATTAGCAGTCCATCCATCACCTTTAAGTTTTCTTTAGTCAGATGATATAAGTATAATAGTTATGCTGAAATGTGGGCCCTGTAGCCCAAATGTGGTTCTCATAGCTCACTGAGCAGTATGATGCATACTACATCTATGTTAAACCTGTCAGCCTTAGGGTGGTCTTACCTCAAATGTATGCAATCTTCCTCCATTTTTGCTGATCTCATTTGTCCTGGCTTTGGGACTCTGCACACTTTACCAATGCTAGCCAGTGTTAAAGTGCATGTGCTCAGTCTCTAAAACATTGTAAGATTGGCTTGTTCCCAATTGGCATATTTCAGTTAATTGTACATCCCTAGTAAAGTGGTTCTACATGTACCCAGGGCCTGTAAATTAAATGCTACTAGTGGGCCAGCAGCACTGATTGTGCCACCCACGTAGTTAGCCCTTTCAAAAACGACTCAGGCCTGCACTGCAGCCTGTCTGTGCACTTTTAAACTGCCATTTCAACCTGTTAAAATAAACCTTTTGCTAGGCCCAAGCCTTCCTTTTTAGTGCATATAAGGCATCCCTAAGGTAGGCTCTGGACAACTCAAGGGTGCAAAGTATTTAAAGATTTAGACATGTACTTTTAAATGTTATATGCCTTGGTAGTGAAAAAGTCTTACATTGTTTTTCTTTCTTTAAGGCCTACCTCTCTCATAAAATATTATTGAAGTTACCTTATTAGGCTGCAATTTCCAAATGGGAGCTGGTACCCAGTTCAAGATTGGGGTCTTTTGGAATTGAAAAGTCGGATTCAAAAATAACAATTTTGAAAAAGCGAATTTTAAAAAGTTGACATTTTCCTGCCTTAGCCATTTAGTGCTTTTGGCCTGTCCCTGTGTCACATGACTGTGAGTAGTTGGCAGCTGGGCTTGGTTTATTCCTCCTAGACAGCCACACACAATAGAGAGCTTAGGTGTGCCTGGCTGGACCATCACTGGCAGGATGGGAGGATGAAGCTGGGCACAGCCCTAATTACACATAAGTGGGCTATGTACTGTTTCCACAGAAAGGGCTGCATTCACCCTGTAGCTTGTCAGGAGCCAGGTCATTGAAGGCAGGATACCTGGGGACTTCAAATGGAAATCTCTAGAAACTTCTCCCATTTTAGAGGCAGATATTGGTATCATTATTGGACTTCAGGCAGCAACCCTTCAGTACACTTCTGGACCTGTGGATACTCTGCCAGGAAGAAGGATGTGTGTGCCGCTGAAAGGGCTGCCACTCTACTGAACTGCTGTTCTGAAGCTACTGATGTCCTATTGTGCTGCCAGGCTGCCTGATGTCTTGTTGCCTGGGTGGAAAGGACTAGACCTGCATCTGTTGAACCTAGGACCCCAAAGCTACTTCAAGGGCTAGTTGGCTGGACTCCTGACTAGAACCTCAAAAACAGAAGGCTCTAACAACCTTGAACCCAGGGCCTCGACTCAGCAATCTGTGAGTCCTACCCCAGTTCCAGACCCTTGGAAGTGGGCCTGAAGATTACCTGCCAGCCCAACTGTGGATCCAGCAGAACCTATGCTTTGCCTTTGCTATGAAGATTCCCCAACACAAAGGACCATGCATCAACCTCACAGCCCGCATCAGAACTGCAGCCTCTGTGAAGCTTTCTTGACACAGGCCCTTGCATCACAAATCTCTTGTCAACGAAAGCCTTGCGGGCAACGTAGGTTCTCGTACCACAGCCTCAGAGCTCCATGAAACCGATACATAGTTTTGATGGCACAGTGCATCCCCACCATCGGACTTCACATTGCAGGCCGTCATCAATGGGATCTTCGTTGAAGAATAAGGACCTTCTATGACAGGTTCGCAGCTCCTCAGAAAAAGACCCATTTCCTTGGCTGTCCTATGCATGCTTGGCGTGGGACCTCACAATGCTCCACAACCAGGTCTTTGTTCAGCGGGCCTAACTGGGTCCCTGTAGCTGACTCGTGCTCCATCGTGTTCAGTCTAAACTTGTGAATTTGTCCCAGTCTGCAGCACCCCGATAGCCAAGATGGCACTTTGTGCTTTATGGCGCTACTTTCAATGAAATCATTATCCCTGTATATCTCCAGTTCTACTAATTTGATTTTTGTTGTATTGGCCCTGTTCTATTAATTAAATTACTAACTGCTCTATTTTTCTAAACTGGTGTGGGATCATTTTGTGGTGTGTTTTACTGTTTTACTGTTTGAAGTGCTGCATAAATACTTTGCACATTGCCTCTGAGTTAAACCTGGCTGCTCTGTGACAAGCTACCCAAGGGGATCAGCACAGGTTAATTTAAGGTTTGCTTGTAACTTCACACTGACAAGGATTGGGGTTAGTGCTTGAGTAAGGTTTCACCCGTACCCCAACCAGTACCCCAATTTCTTATAATCTCACTACGGATGCTCAACAAGGCTGAAAATCACTAGGGAAGCTTATGTTAATGTGCCAAAGGGATATTATCTTGCATTTATGGTTGGTTTGCCCCTGTTTTTTTTGTCTCAAGTGTTGATTTTCATATTTAGCTGCAATCTGTAATGGCACAGTAAGCAAAAATAAAGATGGCTGGAACTGCATCCATAGTAAATATTAGGTCTGTGTTAAATTTACGCCATTTGCTCTTGCGTAGTTATTTGAATTTTCAGCAAAAATCTGCAAAATGTTGCAAAATACAAAGCTGCCATTTTGCGCTATATTTTGAAGCCAAATGCATTTTGTGCCCATTTTGGATGCAGGAAAACATTTTGTCTAAAACCATAGTGCAAGCGCCACAAACAGTAGCCATTGGATTCTGGTTATATGAGTTGTTTCTGTACGTTTTGTGCTGAATGTTTTATGTGAATGGCCTGGAGATCAGCAAGAGCATAATTTTGGAAGTTTTGCGTAACAAGCTATCATGAAACTATAAAAACTATGCAAGATTATGCTGACGTAACCAAAATTTCACCTGCGGGACGGTTTCTTTGTTGGATTAGATTCACTGCCCCCTGGACTTTTACGGCCCCACTGGACCCCATATTAAAAAATGTGAAATAATGTCAAAGAAGTAACAGTTGCTTTTTTTCCCTGCTGCGGTGCTTTTATTTCAATCAATCAACGATTTGTGAAGTGCTCTACTCCCCCAGGAGGGTCTCAAGGTGCTGGGGGGGATATCACACAGCTCCGAGTCATCCGAAAAGCCAGGTCTTGATGCTCTTCCTGAATGCTTGTCATGTGGGGGTTCGTCTAATGCTGAGGGAGAGTTTGTTCCAGGTCTTGACCGCGATGTGGGAGAAGGCACTTTGGCCAGGGCGAGGTCAGCAGAACGGAGGTTTCTCTTGGGGGCATGGAAGGAGATTCTTTTGTTGACATATTGGGGTACAGTGTTGTGGAGGGACTTGTAGGCATAAGTGAGCAGCTTGAAGGTCACTCTCCTTTCGATGGGGAGCCATTGGAGGTCTCATAGGTGCTGGGTAATGGGGTCTTGTCATGGAATGCTGAGGATGAGTCTGGCTGCGATGTTCTGGATGGTCTGGAGTTTGTGCAGTACAGATTTTTTGATTCTGGCATAGTGGGTATTCCTGTAGTCTAGTCTGCTGGTTATGAGTGCATGGGTGACGGTCTTCCTAGTTTTGGGGGGGTATCCACCTGAAGTTCTTGCGGAGTATGCAGAGGGTGTTGAAGCACATGGAGGATACAGTGTTGACTCGTTGGTTCATGGTGAGGGAGGTGTCGAGTATGATGCCATGGTTGTGGGCATAGTCTGTGGGTGTGGGAGGGTTGCCAAGGCCAGGGGGGTGGATCCAAGGATGAGTATATCTGTCTTCTCAAAGTTGAGCTTCAGACAGCTGCTGCTCATCCAGGAATGCAACGACCTTCTTTCCTTCCTGGAAGCTGCGTCTGGTGATGTCGGGTTCCTTGGTGAGGGAGAGGATGAGCTAGGTGTCTTTGGCATAGGATACAATGCGGAGTCCGTGTTTTCTGATGGTTGGAGGAGGCCATGTATTTGAAGAGCAGGGGGCTGAGTGATGATCTTTGGGGTACTCCGCATCTGATCTCTGTGGTTTCGGAGAGTACAGGTGGAAGTCTGATTCTTTGAGTCCGGCCAGCGAGGAAGGAGCAGATCCAATCTGGGGCAATTCCCTCTATGACAGCGTTGTGGAGTCTGGCGGCTAGTGTGCGGTGGGAGACGGTGTTGAAGGCTGCTGAGAGGTCAAGTAGAATGAGGGCTGCTGTGTGGCCTTGGTCGAGGAGAGTGCCGATGTCATCAGTGGTGGCTAGGAGGGCAGTCTCAGTGCTGTGGTTGCTAAGGAATACGGATTGAGAAGTGTCAAGGATCGTGTTGGATTCTATGAAGTTCGTGAGCTGGTTGTTGATGATCTTCTCAGTGACTTTGGCAGCGGAAGTGAGGAGGGATATGGGTTTGTAGTACCTGAAGTCCGTCGGGTCTGTGTGGGGCTTCTTGAGGATGGGTTTGACTTCTGCGTGTTTCCAGTCATCAGGGAAGGTGCCTGTTTTGAGGGAGAAGTTGATTGTACATCATAGTTCAGGTGCTATGGCAGAGGCGACTCTGTGGAAGATATGCGGCGTGCAGTGGTCAGTGGGGGATCCTGAGTATATGCTCCTCATGGTCTTTGCAGAGTCTTCACTGGTGACAGGGGTCCAGGTGGTGAAGGTCAACTGGGTGGCATTGCTGGTGGCTGGTATTGTGTTGGTGTCTTGGTTCTGTTCATCGAAGTTGTTGTAGCGAGTCCTGATCTTGTGATGGAAGAACGAGCCAAGTTTGTTGCAGAGGTCCTGGGTGGGAGGGACATCCAAGGTTTCGCTGGGGGTTTGGTGAATTCTATTATGATGCTGAAGAGTTCCTTAGATTTGCAGGAGATGTAGAGGATTCTCTCCTGGATGAAGTTCCTCTTAATGAACGCGATGAGTTGGTGGTATTCTGTCATGGCGGTCTTGTAGGCGGTGCATGCTTTCAATGTTTTGCTGTTCCTCCATGCTTACGCGAGTTGTGGGCACGTGCGCTTGGATTCTTGGATGTCCGTGGTGAACCAGGTGGCTTTTGTGGTGCATTGTCTGTTGGAGTTCTGGAGGGGGTGAGTGTGTTTGCGCAGTCGGTGAGCCATCTGTGGAGTTCATTGGCAGCAGAGTTGGCATCAGTAGTGGTTGGTGGAGGAGTGCGGCTGAGGGTGGAGTTGAGGTACTCTTTGGTGATCTAGCTCCAGTTTCTGCCAGGGGGGTGTGGTGTACATTTGTGCGCAGTGGGTTTCGAGAAGGAGAAGTGGACGCTGTCGTTGTCTGTCCAGAGGGGTTGCGTGGTTTAGCTGAAGCAAATGTTGTTTCTTCCTGCGAGGATGGTGTCAAGGATGTGTCCTGCCTTGTGAGTGGGGGTAGTGATGAGCTGCTTAAGTCCAATGTTGGCAAGGCTGTACATGAGGGTGGTAGATTTTGGGTCACAAAGGTTGTCGATGTGGAAATTCAGGTCGTCGAGCAGTGCGTAGTCCGTGGAGGTGAGGGCGTGGGGCATGATGAGATCTGCGATGGTAGTGGCAAATGGGTTGTGAGGTCTGAGAGCTCTGTAGGTGAGACTTCGGCAAAGAGGCGTTCTGGGGTTGGTCTGGATCTGGAAGTAGAGGTGGAGGTGTTCCATGGGGGTGAGGATTTCTTCGGGCTGGACAGTTGTGAGTCAGAGGGAGTTTTTATGTATGATGGTGAGTCCACCTCCAGGGTGGTTGGGGTGGCCTTTCCTCTGGATCTTGTAACCATCTGGGATGGCGGTTGCGAGGTCAGGTGCAGAGCTTGCGTTGGTCCAGGTCTCTGTGAGGAAGGTGACGTTGGGTTGCCTTCACTACCATGGGATGGGTCTGATGCACAGATCACCCTGTGGTTGTGAGCCTTTCTTCCATCAGAAGTGTGTGGGCGAGGTGAGGCTTAATTATTGGCAGCATGCTTGCAGAACTTGCACTTAAGTTGAATGCGCATGTCAGATTGGACATGTGTGTTTGTGTAACCAACCCAACATGCTCAGGGGCCTCACTCACTTGCACAATGCTGGTGAGTCGAGGCTCACAGCTCCCCGGTCGCTGGTTTTGCCTGCTCCAGCCATATCTGGTGCTGCTCTCATTCTCTTTGCTAATGTAAAAAGCAAGGGAGCATCACCTGGAGATGCTAGTAGGTCTAGTCTAATAGTGAGACAGGGTGTGGGTGGGAGGTTTGTGTTGACAGAGCATGCCCAATAACTGTATGGCTTTACTATGATGAAGCCATGCTGTGATTGGCCATTTTCTATAACTTGCTCGTCTCTACTATTCCCTTTTCAGACCCAGTGCAAGTGACCACTGTGCCTTCTACGAGTGACCACTGTGCCTTCTACGAGGCCGGGTCACCCCTCCTGCTGCCAAACGCCTTCCTTTCTGCCTGCCTGCCAGAGCAACCCAGCCGCCGCTGAGCCGCCCGTCATCGCCGATGCCCGCCGCTGCCTCCCTGCGGCCCCGCCCACCTCCAGCCCATTGGCCGCCCCGCTCCCGCCTCCCAGCTGACCCGCCCTCCCGGCTCCAGATTTAAGTGAAGCGCTGCTGGCGATTCAGGAGTGACCACTGTGCCTTCTACGAGGCCGGGTCAGCCCTCCTGCTGCCAAACGCCTTCCTGTCTGCCTGCCTGCCAGAGCGACCCAGCCGCCGCTGAGCCGCCCGTCATCGCCGATTCCCGCCGCTGCCTCCCTGCGGCCCCGCCTACCTCCAGCCCATTGGCCGCCCCGCTCCCGCCTCCCAGCTGACCCGCCCTCCCGGCTCCAGATTTATGACGCCCCCAGAGCGACTGCGCAGCGGACACGCGCAGCGGGAGCGCCGATTGAGCGACGAAGGTGCGCCAAAGGTAAGCCTGTCTGCGCCCATCCGCGCCTGGACCGTGCCCAGTGCCAGGACCCCTGGCCCCCGCAGACCCCAGCTTGCCCGCTGGACGTACGACGCCGCCACCCTCAACGCCCTCAACGCTGGCCGAGTCCCGGGCTGCTACCGTGCCACCCCGAGACGCACCCATGGACCCTTCTGCTGCAACTCCTGCAAGTTCACCTGCTTCCGGACCTGCACTACACCTGCACCAACCAAGACCAAGACGAGCAACAGCAGCAGCCACCTGAAATGCATCCTGCTCAACACCCGCTCCGTCCACAGGCATGCCATCGAGATCTGGAACCTACTCGACACCACAGCCCAAGACGTCGCCTTCTTCACGGAAACCTGGATGAACGCCTCCTCAGCGCCTGACATCGCCATCGCCATCCCAGATGACTACAAGATCATCCGAAGGGACCGCATCAACCACACCAGAGGAGGCATCGCCATCGTCCACAGGAACACCATCCGCATCACGACCAACACCGACGACACCCTCGCAACTGCCGAGCACCTGCACTTCCAAGTCCACATCAACCCCAAGACCACCCTGAGAGGCACCCTCATCTACAGACCCCCGGGACAACGCACACAATTCAGCGAAGACATCGCCGACTTCATCAGCCCACACGCACTCTGCTCCGCTGACTACATCCTCCTAGGGGACCTCAACTTCCACCTGGAGAACAACAACGACCGCAACACCACCACCCTGCTGGACAACCTCGCCAACCTGGGACTCAAGCAGCTGGTCACCACCCCACCCACTACGCCGGACACACACTCGACCCCGTCTTCTCATCCAGCAAGGACATCGCCTTCAGCCACGCCACCGGACTCCACTGGACCGACCACAGCTGCGTCCACTTCAGCTTTGGCAGGACCACGATCCACCACCACCAGCAACAGGTTGCACGCAGGAGCTGGAACAAGATCACAGCCGACCAGCTCGCGACCTCCCTGAGCATGAACCCGCCCACCAGCACAACGAAGTGGATCAGCGACTGCGCAGACGAGCTCGCCCCCCTGAGGAACCCGCCTAGCAGACCCGGCAGCAAGAGAGCCCCATGGTTCACCGACGAACTCAAAAGCTCCAACAAGAACTGCCGAGCCCTTCGAGAAAACCTGGCACAGAGACCCAACACCGGACAACATGACTGCCCTCAAGCTCGCCACCCGAAAACACCACCAACTCATCCACGCCACCAAGAAAACCGCATTCAAGGAACGACTGGACAACAACGCACACAACAGCAAGGAACTCTTCAACATCGTCAAAGAGCTCTCCAACCCCAACGCCGGAAACAACGACATCATCCCTTCGAAAGACCTCTGCAACTCCCTCGCCTCCTACTTCCACAACAAGATCGCGGACATACACAACAGCTTCAGCACTCAACCGACGAACGCCACGACCGAACCACCGCCCCCCACCACCACCCTCCGCGCCTGGTCCCCGATCAGCACCGAAGACACCGTCCGCACGATGAACTCCATCCACTCCGGATCTCCGACCGATCCCTGCCCTCACCACGTTTTCAACAAGGCCGACGCTGTCATCGCACCCCACCTGCGGAACATCATCAACACCTCCTTCGACACCGCTACCTTCCCGGAGAGCTGGAAGCACGCCGAACTCAGCGCCCTACTCAAGAAGCCATCGGCCGACCCCACCGACCTCAAGAACTACCGCCCCATCTCGCTGCTCCCATTTCCCGCAAAAGTCATCGAGAAGACTGTCAACAAGCAGCTGGCCGCCTTCCTCGAGACGAACGGATCCCTCGACCCCTCGCAGTCTGGCTTCCGGGCCAACCACAGCACCGAGACCGCCCTGATCGCAGCCACCGATGACATCCGAGCGCTACTCGACAACGGAGAAACAGCGGTAAAGAGTGGCTCTCCCACTGACCCAGCGCAATTAAACATTCTGAAACAGGTTACCCCAATATTATCCCCCAACTTGATAAACCTGATCAATGCCTCACTGTCCTCTGGAATAGTTCCCACCAAATGGAAAGGCGCAAGAGTTAAAGCCGTACTTAAAAAGCCCAATCTAAACCGGGTAAAATTGGGCAACTATCACCCGATATCCCTTCTACCTGCCATAAGCAAGGTAACAGAGAAACACGTCAACCTAACTCTTTCTGGGTTTCTTGAAAGCCACAGCCTGCTCCATTCCTCCCAAACCGGCTTCCGCCCGCGCCAAAGTACCGAAACCGCTTTACTGGCAGGAGTAGAGGAGATTAGGAAAATCTTGGACTCAGGAGGTTCAGCGGCCATCCTACTCCTGGACCTGAGCGCCGCATTTGATACGGTGAATCACTTAATACTGATTCGGCGACTCAGGAGTATAGGAGTGGACGTAACGGCGCTTCTCTGGATTTCCTCCTTTCTGGAGGGGAGAACTTTTCAGGTCTTTGAAGATAACATTTTATCTAAACCCACCCTTCTGGCGAGTGGTGCGCCACAGGGCTCATCACTCAGCTCGACTCTTTTTAATATTTACTTGTCCCCTCTAGCAGCCATTGTAGCCCCCCACGGAATCCGGATAATCACCTACACCTATGACACACAATTGGTGGTTGGGCTTAACCAAGGAGATTTAAAAACCCATGCTCTCTACTCCTGCCTAAATGACATCTCAAGCAGGATGGACACCTCCCAGCTTAAGCTCAACTGAGAAAAAACTGAGATTATGATTTTGGGCAATACTCTCAGTTTTAATCCCAGCATGATGTGGCCCCCTAGCATGGGCCCAGCACCTGTCCCGAAAGCAGAAATTAAGAGCCTCGGGGTATGGCTGGACCAGGACCTGAGCCTTAGGGCCCAGGCCAGGAAAACGGCAGCCCTCTGCTATGGCTTACTTAGAATGGCCCGAAAGCTCCTGCCCCTCCTTCCTTTCTAGGCCAGGAAAGTACTGGTCCAATCATTAATACTTTCAAGATTGGACTACGGAAATGCTCTGTATCTGGGCGCTCCCATCTCTGCAGTCACAAGACTCCAATCATTACAAAACAGTGCCGCGAGACTTCTGACGGGAACCACCAATAGACTTTCAGCAAAACCGGCTCTCCATTCCCTTCATTGGCTCCCGGTTCAGGAACGGGTTAGGTTCAAGGCCCTGTGCTTAGTGCATAAGTCAATGCAGGGACTTGGTCATCCTATTATCTCCACCATGATTCGTCCATATAAAGCCAACCGGAATCTTCGATCAGACGATCTGTACCTGGCAGAGATTCCTAGAATCAAGAGGTCTAGGAGTGGCGGTAGGCTTTTTTCCTATAATGCCTCCAAACTCTAGAACTCCTTGCCTCTCCACCTCTGCACAATCCCTAACCATGTGGCTTTCCGGAAGCAACTAAAGACCATGCTCTTCCCTTAGCCCTCTGCCTCTCCTGTGACAGTTACTAGCGCTGGGATGCTTCCGGGTAGCCATGCGCTCTACAAATGTCTTTCCATTCCATTCCATTTCTCGTTGAGTTTCTGACCCAGGAAGCTCCTGGCCCAGAGACGGTGCAAAGTAGGCACCCAGCCACGTCTAAACCTACATGTTTGACTGTTTGTGTGGATAGCTCTCAGTGTGTGTGGGAAATGCTTTAGAGTGCACGTGTGTGCATGTGAAAATATTCAACAGAGCACAAAATGTTGTCACCTTTAACATTTCTAAACTGCAAAATCCGTGAACTGCAGATAGCTGCTGCACAGTTTCATATGTCCATGAATTGGCTACAAATTTTTTGATATTTCAAGTCATTCCATGCCAGCGCATCCATTTCCAACTTTGCATTCTGCATCTTGTGGTTTATAATGCATTATAGTATAAGGGGGGGACAAGTACCTGGATGCAGGAGTAAAAACCAACACTAGGTTTAAAAACAGGACTGCAAGTAGCCAAACGCTGGCTGGTTTATCTTCTCTGCCTAGATATCAAATAAATAGTTTTTTGTGCCTCTGTTTTTGTTCACTTCACATACCTTGGTTGCACAGCAAACTACCCAGCAGGCAGTCCAATTCTCCAGCACAATGTTTGTGTTAACAGGGAGCTTAAAGAGAACAACATGGCTGGTATGTTTGTTTTGGTGACAAAAGGCATGTTTTTACTGTCTCTAGTCTTGGTTTGGAGCAGCCCTTTTTTCCTTCTTCTTATTTCCTAGGTGGTGGAGATTTCAACCCTGTGTGCTCCTTTTGCTGCATGTGGTTTACCCTTATTTGTGATAGCATATAGCAAGGAAAATAGGAAAAAAACGTGTGTAACTTTACTTTGCACTAGAAAATACTTCCCGTGGGGATCATAGAGCTCCCCACCCATGAATTCACATATTGCTTGTTCTTTACTGGGTAATATAATTGCACATTTAGTCCAAGATAGGCCACTTCCACATAGTGTCCATTGGTTGTTTTACAGTGAGCATTCCAGTCATTCCTGAACTATTTCGCTTTAGTTTTCACCATGAAGAGAGTCCTAGGTGCTGCTAAATCAAGTATGATGTCCAGATAAGAGGGATTGCTGCAGGTCATTATGGCTTTGATGATCTACTACATTGTCAAAACCAGCTATGTGATTCACAAACTTTGTAAATGGAGCAACCAGTTTTAATGATGTGGTGTTCCAGCAAGGGGAGCTAATGGTGCTCCATCAGTATGGGAGTGATGTGATCATATTTCTTTAGGCTCTGGTCCTTAGATAAGATGTCCATTGGCTTGTAGAATGCCCTTTAAAGCTTATGTCTTGCTTACCCATCATTGTGTCCGGTCTCACAAACCACATATAAGTAGACCTTGTATTTTCTTAGTAGATTTAATAAAGAAATATGTTAGGTAATTGTTAGACCTGGCACCTTGGCGTGAGTCCCCGTTCCATTTTTTGCTGTGCCTCATGTGTTTTTGCTGGTGTTAGATGCTTTGGGCACAGTGTCACTGCTGTCCAGTGCCACAGTGCAAGTGCTCCCTATAGTAAATTGATGTAGGAATTAGTGAATCCATGATTTGCTGATTTGGTTTACTTGTCAGACCCTAGTACAGTGCACCAGGAGTGCCCAGTGCTTGTAAATCCAAATGCTGCCGGTGGGCTTGCAGCACTGGTTGTGTCACCTACAGAAGCAGCCTGTAAAAGTGTGTCTAAGGCCTGCCATTGCAGAGCCTGCGTGCAGTCTGGTACTGTCATGCTGACTGGGCAAGTGCACCTACTTGCCCGTCCGCAAACCTTCCCTTTTCTTCATATCAGACACCCCTATGGTAGGCCCAAGGGCAGGGTGCATTGTAAGTATAAGGTAGCACTTGCCCTGGTGTGTGTGGCATGTTCTGATAGTTAATTACAGCCATTTCCGTTTTTCACTAGTGCAAGGCTACATGTTCTCCATAGGCCAGAATGGGCAGTTTGATTATTACATCTTATAATCCTAACTGACTCAGGGAACATGGTAGACATCCGAATTTAGTATGCCTGAACTCAGAATGATAAAATACATCTTTTAGTGAAGTTGGTTTTAACATTCTGTGTTTGAAAATACCACTTTTAGAAAGTAGGTATTTTCTTGTCTAACCATCCAAACCTACCTCTGCTAAGCTGTGTATTCCTTGTCTGGAGTTTGAGTGACAGGGGCTGGGGGATTCCAGGAGACAGGGTGAGTCAGCACAGGGCTGAATAGAGAGATCTGCATGTAGATGGGTGGGAGGAGTTGCACCTGGGACCTGAATAGGGCTGTGCCTTCCCTCCACAATGCTGGCTCCACCTCCTGTGGTGCGTCTGATGTCTCTGCCCTGCACTCTGAAAGGAAAGGAGTCTTGTCAACAAAGTGCTCCAGGACTGACCAGAACTGGTTTGGACTAGGCAAAGGCCTCTCTGCCTTCAGAGAACAACGAGAAACTGGGTACAAATATTGGGACCCAAACCCAAGAACTTTAGATCACTTTGGAAAACAAGAAGAAACCTTTGCTGAGGAGTGGAACCAGAAGAAACTGATGAGAGACTATCCCTAAGCTGAAGTGCTGCTTGGGGGATTGGCCTGCAGTGGTTGCCTGACTGCCAAAGAAAGGAGAAAGGACTTTGTGTGCACTTTTATTCAACTTGTGAAGGATCTCCAAGGGTTTGGAAAAGAGCTTGCCTCCTGCTGAAGTCTCAGGGCCAACAGACTTCACCCACCAGCTCCCCAAGAGTTCTTTTGAAGTACCTGCAGTTGTGCTGGACTTTTGTGAGGACTTGCGTGTCGCAAGGAGCTGGAAGCGCGACTCAAGAACAAGAAGCGTGCCGCCAAACTGCCGCCTTCCATCGCTGGAGAAGAGGATCGACATAGCATCAGACGCCGCCGCATCACCGGGAAGCGTGTCGCAGAAGAATCGTTGAGTCATCGCAGGTCCACCGAAGCGCCTCGCATCGCCGGAGAAGAGGATCGACGTCGCATCAGATGCCGTCAAATCTCTGGGAAGCGTGTCGCAGGGCCTGTCACGGCTCATCTCTGGAGAAGAGGATCGATGTCACATCAGGTGCTGCCGCATCTCCAGGAAGCGTGTTGCAGGGCCTGTCGCGGCTCATCGCTGGAGAAGAGGATTGTGTTGCATCAGACGCCGCCGCATCAATGGAAAGAGTGTCACTGGGCTTATCGCGGCTCGCATCGTTGTGGAAGCAACTCGCATCACCTGGGGAGAGGCTCGACGTCGCATCAGATGCCGCCGCATCACTGGGAAGCGTGTCGCAGGGCCTGTCGCACCTTGCATCGTGAGGAAACATCTTGCATCACCGGAGAAGAGGATCGACGTCGCATCAGGTGCCACCGCAACACCGGGAAGCGTGTTGCATCAAGAAGAAAGCGCCATCTTTGTTTCTTTGCACCGGATCTTCAACGCATCACCATCCTTACAACACTTTCATTGCCCTGCGTGTCGCATCTTAAGGTACATTGAGCTCTAAGTGTCGCATTTACTATCTTAAGAGAACTAAGCTAAATTCTACCATTTTTAAGTAACAGTATTGTGGATTTGTGTCGTTTGTGGTCTTGTGATAAGTCTATATAAAGAATACTTATTTTTTAAATAAAACTGGTGTGGTGTCCATCTGTAGTGTTGTCACTTGATTACTGTATGTGTTCACAAATGCCTTACACACTGACTCTGAGATAAGCCTGTCTGCTCGTGCCAAGCTACCAAGGGGGTGAGCAGAGGTTATTTCAGGAGTGTACCCCTTTACCCTGACTAGACGCAAGGGTCCCTATTTGTCAAAGGTACCTACCTATGCCAACTAGAGACCCCAAAATCTAATAGTTATAAGCATATGGAACAGTTTTTAATGTTTTTACATTTTCAAGGCAACACATTTACAATTGCTTTATCACCTTGCTGTCTAAAATTTGACTTAAAATACACCATTTGCTACCTTTGAAAAAACACCCCTTAAATCCCCCTTTTGTTGGTTGGGCTCCCTCGCTTCTCTTGCAACATAACACCCATCCAGAATTTTTACACCCAACAACTTTCAAATGTCACCAGCCACCACTGTTCACCTAGACCGGGTAATTATCAGGGGCAGAGAATAATGTATCCATTAACTCTTTGTTTTTTGTGAATAAGACAACCTAAGTGCGCAGGTGATCCTAGATATTGGACACGTTACCCCTGTGTGATGAGGCCAAACAAGAATCAACACATCTACAGTTGCTTGTTTTTCTGTGCAGATGGAAGATCATCTAGCAGTCTGAGGTAGATTGTCAAGTCTAGGGAGATACTAAGGCTGTAAGCAAATGGTTGATTCCAGTCTCCAGTAGAACACAGAAAATAAAATGGAATAGATTGTGGCAGAGACACGCATCATCATGGTTTTTCATTTGTATTAAAAAAGACTTTATTAAATCCATTATATACTGCATAACACCAACACAAAAATTATCTATCAATAATAAGTGGTATTAGATACCAAGGAAGAAGCCATAAAAGTCTTTGTAATTTTATGGGAACGGGAAGAAAAAAGAGAGGAAAGGGACGGGAGGGAGGGTAAAATAAAGTTCTTACAATGAATCATAAATATGTGACAAAAGTAACAACAATTTGCCTCTAAGTTAACCTCATATAATAAACATAATATCTATAAACATATAAAAAAGTAATCTAATATTGAAGGAGGACAGAGAGAGAATATTCATGGAGGACAAACATTTTCAGAAGATACAGATGCAATATTTGATACATTATTATCAGCTTAGTTAAGAATCAACTAAGAGCTAACCATACCAATTGTGCATTATGAGAAGATGTACATTGCACAGTATGCATAGTGTCCAACTTAAGATGGGTACTCACCGAATCCCACCGTCGCTTATAGGATAACATATCTGATGTTGTCCAATACAAACTGATCTGGTGAAATGCTATCGCTAACAGATTATCTAATAGTTTATTTTTAGGGAAAGATGGAATAAGAGAAATGGTCAGTGTTCCTAAAAAAAAAAAATATATATTGAATGGATTATCTAAATTAAAAATCTTCTTAGCCTGAGCCCAAATTTTTTACCAGAACTTATGTGTATTAGGGCAATTAAATAATATATGCATTAAATCTGCTTCAGGAGAGCACCAAGACTAACATTTAGCATGAGTTTCGGGGAGAATTTGGAGCACTATAACGAGTAAAATACAGACCATGATAAACAAAAAATAGAGACTGTGTAATACCAGCAGACCATGACATTTCATATATGCGTGCCCATACCTTATTCTAAAAAAGGGAAAGTCTAAGAAACTCCCAGATCCCTCTCCCATAGGACCTCAGACATGGATTTGATTCTGGAAGGGTCAGAAAGGGAGAAATACTTATAAATAGCCTAAGCTCTGGGGCCTGTTTTTAGAAATTCAGTAATACCGGAAGAGAAGGGAACCATATTTGAAGATTTCTGTAAGGTTTAATAAACATCAAGAACCAAATTCATCAATGATGAAAAGTGAGTATAAAAGGATGTAGGGCAATGATATATAAGTCAAAATTGAGGAAAAGAGATAGGGGAATCATTATAAAAATTTGAGATATCCACATTAAGCCTTTATCTTTCCAAGTAAGCAAAAAAAGGCCTATTCTTGATCTTAAGTAAGGAGTTGTACCAGATCAGCATTTTCAAAAACAAAGCTGTTTTCAGAGTAAGTGGATGAAAAGTCAATTTGATCACAGATACCGTGTTCTGTAATAAAGGAGAGTGAAGAAGCCATGTAGTAGCAGTAAAACCTCTTTAAAGCTAAAAAGAAGAAAACTTCGTTCAATGTCTAGCCATAATGGAGAAAAGGACGAGGATAAATCATCAGTCCAAAGAGCTGCTTGACGTAAAGCAGAAGCTCTGTGATAGCCATAACAATGTGGAAAATTAACCCCTCCCACTAGTTTCAATTTTTGTACAGTAACTAATGCTACTCTCAGCTTTTTATTTTTCCAAGGAAATGTAAGAAGTAATGAGTTAATTAAAAAAAAAAGATTTAGGAATATGAACTTATAACATAGAAAGATGATATAGCCGTAAGGGGGGAATCATCATTTTAATGAAATCTAGACGGCCCTAACATGATAAAAATAAAGGGTTCCAAGAGGAGAGAACATTATCAACGTTGATACTAAGTTCTGTGAAATTAATGTTGACAGTATCAGGAATGAATAGACTCCCAAATATTACATTTTAGCCAGTAAGAGAACAAGAATTACTAAAATGTATTTAGTAAGTGAAAAAATTCCCTTTATATCCTTATTAATTTTATATCCAGTGACAGTAGAAAATAGAGACATTTTGTGTAAGAGAGGAGGTAGCAAGTTATCAGGGGAAGAGATAAAGAGAAGAATATCATCTGCACAGGCAGAAAATTTTAGATGCCGCTCTCCATAAGGAAAACCAGAGATAGAGGAGTTAAGATGAATCTGAGAAAGAAAGGGCTCAAGAGCTGAGAAAAATAATAAAAGAGAGTGTGGGCAACCTTGTATGACCCCCCATTTAGGGGAGAATATGAAGATATCATGCCATTAACCATTACAGATGTCCAAGGAGCATGATATAAAAGGGAGATAAGAGCTATAAATTTATGACCAAACCCATGCCATCTTAATGTATGAAATAAATCAATTCCAATTTACTCTATCAAATGCCTTCTCAGCATCAATTGGTTTGGCTGCAAGAGAAGATTTAAATGAAGGTGCGTTACGGAGAACATTAAGAAACAATCTAGCCTTATCAGATATAAGTCTTCACTTGATAAACCCTGATTGTTTTTTTCCTATAAGATGGGTAAGAAAGGATTCCAAATGAAGAGTTAAAAGCTTAGAAAAGATGATATAATCAACGTTCAATAAAGAGATAGATCTATGATTTTTACATTCATGAGTGTCTTTACCATCCTTGTGAATAAGAAAAATATAGCTTCTTGGAACATGCCAGAAGTGAAAGAAGATGCAGTAAAATGGTTAAACAAGCAATACAAATGGGGAAGAAGAAGATGTTAGAAAAATGGATCTAAAACTCTACTGTGAAACCATCTGGACCTGATGTTTTCCTTAATTTAAGCATTCTTAAGACTGCAGCAATTTCTTCAGAAGAAAGGTTCTTCTCTAAAGATTCAAAGTACAAATTGGGGAGGATAGAATGAGGGGTTTGGTATAAGTAGTCCATAATTAAGGAAGACGGAGGAGCTGATTCGGCCGTATAAAGAGATTTATGAAATTTAACAAATTCTTCTTAAATGCCTGACGATTAGTAGCATATTTACCCAGCGATGTGGCAATTGAGTAAACGGTGTGCCTTTCCCTTCTTCCCTTAAGATAATTCAATAATAACTTACCAGCTTTATTTCTCCCACCATAAAAACTTGTATTTTTCTGAAGAAGTATCGAGGAAGCCTCTACAGTAGAAATATTGTTAAATTGAAATTTGGCTTTAAGCAGAGCATTAAGGTCAGAAGGCAGACTAGATGAGAGTAGCCTAGTATGTCCTTTAAACATGTCTTCTTTTGCCTAAAAACATAATTTAAGATGAAATCTCTTGCCGAGGCTTTGAATATATCCCAGAGCAAGGAAGGAGATACATCTATATTATCATTGAAGAAACAGATATCGGAGGCAGAAACAACAAATGAACTACCATCAATGCAAAGGAGGACGATGGGGAACCAAATCAAGTCTGTAATAACCAAAGCATGGTCAGAAAGCACAATTGGAGAAATATGTGACTGTATGATAAGCTGTGCAAGAGATTTAGCTAGAGAAAATGGCTAATCAACAATTAGCCAACTATGTGGAAACCCATAATCTTATACACGAATCTCAATCTGACTTCCGCGCAAGTTACAGCACTGAGACAGCGCTGATAGAAGTAGCCGACTCAGCCCGCATGTCAGTGAATTGTGGCTCCGCAGCCATGCTAGTGCTAGTCGATCTTTTGGCTGCATTTGACACAGTATCACATGCAATCCTGCTGGAAAGATTAAAACATATGGTTGCTCAGGGGGTAGCACTTGAGTGCAATTCTTCCTACCTTACAGGCCACGGTCAGAAAGTTTTTCTCCGTCCTTACACCTCATCAGTTAAACAACTTAGATGTGGAGTGCCCCAAAGCTAAGCCTGGGCAAAGCACTACGCTACGCTCGCGTAGTTTGCGAAGTTCGCGCTACTTCGCACTACGCAAACTGCACGTAGCACAGTGCGAACACGCGTAGCGTAGTGTTGCGTAGTGCTGCGATAAGTTTTTTGCTTGCTCGCGGTCCTCAACGTCAAGTTTGCGACCGCGAGCAAGCAAAATTACATGCCGGCGAGACTTTTTCCTTGTTCGCAATCAGCAACATCAAGTTGGCGATCGCGAGCATGGAAAATAAACCTCCCGGGGAGATTCCCAACGCGAGGAGGTCAGGTTTCTCATTGCGAGTGGTCGCGTATGCTCGCGACCGCTCGCAATGAGAAACTACCAGTTCGCGTTGAGAAAGCTGCCGCTTGAGTAAAAATCTACTCGAGCAGCAGAAAACTACAGCTCGCACTGTGCAAGATGCCCTTTTCAATGATTGCACAGTGCCAGTTGCTTGTCCGCACTGTGCAATCATTGAAAACGACATCTGGCACAGTGCGAACAAGGTACTACGCAGTTCGCGAAGTGCTACGCGTAGCTCGCGTAGCTCGCGTAGTGCGAACTGCACTTTGCGTAGCTTCGTGAAGTGCTACTTCGCGAACCACGCCCAGAGTTACCCAAAGCCTGCCTTAAGCCCATTGCTTTTTAATATCTACCTGGCTCCGCTGGCGGTCCTCCTTTCGAGGAGAGGGGTCAAGGTGGCTGCTTACGTGGATGACACCCAGCTGGTGTTCTCCTTCAAACCACATTCCATGGCAGCCATCGCCTCTCTCAAAGACTGCCTGAAAGACATTGCAAGATGAATGAATGAAAATTGCTTGAAAGTGAATGCCGATAAGACGGAGGTCTTATTTTTTAATCAAACATCAACTCCACCACCATGTCTATGATGGCCTGTGGAGCTGGGTTACCCGCCCTCCCCTAAGGACTTGGTTAAAAACCTTGGAGACAGATGAGAAAAAGACTTGGCCCTTGCTGCTCAAGTCCAGAAAATTTCGGCAGCTTGGTTCAGAAAAATGAGGTCTATCAGAAAACTTCTAGACTGCCGGAAGAGAGCCGCAGGATCATGGTCCATGCCCTTGTGACATCCCATCTTTACTATGCCAACTGTCTTTATCTGGGGATGCCAGGTTACCTGATCAAATGACTTCAGACCGTGTTAAATACGGTGGCAAGGCATATTCGCAATGTCCCTATGCGCCTGCACATTTCCCTGCACCTTAAACAGCTCCACTGGCTCCCAGTAGCCAAGAGGATCGAATTCAAGGCCCTCACCCTCGCTTTCCATGCCATCCAGGGTAAAGGCCCCAGCTAACTTAGGTGACGGCTTAGCCTTTACCACCAGGAGCAGACACTGAAATCCAGCCATCAGTGTTACCTTAGGGTCCCTCACTTTTCTAAAATGAGACTGGGGCAAGTCTTTCACAGTAAGGACCTCCAAACTTTGGAATGCCTTACCTAACAACTAACGCATGCTGAACTCAGAGCAGGATTGTAGAAGAGCACTTAAAACTTGGCTCTTCAAACAAGGGGAATCGCTGCTTGAACCATCAGTCTCTCCGGCCTGCTTCGTTAGCACCGGGACACCTTGCCGGAGGTAGCTGTGCGCTTTATAAGTTTGCCTTGATTGATTGAATATATGATCTATTTGTGAAAGTGAACTATTAGAAGCGGAGTAAAAAGTTTACTCCTGGGCAGTTGGGTTAGACAATCTCCAAGAGTCCACCAAAGCTCCTTTAAGGATAACGGAGTGAAATTGCTTATGCATGTTATTGGACGTAAATTGAAACGAGGATTGTCTGTCTAAAAACGGATCCATTATTTGTTTGCAAATTTCCTCCTAAAATAAAGTAAGAATCATGAAATTGTGTACATTTCTGTGCAATTGAGTGCCAAAAAGTAGAACCAGATTGTGTAGGGGCAAAAACATTTATCATAGTGAGGCGGTCATTATCTATGATAAGCCTTACAACAACCTACTGTCATGTGGTCCGTGGGGACATTGTCGTCTTCCCTAAGTTAGCGTGAGACTATATGCTGCTTTGCACATGTTACTACATGAGCCTATTTTGCATAATGCCTCCTTTGATATGTGCACACGAGAACCCACTGTTGTACGCATGCTTTGCAGGTTCCTGGGATTTAGTCTGAACATTGCGAACAAGGTTGAACAACAATGCCGCTTGTTATTCTGTTCTGGTCAGGCCCTATCACCTAGACACAACATACAGATGCAGCTGTTGTTTGGTAATACATACTTTGGTCCTATTGGAATACACGGATAGTTAGCACACACTTGGAGAAGAACCTTTCCTGAGAGCAGAGCATTACAGCACCTATGATGTAGAACTACCATCTATAGACTGAGGTATGGGGTCTGCAGATAACACCCAAAGATCTTCTAATATATAATCATCCTCCGTCTGTGCAAGGGGTTGTAGGGTTGTCTACTCTGTCTGTCACTATACCAGCACCTTTTATGATCTACGAATTACTTGCTATGCTGACCGTATTTGTTTCATGCATTTTTCTGATTATTGTTGCACATATACTGCATATTAGAGCATGTTAGATAAAATAAATATTTTAAACTTGTGTGTGTCTCTGGCAGATCTTATTGTGGACAGGTACAAGAGTGCCAGCAAAAGGGTGTGTCTTGTAACCGCGATTCCTGAGAGAGTCAGGAGTGTTGTGTTCTGGGGTATCAACTTGTTCCTCTGTAAGTAAGTAGGAAGGCACGTAAGACACTATGGCTAGTTGGCCCTGGGTTCATGGGTACTAAGGTAGTAGGATGACTCAGTCCTTATATACTAAGGTCCCATAATCCTGCACATAGTTCTGTGTTTTGCGCAGAATACCTGCAAAACTACCCATATCATCTATTTGTTGAGAAACCACAGTAACATTGTGAGAAGAAAAAGTGCAATGTAGGAATGAGACAAGTAAGAAAGGAGAAAGGGAAGAATGAAAGGAAAACAAAGAGCAAGAAGAGAAAACAGTACAAGTCAAAACAAGACCTGAAGAGGGAACAAAAAAAGAACTGGGGTGGAGACGACACAAAAACAGATGACACATCCGAAAGGAAGGAGTCTACGCCACATGCGGACAATGTACACGGAGAGCAGATGATGTACTGTGCAGATAAATAGAATGAGTCTGTGGAAAGAAAGAGGGGGATAAAATATTAAGTGATATTAAAAAATATGACAATATTGCAACATGGATAAAGAAAAAGGACAACATAACAAAATATACTAGATCATTAAATGACCACATTGAAAGAATAAACAAGTTAAAAGTGCACCTATCACATCTTACAACCAGCACACAAGATTCATCAGACGTAAAGTTTGGCTGCACAAAACGTTGTCAACACGAAGAAGGACCAACAGTATCCATGCTGTCAGATGATGTGTGAATTTGATGTAAGAGACCATATCTTGCACCTAAAGCCCTTAAAGAAGGCTGAAGACCAGGGAACTCCTTTCTCCTGGCTGCGGTAGTATTAGAAACATCTTGAGACAAGAAGATCCTTTGCCCCATCCAGGACACTTACCTCTTAGCCCTTGCTGCAGCAAGAACCAGCAGCAAATCTGTAAATTGCAGAAATAATATGACTCCTCATGGCTTTGCAGGCGACGTAGAAAAAGTAAGACGAGGACCTAGCCTAGGAGCCCTCTGGATATCAAGCGAAGTGGAAGGTGACATGTTCAACAGTTTTGGCAGAAGGGAGGTAAAAAAGAAAACAGGGTCATCTCCTTCAAGTGCCACAGGAAGACCATAAATGTGTAGTTTTTCCGCCTGTTCCTGTTTTCCAAATCCTCCCCCTGTTTTTTAAGTTGACCAAGCTCCTTCTTCAAACAATGAATTTTAGCTGTTAACTCATGCAAGTCCCCTACCTGCTGCTCCACCATAGAGACACGGTTTTCCATTGAAGTCTATTTATCATCTAGATTTTTGATACACTTGTTAGTCTCCTCAACAAAGTGACGCAATGCCCTAATCTCCTCCAATAATAATTCTAAATAAATTGAAGGCAAAGATTTCTCAGGTGACGGAGGGTCTTGTTTTAGTCTTTTAGAAGTTGAGGAAAATGACTGAGACTTACTCAAAGCGGATTATTGAGAGGAATTATGTGACACAGCAGAGGTGTCCATCACTTCAGAGGAACTTAATGTCTTCATCAATTAAATGTCTGTAGTAGAAGTACTTTTAGAGGTAGTAGACAGCTGGTTTTTAGGCACAAATACGAACTGCAGCTTTTTTAATCTGCCCATAAAGGAAGCAACCAGTACTTGATGTGGTGCATATCAGTCACACAAGTGCCAGGCAGAGGGCTGTCCAAAAATATAGGGGACTCCCCATATATAAAGTATATTTCTGCCAGGCTCTTTAAGTATACTAGAAAGACCAAAAAAAATAAAACAATGTGCACTAAGAGGCAGTCATCACATCAAGGAAAAAGGAAAGGACATAGCCCAATGCATGCCGCAGTTGTTGTTATGAACAGCAGCAGTTCTCAATATCCCAAAAAGGCTGCCATTTCTGAGGAAACGACCGCTATGGCAGAACCAAGCATAATGCTGCTTTCAACTTCAAAGAAAATCACCAGCATGGCGTCCCTTCATCCTCCACTATCCTTTCCCCCTTAGGGCTGCCGTCTACACCGCCTCCAAGATGATGAAAAGGGGAACTGCAGGTGCCAAATGTGGGGGAGCTCGGACCTCAGGGTGCCATCTTGCGTGCCAGCAAAGCCACACCCCACATTTTTTTTTTTTTAAAGTAAAAGTTCCCTTACTTGTGTCACCAACGTTCTTGTGCTACCAACTGCAGAAAAATTATCAAAAGAAACAAAATACGGACGCCTAAACTCGCCACACCCAATCACCCTTCATTATTTAATTACACTAACTGTTGAAAACAAAAGAAAAAATTCTGAACAACATATTTTGCATGCCCACTTTGCCACAGCTTATTTTCTCTTTCAACTTACTTTATGTTTCCAACTGTGAAAATAAAATAACCCAAAATTCAGAAACATTATTGTGCACCCTCAAAATGCCACAACACCCTGACGTCCTGGTTCATGCCACAGACTGCCATGGTCATGACGTTCTCCAATGGAAAATATTCTACTATGTCTTGCTTCTACCTATCAGATAATACAGAATCTTCCACACGGTAGCTCAAACCCACAGGGCGAAGCAGGAGACATTAACACAAACAAACAACACCTTTAGAAAAGGGTTTCATTTTGCAAAATGCAAGGACTCTCTTTTTAGAATAAGGCTTGGGGTTTTATTTTACACAATGCTCTCTAGCAGAAAGGCTTTCCCAGATGCCAAATGCAGAACATTCAAATACAAGCAGAGATATATATGTTTAGTTGCAAGCAATAATAACACACTAGGTAAATGCAACAGTTAAATGCATGAATAATACCATAAATAAACAAGTAGCAAATAATATGAAACAACACTCAAGAAAATACAATATGCTGGACGTCCTGCAAGAGATCAGAAAGATATATATATATACATCAAATGATTACTTTGGATGTGTAACCTCAGCTCACTCACCCATCACAAAGAAAACACCTCAAATGATCAAAGCCACTGGCCAAACATCACAATGGCAATAATAAAAGCTCAACACTTCAAATGACCAAAGCCGCTGGAACCACGCATCACAACGGCATTAGTCAATACTCAATTCTTCACCTGGTGCAAACACTGCATCTTCGCCCACTCCTAACCGGGGGAATTAAACAGCCGGGCTTAAGAGCCTCAGCAACCAGGGTTCTGGCAAAGTGGACGCGTCCATCCCCGTTCGGATTCCAAACTCCCGGTTTCTAAGTCAACAACCCTCAGCTTTATAATCCCAAAACACACTAGAAGGTTCAAGAGAAACCTCCCCCCACACCAAAGGAATTTTACCAGAACTGGCCAGCTTCCAAGCAAGCATTCCCTGGCTGGAAGGAGTTCCCACGTTCCCACGTTCCCTTCTCCAATCTCGCATGTTCCAGCCTTTATCTTGACGAAGCTCACAAAGCCTTCCGGGTACATTAAACAATCTCTCAAAAAAAACAATCCTTGATTGTTATTAACCCAAACAACTTGCAAGCGCTGATGTGCACGCAGAAAAGCTCATGCAAGGCAGAGTCAGAAAACAGAATGAAATGAGGCCATGTCAAAGCCAATAGTAAGAACTTCATAATTCTACCAATGTACAACACAATGCACATTTGTGAACACACTGCTTATAGATTCACATACTTCATCTTTCAATGTACAACACCAAGCACATTTGTGCATCACTGCACTTTGAGACCAAAAAGTACACTCCAGACCTCTCTCTCCCTTTCATTCTTTCAAATGCACATCTCACGCCCTCTGTTCTTGGCAAGGCTGTTCTACTCCATGACAGCTCCCACTGAAAGACTGCAAGTTTACAAGAAAGAAACTTTTAAGAGAAACAGGCATATGCATGACATCGTACATTCAGGCTAGGATAAAATAACACACCAAGGTCAATTAAAATAATGGTAGTCAAAGGTCATCACAGGGTGTCAGACAACAAGAGTGCCACTAGCACTACAAGTGAAAACAAACGTATTCTATCCGCATTCCTGCTAGTTGATCGGGATGTGTAATGAAAACGGTTGACTTGGTTCATGCCTGCATATTTCATAATCACCCCAGGACTTAGAACATTCAAATGCAGCATCACTCTGGTTAGATTTGACATCTGAAATAAATTCTCCAAAATGTAATTGTCCCTCAAAACTCACGGGGATAACTGGGCCTCGACAGTTAAAATTTCCCATCAAGTAAAGCTGGCATGTTTAATGGAGAAACTCAATTGGCTTGCGTCCTGTCCCTGACTTTGTTCTTTTTTTCTGGACTCAAAGGGTTGCAACTGTCTAGGAGTGTTGGTCGTTGAACTTTAGTGCCACTAAACATTTGTCTATTTAGGAAGGATAGTATTCTTATCGCAGGTGAAATTCAATAAATAAAAACTGCAAATATTCCCTTAAAACGGGACCATATCGGGACAAATAAAATCCAACAACCTTGGACACCCTGTTAGAAAGGACCTTATCTCAACTCGATAATGAGCCAGTGATCTAGCTGTTTGTAAAGCAAAAACCTGATGGAGACTTGTTAAAAATATGAGAACCCAAATTCTTCTTATGAAATGTATATATGCTGAACAAAATGAAGACCAACTGTGACCAGATAAGTTAAACCTTTACCCATTATTGGTCAGCCTAGAATAGGAAACTGGTCTAAATATATAATGAGTTGAGAAGGTTTTCCTCAGTGGTGAGGCGAAGTCAACCAAGCCATAATATGGCAGCACTTTCCTAGATTCCCAACAGTGGCTCAATCTTGTTCCTCTCACACCACATCAAATCCCTCAGCACACGATAGAATCTTGTAATAGAGTGACTCTGAAGACAAGTCATTAAAGCATAAAAAGCTGGCTAGCTCTCAATGCAAAACATTACTGTGCTTCTATGCTAAGTGGAAATTTCAAGATGGTGGTGCACTCTGCAAAATGGGGCTTCAGGGAAGAAAGGGTGGTAAACCTGACCAGATCGGTCACTTCAGAGGGATGTCAGTAGGGTGCACTGCTATAAAAGGCAAGAGATAGAGAAACCTTGAGTGAGATGCAGAGTGTTAGTGAGGTCTGCTCTGGGACGATTGAAATTTGAAGCTGAGTAACACAAGGAAACAGCGTGTGTCCCCTTGACAGTGGTGTGCTCGATGGAGAACAGAAACACTGCACATGATAAGGTGGTATCTGGCAGCAATTTTCTGCGAGATGGGACCACAATGCATCACCTCAAATGAGCAGCAGGGAAAATATTAAACATTTTGCTAAATTTATGGGGAATCCCTTGTCATTTTTGTCATAGAAAATAGTGTACCTATCCACCTCCATATCATAGAGGAGGTAAAAGAGAAAAGGTTGCGGTGGATGCATAAATAAAGCCAAAAGCACCCACTACAGTCAAGCCCACTAAAGACATGGAGTATGCTGATTTCCACTATGCAGATGAGTACCCATGGTGGGAAATAGCAATGCTGAGATCACTAAAAATCATTCATCAAAATATAAGTGCAGGTCTGTAAAAATGAAAATGCTTCTAAGGTAATTGACTTGAAGATGCAGGAGGTCTCTAAGAGAGTAAAGGGCTTGAAAAAGCCCATGGATAGTCGGAGGTCATGTTGGGAGCACTTGAGGCCAAAATGGAGCAGGACTTCTTTCATTAGCTATTTAGTGAATTTATCATTGTGCCCCACTCTCCCACAGCATTGTCAAGATTGAATTGATGATGGAGGCATTGGACAATGCGCAAACTTATACTTAGGAGTAGCCGTGGGTAAATTAGATATCTATAATCAAGGGAAGCAGACTGCTAAAATGGAGGTGTACAGGCTCCCCAAATAAGATCTACAAAGAGTTGAAAGAGGAGACGGGGGTTCACAGGTGCTAGGAGGAAGTGAAATTCAAAGGTCATTCTTATATTCCCCTGATCTAAGTCCAAAACATTCATATAGATTAAAGCTCTCCTATGCGCCAAAGAGAGTTGAACACATTAAGGATTACAACCTTGGTGTAGCACTATGTATGCCTGACTGAAAGTCAATTTCTGGGAAAAGTGCTTTTTCTTAGGAAGACACTGCCAATGCCTTTTCTGGAATAAGTCAAAATTGTGGATTATTTGATATAAAACATTATTCTGTCTTCTTGGGGTATATGGTTTTGACAATACGAATGATACTGAGTTGGTGGGCAATTTCCTGAAAAGGCAAAATAATGCTTGGTGGACTGCATATGTAATTGAAATCTTCATTTGTTCAAATGGTTGTTTGATCCTCCTACTTCTTCCCACCTTAAATATCCATTAAGGAGAGCAGAGTACAATGTGACCATAGTATTAGTTTAGACAATAGGCATAATTAATGGTAAATTGTATTATTTAATGTATTCTTCAGAAAATAATGTTCAGAGCATTAATTAATATTTTAAATTAATTTGCACTGTAATGCAAAGTTAATTTTAAGAGGGAGCATTTTGTATATTTTTTTTAAATAGTCATAGGTTATTAATACTTGTTTAAAATTGTTTTACAGGCTTATTTTAAAGTAAATAAATTTGATTTAATGTAAAAAAGTATAATCTTTATTAAATGTTGCCATATATTTTTATAGTGAGATAAACGCTCCTGTAGCGGAGATCTCCACAAACAGATGGAAAGACACTAATAGCCACTATTTAAAATCAATCATATGAGTCTCCACTTCTTAATGTATAGCTGTGCGTATTCATAAACCTATACTTTAGTGCAAATCTCGTCTCTGAAATGTTGAATAGCAAAAAAGAGGAGATTACATCTATTATTAGTAGAAGATCTACACATGTATAGATAAACACATGCAAATACACGCTTGTGAGCTGGACACGTAGTCTGTAACCATTCACGCCTAGAATTACTAAGGGCAACGCAAAAGCCTATTTGGAATTTACAAAGGCTCATTTGGAATTTACAACGTGTAGCTTTGTGAAGAAATGCAAGGCAACACAGCTGCCTGCGTTGCATTACATTACATTTCTACTTGGAGGGTGTTCTATAGATGGAGCATGGGTGTTCCCATGCATCCACCCACCCATTTTGGTGCATTACCAGATTTGCTACAGCTAATAAACCTGGGAAATTCTCAAAATGTCATGGCTTCCCCAGTAAGGTATAAAGAGGAGAAATACCTTTATTGATCCCCTTAATTACCTCTTTCCACATGTGCTGCATTCTGCAGCATATATAGGCAGGAAAAAAACCCTCTAAGGATTATTTTTGTGCAGGACGGTGTCTCTTCCTGCACAAAAACAATCCTGTCCGTAAAGCAGGTGCTCTTTTACTATGGTGCAAAGGTGCCTGAATTGGTGCTAGGTGGCACACAGTGTGCCAGTGCTAGCACAGAGCATAAATGTTCCATATATTTATAAATATGGAACATTTCTTCTCCCTCCCTTCCACTCAAATTTCCTTGCTGCCCTGTGTTGCATGAAAGAATAGTACATATGCCCTCCAGTGCTATATGATCACAAGAACAGTTGCAAATCTTTGCATCACTAGAAGGGGAATGTCCTTTTTACTGTCCCTTTTCCCTTGAGACTCACAAGAATGTCTAATGCATGCTTAGTGCTTTTGAAATATACATGCACTTTGCAAAATACAAGGTTTCAGAAACCAAAATCTTACATCTCACACATGGTGTCAAGCTGATATACAGTGATCTTGTCATTCTATGTGAGACAGTCTTTCAACATTTTGAAGTACAGTGTGGGTCATACTCACCCTTTCTTCAGAGCCATGGATGCAGACGTATATAATCTATGCTTCAGATGTCATATATTGCTGGTCCTCTGTCAGTTGATTTGTTGTATGTTCAACTCGTTAAAATTGTTATGTCTGACTGATGCGATTTTAGTTGCATGTTTGATATTAACATGATGTTGTAAATCTACTGGTAGTCAATTATGTAATACTTATAATTATAAGTAGACATAACACCAGGGACTGGAGCTAATTTGCAAAAAAAGGAAACATCTACACTTCATGCCCACTTTTATCAGCTGCATATGTTGACACAATTTTATGAAAACACCTGCACACTGCATGATGTTACTACCTGCAAAATCATCTGATTAAAGCAGCTGTGTTTGTGCTACAAAAGAGCAATCATTTTATCAAATCTAATGAAAAGTCCTACTTGTTCCAACACTCTAACCTTAAACTACTTAAATAGCTGAACAAATAAACATCGTATTTTGCATGCAACACCAAGTTAACAAAAGTTGCTTTCCTAAGTAATTCCAAGAATATAGATTTATATTTTACATGTGTGGGAGCAAACAGAGGAGCAATTTCTACATAGGCGATGTGGAGGTGATGTTACACAAAGCATTAACAGGGGGTTTAGGGTTGAATAAACTTTTTTGCATCTGATTAGTGGGACCCTGGTCCTCTTTGGTATGCAGAGGCCTGCTGGCACTTGTGTGGCCATTTCTGTAATATTGATTGTGTGGGTGCACATTTTGAACACAGAACATTCCAAGAGAGTGTTCCCTCATTTCCATGGAGGCATAGGCCCATGTAAATGAGAAAGCACTGTTTCCATTGCCTGTGGGCTCAGGGGGAAACAGGATTTTCACAGGCATATGGATTGTGTGCCACTTAGAAGGGGGTGCACCGTCAGTATGCTACCTCAAGGTACCCTTACGAGAGGTAAATGGGGATACAGGTACATATCTGGCATCCTTTAAGAGGCGAGTGCAGTCACTCACTGCACCAGCCTGTAGGAGGATCCATGTTTCCCCCGTGATGTTCAAGATGGTTTTATTGCCAGAGAAAGGCGGGCTTAAAACAGAACTGGAGAGAGCACTGAGGGGCATATTATCAAGAAACGGCGTTAAAATTATCACCGCTTTAGCGGCAGAAAACTACTGCTAAAGCGGCGATAATGGGCTTGATAATATGCCCGTGAAAATTCCCATAGAAGCCCATGTTCTGGTGTCAACATGGGCTTCTATTGGAATTCTATGCGGCATATCATCAAGCCGATTATCGCCGCTTTAGCGGCAGTTTTCTGCCACTAAAGCGGCGATAATATTTACGCCGTGCTTGATAATATGCCCCATTGTTTTTTTGCAATCTAATCAGGGCCGGACTGGGAACCCAAAGCAGCCCTGGTAATTTTCGCGGACCAGCCCCAGGGGAAGCACTGCCTGGCCCCAGGAGGCTGGAAATGCTTGCTTGCTGCTTTTGTTACTGGGGGCCTATATGGCAGCACTGCTGCAAAACCGGCCCCCAGTAACAAAACCAGCCCCAACCACTGAAAAACCGACCCCACTCATCCAGCCTCCCTGGAAATGCCTGATGCCAGGTACCGCCCGACCATCCCAGAATCTAATGCGTGGTCAGGTTTTGTGCCCTGCACACCGACTGGTGATAGTGCGATCCAGTGTTTGCTGTGTCCTTAAGAGTGAAGCAGCTAGCAGATCACACTACATTACACTACAGTCAAATTCCAACCTCTTTGGATTAAAGTACACATATGAATACATTTTTTCAAAGGGTTAGTGCATCTCAAATGATTTGCTGAGAGTCAGAATAGAACATTTTAGTGTCAATAAATATACCTTGGAGTCAGTTAAACACTAGACCTGGAAAAAAAATGTATTATGCTTTAGGAATCAGAATAATTTCAGTAATTACACATTATCTTTTGATGCAAAATCATGCAATTATGCGAGCTTGAGTAATTAAGAGTAATTTGGGGGCAAACGTCCTACCATAGGAGTACAGGAAGCAGCTGCTGGTGACTGCTGCTCGTGTCCTGTAGCATTTAGTGCCATTTTATTAGCACAAAATGCATCATCTGGACCATTTTGGATGCAAGGGTGCATTTTGCACTAAGAAAATAGGGTAAAATACTCAATTATGCTTCTCACACAATTACGCATAGTTACAAGTAATTTTGCAATAATTACAAGTAATTGGGAGAGGATGTGGTCTAACAGCTAGTGCGGTCTACCTCAAATCTGGGGAACCGGGTTCGAGTCCCAGCAATGACGGTCAACATCTTGTGATTCTTGGCAAATCACTTAATCTCCCCGTGCCTAACAAAAATGAATATGTCCTTGTGGAACGCAGCTGGTACTCATGTAAAGCGCTCTGATACCTAATACCTTTGGGTCAAGTTTGTGCTATAGAAAACATAATAATAATAATTATACTAGAGAGAATACGCTCACCCCTAATGATTACTGCATTGGAATTTCCAAGTTAATTTCTATTCCAACAAGCACTTTCTATCACAATTTCGAGAGCAGAAATAGTCAGTATACCATTTCAAAAGAATGTATTATTTTTCTTCTGTTGTTGGTGGAAACGTCATAATTCCACAGAATTGCCACTTTATTAGTCCTTAGTAATGAGGCTAAACCCATCTCTAGGACAGAAAGTTCCTGAATGCAGTTCAAAGTGATGTACTCACCCAGCTCACAGGCATTCCTCAAGAGGCACAACTTTTTAAACCATGTTATGTTTAATATATTCCATTGGTTAAAGTTGGTTTCCTAACAGAAGTGCTGCAAATAGTGGCAACGAATATTGTGCAGGTCAAATTATGTGAGGTGGATTACAACAAACGGAAGGGTGGTGGAACAGAGGTGGTGGGTAATGTTGTCGAAAAGCTGACCTCAGGTATCACCCAATCATTAAGTATAATTATTTGTGCTTAATTTTGTGGAATTGAATGTTTTACCTAGTTTTGGACGTAGGCTGGGGACAAGATGTTCCATCTATGCCAATTTGATTTTTGAACTAACTTTCTGCTTGCAGGCTTGGACTCTAGGCCCTGAATCTCATTACATTACAAAGTAGGCTCGAGTTTCTATAATTGCACACTGTTACGACAATCTGATCCCAGAAATTAACCAGATTATAAATCCCTCATTGTGATTCGCCCTCAAATTCCAATGGGCCCATTAACTGGAAACACAGAGGGCCATGTGTACAAGGGGATATCGCCACCAGAACTTCACTTTTAGAGACGTTCTGCTGGCAATATGTCGTTCTTCATATTTACAAAGCGGCATCAAGTCACTTTTTGTGGCTTAATGCTGCCTTGTAAATTTGGCCCCTTTTCATGCACCACTTAGCAGGAAAGGGGTGTGCAATGGGTGTTGCAGTGGGCGCTCCACCGTAACACCCTTCGTTTTTTGATGCTGCCCCATATTTACAAGGCTGGGGCAGAGCAACAAACTAAGGCCAGGGAAAACCTGGTCTTAGACTGACAATACGAGGAGAAGTGATTCATTTCTCCTCATTTTTTGCTCTTTCTATATGAGCTGCATTTTGCAGCACATAAATAGAGCAAATTGTCATAATTGTTTATGTGCAGGAAGGTGTTCCTTCCTGCACATAAACAATCACCCCTGCAGCGCAGGCACCCTGCTGCTATGTGGCAAGGGTGCCTGCGCTGGCGCTAGGCAGCTTTTTTTAGGGCCAGCGCTAGGGGAAACACAGGGGTGCACCGTATTTTTGTAAATATGGTGAATCCCTGCATTTTGAAAATGTCGGAGCACGGTCTTGCCAAATTTGGCGCAGCACCACGCGGCGGCATTTTCTTGTACATATGCCCCAGAATGTCTCAGCCTATAATCCAGCACTCCAAAGGAAGCCAAATCCCACTGTGTTCGGCCTTTGGACAGTCAAGCAGAGGCTGACCTCCTTTCTACTTTTTTTTTTATTGGTTTCAGACACCAGTTTGATGATGCAATGACAGCCAAGTTTGCTGGCTCTTGGTACACTTCCTGTCGGCCTGTGGACCCAGTATTAGCTCCAAAAATCTTATTAGCGGTCCAAAACTGTTCCTCAAACCTGTTTGGGTTTGCAGACACAGAGACACTGGTGTACCCTGTGACATTTGCCCTACTACTTTTCTTTCCGATGCCTTTATTTGCATACCACAGAGGGATGCCACTGACATGGGAACTCACAAGTGAACCTAGGATACAACAAACTCTACTGCAGACCTACCAACTTTCCAAAGGAATCCACCTGGATTTAATAATTCCGCCCCAGCGCTGGAGGCCTTCAATGAGCCAAGGTACATCCAACTGAATGGACTATTACTCTAAAGTCTCTTGGAGACACCAGCTTGTAGTTATATTTCTGTTACATTGTGGAGAGACTCTCAGAGACATCCTCAAGAAATGTTGCTGACCCTGCCCCATCCATGTCAGCCTCTCATGTGTGAAACCTCTGTCTCTAGACTTCATGCCTCCACATTGATTCCAAGAACGTGTTAGACTTAAAGGACAGCATAACACACCGCAGATGTTGAACAAAAGTTGCATTTTTGATGTCCAGTGTGGGCTGCATACCATTTTTGAAGAAAAAAACGTTGCAGCAAGTTTCTTGTGTTTTGCATATTACATTTTGGTTTCTCATCTGAAAATATAAATCATTGATTTACATTCGCAGTTTATCTTCTGGTCATTGTGTTCGTGAGATTGTGCCATCAAGTGCATTCCAGCGCCTAGAAGAAACGCATAACTTTAAAAATTGCTCTGGCGCCACCTGCTGGAAGCAGCAATTTCTGCAATTATTCTAGAATGTAATACCTGATGCAGGTTACATTCTAGACTACCGTTCATGCAGTGTCCAACCCAAAATAAAGCTCTTACAAATCATTTTGTAGTTATTTTTTTTTTCAAATACCCTGAAGTTCAATTTTGGCATTAAATCAGAATATCCACCTTGATGTACACATGTTTGAGGGGCGAACATACCGTGTTTTGGTCAGTCCGTAATTGTTTCCACCACTCTTTCCCAATCTCCTGTAATTTGATACAATTATGTGTGATGCTGGAAAGTCCCGGGTGCAAGTGAACACTTATAGGTTAGTTCTGAATAGTCAAGATCTGCAGGCAGGATGTGGATAGACAACAAGGATAGATGTTGATCTCACATGTTAACCTGTGGCTCCATGAATTACAATGCAGCTAGTAAGTGTTCAACCTAGGGATGATGAAAGCGACTGCCTAGTGTCAGAAGGGTCTCAGCCTTATATTTATATCATTCTTGGGAGCAGCTCTGACATATAAGGTTGTTAAGAATCCCATGTATGGCATTTCTTTCTTTTACATTTCCATCCTTAATGTTAGGGCTGTGTGTGCACATCAGTCCTGAGCTGCTCATGATTTGCATTGGCAGTGGAGACACTTTGATTCCACACTTCTCCAGATAAAAACGTTATCACACTCGTGAGGATGGGCCCACGGCCCAAAATAGGACATGCCTAATAATGCACTATAGACATTTCAAAATATTTGCCTTAAACTTACATTGATTCCTGAAATGCGGGTAGCTGCAGTTTTTGTTCTACCAGGAATGCCCTGTAATTGCCATAACTATACCTTAAAACACCATATTTATTTTCACTATTCATGGGGAAGGCTGAAGTATCAGAAGTATCAGGGCCTAGGGTTGACCTACTGAAGCCTACAAACACTAGGCAGTTAAGAAAATCTAGGGAAATCTATAGGGTTGTGGCTTGTATGGATCCTAGCAGGCTTCCTTATCAAAGCTGATCTGCATACTTCATGTCTATGCATAAAAATCATTTTTCCTTACAGTTCCCGTTGGGATGGCTGCAGTATTGGGCCTGGGATCAGCTTGCATGCTGGGAAATGTACCAACTCCAAGCATTTCTGAAAGCTAGATGCCTAAGGGAGTCAGAGTAGCGTCACTTACATGGATGACACCAATGTTCCTTACCCAGAATGCCCTAAATATGTCTTAGTATGAGAAAAATGCCTCTCCTTATTTTTATGTGATGTATAATTCTGGAATATATAGCCAGCAAAGGTCTTATCAACCTTCACTGCCACACTTATCTCCATAAAAACGGTACCCCACCTTTGTGGGTATGCCTATTGTACCAGACCTGGGAACATGTAAGCTAAACCTATCATCAAAGTGATATTCATGGTTACAGTTTTTATCAGATTGAGTCACATGGGTTAGGCCACAATGCATGTCAAATAAGGTTTTAAAAATAGGAAATAAGACTAGTAAGACATTTGCCATCAGCTTGATGTTCCTTTGATTACTGTCATATAAATATAAGGAAATCATGTTTTTGAATAATATTTTGACATTTACAAGGGCATTTGGGCAGAAGCATATGCTGAGATCCACACAAGCCCCATCACCATGGAACTCCTTAAGTCTCTTGAATTTATAAATTCCTAGGTTTGGTATGATTCCCTGAGTGCCAGATGACCATGGGTCCAAATAAAACAGCTATCCTGTGATAGGAAATTGAATGTTTTAGGTATAGTTTTGGTGTTTTCAAGGACATTCTATCTAGGAAAATATGCTAGCATCAATGAAGCCACACTGCACTTGTTTGCTCTTGCCTCAGGTTCCCAGAATGCTTTGGATTGTTGAGTTTCCTGTTTGCTTGCTGACCCTAGGATCAAATACTAAAGTAATCCCCATGCAAAAGTGAGCCGAAGCATCACATTTTAGCCACAATTGTGATGTTCAGAGGGTTATCTCATTAGGATAAAAATGCAGGAAACCCTTCAAGCCACACCACATTTGATTGCTAAGTACTATGGGCCTCATTTATTAAAAGCGACGCATCGCTGCGAGATAACATCGATGCGTCACTATTCATTGCACCCTCCTTGTGACACCAATGGTGCGTCATATTTACAGTATGACGCATCATGTCGCAAGGAGTTACAGATACGTCAGTATTTCTGACATATCTGTAGGCACAAAAATGACGCATTGCTGGAGTGTGTCACAAAATTGACGCAACTCCAGCAATGGGTCATTACACATGGGCAAGTCCCATGTGAAATGTGCCTGCATCAGTCTTATGCCTGCCATAAGGCAGGCGTAAGATATTGACACATTTGCGTCCTAGAAGTGGTGCAGTGAAATCTTATAGATTTCACTGCGTCACTTCTACGACCCTTTCTTGTGTCAGAACGCCCCCCCTGCATACAGTATACCTGGCCAGGTATAATCTGGCGCAGGGGTTTACAAAGTGACGCACGTACCTAGATGTGTCACTTTGTAAATATGGTGCAACAAAGCTAATTTTTTACGTCGCTGGTGCATTACAAAAAGTGACGCACCGGCGGCGCAAAAGTGCCGCAAGGGCTCATAAATAAGCCCCTATATTTGTCAGAAATGCCAAGCAGCTGTAAAGTTCCTTTGGTACAAGCTGAACCGAGGCACAATTACCGAAGCCATCCTCATTGAAACGTGGGAAGTAAATGTTTGATTTTAGGCATAATTCTGAGGATTTCAGGGCAGTCTTGGCAGGAACACACTGCTGGTATCTCTGCAAGCAACCCCACACTGGATTTCCCATTGCTTCTGGTTGTCAGAAATGTTGAGCGCTTGCACCATTCCCTGGGTGGTGGCCGACCTCAGGCCTGAATACTGAGCATTTGAGTGCTTTTAGGCATAGTTTTGATATTGATAAGAGTTGGACCTGACATTCTTGGCATGCTTTACCCCCAATGTTTGCCTTCCAGTCTTCTGTTTTTACTGACTTTATTTTGCTGGCTTTAGAAGTCTGCACACTTTACCACTGCTAACCAGTGCAAACGTGCTTGTGCTCTCTCCTTTAGAAATAGTAACATTGGCTTACACCCAATTGGCATACTTAATTTACTTGTAGGTCCTTAGCATAATAGCACTACATGTACCCAGGGGGTGTAAATTAAATACTACTAGTGGGCCTGCAGTACTCATTGTGACAACCAGTTAAGAAGCCCTTAAACATGTCTCAGGTCTTCCACTGCAGCCGGTGTGCACAGTTTTAAACTGCCATTTCAACCCAGCAAAATATAAGTTTTGCCTGCCTAAACCTTCTATTATAATACATATGGGTTCCCCCTAGGGTAGGTCCCAAACAGCTCATAGACCAGGGCGCAGAGTATTTAAAAAGTTGGACATGTACTTTTATCTTTAGTAAAAAGAAATCCCAAATTCTTTTTTAACTATTGTGAGGCTTTCCTCTCCCATGCAATAACATTGGGTTGCCTTATTACATTTAATAAGAGCTAATTTTTGATTGGGAACAGGGAAACATTTCCTACGTGGTGTCTGAGAAATTGTAATTTAACATCCTCTTTATTGGATCAGTCAGATTTTAAATTAACATTTTGAAAATGCTACTTTATCGAACGTTGACTGTTTCCTGCGCTAACCATTTGGTGCCTGTAGCCTGTTCCTGGGTCGCAAGACAGGGTGTAGTTGACAGGTGGACTTTTTTATTACTCCCAGCCAGCCACATAATAGAGGGAGGGATTATGTGTGCCTGGATGGGCCATCAACTGACAGGATGGGGAGGGGAGCTGGGCACAGCTCCATTTGCAACTGAATAGGCTGCATGCTGTCTTCGCACAAAATTCTTGTCAGCATTGCATTGTTTATTCAGTCAGCTTGGAGCCAGGGTAGGGGAGGCAGGGAATTTCAAGGACGTCAAAGGGAATTTTCTAGAAACATCTTCTACTTCAAATTTGGCACTAAGTATGAATAGTGGACTATCAGACTGCACTCTGCTACAGAAGACTGACTACTGTCTGCTTTTGTTGCCAGAAGGATGCTATTCTCTGCCCTACTGCTCTGCTGCTCTGTTGCCTACTGCCCTGCTTGCTGAGAAGGAAGACTGGACCTGCACCATTCATCCCAGGCTGAAGTGCTTTTTATTGGTCAGCCAGCTGACATCCTGTTTTGAGCTACAGGGATATAACAACCTCCAGATGCTCACTGCAACTGCTCAGCTGACCTGCTGCCTGGACCTGCAAATAGCCTGCCTCAGCCCTGCTGGCCTCTGCTGGAGTTAGTACCTGACTCCCAAATGGTGCCACTCAGGTTCTGGACCCTTGGTTTGGTCTCAGTTGAGCCCTCTTGAAAATGTAGGGTCCTCACAAATAAAAATGGGCATGGCAAGATCTTGCCACCCGTGCCGCCAGCCAGTGCAAAGTTTTGGCGAACCCGATTCTGAAATCTTTACAATTGCATATCTCCGGTTCTACTGAATAAAGTTTTGTTATTTTGCTGTCAAACAATTTATTACATTTTGCTCTATTGTTCTAAATTGGTGCAGGGGGTTTCTTGCGTTGTGTTTTTACTTTATTACTGTTTGAAGCACTGCATAAATTCTGTACACATTGCCTCTAATTTAAGCCTTACTACTTTTGTGCCAAGCTACCAGAGGGTTAAATACCGGTTAATTTGGAGTGTGCTTGGGTTTCACCCTGACAGAGATTGTGGTTGCTGTTTGAGTGAGAATGTATACCCCTCAACCAGTAACCCAATTTCCAACAGCAATACTTACTATATAGTAAAAAATACTAGGTCCCATGCAAGCAACATCACACTGGATTTTCCTTGGTCTCTACTTGTCAGAAGTGCTAAAATGTTCACAGGATTCCCTAGTTGCCAGCTGAACCTGGGGCTGAATTCTTGTTTGAAAGTTGGTATTTGTGTGCACTGTTATGATATTTCCTGGGCATGTTTGGTAAAAAAATATTTTGTGGTGCATGTAACCCACATCAGGCTGGATTGGACCTCAGATGTCAGAGATGCCCATGGTTTTTGTGGCTTCCTGGGTCCTGGTGAAACGGAGATCAAACACTGGAGATGTCCTCCACGGCGAATGAGAGCAAATTGGGATTTTATACAACAGGGTTTTAATATATGTGCTAGCAAATAGGGGTGAATCCTCAATCTGCCCCCAAAGGACAAAAAGATTGCATGAACTCCAAGGGCAGGGGTATGGCACAATGTCATGCTGGGATGGAAAGTGTAGGGATACACATCACAATATGGCCAGCCAGGTAGGCTGCATTTCCACCTGGGAGGATGTGAACCAATATCAGAAATTGCTGTACTTTGATGAAAATAATATAACCTAGTGGCTTCCTGTCCTAATATTAGACACACTGGGGATAAGCCATACTGCTTTTAATGGGCATGGTGGCTACAAGTACCTATCAAACTGAAAACAGCTGACCCCTTAAACTTTGGCTGCTTTCAATTCACATCAGTGATGCAGCGCATATGGGGCTGTGTGTACTGAAAGAAAAAACCTCAGACTTGAAGGGAAATGGTTCGTGTGCAGCCTGATTTGGGGACCACAACAGGAATCTCTCCAGTGCCAGCATCATTTGGATTCCCTACACTTGACGAGGGTACCTAATGTATGAATTCTCCACACTAGAATAGGAACATCATGGCGTCTTCCACCAAGGGGCTAAGCCAAGACATGTGCAAAGCCTATCCTTGGAAATCAACCAATACAGAACAGAAAAACTGGCATATTGCACTTCAGTATTCACTCACCGTAAATTTGAAGTGTAGAGAATGATTACTCTTGTTTAGGAAAATAAAACAAGACAATAAAATAAATAAATAAATACATGAAAATGCACTTTCAAGGTTTATCTTGAATGACTGTAGATTAGCCTCCAAATGTCTTATGCCAGCTTCCCTCTCTGTTTAGCCATATCTCTTTCTGGTCTATCTTTTGGGATCTCCCAACACTTCTCTGTACTTCATTCTATTTCATAAATTCCTATCCTTCGCTTTGTCTCAGTTTTAAATTTGAATCTGTTTGTTCTAGGCCACCATAATATTTGTCTTCCCCTTAACTCCTTCTTTTGGAGGTCACTCTGATATTTTCTGATGTGAAGCCTATAAGTTCAAATGTCTTGAGTATATTTAGTTTTTTTAGTATGTTCTTGTTCCTTGTAATGATTCCATGCCTCTGTGTGGTTCAGATGTTCAGCCTGCTGATTCCCTTGTGTGCTTATAAGACTGCAAAAATAAATGAATAAACAGCGTAGAAAAGGCAGGAATAAATCACAGCTTGAACTACCTCCTTGTAGAATGAAGGAGGTAGGAGAGAGATGTTTTTCCTCAGGATTAGTAGGAGCAGGAAGCAGATGGAAGCTACTCTTAAGTTTAGGGACCAGAAACAGAGAAAACATTAGTTACAGGTACAGGCAATATACCAATTTCTTAAGCTCACCATGACCCAGGCAAGACCAATGGCGGGCAAACACACATAAAAACCTCAAGTTTATCCAAATTAAAGTCAAGCATCTTGCAAATACCCACTTAAAATTTTGGAGCTGCACTCTAATGACACCAGAATTCTCATTCATTCTATTTATAATTTTTGTTTATAACTCATCGGTATAGAAGCCAATATGAACTTCGCAGTGTGGCAAATGGGTCCCACATATAACAATGTTGTGTAAGCATACAGCCGTGTGTGACTCCCACACTTGATGAAACTTGTATTTATATTTGGGGGAAGAGTTCTGCCTGTGCTCATGCACTATAGTTAAATAATGCATAATGGTTTAATTCACTCAGAAATCTAATGCAGTTGTAAATCTTTGAAAGCAAGGTGATAACATCCAGTCTACAATTGAGGATTTTATAAAGGGAAAACATGAATTTTTAATGAGAGGAGGAGAATGTTAATGGGAATGGATTTCTCATGTGCCCGATAGGAATTACTGCCAATTCTGCTTTCACTCGGTCCTTTCCTAAAGTTGCCTCCTCTTTGCCACATCGACTTTTGACACACATTTGGATTCATGATTCTTGGATTCGTTTCTTGGAAACTCATATGTCACTGACACAGAACACTGTGTGAGCACACTATTACACTGCCTTGAAGTGTGTGACACAAATGTGTTTATTATTACATCCATGTGGTGATACAGCTATCCGTAGAATACAAACAATGGCAGCCCGATCACAATCTTGCCAGAGGCAAGGATACCATTTTCTACATGTATCCTTTAGTTTCCTTACATAATCAGAGGGGACACTTATGCTGACTTCAAGGGGCCATGCATGCCGAAGCTTTCGCCTAGCAGCTGACCGACATGTCCGTAAGGGGTGTCGAGTTGGTGACCGAGACAGGGTCTTACACTCTTACCCACCAGGTAATGGGGTTGGATCGTCCAGAAGGGTGTTTCTAGGCAAATCATTCATCTGAACCCTAGACACATAGGTTAGGGTTCTGTATTGTAGCAGTGCACTACATAGCTATACTATTGTACATGTGGTGACTGGTGCCAATGGTTTACCTGCTCTCCCTTTGTCTCTTGTGAGAACATCCTGCTTCTGCTTGTCAGAAAGGATGCTAATTTCCTCATGGAAACTTCATGCTGGTCCCATTCCTCTTCGCGGAGAAGGCTAACTCATCAGGATCGGTCTCGTTTTCAGGTGGCAGATTTGAATTGCCAGATGTCCAGCAGAATAATAAACTTGCTCAAGCAGGTTTAGTCAAAGGCTGACTTCAACTGAGGCAGGCTCACGGAAATGTTTCCAATCTTACAAGAAGTAATGCTGAAAATACATTTGGACCTCAAATCTTGATGCATCTTGGCAATCAAAAGTTACGATTTAGATATCTTATATATAAAGTGTAATAACTATATAAACATTTCAGATTTTATACTTCATCCTAAAACAGAGGGGTCATTTTTTTTTAGATTCCCAACTTGAATAAAAAGGCCTTTGCAAGACCATACACAATTTATTGTGGGTCCACTCGCACAGTACTACTTGTGTACAGATGTCAGGCTGAGTCAAGCAACCAACTTCAGCCTGCATACATGGGCACAGGGGTGTGCCAACATGTTCCTACATACATAACCTACATGAAGCCTTTTAAGCTAGATGTGTTGCTGCGAAACCTATTTTAATAGGAGTTCACTGTTCTTTACAATTTAAATCCATTGAAAACATAGGCCTACGGTCATTGAGACCCCCTTAGGATGTCTCCCTCACACCAGAGGTCCAAAAACAGAGAAGCACAAAAACTGTAGGTTTTAATAGGTGAGCACACGTTCTCTCACCAGCCAATACATAGACCATGTATGAATAATCTCACACAGACTTTCTAATCAGTTTGTGAAAATGCCCTTCAAATATTAGGGTTTTGTGAATGTAACTGTTCGTCCAAGCGGCATAAGCATCCGTTTTCATTTGCAAAAACACATAATCCATTTTACACATTTGTTGAATATTACATGCTCTATAACTAGCTAAAGTATGGCCTGGCAGTTTGGGCTTGACTGTTCCCATTAGAGTAAAGTCAAGACTGATTTGCATGTGGCTGGGTCCAAACTGAGGTGGTATGGTGGGCAAATTAATGATGGGATGGGATGCAGCCCTGAGCAATTAGCAGTGACTGAGATGAATTCAAGCATTCCAACCATCACTTTTTATGCTAAACAGAACAGACAGCACTTACTAACATCTGCAGATTCATTGAGATTTGAAGAGCAGTTACCATGCAGCAATTACGGGATGATTCCCAAAACTTTTTCTACTTGGGTGAGCTTTGCATGCACACCTGAAGAAAAAGAGTGCAGAATGGATCCCAATGGGCATTCACATCTGTGTAAATTAATATGTGCACATGGAAGTGTCCTTTGAGCAGTGTTTTATCTTTAGCAAGAAAAGGAGGCTCAATCTTAAGCCTCCTGCCTATGATCTGCGACAGTATTCTTAGTAGAAACAAGGATGCGCTCGCAGAAGGGGCCATCACGGCTCTGGGTTCAGAAATGTCTCTTCTGAGTGTAAGGCCAGACATGGATGGATGTGCAAGCGAAACCACAGTCTTGTTAAACTCCTGACTGCATTGTCAAGCCCCCTGCGGTTGTACACATGACCAGCAAAAGCCTATCACACAGTATTATTTTACCAGTCCCAAATTATGGCTTGTGAAGAACAAATTTGTATTTTGAGGATTGCAGATCAATTTTAGGGCCAGATGTACGATCTTTCAGTTTAGCAACTCGCAAATTGCGCATAATTGCGACTCGATAAACCGAATATACAACAGTGTCTCAGACACTGTTTGCGATTCCCAACGGGGTCGCAAATTGCATGCCTCATTAATATTCATGAGGCAAGTGCAATTTGCGACCCCATTGGGAATGGCAAGCAGTCCCAGGGATGGTGGCCTTCTGGGGTCAGCAGTTCACCGTGTCTGTGACTGCTTTTTCAATAAAGCAGCTTTTTTTAGAAAATGCAGCCCATTTTCCTTAATGGAAAACAGGGTGCATTTAAAAAGAAAGATTAAACTTTCCAGTTTCATTTTTTAAGGGCAGGCAGTGGTCCCTGGGACCACTGCCTGCTCTTAAAAAATATTCTCGCACCAATTCTCCTGGGGATCCCTTCCCTTTTGCGAATGGTTTACTGCCTACTTGAAGTAGGTGGTAAACTGCGAGTGCTCGCAAAACACTGCTACATGTCATTTGCACTCGCTATTAGGAAGGGACACCTTTGCCACGCCCCTTCCTAATAGCAAGTCACAAACTATATTTTGCGAGTTGCTAATAGGTTAGCGACTCGCAAAATATGGTTTGTACATGGGGCTGACTAATTTTGTAGTCACAAACGGGCTGAATTACAGTTTGCGAACGCAAAAAACTGTCATACATCTGCCCCTAAATGTGTTATGTGTGGCTCAAACACTTATGCTCCCCCCTCCCCTCACCCCAAAATCTGTTGAAACATGTAGAGCAAAATGATACATCTTACATTCCATTTTCCCAAAGAAATTGGCTAAAAAAAGTTACAGCAAAAAACCAAATCTCAAGTGGTTCTCTTGAAGCATTCAAATACTCGAGAGCGTGTCCCCAGAATCATTTTTTGCAGCGGTTAAGCAGTAAATGTTATACCAGGAGTAAATGTACACATAAAAACCGATCTACACTCCTTCCCTGATAATGATTTGTCCAGCTCCACGCATGGCTGTTTCTTCTCTTCATTAGCTGGAAAATTGACAAATGAGGTGCATAGGTGAAGCAGATCTTGATGACATATTGATGACTTGATAACAATGGTTATTGCTACGTTAAATGTAATTTAACAATTGGAGAAGGACCAGGGAAAGCAATTGAATTGAGGACATTATGCGCTGTTCCAAAAGGTATTTTTTTACATAATACGTTTTATATAGATATATGCCATGCCAAGGAAAATAAATGTGTCCTAAAAAAGCTTGTAAAGCACCTGTACTACTAAATGAATATTCACACACGTATTACTAAAGTACTAATTTCAAATTACATTTTTCCAACCATAGTAATATATAAGTAGAAAAAAACACTGCTTCCTGTCTCTCATATTGCACAGAACAATGACTTTATGAAGGACAACATCAGCGTTCATCCCCTTCTGGACCAATCTAATGAGAACCTACACTGATTTAACTCCTTTTGGAAGCTTCTTTGTGTATGGTACTGGAAGAACGTGACCAGAATATCATTTGACTGTAATATTGTGTTCTAAATATTTTTAAATAAAAATATTTCCCCTTTAAGTTCAAGTTTACACAATCTCACCCAAAGGCACAATATTTTCGTCAGATAATAATTTTAATAATGATGTTATTAAATACAACTTTTTCTTTTATTTTTTAACTTTCAATATTAATGGCCATTCAATAAAAAAGTAGTAAAGTGCAGCATGCGCTTGTTTCAATGACAGATAGAGCTGCAATGTATTTCATTTGCATATATGTGACATTTCCAAGGTCAAGGTATGCATATATGTGGGATTTCCAAGGTAAAGGTATGCATATATGTGGCATTTCCAACGTCAATGCGTGCACATGTGTGGCATTTTACATCTTGTGTGTGACACTTCAATAGCACATTATTGCTCACTGTCACACAACCCTAAATGTTCTTGAAACGTCCTGCAGCTATGGTTGACTTAAGTGCTCTGTTCTCTCCCCCTGATAGCCTTCAGAATTACCAGATCTACAAGTGTATATTCCATGTCCCCTACAGAGCTTCAGTGTAGAGACCCCATCAACCCAAACTACCCAAATCTTACTATACATTAGTACACATTCTATTCATGCTACATAAGACCGCACCTACCAAGCACTTAAAGCATGTTACAGATACAGACATACTTCTAATCTCTAGCAGAGCTGTGACCACACTACTCACGCTCCACTAACATGATTAAATGTCATACGTGTCACGGTTAGGGTCTACTTGGCTAAAAAATCCATGACTGGATAAAGGTGTTGCATATGACTTTGGGTATGCAAGAGTGGAAATCTTATTTAATGTGTAGGGGTACATCATAATTATGTGTAGAGCATACCCACATATAAGTTGTGGAATGCATTAATATGAAAATGTGGCGTATTGTAGGCCATTAACAAGTAGCATGGAGAAAGAACGTAGAAAGTCAATGTAATTATCAAAAAACATTAACTTGAAGAATTCGTGTTGTGCAACTGACACATAGTCAAGTATTAAATATGTTTACTAATCTTGTTATTTCATACATAGGTAAATGAATTTGTTGAAATTGCATTAGTGTTATGTGAGTTCATAAAGCTTCCACAATGCTTTCTTTATGTTAGCTAAAATTTGTTGGCCTGAAATGCAGGTCCCTGAGAACTCTCACTTTAGAATTAACAGTTCGCATTTCATGTGTGCTGTAAAATCTGTTGGTTCTCATGTTTTGTGCTGCAGGTGAAGAAGCGCTCTTTTAGGTAGAATAATATCTTTGTTTTACTAGTTAGGCTAGGAGAGAAGTTACAATCATGTGGTTTGTGTCGATAAAGGATGCTTCACCCAAGAGAAGGCCTGGGAACCAAGCACAAACTGTTGCGAGCGAGGTACACGGTCAACATCGTGGAAAAATGCCTTCAGGACTGTAACCAGAGCGGATGGCTTGACTCGAATTGCATTGTGGGAATGCTACGTGTGGATAACTTTTTGTTGGAATTTGGGATTGTGCGCCACTTCTTTCTTACCTTCAGAGAGAGAGCATCCTACAACGAGCTCTGTCTTTGCGATGGTAGCTTTATGCTATCTGACCCATTGATAGTGGAGAGATTTCTTAGTAAGACTCCACACACTGACACCTTTTTACCTTCCTTCTGAAAATGTTTATGCAGGGATGTCACCTTAGTGCTGGAGCAGGGATGGATTTAATGCGTTTCACTCATCAACCCCTTTATGCAGGGAAATTTGGACTCATGCTTCCTGATCTTCTGTATCTTACTTCTTGAACTAAATGTGTTGTTTATGCTGCACCATCTAAACTAGATGCACAGATTTGGCTTTATGCTAATTCACTTGTATTTCTATACCCTCGTATTGAGATGTCTATATGTTCGGTTATTTTTGACTTTGTAATAAACCTACCTAACCTTAAGTAGATGTCCGTGGGTTATTATGTATCAAGGACGATTAATGACAAATTGATTGTTTTCTTAATGAATTTCTCCCCTTTACACTTTTATGTTGCAAAAGAGAATCATCGGATTGTGACTCTAGAACAGGTTGAGAACTTATGGGCCCGTCCCTTTCAGGCAAATGTGCAGGTTTAGTCATGATACCAGTCCCTGGCAAACCCATGACCACATTGCTCATTATCTTCAAACAATGAACATTCAGGAATTGCGTATTCAGTATGAACATGCCAAGCCAACCTATGTCTTGTTTAATATCTTAACAAAACCTTGAGCATTCACAGTCAATAATTATAACCTGAAATCTGAAACTTCACGTCCTCAAATGCAATATTCTGTTGGCTTAAAGGTCAGAGCAATGGATGGCTTCTTGTGCTTCTTATGGCATAGGGCCTTCAGCACCTATGCCATTAAATCTCTATCAACTCTACATATTGTTTCTATTATAATAGCATTTTACAGCTCCAAAGGAAGTTGGCCCTTTCAACAGGGTCATCCCCAAACTCTTTTTTGATTTCACTCCTCCTATTATTTGATTAATTAATTTTTGTTGGCCTTAGGACTCTGTGCACTATACCATTGTTAAGCAGTGCTAAATGTCTTGTGCTCTCTCCACTAAACATGGTCAAATTGGTTGATACCCAATTAGCACATTTAACTTACTTAGAAATCCTTAGTAAAATGGTGCTATGTGTATCCAGGACCTTTAAATGAAATGCTACTAGTGGGTCTGCAGCACTGGTTGTGCTATCTACTTAAGAAGCCTTGCAACCCTGTCCAGGCCTGCCATTTCTGCCTGTGTGTTCAGTTTTCAGGGTCGGATGCAGTGGAGGATAGCAATCTAGGTACAACCAGTGACGCAACTCTCTTGGCGTAAGTGTGACAGCAGGGAAGCATTTCCTCCCTCTAAAACGATGGGGACTTATACCATTTCTAGTAAGGTTTTGCTTCAATGATCAGGTAGGCAAGCCTTATGCCTCCTTTAGCACACTCGCCCCTAGAATTATTGGGGTTAGGTAGAGAGGCATAGGAACCCAGAAGAGGGCCGAATGACCAATTGGGCAGTTTCAAATTTGGCCAAAACATGATGGGGCACGAGAGATTCAACAATATTTGGACTTCCATTTTTAGCATCCTATTGAATTGTTTTTAACCATGGAATGGGACCCAGTGAATAAAGAAATGTAGAGTACTTCCATAACCATTTTTAGCCTGAACTGCAATAGTCCAGGTAATTATATATATAAAAGCTTCTGGACCGGTTGAACCCACCAAGGTGCCGTTGAGTTACCTAGGTGAGAAGAGACACTAAAGATGAAGTATGCCACCATTGGGTGGATGAGTTGTCTCTTATTATTATCTTTAATGATCCTGTAAGGTAGACTTTTTGACACAGGCATAATTAGTCCATTAGCTTTTGCATTCTGTGGTGAAGAGAGAGCAGCTTCAATTGTCAGTTCGCAATGTCAAAATAAACCTTTTTCCAGTCCCTAACCTTTCCTTTTCTTACATATAATTTACCCCTAGGGCAGATCCTGGGCAGTCTAGAGGGCAGGGCGCAGTGTATTTTAAATGCAGGACATATACTTCTAAGATTTATATTGTTCAGCAGTGAAAAACTGTTTTTCACTACCGCTAGGCCTTCCCCTCTCATAGACTAACCTTTGATGTTACCTTATTACATTTAATAAGCTGTAATTTCCAAATGGAAGCAGGTGACTGTAAGGAATTGTAGTGAAACATCCTAATTTATGGTGAAGTCAGATTGTAAATTACTATTTTGAAAATGCCACTTTTAGAAAGTTGGTGTGTTCTTGCCTTAGCTATTTAATGCCTGTAGCCAGATTTTGGATCACATCACTGGGTGTGGCTGACAATTGGGCTTTGTGTACTCCTCCTAGACAGTTACACACAATAGGAATCCTAGTTGTGCCTTGATGGGCCATCACTGGCAGGATGGGATGGTGGAGCTGGGACGAGCCCAACTTACACTTGAATAGGCTGTGTCCTGCCTACATTCCCCTTATAGTTAGTTTGGATCCAGAGCAGAGAATGCAGGATGCCTGGAGATTACGAAGGGAATTTTCGTAAGCTTCTTCCACCTTCCAAAGGAAGGACAATAGTTATACATATTCAACCTCCGATACCACCTCTTCAGTACGGGAAACAGCCATAACAACGCATGCCTTACATCACATGCCTTTATAGAACGGTCGTTTACAATGACCGCGTTATTACAACGTGAACCATTGCATCGCAAGTCATTTCAACATCTTCCTGTAGAGGGTGCACTGGTGCTGGATTTAGAATCCAACACCTTCCCTGCTGTTGCACAAACTGGAGTAGGAATGGTAAATTATACTATTCCTAAGTCCAGTGTGCCCCCTACAGCAAGTCGATGAAATTACTTGCGATGTAATAGTTCGCGTTGTAACAACCGCATTGTAAAGGCATGCGATGTAATGCATGCAAACCTGCCCTACTGGACTATTCCCTTGCTGGAATATGGCATTGCTGTGCTGATCTGCTGCCTGATGCCCCTTCCCTGTGTGAGAGGGACTGGACCTGCTTCTGCTGAACCCAGAACCCCAGAGTGACTCCAAGGGCTAGTTGACTGGCCTTCTGACTAGAGTCTCAGAGACAGAAGGATTCAAAACCTTGACTCCCAACAACTTGACTCTTTCATCAGTTAGTCTACCATGCCAAGTGGTGCCATTCCAGGCCTGGATCCTTGGAAGTGGGCCTAGGTGCTTTACAAGTCTCTGTCTCCACCAGTCTCTGTGGATTCAGCAGAACCAATGTATGTCCTCTGCTGCATGGCGCAACCCCTAGCAGAACTGATGCATTGCAGGTTCTTCATGGTTTGGAACCATTGTAAAGAGCTCCATCGCATTGCAGCCCATCGCCTCATTGGAAACGAGACTGCATGACACATCCATGGAACAATCCCTTTCATTCCTCGTTGACTCCAGACACAATGACAGACTCCATTTTACATCCTCGCAGTTCCTTGGAAGTGATGCATTACCCTGACTGCACAGCATATCCTTTACATCAGACTGCATCACAAACCCTCATCGATGAAATCCTGAATGACACCGCACAACCTTGTACTGCAACCTCACCACAATTTGGAACCAACACACCGCTTCAGCTGCACAACGCATCTTAGGCTGCAGATCCTCACAACACTTAGCAAACCCGGTTTTAAGGTACTCTGCGCAGTGGGCCTTACTGGCTCCATGCAGGCGGCCTGGTGCTCAATCGAGGTCTGCCTGAACTTATGACTTTGTCCTGGTCTGGTGCAACCAGCTAGCCACAGCTGGCGCTTTACGCCTTTTTGCGCAATTTTTACTTAAATCTTACAAATCTATATCTCTGGTTTGACTGATTCAACTTTTGTTGTTTTGATCTTGCTTTATTTAATAAAAGTTACTCTAATTTTTCAAATCTGTAATATATCCTTTTGTGAGCCGTATTCACTGTGTTACTGTTTAAAGTGTTACACAAGTTCTTTATACATTGCTTTTGCAATAAGCCTGACTGCTCTGTGCCAAGCTACCTGAGGGTTGAGCACGTTAATTTTGGGTTTGCTTGTGAATTCACCCTGAGAAGAATTGTGGTTGCTGATTGAGAAGGGTTTCTCCCCCTCAACCAGTAACCCAATTTCTTACAACAGCTTTACATAACTATTGCCATGGGCTCCACCTTTTTTCTCCCAGCTATAGATAGATAAAGTGATAGTAAAATATACATTTTTAAACTTTCTGGATTGCTGCTTCAAATCAGTTGTTCCATTTCGATATCTTTGTGTTACTGACAGCCTTCACATGGTCCAGAAAGTGCCAACATAAGTGAAAAAACTCAACATTCATTCCAACCCTATTGCAATGCATAACCTGAATATGTTCCTATGAAAAAGGCAGGGAACACGTTTTCCACCGGAGTGGAAACAAACCAGAGTCAATCAACTACTACTTCCTTCACCACCAGTAAAGTTGTTCTTACTTGACGGTGGGAGATTTCAGAGAACAGACATAAATATAAGTTAATAGAAAGGGGCACTTAACATGTTTTACATCCTGTACAGTCTTCAAAATTCATTAAAAATGCAATTGATAAAGCACAGGTGAGATTTTGTTACAAGACAATAATGTTGAGGTGAGGGGTATCACAAATCACCCAGACTCACTCAGTGCCTTACAAGAGCTAGAAGATCTCAAATAACCAGTCAGGTTAGCTAAACAAGATGAAGGCATGCAGGATGAACATACTGTGACTGGCCCATCATCCTTTCAAATCCCATGAAGGCTGACTTGGTCTTTTATCCTTTGATTGTTCAGAAAATAAGTACCAATAAATTGCATAATAGTAACACATGTTATTTACAGCGTTGAGGAACAGAAGATATGATATGAACTGCTATCTAAAAATAAATTATTGTTGAGTACTATTTTCATGTGTGGAGTTGTTTATATACAATCTATATATATAGTTGTTTCACTTTCAAGTGCTGAGCACAGTAGAGACATTAAATTAATTTCAGTGTATTGTCTTTCAAAGAATAAAAGGCTAATTTAGCCATACTGGTATTATAATCTAAGAATTGAATATGTCATCCACAGTACTTAAATAACGGATCATCTCACTGGCTGTGTCAGGCACATTTCTCAGAGTGAAGAACTACAGTATTCATTCAGAATGGATACCAATGACCGTCCTCTGTTTCATACCTTAGCATACTAAATGTCCCAAAGGTTATCAAATCAGCTCTGGGGGGTACCTGGGACAATTGAATGAGCTTGCCTGTCAGAGTCAAATGCTGCAGCCCAGAAATGGCACCCTTCACACAGTCGAAGAGGCTCTCATTTTCAACAATAGAAATTACCTAGGCCCCTGGATCCGTGCAGCCTGTACACAGCCTTTGACATAATAGGTCATCAACAACTGATCCACATCTTGAAAACACACATGGGCTTTATGGATACAATACAGCAATGGTTCATCTCTTTCCTTGAGTCTCCTCTATTATCCAGCGACCCTTACAGGGGGAACTAAGGACAGGTCTGTGCCTTGGCTCCACAACGATTAGTCCCCCCAAGACTTCACTCTAGCATGACCATAGCGTGCCCGAGTATGAGATATTGTTGAGGGCTTAATATAGACCTGACCCGAAACATTTGGTGATTATACCTGCAAGCTAGATTATTTTTAACTTAAAGGGACTGTCTCTAGGACCGCGGATTCGGTCCTATATTATCATCTCTATAGCATGTTAACAGCTTAAATTTGGACCATCACATGTCCTCTAGGTAGGCACATGAAGTAATCAACTTCCCATTTCTTTCATCCTCGGTAAGACTTTTTAAGTGGTTTCCTGATGAAGGCAGCACGCTCGCCGAAATGCGCCTCAATACCTCCGAGAATCAGCTCCACATTTTTTATATTTTGAATACATGTGCTTATATATATTCCTGTTTCTTCAGTGTGGCAAAATATTTGTCTGTTGGCATTGTGTCCATGTTCTGTGATATCCATCACAGTGTATTGGACACTGTACTGTATAGCAACTGGTGTTTAGCTCATAAGACCACCTTAAGGGCGCATTATTACCCTTAGGCCTACAGTTCACGGTAATAGCAAGCAACATATTCATTTATTGTTGTTAAATGTCTAAGAATGTTATATGATACTTTGCCACCTTTTTAAATATTTTGTATAAATAATAAAAGAAGATACGTTTCGACTTCTGACTGGTATATTAAGTTGTTCTCTCATTATGTTTCTAGTTTAGGTCTGATTGTATTAGTATCTGACCAATTTGTTGCCTAGTGAATTCGTATAGCCTATTGAATTTTCCCTGTGCTTGGAACGTTCATTGTTTACAGGGGTCCCTATTTTCACTCTAATCCTCTCTTTCCTTGCCCATCAGCATCACCTAGGAACAGCAAGATGCTAGACACTTGCTATGTGCTCCTGAACTCCTCTCCCCATCTTCGTAGACAGTAACATGGGCCCCTGTAATTCTCACCAACAACAACATTGTGTAAATGACTTCAAACTCGGCATCAATATTTCCTCACCTATTGAAATACAGCAGTCCAAATCTTCCCTTGAGCTAATCCAGACATGGATTTCCAACAGTTTCTTAAATCTTAATCCTACAAGACCGTGGGCTGAATTCCACCATATCATATCCAGACTGAATGGTCTACACTGGTTCCCCTGCAGTTCTGATCAAGAAATTAACCACTCCCCAAGGACAATGCCACACCAGGAGACAGGACATTGCTAGTCTGGGAACCCAAAATAGAAGAGTGGAAAAAAAGATAGGCCTTCTTCATTCATGCATTCAAGATCTAGTTTTGCATCCCTATGAAATGAAAACGTTTTCAAAGTCAAAACATCCAGAAAGAAGCTGAAGACAGATCTCTTTATCTTTTTAAGGACCATAATCTCAAAACACTAGCTTTTTCCTGTTATCTACCTCCCATATGCAATTAAAATGTGTCCGTGGGCTTTCAAGTGTGTTTAGTGCTTCATAGCTTCCCAGGCACATGTGTGCGATATAATAACAGATTCAAGGCCTACTGGGGACTTCTGAACTTTCCAACACTCTGAGGCTGAGCACCACTAAATCATCATTTCTTGATAACATTTGCATAGGATTTAAGAACTATAGTAGAATTCTTATTTTTATTCCCATTGTTTTCCTCGCACCCTTCATCATTTTTTTCACATGCGCCTTCAAGACAGGCAGATTCCTCGAAAGACTATGACCGAGTTTGATATAATATATTTACAAAAATAATCTGGCTTCAGTCTTCTTACACTTGATATGAAACATTTGTATTCATGGGTGCAGAAAAAAGAGAAGCATCTGTCAAAACTTGTAGGATTTGAAAAAAAAGTGCTTTTTGTTGACATGTTTCTCCTCTTATTTATGGGTTCACGGTGGGATTGCGCTTTCCTTTCAGAACTGGAACAGGACAAGGTCCTTGTGGCACCTGAGAGTCTACTTAGATTAACCAATAATGGTTTAATGGACAAATTATTATCCATAAGAACATTCATCATAGTTAAAATAATCTTTGTAGAATATAAAACTCTAATGCCAACATTTGCACCAAAATATTCAGTACATTATACATTTTGAAAACTTCCAGTTATGATTGCAACATTCAAACCTCTAAGGTAAGCCTGATTGCTTTGATCCAAGTTACCAGAGGGTTAAGAACAGGTTTATTTAGTGACTTTTGTGGACCCATAAGAATTGTGATTATTATTGAAGTTTGCCCTCCCCTTCCAATAATACTCCAATTACAACACTCCACAGAGTGAATGCTTGGTGAACCAATCTAAGTTCAAGGCAAAATTCTGCCTATTCATATGGAACAAGCCATACATCCTCCATCTTTTCCTCTAACAATATAGGAGCACAAGGGCAAAAATATTGGAAGCCAGGCAAGGAGGGTAATGTAGAAATACAACCCAGGGTCCACTCAGATACCATTTTCTATATACATTTTATTACTGATCAGGATAAAGGCATTTTGTAGAAAAGAGATCAATAAGAACTAATGATAAATAGACAGCATCCCAGTTTTTTTTTAAATCTCTAAATTTGTTATGTTTTCCAGGCTAAGCATCCTATTATTCTAAGAGAATGTATTACTGTGACAAAGTTAGGGGTCTATTAGGATGGCGGTCGGAAAATCACTCTGACCACCATGGTAGCAGGAAAACACCGCCCGCTAGGACCGCAGCATAACCGCCGGTCCAATTAGTATGCTCCGCAGTTTAAATCCGACCGTGGCAGTACGATCGCGGCATTTAACATTGGGGCGGTTGCTGCTGCCAGCAGCACCGCCGCGATGTCCAAAAAAGCATTTCCAGCACATCCCTGCCCTGCGTGGCAGGCACTGCACAGTGCCTGCCACCTGGTACAACCATGGGTCCCCTCCAGTGCACTCACACCCGCCCAAACACATTGGGGGCTCGCAATGGGCCCCCAGAGACATTATTTGCATGCCTTTCCATTGCGGTTCCACCGCCGCGGAAAGGCTGGCTACCGCCTGCATCATAATCATGACGGCGGAGCCTGGCCGTGCACGGGCCCCATTTTAGCAGTCCAGCTCCACCCGCCAGGCAAGTGTGAGGACTGCTACCGGCGGAAAAGTGGCGGGTGGAAAATCTCACCGCCGCGGTCGTCACCGCCATGCTAATGGGACCGGCGGTTTTCTGGGTTGCGATCGTGGGCGGATGACCGCCTCCGGCCCAGCGGTTGCCATCGCCAGCCCAGCGGCGGCCATCTGACCGCCAGCCTAATAGACCCCTTAGTTTTCACAATTTTGGAGATCACCATATCATCTTATTCAACATTACTAATATAAAAAACTGGAACTTTCAGAGGTTTATGAAAATCACAAATGTCATGACTCATAAAGAAGTGAGGTAAAACTTGGGAGTTGGTGACAAAGCTAGAAAATGTGGAGGTATCCCAAGCACTTTGATACAGGGCAGGGAAAGGGAAAGATTCGCTAGGCCTTGAAATTTGTTTTTCTATTAAATATTATTATATACTTATTCGAAGTGTACCAAAGAAACACTGACCATTATGTTTTCAGGAGAATAATACCACTGTCTTTTGAGCAAGATTACAGAATGGCTTTATTTCAGCTTCACAAAAAGATAATGGACGAAATGCTGAGCATTGTCAAACATTCATCTCTCGTCACAGATCTGGCTAGAATCCATCATTTTTTGTTGACCATGCCACCCCAGTTTCAACCCAGTCATATGCAAATCAGTCTTGATCTTGCTCCCCACGGGAACAGTCCAGCCCGAGCTGCCAAACCAGGTCTGCCCTGGACCGGAAAAAAGCATTCTGGGAACGGTTTTGTGGTTTCACCCCTCATCAGCTAGGACTAGCTTCATTCCAGTGGCACAGTAAGCACGCAACCCACGTCTGAGCATACTCTTTGCACTTACGGTGAGTTTAGCAGCATAAAAAGATGATGGACTGAATGCTGAACATTTTTGCATTCATTCCAGTTCTTCAACAACACTGACAGTAAGAATCAAGGAGGGTGTTTTTTCTCACTTAATTTAATCTATTTTCCTCTTTGAATTCCCTTTAGTGCAACCAGCATGTGCCTTACAGCTTTGCCTGATGAAAAGCATTGGTGCTTTTTCCACCCAGTCCCACCTAGGCCTGCTAATCCTGATGCCGTTCTTTACAGTAAAGGGTAGCTAAGAGTTTTACACTGATTGTCTGCCTCAGGTCAGGCAGCCCAGTGCCCCATCAGAAGAATTTAAGGGGAAGATTTATCAAGCTATTGCCTTGTGGTGCAAGGGTGACGCAACTACTAAGTAAGATTTATCAAGTATTGAGTGACTCTGTGTGACTCGATAAATATGGAGTAACGCAACGCAGCGCAAATCACCGCATTGTGTTAGTCTGCCCTAGGGAGGTATTCCATGGGTGAGTGTGGGTGTTCCCACACAGCCACCCAAGGAATTTGACACATTCTCAGATTGGCCATTACTGGTAGACTTGGAAATGTGCCACAATACTACGCCTCCCCAGGTAAGGCGTAACAAGGAGAAATATCGATTTCTCCTTGGTTTTTTCCTCTTTCTACGTATGCTGCATTCTGCAGCACATATAGAAAGGGAAAGATTCCTCTTATAATTGTTTTTGTGCAGGAAATTGCACAAAAACATGATGCAAGAATATCTGCACTGGTGCTAGGCAGCACAGTGTGAGCCAGTGGAAGGAAAATACAGAAATGCACCATATATTGCTAAATACAGCATCTTCTTGCCCTCTCCCTATCATGAAGCGCAGCAAGGTGGGTTTCTTAGCTGCGTGATTTTTTTTTATCAATGTGCCCATAACTGTGATATCAGTTTCCGGTTCTATTATGCACTGTGGGTTGCATCAAACAACTGATGCCTAAACGTGCATGCTGGCTGGCTGGCTGAGAGGAGCTATTCAGCCAGATATGCACAATTCTTGCAGCTTAGGGGGCCCTGGAAGCAAATGCTAGCGCGGACTGGGCACCAAGAATCTTTTTTTTCTTCTATAATGTCATTCAGTTTAATTCCCATTTACAGTCCAGTCAGTCAAATTCACTTTATTCGATTAATTAAAATCATAAAAGCATACTACAGCAAATATCAAAGGTTCATCCATACAACAATTGATAAATTTAATACAATATTAAACAATTTATGAGTTAAAAAACAGATTAAAAGGGCGATAGATACATAAAATTCATTAAAAAACACTCAAATGGGCAATATGGCTGAATCCTTGTTCCTATTGTTCTTCCAAACTTAGCCTTATTGTCTTGCATCTCACAGATGCGGCTAGAAAACTAGCAGTGCAATACATAATAAGAGGAGAAAGCAACATTTGTAAATAAAACAGTGCAGGCTTATACTGGATAAATCCCAAGTCCTTCAGAATAGATTTTAAGTATTTTATACGCGGTTCATGATAGAAGGAACAAAAAAACAAAAAGTGGGCGTTATCCTGAACAGAGAAACCATCACATTTGCATGGAGCCGATTCCTCCAGCTTGCACCAGTCTTTCACATCCCACAGCACTGTATAAATTTGGTTAAACCGAAATTTGGATAAAAGCCATCTATGGAAAGGGTTGGTTACCGTGATTAAATAGGGGGCCAGCACACAGGATGGGGATATCAAAACGTGAGCCCTCACAGAAGGTTTACATAAATCGCGGGCTTCACGCTCGGCCGTGCGAATTCTCAGAAAATTTAATTTCACCCACTGTAAGTCAGCTCTACACAAGGCTTCAGGGCTACTAAAAATTTCAGGGCGTCCCAAAAGAGCTGTCATAGTTTCAATATATGACAGCCACTGAATTTCCCTTCTGTGATCAAGTTGGGGGCAATCTTTGATGATCCGATGGTTTAGGCTAAGGTTTGGGTTAAGCCAAAGCTTTATCCACATCAAGAGTGGAGCTAGATTTAAAATGTCTAAAATATAACCCATTCCCAGCTCTACATGTACTGAGAAGGTAGCAGTTGACTGGGGTAACCCCAGCAATGAGCGAAAAAATTTGTTTTCCTCTGTCTGGATATCTATGACATTAACGTAACCCCAGACAGCTGCACCATATCTAGCAATAGCAATTGTCTTGGCTTTATAGATGGCCATAATGGCCTCCATAGGTTTTCCCCCCAATCTCTTCGCAAAACCCAAAATTGCAGCATATGAACTTCTTACCGCATTAATTTTAGATGTTACCTGCGGTATCCAGGAGCCCCTCTGATCAAAGATCACACCCAGGTAGGTAAAAATCTTAACACTAGTGATCACCTCTCCGTCACAGTAAAAGGATTTTTCTCTACGCATACCACGTCCGACGGACATGGTATGTGATTTACTTTTGTTGATCACCAGATCGAGACTACTCATAAAGTTACAAAAGGCGTCCAATAACTTTTGTAGGGCAACTGGGGTCCTAGCTATGAGTACCGCGTCATCTGCGTAGAGGAGCACCGGAATTGGTGCACCCCCCATGCACGGGAAATCTTTAGTAACAGACGATAGGTAACCCTCCAAAGAGTTCACATAAAGCGTGAACAACATTGGGGCCAGGATACAACCCTGGCGGACCCCTCTGGTAGATCTGAAGCTCTCAGTGCACTTTCCATCGGTGGTCATTCTAATGCGAGCCCTCAGATCTTTGTGAAGCTCCGCTAGAAAGTACACCAAAGGGCTATCGAGGCCCATCTCCAGCAACATTGCCCACAGCTTTGATCTATTAACCAGATCAAAAGCTGTGGACAAGTCCATAAAACCCAGGAATAAGCTTCCCCCTTTTGCTTTAGTGTATTTGGACAGAATAAGGTGGAGGTTGAGGCATTGGTCCTCAGTACTCCTCCCTGACCTGAAGCCAAATTGAGCCTCGGATAAAATGTTATTTCCCCTGGCCCACGCGGAAATCCTCGCCAGGACAACCTTGCCTAAAATTTTAACCGAGGAGTCCAAAAGCGATATGGGTCGATAACATTTTGGATCTCCTCTCTGCCCTTTTTTAAATATAGGGACGATTGTAGCGAGGGACCAGGATTCAGGGAAACCCACTAATGCGGCGGCATTAAAAACTCGAGTTAAAATATTTGCCCAAAACAGTGGATTTGCCCTGTACATATCTGCTGGTACTCCGTCGGGGCCTGGGGCCTTACGCCCTGCTGTCTCCTCTACGGCTCTAAGTACCTCACAGATTTCAAAACTCACAGGCTCCTTTGGACTACCAGTTACAGGGGTTATAAGAGGGCCCAACTCTCTGTGGCTGTCATATATTTTTTCAAAATGAGACAGCCACTCAACTTCTGAGATGTTTAATTCCTGTACTGCGTTTTGGGCACCTGTTAGAAATGGGGAATTTATTATTGTCCAAAACTCAGCGCTGTTTTTTAGGGTAGCTTTGTCCCTTAGGTCCTCCCAAGCTTTACTTTTTAATTCTTTTTTACGTAAAGTGATGGCCGTATTATAATCCTTCCTCAGTCGTGCCACAAGCTCCTTGTTCCTTGGGCGGGCACTCAGGGCTTTTTTGAGGCGGTTATGAGCTTTGCTACAGTTATTATCAAACCAGCCTTTTACCGGATATTGTTTATTCCCCTGCCCTTTAGCTAGAAGACTACCAGACACAAACCGGCAAATGCCTTCAAATGAAGATATAACATCATTGTCCCCAGCTAGAGGAGTAGCACACACCCTTAACTCATCTGCGACTGAATTAGATAAAGTTACAAAAAAATTTTCCGGTACAACCGACTCCCATTTAAGTCTTCTCCCCTGGTCCTTTACTTTTAAAGGCAAAATAGTCTGCTGGAGAACAACCGATTTTGACAATAAGGCACTATTTGTTAGCACCAGACCAACCGGATTGTGATCACTCATGGGCATATCAATAGCATTATAAGTGATCACATAATTGAGAAAGAATCTCGAGATAAAGATATAGTCAATAATCGAATCGCTAGCCCTACCCGTGTAGGTAGCAACCCGTGTGGTGATATCAGAAAATTCAGGTTCGAATAGCTCATTTCCCAGCAGTACATATTCAAGTGCTCGACCATTCAGTGTGTGTTCTAAATGAGGGGGTGACACACTGTCTGGCCCCTCCAAATCAACCATAACACATTTATAGCACAAATGAACATTAAAATCACCCATTAAAATAATTCGAAACAAAGTGGTTTGCTTGTCTCCGTAGAGAGTTAAAAAATCTAATAACCAGTTAAAATGCAGAGATTCTGGGTTGCTATTGGGGGCATTGTAACAGTTAACCAACAACAATTTATCACCATCCTCTACTGTTAACTCCAGAATGATAAAATTTTTGGAAGCACAGTCTAGCATAATCAGTTTGCCTTTCAGATTCACTGAAACCAACATCATAAGGCCGCCTTTGTTCCGACCAGCTGGAGAAGGCGAAGCAGGGACGAAAAAGGAAGTGAAGCCATCTAACCAGTAGTCACATTCCAAGTCCCAAGTCTCTTGCAGGGCAACAACATCGTAACTCTTGACAAAGCTTTCCCAGCTGGGGTCTCCCTTCTTAGCCCGCAAACCAGCAATATTCCAAGATAACAGCCTAACCGTTCCCCCATTATCACTAATAATAATCTCAGGTAAATTGTTCTTGACCACCTCAGAAGAAGGTATGTGGACCATAGATGTTGGGGCCGCGGCCGCGGCGTCCTCTGTACCCTCTCCCTCTTCCCGTCAATCACAGAGGTCAAGACCTGAGAGCACATCAAACCTATTATGCGTTAAAATTGGGGGACCCCATAAACTGGCATTTTCACGGCCCTGCAAAGAACATTGCTGCGCCGGATTAGGCCCCACCGGGGTAAACGGATAAGATCTTGGTCTCGACGCGGAGGGAAAATTGGCCTTATTGTAGAAATACCCCAATGGGCGAACACGAATACTGTTACAGTCCTCCATCAGGGAAGCTGCCCGCAGGAGGACAATGGCCACGTGTTGTGGATATTTAAAATTCACAACCACGCAGTCCCCTCTACAAAATTTCCTTGATGGGCCAATCCAATTCACTCTCCTTGTCGTGATTATGTCTCCAGCAAGTTTGGAAGGAAAACCACATTTAGCACCTAACCAGGCCACCACTTTGTTCTTAAGGGACTCATGCGCTTCCACTTGCAGCTCTGTGTTACCTGGGCAGAGTAGTGGGACGTCTGTAAGTACAATGACGTATGGGGCGCATTCCGGGGGCAAATTAATAGTGTTGGCGCGTCTGCTTTGTACAGCACTACTGCTAATGTCAGGTCTCTGCAAGCCCCTCGCCTGAACGCAATCCACATCTGTTGATGAGGGATGAGTTACTAGGGGAACAGTAAGATTATGGCCCGAACTAATAACAGGACGAATCATAGGAAAAGAGTTGGGAGCTTTTGTAGCACTACGTCCCGTCTCCCCAAGGTTTGCTAAGCTATTGTAAGTGGGTGAGGGATTCGCCTGAGAGGTTTTAGCCAGCTGTCGATCCAATAAAGCTCCAAGTCTTTTGATTTCCGCATTAGCGGTATCAAGTTTGACTGTAAAACAGTCAATACAGGCTTTAAGTTTTAGGTCTACCGCAGCCTCAATACGTTTGATTAACAGATCGAACTGCTCTAGGCTCAGAGTAGTCTTGGGATCCTTCATAGACTCTGTAATTGGGTTGGATTTGGGGGGACTGTGGCTATCCGGCCGATGAGTTTCCACCCTTCTCCTATGGGTGGTCTTACCCCCCCTCTTACTTTGGAGCCTTCTGCATGTTCTAACGGGTCTCTTGCCCCTAATTTCTTCCACTGTTTCTGACTCTTCCTCAGAATCAGGACGTAACGTATCATTCACTAAGGAGGCCATTGCTGCATTATCATGCTCCTGGAGAATAGGGGCTACTGTATTGCAAATTAGTTCGGTATCGTTATTATCTTGTGGTAATGAGTCCGTGATTCTATCGCCAACTAGGAAATCCTCCAATGTAGCGGCTGTAGCTAGGGAGGGAGTGCGAACCGTATCATCTACCTTGCCCAACGAAGCTCTTCTATCCTCGTTAATCTTGGTCACCCTCTTGACTAGAAAGTTGTTCATAGAGCCAGCCCCCGAGACTATCTTATTTTTCTTGGGACCTGACATCGTAAAATATGGCTAAAAGTTGCGGTCCCCACGACAGGACCCAGAAAATAGCCACAAGTTCGACTATACTGCACAGCACCACAACAATGCACAAAGGGCGAAGCAGTAAAAGTAGCGTACAGCAGCAGTACCAGTAGTGCAGTGGGTGATCTGGTGTCCGATGTCAGGGGGATGACCCCGCCCTGCCTCCTTCTGCCCCTGACGGCCACAGACGGCCCGCCCTCTGCCCGGGCTCAGCCCGGCGCCGCCCGCGCGCGTCCCGCGACGCGGAGGAAGGCGCGGGTTTTTGAAGCGCCTCCGGGCGCGTTGGCGGCGTCAGCAGCCGCAGGGGTGCTTGGGAGCTGTAGTCTCCCCCCGCTCTCGGCCGCAAGTATGGTGATGGCGGCGGCGGGGGAGACAAACAGCGAAGAGTGCCCCAGGCTGTAGCGCCAGCAGCGCTGGCGTGAAGGTATCCAGGCGTCTCCCTCAGCGGCGGCGGCAAGCAAGCAAGTGGCGGAGTCGGTCAGTTTCCCAGCTCCTCAGTGGGAGGCGCGGGTTTTTGAAGCGCCTCCGGGCGCGTTGGCGGCGTCAGCAGCCGCAGGGGTGCTTGGGAGCTGTAGTCTCCCCCCGCTCTCGGCCGCAAGTATGGTGATGGCGGCGGCGGGGGAGACAAACAGCGAAGAGTGCCCCAGGCTGTAGCGCCAGCAGCGCTGGCGTGAAGGTATCCAGGCGTCTCCCTCAGCGGCGGCGGCAAGCAAGCAAGTGGCGGAGTCGGTCAGTTAGGCCCCGTTTCTGCACTGGAACTGTTTATCCTCCGATGATGAATCTTTGAATATCGTATTATGAATCAAAGGTGCAAATCCGTCATCATAACTTACATTTTATTACTAATTTTAAGTTCAGTCAATGATGAGAGTGCAGATAAGTTTTAAAAACATTTATTCCCATTGAGAGATTAGTAAAGATAGTTTTGGTCCTTCTTATTTCGATTAGTCCACAAATCAAATAAGTATACAGAAATTCCATCAAAAAGAATGGTGAGATCAAAAAACATCAAGTACGGCATTTAAACTCATTCCCTAAATGACTAACTCCCTGTACTAAAGATCGGATCAGAGTTTAGATTCGCAGAACCCATGAAGAGTTAAGATTCAAAAGTAAAAGAGTGAGATCAGAGAAGCATATGGTTCAAAGCCAAACTAAAGCAGCAGAACTTCCCTTAAAAGTGGTACTTGAAACTCAGCCCAGTCTCAGTAAATCCAAAATAAATCAGCATGGTTGCTATAGCAAACTGGTCAAAATTAAATGGCATAAACAGGCCAATAGAGAAACAGCAGTGGCAGAAGCCAAAACTGTCAAGAGTCTGGCGAAGGGAAGAAAAACAAAAAGTCATTGACTAACCTACTTAGGAAGATCCACCAATATAAATGACATGACTACATGATTGCAGACATTATATTGGGCTACTTCATCCGCGGACCAATCAGGTGTCATCTCTCATCACTGAGCATGTTCAGCTCCTCCATTCCCACGAAAAATGCTTATAATGTTTCACCTTTCATATATAAGCTCAAACAGGAATTCAAGGGTTTTGGTCTCCATCAAAGCAGACTTTAATGCCTGACTTCAAATAAAATGAAGAACATATTCTGCATTTGCATGACTTCAAACAAATCAAAAATCTCGTCTACTTTTTTATGTGTTAAAAAAATGTTTTTATTCGATTGTCTGCATACAGTACGTAATGTCAGTGAATTCAGTTTTGAATAGAAAGCATCTATTCTTCTGTTGCTAAGAGTTGCAGCAATATAAGTAGCTTTCATTTGTTTAATTTTGTCCTTGTAATGCTTTTAGACTGCTCTCTCTTAAAACTAGCCAAATTGTCTCTATCAAGGTAGCTAAACACTTACATTCAAAGTGGCGCACAGTGTTTTTAGGAGCCAGTTTTATAAAAACAGAAAAACCAGAGAGATTATGAAAAAAGAATACTCTTCTCCTGTTCACTGTTTTAGGGCTTTTAGATGAACTGTGTTTGAAAATTGTAAAGATTGTAAATTTCAGCATTTGTTTGAATATATTGCAGAGGCTTCATAAAGCACAATTTTGACAGGAAGGCATTGCCAGACAACTACAAGGGAATGAACCTGCGATATGGAAATGATCCATGAAGCTAAACTTAATAGTCAATATCAGCCAATCCTCCTAAGAACATAAACAATTATTTGTGACTGCTTGATTCATATTCTATTTTTGATTTAATTGCTTGCACTTCTAACACCATCATCCAATTTTTAGATATGCTTGCCAACCCCTAGAATTTTAACTTGTGTTTCTTAACTTAATTGTTGCAAAAATTTAATTTCTAGGTTTGGTTTGAATTATACTATTTGTAATATTCCTGATAAACCTTTTGATGATATGAAGGGACTTGACTGTGCTATGTGAGAATCTAGGGTTTGGAAATGGAGTAGCAAAAGTGGTGTGCAAATGTCATGCATGGTGTGTGGAGTGCATCTTTTCCGTCCAGGTGGTGTGGCACTTGCTATGATACAATCATTACATAACAATGTTAAAGTCACTCTAAGAACAATAATGTTGATTTCATGAAGAAGGTTTATACATAACAGCACAGTACCCTTCACTGCCATCAAATCTTCTCTTACTGAACGTGTTTACAGCCCTTCATTCTATTCTAGAACCTTATTACCTCAAGCTGCCAGATGACATTATACAGATGCACCCATGGCAACTATGTACAGATCATAACCCCAACAAACAAGCATTGGCAAAACCAATGGACCACGCTTTGACTGACATTTTTTAGATTTGTGTATGCCTATTTTCTTTTTTCATGAATTTTGAAAACATTTATTTTGTAGGAGAACTGTCAAACTCTGGGTAATAAAAAAAAAAGCATTAGCTGAAAGCAAATATATTGTGTAGGTCTGAATAAATCCCTTATAGTAGCTCTGGCCTCAGAAGGGAGCTAATTTGTGTGTGCATGTGCTCTTGTGAAAGAACAACATTTCTTCACTCACAATGAAGTTAGCTTATGCACACTGAGTCATCTTAGTTTGGACCGAGCCATATGCAAAACAGCCATGACCCTAATGCAGTAGGAACAGTCCAGACCAAGCTGCCATGCCAAATCCTCCCTGAACTGGAGAACAAGCAACCCAAGACCGTTTTTGCCCTGATTGGGGCTCTTCAGGTGTAGCTTGGTTCGGGTGGCCCCGTTAACATTAGACCCAAGTCTGGGGATGTCTGTTTCATTTAAGGCATCCCACTTAAGTATTGTAAAATAAAAAGTGATGGATGGAATGCTCAAAATAATCACAGTCACTGGCAACTAAGTCACTTCGCTCTTCGTTGTAAATCTGTATTTTTTCCTGTACATTCCTCAGCCCTGTGTGCTGTGTTGGATTTTGTGTTTGTGTACCCTTCATTTTTAGTCTGTGTAATGTTCTATTTTGTACCACTTTTCTCTTGTAATGTAACTAGCTCTATTGTACAGCGCTCTGCCACCTTTGGGTAATGTCCGCGCTTTATAAAAATGCACTAAAAAAATAAATAAATAAAATATTCAGGCCGCATCCCAGTCCATCTATATTTTGCACACCGTGGTGCATATCTTTTATATACAAATTAGTATATCATAGAAAAACAATGCAAGACATGATTGTGGTGAAAACAAGCGACCACATTGCCAACAATGTAGTTTCATGTTCACTTCCTGTCGTATGACTTAAGCTGGAAAGGGCCTGTCAAAGCAGTATTAAAATTGATCTGCAAATGATTGGCTGCAGCCTGCAATTAAACGGACAAGTCTATAATATGGAAACTTAATGGGCTAAGTGTAATTGCCAATGTTTTAGAGTGAATCACGATTATCCTTCCATTTCTATTGTGATATCTAAGTCCCTCAAACTAAGTTTGTTATCTCCACAATGCTTGACTTCCAAGTTTGATGTGTTTTAAAGTCCAAAGCTGCATCTCACTAATAGGGTCCAATGAAACTAAAGCACGTCAGAGAGGACCTGGTCTAGTAGTTTGATTTGAAAGCATCTTGGGATAATGCCCATCTATATCTTTCTTTGCTGTGGCAGATTTTCATATTCCTTCCTTTATATTTGAGGTGGTGTTATAAAGTCATTTGACCATTGTCGCTTGGAGGACTGGAAATAGATGAATGGTATGGCAAGAACAAACAACTAGGAGGACCTGCATTAATCGTCTGAGATGAATAAATGTTTCCATCAGAAAATTCTCTTCTTCCTGGTTCTGTTATGTAGGTGGAGCATAATGTGCCACCCAATCCATAAGTATCTTCCTCAGATGTGTATTCATTTGTTTTCTGTATTACTGTGTAGCACACAAAGAAAATCCTTAATAAAACTTTTTATAATGACAATTGGAAATAGCTTACTTTGCCATTTAAAAAATATTTTCACGAAATAGAATAGTGTTTAATATGTTTTAGATTACACCCCTGGCTAAAATCTAATGCCTTGTGAAAATATTAGCATTCAATAATATAGGGCCCGGATCACAAAAGTAATCTAAGACAAAATCCTAACTTTAGGACTTTCGGTATTCACAAAAGGCATTTAGTAGTAGAATTAGGAATCCTAACTTTACTACTACGAAATGCCTTTTGTGAATACCGAAAGTCGTAAAGTTAGGATTTTGTCTCAGTTCAGTAGTAGTAGTATCGAAAGTCGTAAAGTTAGGATTTTGTCTCAGATTACTTTAGTGAATAGGGCCCATATTTTATAGGTTTTTCTGTGAACAAAATATTTTGATGTAATGAATTCTGCAGAAAGGCAATTTGCATGTTTTTCCTCACAATGTACATTCGAATATTTTTCTCCTGCAAATAAAAGAAAATTGCACGTTCGATAATGGTGTGTTCTGGTCGTGGGTTCAAGCACTTCATAGCATCCTCTACAGTCATTTCAATAAACCCATGCTAAGTTGAATTTGAATGTGTAAATAAGGAACTACTATCCTATGCATTTAATGGGTTTATGATGGTTACATCTATTACAAAAGGACTCATTTAAAATGAATATAAAGCTATGCTTTAATTGAGGATTTTGAGGTATTTAAATGTCTAATTTATCAATTACCTGCAAGAGCTTGCTATAGAGTCATGTATACTTGTTTCTTCTTCCAGTTGGCATCCACTTGGATTTTTTATTTATCTTTCTGCCTTTCACTTCTTCTATTCTTTCTCTTTCTTTAAAAAACGTTTTGGGAACATGAGTTTCCTAATTCGATTATCCATTCAACCTTGCATATTTAGTTTAAGGTTTCCAATCAAGTCTTACTAGTAATGCATGAAGGTGAAGTTAGTAATACAGCATAGTTATCACCCGTGAATTTAATCGTATTTCTCTATGTATCGGCATTGCGGATCCGGAAGCAGTTGGGTATGGCCTTTGGAGGTCAATCCATCAAGCGAGGAGTAGGGTACAGTCGCAGCGGTGAGGTCTCAGACAGCGCCAGCAGAGATACAGCCGAGGATAGCCGAACTGTGTTGTGGCTTCGAGGTAACCTCTGTGGGTGCCAGCTCCCGGCCTTGCAGCCATGCTGTGCTTGTGGGCTGCATACCATCACCACCGCCCCATTGCCATTCCTTCCTCCACCCTCCTCCACCATGCTCTCTCTCCTTCAAGTGTATTGTAGCATTGACAGAGCATTGATGAATAGGAGGCAGAGGAGCAGTTCGAGTTTGGCTTCTCGGTCCACAGTGAAGCTAATTTGGACAATATAGTGACCACGTATGGGCAAGCATTAGGGGCTGTGGAATCGGTCATCAATACACCGATGCAGCTTGCACCATGCCGAGTGGCCGGTGTGCCCTTATGCTTGCCACTGCCTCTGCATTACCGCCTCCCTGTAACTTAAATTAAACTTTAGCAACAACAACAATCATTTTATACTTTATGAGTAATACCTGCCTACATTGACTGCCTGGTGTGCTCATGTCCCCTGTGACGTAACTAGTGGCATAAGGTGTGTACAGGCTGGCGGCACTTGTGCAGCAAAGATAAAAGCAAAAAGTCTTAAGCCAATTAAATCATAATATTTTTTAAGCCAAATTCCCCAGCAGACAAACTGCTTCAAGCCCTATGGGTGCCCTATCACTGCCCATCACCCGCCGGTGTGCTAGTGTCTTCCCTGATCCGTGCATGGTGCCACGAAAGGAGGCGGTGCTGGCTCAGTATTGTTGATGACATTTTCTTTGCATCTAAACCATTGTTTGTAGGGCCTCTGGTGGGGTCAAGGTGTCAGACAAGCTAGGTGGATTAAATCATCTATTTCGACATAACTTTAGTGCTAAAGGCCTTGGACACAAGATCTGAACCAGGTTGGCGTGGCTACAGTGTTAGTGACCATTGCACTAAGGTCAAAGAGGGGTAGCGAAGATGGTCTGGCAAGGCCCAGGTTCGGTTTTCAAGCCCCTATGTGCTCCCCTGCCCACTTTTATTCCACACGGTTCATCGTTGTTCTGTATGAGATCCAGGTGTTTGTAGACCTCTTTTGATAATACAATGTTGTGTCACTCAAGTCGCTAAGTAACATGAGATCTGGGAGCCTACGTGGGACATTACAGTTACAGAAATAATGCAAAATCATGAAAAAAGATCAAGGTAATGCACCAGCTGATAAAGAACGAGACCGTCAAGATCCTCAAGTTATTTTTGCTCCAATGCCCATGCTGGATGTTGGTCCAGGTGCCTCTTTTCAGCCAGCCAAAAAGTATAACAGTAGTGCCACTCAGTTTTCACAGTCCTACATAATGGATTATTTTCAACGATTGGATAACGTTCATTGTGAGGAACATTTATCTACAGCTGAATCATCTTCAGTAGATCTGTGCCCATCATCTGCTAATTGTGATGGCTTGTCCTTCCATGCTGCTGTGTTGGGCAACCGCTTAACACAGTTTATTTATAGCAAATGCTCAAACCGCCAATGGTTGTTCAGAATAAGGATGTTGAAGCACTTGTAATGACAGTAAAGAGTGTTGTGTTTTGCCTTCCTCTTATACAGCTTTAGTACCAACAGTGGCACCCATCCAACAAACTCGTCCAACTATGGTAGTTTGTGCTGTCCAGGACAGATCGAAACTCCACCTCAGTCTCAATAATAGTGACAATTCGGTAAACTGTCTGGATGATACTGAACCAATTCAAATGTATCATAAGAATCTGACAACACCAAAACATCATCTCGGTATTTAGGAAATAATAGGTCAGTTATATGTTTGGATGATAGTCAACAAAATAGAAAGGCAACTAACAAGCTGAAGCTTACGATATTACCACCAAAGTTAAGCAACATCGAACCTCAAGCTTAGATGAGCCTATTGATTATACAAATAAGAAAACTGAAATGGACCCCTTCAGTCCAGTACCTATAGTAAGTTGCAAACAATTTGATTTAAAACCAACATTAATTCTACAAAAAATATATTTCAATAACGTTATAGCACCAGACCAATGCCCTACAAAGGCAGATCAAATGGATAATTCACTAAATTCTGCTGATCTTTCCTTTTTGGGTAAATATGATGTACCTAACCCTGAAGAAGTCAAATTCCCCAAATACCAATGCTCTTCTCATGCAGGAGATTGGGGATATTTATTAGGTACAATGGAAGCTATATCGTCTGCTTTAAAGTTCCATTCTGACACATTAAACATCCAGGTGGAGTTATTAAATACATTTGCCTTATATGTTGCTGGATAGATACTAAACTTCACAATTTAACTAGTATGGTTGTAAGAGCTCAATCAGATGTAAATGATCAACTAATAAATTGCACTTGTGCAAGTATATTAGATAATGGCCCAGAACTTCCAATTATTGTAGTTTCCTTAGTTGATGAGGTAACAAAAACTGGCTGCGCAACCAAGGTCTGAGTTACCTACACCAACCTTACCAAGCACCTGCCTGGGAATAGTGGAGGGCTGTGACAATGGAAACCCAATGCTCCAAAAATCCTAACCTGATGCTGTTGAATATGCTCAAAATAAATTAGTTGATGTATTAGCATGTTGCAGACAAAAATCAACTGAGAAGCCTGAACAAACCTTGGGGTCAGATTTTTTTGACAGTGATCGTATCCAAGTTTTAAATACTTCAGATCTCCACAATGGTTCTGCTCACAGCCACCTCTAACAAAAAGGGCTAGCAAAAGGATATGCAAGGCCTGGAACAAATACAGGAAGACACCCGAAAATGTGATTTAAAAGAAGCCTAAGGATTGTTTTTCTATTTTTAGATTGAGCGGACAGCCCAAACAACAGCTAGAGCCACTATAAATGGGTACAGGGGTGGTCACCCTGGAGCATAGCCATTGAAACCAGCTCAACTCTCACTCAGGTCCTCAGTTAACAGAACTCCGAAATAGTGACTTACAGGTAACAGAGTACTAAAGAGGTCTGCCAATTACAAATCCCTAATGTATTAGCTGTGGATATTGAGACTGCGAATGCACAGCACATTGATCCCAATGCTATTATTATCATACCTCTGGGTGCAGGTTGAATAATGGAATTAATCCTACAGATAATTTAATGAATGTTTCGACCAAAGGATCCCAGGATAGTCTAGTAGCGGGTGGGCTACACCCAAGTAGGGAGCCTTGTTTTGTGACCTCCGCCGAGCCTATGCAGAAAAACCCACCCCCATATGATAAGGAAATTATATTTTACCCCTTGTTTGAATCCAGAGGCATGCATGACTTTTTGAACCAGGGAAGACTATTAAAGCTTTGCATCTTCTATCCCTGAACTGTCCTTCATCGCATCAAGAAATCTTCTATCTGTAGAATTTAAACAGGTCTAACCAAACTCTGTACATGAATCTACTATTACTATTTGGTCTAACAACGAAATTGCCTGCGGCTCATATTTTATAGAATGGGTCATTGAGGTTAAGAAATCTTCCCCCTTAAATTATCCTTCCATGCTGGAATTGGTAATTCCAAAACCAAAGGATGTTTAACATAATACAAGTTATGCAACCACCAAGAAATTACCTCCCCTTCATCGAGGAGTGATTGGTCCTCTTAACAATCCAGTAAATGCCACAGGTGTTACAATCACTAATTCTTCATCAGGAGTTAACCTGCAAATTATTCACAAAAAATAAAGTAACATTAGAAGATTGGACTTGGCTTCCCGCCACTCTCACTTGTGCAGCATCTGGTTGTGGGGACTGAGGTCTGCATAATATCAACAAAGAAAATAAGCAAATTAGACTCTGTTCTTGGAATGTTCATGGTCTCACTCGATTGTTGTCTGATCTAGATACAATATCCCTTTTACAATCCTTTGAAATCGTAATGTTTCAGGAAACGTGGAAAGAGCAATATATTCACCATTGATCAGTTACAATGAATATAATATACATTTTGTTTCGCCCAGATTATCAGACAGGTCAGGTAAAGGGGCAGCCTAGTTTTGTTGAGATAACTTCCAGCAGCTAGGGCTAATATTGGCCAATTAGTTATTTCCAGCTAAATCAAGAGATGTACCAACATTCAAAAACTAGAAATATGGTTCAATCATTGACTAAAATCTTGTAACAGAAGGATTGAGCCCACCAATTGCTGACTGTAAGGTCATTCCAAGAGCTGAAAGTGATCATAACCCTCACTCACTATTGGTGACCTGGTGACATTGCATTAACATTAGCAGTCTGTGCACGTCAAGTAGCAAAAGTATGGTGGATACGTGGAAAATTGTTTCCACAACACTGGTGGAGACATTTACTGCAAAAAATAAATCAAAGGCAGCCCCCCACCAGCTTTGACTGATACAGTTGTTCGACATAAAAAAGACTCATAATGGGGCCTCAAGGGTTGCCTTCAGGCAACGCCACTGGTCAATCTACGCTCCCTTAAAGAAAAGGCGAGGTCATATAGAAAAGAAGTCTGGAAGGCAAAGATCCAGTACCAAGAGGTGCTCTGGATCAGGGTACTAAGGGCCACCAAGTCTGATAATGCTAAACCTTTTTAGGGAGAAATCAATGAATTGGAAAATGGAGGTAATAGGGCCTATAATGTCAACATTACAGAGAATATTTGGGTGGAGTTCATCACTAATCTGAATAGCCCTAACACTGCCAACCCAATTGGCCCAATAAGGAATTATCACTTTGTAAAGAATAAAATGACATCTGAAATGACCGGGAATTGCAATAGTCCATCTTCATTTATATATGGGTCTGAACCTCTGAGCCATAAAGAAGTTACCACTTTCCTTTGCCGGATCATATCAAGTGGAGCCCCCAGATCAAATGGTCTTCCTAATGCTATATTTTGAACCAATCCTGATCTGTGAGCAGAAGTCCTGACTCCCTTGTACAGTGAGGTTCTAGTAATGAATATCATTTTGGAGTCGTGGCAAGTAAGCATTCTGCAACCAATGCACAAAAGTGGCTCAGAAGATAACCCTTCAAACTATCAGTTAATTGCTTTAACTGATGTTGAGGTGAAGGTTTTTGCTTACCATTTACTAGTTGACTTGGAAGAATGAGCAACAGCACCGGAGCGAATTCCAATGAACCAAACGGGATTTCGAAGAGGCCGATCTACTATTACTAATTTAAAGACCCTCACCCTGTTAGGGGATCAAGCTGTTTTAAAAAAACAAAATGTTTATATCTGTTTTATAGATTTAATAGGTTATACGAGCTATACTATGGAAAAAACTCACTGGTTGGGAATTTGTTGGAAGCCATCATACTGTTGTACTCAAATACATGGGTACAAGTTAAAGAGGTTGATGGCTCCACTCTGTCTCAGAGAATTAAAACACGTAACAGCCTTAAACAAGGCTGTGTATTGTCATCGTGTCTTAATAAGCTTTATAAGTCAGATTTGTTTCAGCACATAGAAGCCATTAATGGTCACTCTCCTAAACTTGCCAATTGTCATCTGAAATATCTTCAGTCTGCAGATGATGTGATATTACTTGGCCAAACTCAGACAGGATTACAATGATAGATCGCTGCTTTTGATTACTATATTACAGCAAATCGCTTGGAACTGAATGGCAATAAGTTTATCGACTACTAAAACTCGAACCTCGCAAGAAAGAAGACGGCCAATTGAATTGGTAAAGTCATATAAATATGTGAGCAACCTATTTGATATGAAAGTCTAGTTTAAACGCCATGTTAATGTTCTAAGAGCAAAAACACCGTCTTTAATATTCGCTTTTACGTCATGACGAGATTCTCCAAAATTCCAATTGTATGAATTATCAGAGCCAAGTTGCTCCTGACTATTTCCGATAGTACTCCTATCATTAAGGGAAAGGATGCTAAACTATTGGACCTATTGATAACCAGGGCCTGCAAGTCTGTTTTTAAAATTCCAAAAGCTATTGGACATGCTTAAATGCATCTGAAATTTGGACTCCGAAGACAAGCTCTAGTGAGCCAGGGCTCATTCTTGAAATGTATGCATTTTTTGTATTTACCAGAAGTTGGTTCCTTAACAAATAATTGCTGGCACAAAATTAACCATTCTGAATATGCTGGGGCCTGGAGATGTTACCTGTCTGAGTGCTACCAATGCTTTGATGTACAGTCAGAGTTCCAAGATAAGAATAAACCCTGTTTTAAATATTTTTTAACATAAAGAATTGTTAATTTGTTAATTGCTGATAAGGAAGCTTTAGCTGCAAAGAGGCATGTCGCGACACTGGAAATTCAGTGTTATTTGAGCTCCAATTTTCCATCACATATGAGGGATATATTTTTACAATTTGGACTGGGCTGATATCCCACTAACGATGGTACTGCAAAATGGATCCACCAATGGGCATCTAGAGACTGTAGACTGAATGGGCTTCCACAAGAAACTCTATCACATATTGAATGCGTCTGCTCAAACTTATATACTGTTAAAACCATTGTTTTTCAATGCTGGGGTGAGATCTGCCTGCCAGGCTCTCATATTATGCTTATCAGGTGCCTCAATTAGATTGGCTTGTCAGTTGATAACGTTTTTGACCATAGGAGAAAGAATGTGAGTATCTTTACAATAAGCACTAGCCATTTGCTTCTTTCCCAATGTACATAGGGCCCGATTCACAGAACTAACTTAAGACAAAATCCTAAACTTACTGCCATTTTGGTATTCACAGAAGGCACTTACTCATTTTGGTATTCACAGAAGGCACTTGCTCATTTCGGTATTCACAGAAGTTAGGAGTCCTAACTTTAGGACTCCTAAAGGCCTTCTGTGAATACCGAAAGTCTTAAAATTAGGATTTTTTTCAGTTTAGGAGTAGTATAGTTAGGACTCCTAACTTTAGGACTCCTAAATGCCTTCTGTGAATACCCAAAGTCTTAAAATTAGGATTTTTCTCAGTTTATGAGTAGTAAAGTTAGGACTCCTAACTTTAGGACTCCTAAACTGAGAAAAATACTAATTTTAAGACTTTCGGTATTCACAGAAGGCATTTAGGAGTCCTAACTTTAGGACTCCTAACTTCTGTGAATACCGAAATGAGTAAGTGCCTTCTGTGAATACCAAAATGAGTAAGTGCCTTCTGTGAATACCAAAATGGTAGTAAGTTTAGGATTTTGTCTTAAGTTAGTTCTGTGAATCGGGCCCATTATGTTTACAAGCAAGATCTTGGACTAGGATAATTGCAGCTTTATTTTTATCCTGATGAACTAAACATGAATTGGCTTTAACTGCCTTGTTGAATGATTTTCAAATGGCACCCTGATGCATTGCTTAACTCTAATGAATTTCTATGTATTGCACTTTGACCTAAGAATTTTTTATGATTTATGATTTTCATGTATATAATTTTTACAAGCACCTGGCACTTTGTATGGCTATTTTTGGGCTTGGATAAATGCAGCTTTTGTTTATCCTGATTAAATTTATAGGTATAGGTTTTAATCGGACGGTCAAATGATTTCCCATGGCACTTTGACGCTTCATTAACCCTGATGAACTTTTACCCATATAATGCCTATAAGCACTTGGCACTTTGATGTAAACAATATGTTTTTTGAGCACAGCACCAGATTTAACTAGATTTGCCTACCAATGATGCCACTGTCAGCACTCATGTAACATCTGGCTGTTCTGGGGGATGTCGAGCCTTGAGCTATGATGTATAGACGAGCCAGAAGAATCCTTTCAGGACTTTGTACTGAATGTACTCCCACCAGAACTAATTCCTACATGTAGACTGCCGCTTAGTGGTCGGAGACATAAGATGTGCATTTTAGTGGGAAGCACATGTTACACATTGGTATAGCAGGTACTATAATGCTTGACAACTTCTTTGCTCCTAGTAACTTTGGGCATTAGGATTAGGGTCAAGCAAGACCACGTTACTTTAGTAGTCATGGCTTTATACTGGAACATGTGGTTTTTGTGCAGGCACCCTTCAGACATGCACCATTTCATGCATCATTTCAAATTTATTTACATGGGGTTGGCACAAAGAGGCTTGGATGCTGCATGAGGATTAACTGTCGGCACAAAATTATTTGTGTGCATAATATTTCACTTGTTGCTACTTTTTGCATTGCTTTGTGACAGTTTATATTGCTTATCATGATCCTTAAAGTGTTTGCTACAGACTCATCATGGTTATTTTAACTGGTAGCATAACTGATTCTTTGCTACTTTTTTGCACTGCTTTGTGACAGTTCATATTGCTTAGAGTGTGCCTTAGTGTGCCTGCTACAGACTCATCTGGGTTTTTTAACTGGTAGTTTAACTGATTTTCTTTTTTGCACTGTTAATTCCAGACCTAGAAAATTGTAAGAAAAGCTCATTAGGAAAATAAATGTTTCAGAAAAATGGCAGACGTCAATTAATAATCAACCATTTTAATTACGGGGGGGGGGAACTCACCAAGTTTCACTCAGTGGAATTCTGCGGATGTGAGACCTGTCCTCCTTAGGGTGGTCTTCCCCCAAATCTTTTGCTTGCATACCTCCTCTTTTGCTGATTCTTTTTGTTGGCCTCAGGACTCTGAGCACTTCAACACTGCTGACCAGTGTTAAAGAGCATGTGCTTCTCCCCTAAACATGGTAACATTGGTGTCTATTTAGTTAACTTATAAGTCCCTAGTAAAGTGGTATACCATATACCCAGGGCCTCTAAACCCAAATACTACTAGTGGTCCTGTAGTACTGAGTTTGCCACCCACACAAGTAGCCTTTCAAACCTGTCTCAAGCCTGCCTTTGCAGGGCCTGTGTGTGCAGTTAACTGCCACTTTGACTTGGTATTTAAAACTTCTTGCCAAGCCTTAAATGACCATTTTAGTACAAAAAGGTGACCTCTAAGGTAGGCCCAAGGTAGACCATAGGGGAGGGTGCTATGTAAGTAAAAGGTAGGACATGTAATGTTAAGTTTTGCATGTGCTTTTAGTGACAACCACCCCAATTAAGTTTTCACTATTGTGAAGCCTACTCCTCTCATAGGTTAACATTTGGAATCCCTTTATACACTTCTAGCCTGTAATTCCTGAATAGAAAGAAGGAGCTACATCACCTTTCCTATGTTTGGAATGTTAATCATAAATCCTCATTAATGGTAAAGTTAGACTTAACATTACTATTTTAGAAAAGCCACTTTTAAAAAGTGTGAATAATAATGGGGAGCGATCTTATTGAGGTAGTAACGAGCAGGATCAATTAAACTATAGCTTTACACAGAAGACTATGGGTGAGCATCAAACTTCGCTCCATGGACAGAGTTAGCAGGGATTTACCATTCCACGCCTCCATTAATGGCGCAGAGTTTTGGCAAAAGTCCGACTCCGCCAAGTAGCAGAGATTTTTTTACCAGCATCCACCACCACCCACTATTCTGGTCAAGCTCGCCCGCTCGATCTCGTAGATGCTGGCTTAGTGGGTTCTCGCCATTGTCAAGGAAACCGGGCGCTGGCAGAAGACAGCTACTTCCGGTCCCACCAGGTCATGTGACTCATGTCACCTCCGGGGCAGGACTCAGGAGGAAGGTTCAGGAGCAGCGGCGATAAGAAAAAGTGACTGCTGCTGGCGGGCAGATTCCAGACATATGACCGAGCCTCCTCCTGTTGCTGGCACTGTTGGAGCCTGAGTCCTGCAGGACCCTCTCATATCGTCAATGGAAGAAAAGGTGAAGAAGATCCCATTCCCAAGCCTATAGCTGCCTCCTCCAGATCTGGAATGGGCTAGCGTCTTCCCCTCAGCTTTTAACCCTTGCCAAGTGCATGCTATGTGTTGGACCTGGTACCTTGGTGTGGGTCTCCCTTCCATTTTTTGCTGTTGCCTCATGTGTTTTTGATGGTTATAGATGCTTTGGGCACTGTGCCACTGCTGTCCAGTGCCACAGTGCAAGTGTTACCTATGGTAAATAGATGTATGGTTTAGGGATTCCATGTTTGGCTGGTTTGGTTTACTTGTCAGACCCTACTAAAGTGCACTGCTTGTGCCCAGGGCTTGTAAATCAAACACTGCTGGTGGGCTTGCAGCGCTGGTGGGCTTGCAGCACTGGTTTTGCCACCCACAGAAGCAGCCTGTAAAAGTGTGTCTCAGGTCTGCCATTGCAGGGCCTGTGTGCAGTCGGGTACTGCCATGCTGACTGGGCAAATGCACCCACTTGCCAGTCCCTAAACCTTCCCTTTTCTTCATATCAGACATCCCTATGGTAGGCCCAAGGGCAGGGTGCATTTTAAGTATAAGGTAGGACATGTGTGTGTGTGTGGCATGTCCTAATAGTGAATTACAGCCATTTTCGTTTTTCACTATTGCAAGGCTCCCTGTTCCCCATAGGCCAGAATGGGCAGTTTGATTATTACATTTTATAATCCTAACTGACTCAGGGAATTAGGTAGAAATTCGAGTTTAGTATGCCTGAACTCAGAATGATAAAATGCATCTTTTAGTGAAGTTGGTTTTAACATTCAGTGTTTGAAAATACCACTTTTAGAAAGTAGGTCTTTTCTTGTCTAACCATCCAGGCCTGCCTCTGCTAGTTTGTGTCTTCCTTGTCTGGAGTTTGAGTGACAGGGGCTGGGGGATTCCAGGAGACAGGGTGAGTCAGCACAGGGCTGAATAGAGAGATCTGCATGTAGATGGGTAGGAGGAGTTGCACCTGGGACCTGAATAGGGCTGTGCCTTCCCTCCACAATGCTGGCTCCACCTCCTGTGGTGCGTCTAATGTCCCTGGCCTGCACTGTGAAAGGAAAGAAGAAGTCTTGTCAACAAAGTGCTCCAGGACTGACTAGAACTGGTTTGGACTAGGCAAAGGTCTCTCTGCATCCAGAGAACAAAGGGAAAATGAGTATAAAAGCGGGGACCCAAATCCCAGAACTTTAGATCACTTTTGGGAAACAAGAAGAAACCTTTGATGAGGAGAGGAACCAGAGAGACTGAGGAGAGACTATCCCTAAGCTTGAGAGATTGGCCTGCAGTGGTTGCCTGACTGCCAAAGAGAGGAGAAAGGAACTTTGTGTGTACTTCATTCAACTTGTGAAGGATCTCCAAGGGCTTCAGAAAGAGCTTGCCTCCTGCTGAAGTCTCAGGGACAACAGACTTCAACCACCAGTTCCCCAAGAGTTCTTTGGAAGTGTCTGCAGTTGTGTTGGGCTTTCTGAGGGACTGCGTGTCGCAAGGAGCTGGAAGCGCAACTCACGAAGAAGAAGCGTGTCGCCGCCGCAGCCGCTGTCATCTCATCACTGAAGAAGGTTGTCGCCGCTGCAGCTGTCGCATCGCTGAAGCGTCTCGCATCACCGGAGAAGTGTGTCGCCACCACAGCCCCTGTTGTTGCATCACTGAAGAAGGGTGTCGCCGCTGCAGCTGTCGTATCGCCGAAGCGTCTCGCATCACCGGAGAAGCGTGTCGCTGCCACAGCCACTGTCGTCGCATCACTGAAGAAGGGTGTCGCTGCTGCAGCTGTCGCATCGCATCAACGAAGCATCGCGCATCACCGGAGAAACGTGTTGCAGGGCCTGTCACGACTCACAAGAATCGTTGAGTCGCCGCATGGCCATCGGGCGTGCACGCATCGTGTCGCATCCAGAAGAAGACGCCATCATTGTTTCATTGCACCATATCTTCATCGCATCACTGCGTTCTGGGCCGAATCGCCGCGGAAGCGCAGTAAGAAACCAACGCATCATCGTTCCTGCGTGTCAGGAACCGACGCATCACCTTCCCTGCAACACTTTTGTTGTATAGCGTTACGCATCCAAAAGTACATTGAACTCAAAGCGTCGCATTTACCATCAAAAGAGAACTAAGTTAATTCTACCATTTTAAGTCCAGTATTGTGGATTTTTGTCGTTTGTGGTCTTGTGTTAAGTCTATATAAAAGATACTTATTTTTAATATACAACTTGTGTGATGTCCATCTGCAGTGTTGTCACTGGGTTACTGTATATGTTCACAAATGCTTTACACACTGCCTCTGAAATAAGCCTGTCTGCTCGTGCCAAGCTACCAAGGGGGTGAGCAGGGGTTATTTTAGGAGTGTACCCCCCTTACCCTGACTAGACGCAAGGGCCCCTATTTGGTCCAAGGTACCTACCTCTGCCAACTAGAGACCCCCAAATCTAACAGTATGTAACTCCGCCTGCTAGCGGAACTCCAAAAAGAGCTGCAGAGTGGGTTTTTCATTTTGTGGAGTTCTGCATAGCGTGGCAATGCGGAATCCACCCCGGCTTGCAGAAGACCCCTTACACCATAGATTCATCAATAAATTCCTAAGCCTGTGTGCTCATTTTGGGCCTACCAATGCCAACATACATTGGAAATCTTATTTCACTGGTCATTCATACATATCCTCTCACAGTTATACCACAAAAGTTGACATAGCACATAAACACCAACAAAACAACGCCCACATTCCAGAGAAGGCATTGAATGCTTACCATATTTTTTGTTTTCCAGAGTTTTATATAGTGCAAACTTGTCCCGAAGGTATCAGGTATCACAGCGCTTTACTTTAGCACCAGTTGCGTTACACAAGGACACATTTGTTTTTGTTAGGCACAGGGAGATAAAGGGATTTTCCCAGAATCACAGGGTGTTAAGCGTCATTGCCGAGACTCGAACTGAGTTCCCAAGATTTGAAGTGAACCGCCCTAGCCGTTCGATCACATCCTTTCCCCTATAAAGGAAAATATAAACTCAAGAACATAAAAATACTTTTTTTTGTGGATTTCTCCTTCCCCAGTCTTATATTATTTAACACAAAACAAAAAAAGTACATAAATTACATAAATGTAAATAGTAACTTAAGACCACATGAATGTACTTAAACTCTCACATAAATGACATAACTATTCTATACATATATAAATACAAGTACATTTTCTTACATTGTTTGACAAAAACAAGGAAAAGACATTCATAAGTGTCAAACGTTCACATGTCATAATAATTGAAGGAAAACAACTACTAATTCCAAGTGTCCCATATGTAGTGGAATTTATTTTTGCACTACTGCATTCCTTTCATGTGGGGTCTATATTGTTATCCTCCAATGTGTGACCCTTCAGATATCAGGGTATTGCACAAACTAATTTACGTGTTCATAGAGTTGGAGGGTGAAAAAACGTCTCAATTAGACCCACGGACATTTATTATCCTCATATGGACACCATGTGCTCTCAAATCCTTATCTACGCTGATGCATTTCGACCTTCTAAGTGGACCGTGTGCTTTATTGAAATTCTTCCTCAAGGCTTTATGATGGTGGGGATATGTATCTGTGATTGTCAGTAGATACTACTTCAAAGATGATCGCATACTGCAGGTGGTATTGCCATCTGTTCAATTTAAGAGAGGCTTGTGTCCTCCTACTCAGGGCTTGTTTCCTCCTAGGGGAAGGTTTCCCCTAGGTGGAAGAGGTGCCCATGTATTTGAAGTGAATCAACGCCCAGTGCTAGTCAGTTCGTTCAGTACTTGTATGGTCACCGTTACTGGGGAGCCCAAATTTTGGGCTATGGCTGCTCTCACAGTTGCAGTCTTTCGTTTGTCGGCCTCCATTCATCTGGTTCTGTGTGAATCCCTTAAAACACTTTTAACCTATAATTTCTGATTAGAAAGAAGTAGCTACACCATGTTTCATATGCTTGGAATGTTAATGATGAATCCTCTTTAATGTTAAAGTTGGATTTAATATTACTATTTTAGAAATGCCACTTTGAGAAAGTGGGCTTTTCTCTCCTCTTACTGCTATGTGTGCCTACAGCCTATCTCCAATACACATCTGGGATGGGTGACTGCTACACTTCGTGCATTCCTTTTAGAAAGCCACAAACACTTGAACGGTAGGTGTGACAGAGAACTCAACTGCATTCTGATAGTTCTTCCTGGGCAGGAAGAGAGGGGGCAGCTAACACTTACAACTGAATAGGCAGTGTCCTGATTCTCACAAAAAGGTTGGATTACCCCCTACTGAAAGTCTGAAGTCAAAGCTGGGAAGAAAGGGCCGGTGTGCACTTCAAAGATCATTATTTGATGTCTCCCCACTTCAAAGGCACAACTGGGTATATGTACTGGGGTTCTGACCCTACTAAGATAGTACACTTTTGAACCTATGAAGAACTCTGCCAGGAGTAAAGACTGCTGCGCTACAAGGTTTGCCACTCTGCTTGACTGCTGCTCTGGAACAACTACTTTTCTGCTTTGCTGTGCTGCCTTGCTTTCTGCTGATCTCTGGCCTCCTGAGGAAAAGGAGTGGACCTGTCTCACTTGAAATCAGAGTGACTCCAAGGGCTTGCTGGTTTGCCCTCCGTTCTGATGTCTCTAGGCCATCAAAGATTTTTTTCAACCCTGCAACAGCACCTAGACAATGCACTGCCAAAGGTGCCTATCCAGTCCTGAGCCCTTGAAATGTGGTTCCGCTGTGCTGATCCATCAAAATCGACGCATTGATGACTTTGCCCCGATTGGACCTGATGCATCATCCTTCGTTGCTGATGCGGCTGTCACTTGACGACATCGCTTTGATGGACTGAGCAGTTCAACAACGATGAACTGCATGGCTCAACAATAATACATTGCCTGCATCGTAAAGGGGTTTGCCAATGAAGCATTTATCGACTGTACAAATCGGAACCAACACATTGCCTCCATCCATGGGATCGACGACGACGCCTTGCCTCCTCTGCTTCCCGCATCAAGTCTTCAACGCTTCCTCCATCCAAGGTACTTTTTCAGTGAGACCTGTGTGAGTCCTGTAGCCGACCTGCTCTCCATCGTGGTCAGCCTGTCCTTGGATTGTCTTCCTTCACTCCCGCTTGTATGATCAGACCATAAAGCAGTAATTTTCTCACTCCTTGTTTAAAACCCTCAGTTAGGGATTCGGAAACACAAACATCTGAAAAGGGTTCAACCCTGGAACAGGCTTGTTATTGAGGATCTTAGCACCTCCCTGTCTCAGAGCCCCATGGTTTTCTTGGAGAACCCGTGTGAGACAGCTGCCACTTTTGAGGTCTGGCTAAGGAGCTCAATAGACCAGGTGCTTCTGGTCAAATCCTCCATTTGACACAGATCAAGGCACTCTGAACCATGGTTTCCAGAGCAACTTAGACTGGAAAGACAAAAGTGTTGCCGTTTGGAAAGGAAGTTGAGACTTTCCAACGATACTAACAACAAGTTGGTCTATAAACAAGCCCTACTTGATTATAAAAAGTTAGTATACTAGGAGAAAGCTTCCTATTTTACCACATCCATAATAACCGCTAAAAACTCATCAAAGCAACTCTTTTCCATGGTGAAAAATCTAGCCAAATGCCCTGAGGTGACCATCTTACCATTAAACCAAACATTCTGTAACTCCCTGGCCACGTTCTTTGAAGACAAAGTGAAAGCAGTCTATAGCGGGTTCTTACGGAGTGCTGCTCCAGGTAGACCGCTATCTTTAGGGACACCTGGTGCTGTCACAGTGGAAATGGAAATCTCTCCGTTATCCGCTGATAGTAGTGACCCTCATAAACTTCTTTCCTTTCCTTTACTAACAACGGAGGAGGTCATTAATCTCTTGATGTCCACCAAATCTGGGTCGCCAACTAGATCCATGTCCACCCAAAATCTTTCATCTCCTGCCAGAGGTTTTTTGCCTCACATTTGACTTCTATCTTCATTCAAATGTTTCTCTCCGGGATTTTTCCGGCTAACTGGAAATTGTCGCCTGTTCTCCCCCTTTTAAAGAAAGCCATTCTGGATGGAGCGGACCCTGATAATTATCAACCAATTTCCAGACTCCCCTTGCCCGCAAAGATGGTGGAGAAAGCCATGAATAGTGTTATTTCTAATTATATGGAAAAGCATGCCTGTCTAGACACTTCCCAGTTTGGTTTTAGAAAGCAACACAGTACTGAACTGGCATTGATGTCAGCTTCTGAAATGATTAGGCAGACCGTTGATGCAGGAGGCAATGCAGCACTTGTGCTGCTTGACCTCTCTGCGGCATTTGATACGCTTAATCACCAGAAACTATTGCAAGTCCTGGAGGGGACTGGTATTAAAGGAAAAGCGCTTGCTCTACTAAAATTAATCTTGTCAGGTAGGGAACATTTTGTGGCTCTTGCTGAGTACAAGTCGTTGAATTTCACACTGGGATCGCATCATACCACACTTTGACGAGCGGAAGCAACTTTTTAATCGAGATTTTGATTATCCGATTAGCGAGACCTATCCTGCATAATTATATGCGTGTCTCTAAAGTTCCGACATCATCGTATTTGTACACCTACTATCTACACGCTCTGCCGTACTCAAGCATTTATCAGAATATCAACTGACATATTGAGAGTCACAAGTTTTATTCCCTCTCGCTAACTATACCTTTGGAAGAAGCATTACAGTATGACTTAGGAACATCATTTTTCAGACCCACGAGGTTGAAATCAAATAAAAACATCCCCTTCCTTACTAAGAATCATCGAATAAACAAAGAATAAAGGATCCATACACCTAACAGGAAGAAATCATACCCCTGGTCGATATTGTCCCCATATACACATGTCATTGATCCACCTTTGTTACCCACATAAATCTGTTGTGGCTACTCCTGACGAAGGCACTCTGTGCCGAAACGCGCGTCGTGAAGATATTTTATGTTCTGCCACTACATGTAATTGATATCATTGAACTGTATTATTGTAAATTTTAATTTTACTGTATATTATCATTTCACTATATGTGATGTTTTTATCTTCTCCCCCTTTTTTAATTAAAATTGTGAACTACATTATTTGTCTGCTCTACTATTTCTGTGCTTATTAATTTGAACTATTAGTTGTATATGCTTGCCTGGGAACTATATTTTCCATTGGGTTGAATTTCACACTGCCATGTAGAGTACCACAGGGCTCGTCTTTGAGCCCTACCCTTTTTAATATCTATGTTGCCCCACTGGCAAGGCTAATTAGAGCCTTGGGTTTCTCTGCTATTTTGTATGCAGGTGATACCCAGATTGTGGTTTCAGTGACAGGCTCTCCAGACGAAACATCAACACAGTTCCTCACCTGGCTTTGCCAGGTGGGGGACTGGATGTCCGCTAATTGTCTGAAGCTGAATGCTAGTAAGACGGAAGTCTTACTTTTTGGCATCCATACTAACTTCTGGGCCCTCGCTCTATGGCCCTCAGAGTTTGGTCGCTTCCCAATCCAAAAAACAATGTCAAAAACGTGGATGTTACGTTTGACTCTATGCTCTCCTTTGAAGGCCATGTTAATCAGGTCACTTCCGTCGCCTTCTATACTTTAAAAATATTAAGAAGGTTTCTTCCATTAATTCCAGTTGACTTGAGGAAATTAGTGGTTTTGGCACTTGTTTTATCCAGAGCCGACTATTGTAACAGGCTCTTTATGAACCTCTGCAAAAATTGCCTCAATAAGTTGCAGATTGTGCAAAATGCTGCAGCGCGTCAATTGTTGAATATCCCAAAACATAAATCGGCCTCTATGGCGCTCAAAAAGCTTCACCGGTTACCAGTGAAAAGGCGGATAGAGTTGAAGCTCTCTGCATTGTGTTCAAAGCCACTTACAATACTGGGCCAACATTTTTTTTTTAAAGAATTTGCAGCCTTATGTTCCTGCCCGCCAGCTCCGCTCAGCACGCTTTCACAACTTGGTACTTCCCAGGTTTAAAAAGTGCGCCTGGGGGGAAGAAGCTTTCCGGTCAGTACGACCAGACTTTGGAACACACTTCCGATGCGGCTTAAGGAAGAAACTCACTTGTTGCCATTTAGGAAGGCATTAAAGACGTGACTTTTTAATCTTTGAGGCTGTCTCTACTGGTCTTGTCTGTTTTGTGCTGAGCTAGTGCCATGATACCTTTGGGTGGATGTTTTGCGATCTATAAGTCTCCTTTTCATTTCATTTCATTACCCCCAGTCTAGCATGACCAGATGTCCCCAGCTGGCGCTTTATGACTCTAAGCACTATGATTTGATTTAATCATTAAAAATTCATAACTCCAGTTATTGGATGTTTGTTATTTTGGTCTTGTTTTTCTAACTCTATGTAGAGTATTTTTGTGTTTTTTTGTGTGTTATTTGGTGCGTGTGTTGCACTAATACTTTACACATTGCCTCTTTAGAAAAGCCTGACTACTCTGTGCCAAGCTATCAGAGGGGGAGCACAGGCTTTAATTTTGTATCTAGCTTACGCTGACTAGAGTGGTGGTTCCTGATTGTACAGGGTGCATACTCTGACAACCAGAAGCCCCATTTCTAACAGCAGAGTTACATGAATACTCTGTGCGTTCCGCAATTGGGGAAAAATGGCACATTGCATTGATTTGTAGCACCAAGGGCTTGTGCCACACTGCAAAATCAGTGTGAAATGCACCACATAACACCAGAGGGTGCTGCCTCTATGCTGCCACTCGAGTAGATTTTCTACTCGAGCGGCAGGTTTCTCACCGTAAAAGGTCACCACTGCCGGCAAGCGCCTGCATTGAGAAAATACTGCCTGGTGACATCCTAGTGCCCAAAAATCATGCTAGGGCACGCCAGTTTTCACACAACAACTTACCATTAGTGAGATGGGCTCAAGAAAAAACACTGCAATGCAGTGGTTGAATGTGTTTTGCCAGGACTGTGTGTTACAAGCATACCACGGAGTAGGCAAAACTGTGAGAACTAAGCCCATGGAGCAAAATGTATTGCCCACCCCTAATTTTAATGTGGAAGTTCAAACAAAAGAATTGTAAGTTTGGAAATATAAAATTCATTAATGTCCGCTTCACAGATCCCTGGTAAGTTCACAGCATTGGTTGGTATACCATGACACCGTGACAAACCTTTGCTTGCTTCCAAGCTACCTGTTGAGTTGACAATCAATGTTTTAGCTTATCATTATCACCCTTGATAACATTTTTTGTGGAGTCCTTATCGTATTAACTTGATTCAAATATTTATTTCTATTTTTTCAGTACATTTATTTTCACAAGGAATAGTACAGATAAGTAGAGTCAAACAAGAGCAAAATATATAATACTATTGGTCATAGAAGTTAAATATGTGGTTTCCCTGATACATTTATAAATATATTTGAAATAAAAATCAAGTTTAATAGGGTGAAATTGTGATGTGTGATAAGCATCATTTTTATATAAAAAGAAGGGTGCATATAGCCTGAAATATTTAGATTGCCCCAATTAACTCTTCGAAAAATACTTTTAAAAAATTCACATTTTAAAAAAAAGTATCCAGACCATTTTTTACAAAAAGTTGCACCTACTTTTGCAAAGTGCTTTTCATATTAAATCAATAGTCCATAATTGTGAGTGCTTGTTTGGGCTTCTATTTTGCTGTGAAAACACACTTTTAAAGCAAAACTTTACTTTCTCTGAATACAAAAACAAACATCCAGATGCTCTCAGAGTTTTCTCCCTGTATGTGGGTGCACAGCTTTTTTATACATGTATTGCCCATGGGACAGTGGCAAAGAAAATGAGAGGTGGTTGTACCGTTCCCAATACAGCAAATCGACTGCCAATATGACCCGCCAGTCATGTGGTGGACAGACCATTGGGTCGGGGGTTATTGTAGATGGAGTTTCCCATAACTCTGTATAGGGTGAGGTTTGTAATGTTTACAATGCTCCTCTCACTACGCCAAAATGTTCCCCTGAGCCTAAATTCTTATAGATGTTGAAAAAGTCAGTGCAATTTGCCTTACAGCTTCCAGATTCTCTAAGAAAGTTTTGAAGATCCAAAATTATTTCCAGACAGAGCTCTCAGCCTATCCAGTACAGTCACTTAGCATATTTAATTTACTTATTAGTCCATGGTAATGTGCACTGCATGAGCCCAGTGCCTGTAATTTAAATGCTACTAGTGGGCCTGAGGCACTGATTGGACCCTTCACTTAGGCATCCCCTTAACCATGTCTCAGGCCTACCACTGCAGAGTCTGTGTGTGCAGTTAAACTGCCATTTTGACCTGGCAAGAAAACCTCATCAGACTTAAATCTTCCCTTTTTATACATATAAGTCACCCCTAAGGTAGGCCCTGTATAACCCACAGGGCAGGGTGCAATTTACTTCAAAGGCAGGGCATGGACTTTTACATTTTAGATATATTGGTAGTGAAAACTCCCAATTTTGTTTTTTCACTACTGCTAGGCCTATCTCTTCCAAAGAATAACACTGGGATTACCTTATTACATCTTATAAGCGTAATTCACAATTGTGAAGAAATAGACTTTTCAAGTTTGGTGTCACTGGATTCACAATTTAAAATCACAACTTATGGTGAAGTTGGATTTTAAATGACAGTTTAGAAAATGCCACTTTTGGAAAGTTTGCATTTACATACGTTGGCGTCTTTGCCTGCCACGTGTCTCTGTTCAGATTGGGCTGGGTGACTGCTGGGCTTTGTATATTTCCTCTAGAAAGCCATGCACAAAGGGAACTGAGGTGTTGTAGGAAGGTGGAATCTGACTATATGGTTGCCCCCACTTTTTTCCTGGTGTTTGAATGGTTTTTGACTAGTCTGGCTGGGATCCTGCTATCCAGGACCCCGGCCTATCTGCTTACTCCCTTAAATGATTGGTGTGCATATTAGATGCACTAGTGATTGGATACTGTGGTACCTTATGAGCCCCTAGTATATGGTACCTTAGGTACCTAGGGCATTGGTGCTTCACAGGCCTACCAGGGGCTGCAGCATGTATTATGCCACCCCTGGGAAGCACTCACAATCAGACACCACAGGCCTGCTACTGCAGCCTGTGTGAGGTAGTGTTAGCACTCCTCACTGAGGTATAGGTTCCTATATCCCACTATACACACACATATAAACCTATCAGTCACCCCTATGGTAGGCCCTATCAATCCCAAGGGCAGGGTGCGTGGTTTACTATGTGAGGGGGTGCTTCTGCCTGAGCAGGACCCCTCTGCAGCTGGCAGAGTCTATTCTCTGCTGCTGTTTGTGGATGCGGTTAAACCATATACTCTTAAGTGCATTATAACCTCGCGGTAAATGCTAACTTTGGAATGACTGCATCAAAACATGTCGTGTTTGGTGTCAAACAACTTGGAATCCTACCCCCACACCAGTAACTGGTGTGGGAGTAGGATCCCACCCTTCTAGAGGGGACGACATGTACACACTGTACTAACCGGTAGAAATCTTCTAAGGCCCTGGCATCACAAAATGGATGCCACCAGCACAGACACCGGGCTGCCCTCCTGCTGCTGACCGAAACTCGCAGTGGAGGGAGCCCAACAAAGGGTTTCCTGTCACAGGGAGGTGTCACCACCTCCCAGACAGGATTTAGTGTATTGGAGCTGGGTGGGTGCACTCTTAGAGTGCTTTGAAGTCCTGCATTGGGGGAGCAGTAGGCTCCTCTGTGCATATGCCAGCTCAAACCGGTTCAGGGGCTGCTTGCCCCTGTCCTGGCGCGAAACTGGACAAAGGGAAGTGGGTGTAACCACCCACTACCCTGGCCCTCCTAGAGGAGTGGCCATAGAGCTAGTCCCTCCCATCTTTTCACTATAGGATACCACACATTGCCAATGCAATTTAGATTACACCTGGACGACGCTCTACGAAGAAGAATCCTGGCCCTTCAACTTTCTACTATCTTTAGAAGACCGAAGGATCTCCCTTGGAGTCAAGGAGTGACTCCCCTGCTTGGCAGGCACCAAAACTACTGAACTACGGTTGCAAACTTTACCGCTCCCCCTGAAGCAGATTTCCTGACCTCTCGTTGGCCATTTTGAGTCCCCAGCGAAGCTGTGGCATCTGGACCCCACGAGTGACGAGGAACGGCAATACCAGGGAACCGTGCACTGATTTTGAGTGCAAGCCCTAAACTACGTCCAACAAAGTTGTGCTTTGGACCATTTGTTGTCCAAGTCCTGAGCAGGTCTGGTACTGAATTTCAGCGGCCTACCCCATCCCGAGTGACCGTGGGCTGTTGTTAAACTGTTCCTGCAAAGGCGTCTTTGCGGTTGCTTGCCCGTTGGCTAGTAGCCCTCCAGAAGACTTTCACATCCACTTCAAGGGCTCGCCTGGTTGCTCTAGGCCTGCCCTCACTTACCCTTGCTGGGTAAGTCCATCAGACCTTGCTGGTCTGATCCATTGACAATCTTCCATCCACAAGAGACTTGCAGTTGCCAAGGTTTGTTGACTCTGATCCGAGTGCCGACACCGGCAACAGCTGCAGACGTCGTGGGACCTCCGGAATCCAGCTGCTGGTCTTCATTGATCCCTCCTTGTCCACGTGAGTGAAGAGACAAAACGACATCAGCAACCTGAAGAGACGCTACAGCTGTGGTCATCTATCCTGCTGGCCACCAGTCACTGGCAAGTGACTTTGAACTCTGTCCCCTCAATTTCTAGGTCTCCTGCAACTCCAATCCATCCTCGGATTCAAGCGGACACTTCTCTCGATGACACAAACAGCAAGACTTCCTCGATCTCCATTGAAAACAGCATCGCGACCCGACACCAAAGGACACCTATGCACCCGGCTTCCCTGGGTGAGGTAACTCTGGCATTACGGTGCCCAGAAGTACTTACCCTGTAAGTTGTTTGCTTGTTGTCCACTCCGAAGTGCCCTAGAACGGTAAAATACAAACCGCGACATTTGCCATTGAAACGCATTGAAACCCGCGTGTGTGTTTAGACACTGCACGCGTCTCCTGTGGGCTGATTACTTACCTGCTAACACTGCAGAAGTGAAGCCCCAGCGATTCCCAGGGCCCTAGGCCTCTTCATATTGCAAGTCGAGTTTGTTAAACCACTATTTTAGTATATGGTCTCGTACGCCCCTAGGGCTACAACCATATTTGTGCTTAATTTATTGAGAACTGTTGATCTTTTGAATGTTTACCTGGCTCTAATCTCATAAAGAGATTAGTAGAGTATATTTAGAAATAAATACATATATATTTGATATATATACCTGTGTGGTGTCTTTTCATTTGGTAATTCAAGAGATTATAAGGTAAAACAAGCTGCTTTACATTCCTCTGAGACTTAGCCTGAAGGCTGCTCTCCACAGCTACCACTAGGATAGCTTTCTTTAAAAGGTTGTCTTTAAACCTATCTACCAAGAGTCGAATTGGACTGGTGCAAGGTGGCCACTATAACTAGTGACCAGCATATGCCAGGCCAACTTCTCACATTGGTGGGCAGCGTGTGGGATTCCAGCTTGCCATTGTTTTACAAGAAAATCTCTATTTGAATTACTAACTGAAAACCACTTAAGGTACTCAAGGTACAAATAAAGTCAAGCTAGTATCAATAAGTTCTACTGAACTTAGAGCTGTTTGTGAAGGGATAAGCACACCCTTGCTACAGCTCAAGCTAGGTCCAGTAGGCCTCCACTAGTGTAGGTAGTACAACACTGCACAACACTAGTATGCCTCACCAGGGTGGAGCCAGTAGGTCCACCCTATCTCAGTACAAAGATATAGCCTACACTGAACTGAAGGCCTTATGCTTTGAAAGAAATCTGAGGGTGGGCAGGAGTCCCTCATCACAACACCTGATAGATCTGTTAGAAGCAGATGACCTGAAACAAGCTCTAGGAGCTAGTGGGTCTGCATCAGGGGGTGGGTCACACATAGTCTCTGGGTCTGATGATGAAAATCAAGATGACCTGGACTCTGTGAGTGGAGGGCCAGACCCAGAAGGGTCTGAAGAGAATAGAGGAAATCTCCCTAAGAGAGCTGACAGAGTGGGAGACAGGCCTAGGTCCCTCTCAAGGGACTCTGACAGGTCATATCACTCTGGAAGAGAATCTATTCCACAGAGGAACTCCAACTTTCCCAGGGAGACCTCCTCTGACAGAAGGTTCAAGATGCTCCAGTATGAGGAAGCTAGGCTTGCCCTCAGAACCAAGCATGCTTGGCCTTAGAGAGTGAAGCCTTCGAGCTCCAAAGAGCTTCAAAGAAGGAGGGGTTAGATGCCCCTGGTGGCAGCAACAGTGTCCCTAGAGGCAGAGATTACATGCCAGATCATAGGAACCTGTCCAAGGTTGTTCCTCCCTACCAGAGTGGGGATGATATCCACAAATGGATAACTGCTATGGAGAGGGCCTGTAAAGTTCAACAGGTCCCCCAGAAACAGTGGGCAGCAATCTTGTGGCTCTCCTTTTCAGATAAAGGTAGAGACAAGCTCCTCACTGTTAGAGAAGAGGATGCTAATGATTATGAATACCTGAAGAGTGCATTAATAGATAGGTTTGGCTTAACCACTGAACAGTACAGGTTCAAGTTCAGAGACACCCAGAAAGCACAGACTCAGGATTGGGTGGACTTTGTAGATTGTGCTTCCAAGGCTCTGGAGGGTTGGATAGTTGGCAGTAGAGTCACTGACTTTAAAGGATTGTATAATTTGATTATGAGAGACCAGATCCTTAATAATTGTCAAAACCAACTCTTACACCAGTACCTGGTGGACTCTGATCTGACCTCTCCCCAAGAATTGGGAAAGAAGACAGACAAATGGGTCAGAACCAGGGTTAGGCCCAAGAACCAAGGTGGTGACCAGAAGAAAGATTCCACTAAGCCCAAAGAGAAAGGTGGGGGTAATAAAACAGAAAAGTCCTCTGAAGGGCCCCAAAAACCCAGTTCTGGGGGTGGGTCCCAAAATCCTTCCTCTTCCAATAAGAAACCATATTGCCATGTGTGCAAGCAACCTGGACACTGGAAAACTGACTCCAGCTGCCCAAAGAATGGCAATAAAGAAAATGTTCCTCCCTCTGCAGCTCCAACACCTCCTGTTACTACCAGTAGTAATCCCCCAGGTGGTGGGAGTGCACCCAAAAAGTTAGTTGGGCTTTCTTGGGGAACTCAGGTGGACTCTGGCCTAACCAGGTCCCCTACACAAGCAGCTCTAGTCTGTGATGGTGGCATGGGGTTTGCCAACTTTACCATGAGTCCCAATACCTTGGGCAGGTACAGACAAGAGCCAATGATCAATGGTCAGAAGGCTGTGGCCTACAGGGACACAGGGGCTAGTGTCACCATGGTGACAAAGAGACTAGTGCCCCTAGAACAGCTTTTACCTGAGTTTAGCTACCAGGTGACCAATATTGATGGAATTAGGACAGACCATCCCATGGCAGTGGTAAATCTCAGCTGGGGAGGGGTCACTGGCCCAAAGAGAGTGGCAGTGTCCCCAACCTTGCCTGTGGATTGTCTACTGGGGAATGATCTGGAAATCTCAGCCTGGGCTGAGGTAAACCACAATGCCCATTTAAGAATGTTAGGCATCCCTGAGAGAGTGGATGAGACCCTGAGGGCCTCACCTCCACCCCAGGAGAAATTAAGGGGAGTGAAGCTTGAAACTATGGATCACTCCACACAAACAGAGAGCATAGGGGGTGAGGAACAGTCCTCCCCCCCACCAGACTAAAGGTAAGGGTCAGCTTTCTAAGGGAACTGACCCTGCCCCTTGTGAAGTAACTGCCCCAGAAGTGGTCAGGCCTGTCCTGGCCACAACTCTGATTCTCACAGGTGTGTCTTGATGGGCCGTCCCGGTAGATGGGAGGGAGGATCTAGGTACAGCTCAAACTAACACCTGAATAGGCTGTGTCCTGTCCATACACAAACGGCTGCATAATTCCTGTACTGAGTCTGGAGCCATGGCAGGAAAGGAGGACTTATGTGCACTTCAAAGCTTTCTTTGAAGTCCCCCCCCGACTTGAAAGGCACAACTCGGTATAAGTTCTGGACCTCTGACACCATGGCTTTAGAACACGTCTGGGCATTTGACCACTCTGCCAGGAAGAACTGCTGTGCTGCTGAAAAGACTGCCACACTGCTGGACTGCTGCTTTACTGGACTCCTGCCTTGCTGAGCTACCCTGCTTCCTGCTGTTCCCCTGCCTGGGTGAGAAGGACTGAACCTCTATCACTGAAACCCAGAGTGACACCAAGGGCTTTGCTGGCTTGCCTCCTGTTCTAAGTCTCAGGGAATTCAAGGACTTCAACTCATCTACAGCACCTGGACTTTGCTAGCTGCAGGTCTTGCCCTGCCAAGTGGTACCAGCCAGTCCTGGGCGCTTGGATCTCTAATCCCCCCGGATTGCCACCTGCACTATGAAACACAGAGTGGCTTTGAAGTAGCCACTCTGTTTTTCACTTGAATGCGCTGCCCTGGAGGCAAAGCAAGTTTGTGACTGCCCTGGTCGCAGCGCATTCATCCTAATTATGCGCATTTTTCTTGTTTGCTATGGGTGTACCTTTCAAAAGGTGCACCCAGCAAACACAGGGAAAATTTGCCGTAAGTATGATACGGCCCCATGAGGCCCTAAACACCCGCCCCACTTTCCCCCACCCTCGAGCGCTTCACCAGCAGCCCTGTACAAAAAACCGAGTGCAATTTTCACACCAGGGACTGAGAAATCTGTTTTTGTCTTTGGTGCTTATGTACCATGCTTGTAGCAATTGTGTCCTGAACCTAAGGGGTATCACTGTCTTTACCTCGCCCCAGGCAAGCCTTTGAAACAACCCTTGGGATGGGGCAGTGCTCTGGAGAGTTATCAAGTGAGAAAGGGCCCACATTGAGCTCACAATTCATAGCTGTTGCCCCGTGGAAGTAAACTAGTTCTCCTGAGCATATTGCACTCCTCATTGTACTGAGCCTGTGGAACCAAGGGCTGCTAGGGCGTCTTGTGAGGCATAAGTCTGCCCGAGCTCAGAGCACGCCCTAATGTGCAGCTGCTGTTTTCCCTTTCTTTGCACATGCCTTTATCTAAAGTCCTAAAGAGGAGGAAATGGCTGTGAAACAGAAGTGAGACAACTCCTTAACTAGCATCAACTAAGTTGAATCCAAGTGAGCTGAAAACAAGCCAAGCAGTGTACAAAGCCCATTGTCTAGTGTACGTGGGTTCACCAAGAAAGACAGGGACACATGCAGAAAAAAGGTGACGGAGTGGGCGCTTTGAAGAGAAAAACAAAGAGAAATGTTTTGGGGTTTGGTGGCAGTATCAAAGGGAACCTGCTGCAAACTGCAACTCTCTGCATGAGCCAAAGGGGCTTGATAAAAAATGTCATATTTGGCTCTTGGTGCCCCAAAAGGCAGACATCCATACCATAGAAGCCTTATGGTTCTGTTGTGGGGCGATCCAGGAGCAGCTCCCAGAAATCTTTTGGAGCTTCTGTAACTTTTTGTTTAAAAAAAAGCAGTTCCAAGTCTCCTAGGTCACTACAAGAGTGCCCCCCAGAGAGTTGCAAACAGGATCCAAGCACATGTGGAGCTGGAATGTTTGTTCAGAAGCCATGGGGCAAGATCTGATTTTCTTTTCTGCCACCTTGTTAAATATAGGAGAAAAACTTAGACACTGTATTTCTTGAGTGTTGAAATTTTTATTATTTTTACGCATTTTTGTAGTTCCAGAAATTTTATATTATCCGGGTATGATGGCTCAATGGACTAATGCATCCACTGCAGGGGCCTGTGTTCGACCTCATGGTCACAGATTCAAATCCCGGCGGGTCCACTCAGCCTTTCATCCATTTGAGGTCGATAAAATGAGTACCATTGAGTTGGGTAAAAATAACCATCGGTTATTCAGCGCCAAGAGACCAATCGGTGAAAGTGCGCTTTACAAATACACATGTTATTTTCTTTAGGCAAGGTCATGCTATCTTGAAAGTGCTTCAATATTAAAGCCATTTTATTCTGCATATGATTTTTATGGTGACACTCTGACAAAGCCAGTATTCCTGACCTTTAATCATGCATTTCTGATGCTGTGCTGTGTTGTTGAGACATGAGGGATGAGGGACGGGGTTAGGAGTTAGGGCTTGATGGTGTGTAGACTATTAAATGTGTCACTATTGCAGAGGCTCAGGCTAAACTAAGGGGCTAACCTGACCTGTGGGAATTATATTTAGTATGTGCTCCTTGTTGGTTATGAGGCCCTTTAGAGGGCATCAACCGCCCATATAACAGAGTTGTGAGTCTAGCCCACAGTAACTGCCACGAGTAAGCCTGGCCTGCTGTATCTTGTTACACTGAAAGAGGTTCTTGGATCTCGCTTACAGGGTATTCAGTACAGGGGCTCCAGGACACCATAGAAGACATGCCACAGGTATTACAACTGGGGCCCAGTTCACCTGATGATCCTGGGCCTCTACGACCTGGATTACTTAGTGTCATTTCAAAATCCCATTAACCGTGCCACTTTGTAGGGTCCTGCTTCCATGGTGCTGGGTTTTCTTAAAGGAGATTATTGCTAGGTGTGCTTTGCTACTCAGAAGTGTGATTATTTGCTGAGCTCAAAAAGTCAAAAAGCACACATCTCTTTACCATAATTATTTCAAGTCTTCCTCAATGTTTTCCTCTCACACCTCCATTGCTGCCTCACTGCCAAATATATATGTTTAGAAAATAACTTAAAACACCTATTTCACATGTCTCAATAAAACTATTTTCAAATCATACAACATGGCTTTCAGGCAAAAAATACGTTTTTATAAATGAAATTACATCGGTGTTATACATACATATTCCTCTCTTTGCATGTTCCCAGAAGTAATACTAGCCTCTTTCTCTGACAAATGTATCTCTCTCGAGTAAGTGCACCTATTAAATGTGCCTTTCTATTCTCAATTCAACAAATTCACTGCGGTTTTTGTGGTGAATAATGTGTCCGTCTTTACAATACCCACACATTTTTTCTCCTCAGTGTTGTCACTGGTGAACACTGTACAGAGGCTTGTCTACTTTTTCTTTATTTTACAATCCCTTAAGTTAATGTCTCAATTTATGAAAATGTGCTATGCTCAAAATAACTATTGATCTGCCACAAAAGTGGGGTATGTGGTATTTATGCTAATGAGTTTTCCTGTGACTTTATATAACAGTACAGAATAGATCATTGTTTCAAATTCCTTGTATCATATATTTAATTTGAAGTTTTTGACTTCAGGATGTGAAACTTTAATTTGTTTATATATATATATATATATATATATATATATATATATATATATATATATATATATATATATATATATATATATATGAGGTTATCTTTTATTATGAAGTACAAGCAAGAGTTTTACTTCTATGCGCATACTGGGTCAAAAAATATGAAAATATTGCAGGTGTGATCTAGAAAGGATACGAACACTAATTTGATGAGGCAAAGATTATTGAGAAAATGGGTGTACATTTTAGTTATGTAGTTAGCTTTTAACCTAGAAACAGTACTTAAATTGCAAATAATTAAGATCTAGCGTCCTTGCCTGGACACCACGGAAGCTTGTACCACCCATTGTGCTACTAATGACAAATCAGGCGTTTGTACATTGAAGGGCGCCACCCCAGTGGATAAGATGCTAGGTGGCAAAACCGGAAGTGCGTAGCGTAGGGAGGAAGGAAGGCAGGGTGACCCCGGAAGTGATTTGGCTTGGGCGCGAGGCTTGAAAAGCCAGCGAGCTTGAAGACGCCCCCTCTTTGTCCACTCGCCTGCCGGAGTCGGAGGTCGCATTGCAAGTTCCCGCTAGGACCACGGGCGTCATCATCGGAAGTCGAGGAGTCCAGGCGGCTTAAGGGCAGGTGAGCGGGCCTCACAGTGTGCGCTTGTAAGGTTTTATACTTTAATTTAAATTTAGCGCGGGGCGCCGCAAGCTCTGAAGCCTAGCGCCGGGGGAATGCCTGAAGGCATGGTGTGCATAGGCCGAGGGACGGGCACGATCGGAGAAGCGGAGCATCCTTATTACGTTAAGGCTATCCGCGCGAGAATGGAAGGGACATGTTCCGTATGCGATTGAAGTGTTAATGTTGGCGTAGACCAGGAGCTATAGCGCAATGGTAAGTCGGGTGCCTTTCGTTATCAAGGCATCACAGGACAATGGTTCGAGTCCCGCAAACGCTGTAAAATGTCATAAGTTGAAAAATTAAAACTCGGCGGCATCAGTCGCTTACCCGTTGTTATCTAGGCACGGCGCCGTTAATAACTACTGCGAAGGGATCCCAGCACTATTTCCCTCCGCTATCCCTTTAGCGGAGGTGACGGTTAGCTTGGTTGGTAGTGCTTGGTGCTGTTAACGCCGTGGTCGAGGGTTCGATCCCCGTGTTGGCCTGTATCTCCCTCTGGGTGTCTCCAGTCTTCTCAACATATGGGGGGAAACACTTATTAAAGATGCAGTTCGGCGGCTCCGCTGCCGCCCCTGATGCAAGGAGACAGGACTCAGGCCTCGGGGGCGCTTCCACATCCGGTAATGGGCATGAACGTTGGGCGTGAATGCGGTGCTATGCAGCTTTGCGCAGTGTCAGTATCGTAGCCAATGAGGTCTAACTGTTTCGTTTTGGGTGGGCAACCGCAGGCTCCAATACCTCCCGGTCGAAGTGGCTCGCCGGATTGGCAGCTCAGCAGGGTCAGTCGCTATGTGGGAATTACTTAGGGGGAGCCTTAATGTCGAGTTTGGCGCGCCAAATTCTAGACGAAGGGAAGAGTGCGCGCGGCAGATAAGAAGGCACGTGTGCTGGCAATCGCTGTTTTGAACCTCATTAAGGCGCGCTGGGTCCATAGCAAATTGGGCGTGGTTTAAAGGGCGGAACTAACTTTTCTATTTCTCATTAAGTGCAGAATGCCGCCAAAAAGGCCAACGAAGGGCAAAGGGGCCCAGCCTAAAAGAGACGATTATCTGGCGTTGACGGAGCTGCTGGAGTTCACGAAGGTAAAAGGAGTCGATTGGGCGCTTAAGACATTAAAGGAAGGGACAGGTACGGATGCCCAGGAGGAAACAGGGCGAAGCAAGCGAGCCCGGCGCACACCCGAAAGATTTAAAGAGGCATCAGGGGGAAAGCGTTCCAGAGTCGGGGATTCTCAGGCAGTACCTTCAGGTGAGAAGGGAGCACTAGATTCAACAGACTTGGTTTCGAACACTGTGCAAGATACCTTGGCCCCTCTCACAGGTACAAGCGGGGGACCCAACACGCAGAATACTGTTACACCGGCGGGTTTGACACCCGTCTCAAATGCGGGAGCACCTGGGGCTCAGATAGCTGCGTCACCAGTGGTTGCACATCCTGGCAGCGGCATCGCGCAGGTTTGGGTTCAGTCTGGGGGGGTAGCACAATCGCCAGGTGTACTGGCAACGACATCGCACGGCCAAGTCCTAAACAATTGCCCAGCGGGCGCAATGGGGCCTGCAGCGGCCTACCCAGGGGTGTTGGGGTCGGTGATTACGGGGCAATTCCCAAGCGGGGTGATGCCAGCGCCACAAGGGCAAACGGCCAGTAATGGCGCAACAGTCTCAGGGCCAACAAGTAACACGATTCAAGGGGCGGTGGGGCCGGTGGTGATGGGGCAGCCTACGCTCCCTTACAGTCCTTTGATCTACGGATCAGCCTCCATGGCTCTATCGCCCTCAGCGGGCATCACATGGCACGTGCCCCTGGAGACCAAAGAGAAGATCCTGAAAGGAGAGTATATCGATGTGTTTGACCTCATTAATGCCGGGGTAATCCCGGGTAAAGCCAGGGTAGGTAAAGAAGGGGAATACAAGCAAAAGAAGGTATGGGTGGAGTGGTCGATAAAAAATTGGATCACAGGTTTTGCTATCTATGCGGCCATCATGGCAGAAAGGTACCCCGCGTTGGCACCCCAGTTGATTAGTTATATTTCCTTGATTCATGGGGCAGCTTCTGAGTTCCCCGGGACGGGTTGGTTACAATATGACACCAAATTCCGTCAAATGAAGGCAGTACACCCTGAGATCGCATGGGACCAACGCGAAATTAATGTGTGGCATACGGTACTCTATTCCATGGTTCTCACGAACAAAGCTAGTTACCCGACTCAGAATCAGTCCTTTTGGAGTGACAGGGGAGCAGGGGATAAGAAACAGGCCTGCTGGCAATACAATAAGAACGAGTGCACCAGGGGCGCAGCATGCAGATACAAGCATTGTTGCTCCTTTTGCGGGGGACCGTCTCACCCAGAAATCAAATGTTTCAAGAAGTCAGGAAGGCCGAGAGAGCAGCCGGCCCAGAATGCGGCCAAAAATCGGCCTCCTCAAACATCCGAGAAACCTGCCAACTCCCATTAAGATTCATGTACTGACACACCTCCTTAGCATGTATGGCAAATTGAAAGATGCGCAGTTTTTACATGAAGGTTTTGTCTATGGTTTCCGCATCCCTTTGTCGGCCACCCCCGCCAATGTTCCTCCTCGCAACCAAAACTCAGTGCTGCAGAACATGGAGGCTGCGGAGCAAAAAATCAGGAAAGAAGTAGCCTTGGGGGGGTGGCGGGACCCTTTAAACAGTTGCCGAAGCCGGACCTTGTATGCTAACCTCTAGGTTTAGTACCTAAAAAAGAGGCAGGGAAATACCGATTGATTCACAATTTGTCCAGTCCCCCTGGTCTATCTGTTAATGACAAGCTTAATCCAGATCTATGTACGGTGCGCTATACAACATTCGACACTGCAATACAGAAGCTACAGGCGCTGGGTCAGGGAGCCTTAATGGCTAAGTCAGATATTGAAGCAGCGTTTCGACTATTGCCTGTACATCCAGAAGATACAAAGTTCTTGGGTTTCACGTTCAAGGGCGAGTTTTTCATTGACCTCTGCATGCCCATGGGGTGCTCAATCGCCTGTGCAGTATTTGAGACGTTCGCCAGGTTCTTAGAGTGGGCAGTGCAGCATTTCCTAACTTCAGTTGCATCTTATGGAGTTGTACATTATCTAGATGACTTCTTGTTTCTGGGCCCCCAGGGGTCGCAGTCTTGCAGAAAGGCCCTGCTGGCCTTCCAGCATTTGACTAAAGCACTGGGCGTGCCGCTGTGCGCAGAGAAGACGGAGGGGCCGACTACTTGTTTAACATTCCTGGGCATAGAAATAGATACTAGAGAAGGGGTGTGTAGGCTTCCAATGTCGAAGGTGACTGCATTCAAGGCGGCCATCGACTCCTGTCTGGGGGCCCGGAAGGTGACACTACACCAATTGCAAGTCCTGGTGGGTCAGCTGAACTTCGCCTTGAGAGTCATACCGATGGGCAGGGCCTTTTCTAGGAACATCGCAAGGGCTATGTCTGGGCTTCGCGCCAAGCACCATCACACTAGGTTGTCGGCAGAGGTAAGGAATGACTTGGCAATTTGGAAAGACTTCTTGGAGAACTTCAATGGGTCAGTGATATGGCAAATGCCGAGTAGTTCCAATGTCGAGTTAGAACTGTTCACCGATGTGGCAAGCAGTGTGGGTTTCGGCGCAGTGTTAGGTCCTAAGTGGTGCATGCAGCATTGGCCAGAGGAATGGGTAAGGCACGGTCTGCCTAGGAATATCACCTTTTTAGAACTGTTTCCAATCATTGTGGCATTGCATTTGTGGGGAGAGATACTGACAAATAGGCGCATTGTGTTCTGGTCTGACAGCATGTCTGTGGTGATGGCAATCAATAATCAGAGAGCGAAATGTGCCTGGGTGCTGCGCCTGTTGAAGGAGCTAGTGTTGCAATGTTTACGGCGCAATGTATTGTTTACTGCCAGACATGTACCGGGAGTAGACAACCTAGCCGCTGACGCCTTGTCCCGTTTTAAGTTGGCAGAGTTCCGCACTCAATGGCCACAAGCAGACAGAGAGATGACGAACTTCCCGGCGGGGCTATGGAAGCTTGGTGCCCCACTGCCTCTGAATTGATAACAGCGTCTCTGGCCCCCAAGACTAAGTGTATGTATGAGAGTTTGTGGCAGGTATATCAGGATTACCTAAAAGGGGTGGGGATAGAGGAGGTGTTCTCACCTACGAGTGTTTTGAGTTTCATAGTACATCAGAAATCCAGTGGGAAGTCGGTAGCAATGATGAAAAGACAATTATCGGCAATGGCTTTCTTTGCCGGCCTAGGGGGGGCCGCAGACCCAACAAAGGATCCTAGGGTGAGGAGAGCTGTGAAGGGCTGGGAACGCCTAACCCCGGGGGTCAAGGACAGTAGGAGACCCATAGATGTAAGCAGGTTGGTAAATATCCTGGAGATACTGCCCAAGATCTGCTTCTCGCCATACGAGACGCAATTATTTAGAGTCGCTTATGCATTAGCCTTTTTTGGGGCATTCAGGATCTCTGAACTGATCCCTGCCTCTAAGACAGACAGGGTAGGGGGCATATGGTGCGAGGACCTAATTCTGTCGGGGGGAAATTCTGAGAGTCAGGGTCCGGAAATCAAAGACAGACCCGTTAGGTAAAGGCACATGGTCCCAGCTGGGGGCAGTGTACGGGGCCGTGTACTGCCCAGTAAGTCTGACGAGGGAATTTCTTCAAATTAGGCCACAGGAGGGAGATAGGAGGGTTCTGTTGCATGCTGACGGTATCCCCCTCACTAGATTCCAGTTCACCAAGGTATGTAAGCTTGCTCTGATTGGATTGGGCGTAGACGCAACTGATTTCACATCTCATTCGTTCCGCATCGGCGCGGCCACCACGGCGGCGGGGCTGGGGCTACCTGAAGAGTCAATTAAGAGGGTAGGCCGTTGGAAGTCTGCGTGCTATAAGCGTTATGTTCGCCCTCAATTAGTTTGAGTCTTTCTGGTTGCCTCCCTTTTGCCTCCCACTGACCTGCTTGACTGCGTTCCATCTCTACTTACTCTAGGTTCTACGTCTCAGAAGCACCAAATATGTTGGTGCGGCCACTCTTTTATTCGCAGGGCGAGGCTTGCCTTCAAGAACTCACGCGAGGAAACAAGACAGGATGTAAATGGATTCGAACACCATTGGGTGGGGATAGGCGGACAACACTTGGCTGAAGTACCGAACGACTTGCGGGGGGCCTTGAACAGAGGCATGCCTACCCCCGATCTATTAGTGCTACATTCAGGAGGTAACGATATGATCCCAGAGGGAAGGAGGGGCGTGAAAGAGTCCTTGTTTTCAGTCCTCGCTGTGGTCAGGAACATGCTCCCCAATACGTTATTGGTGTGGTCTGAAGTTATACCAAGGCAAGTTTGGGCGCGGGGGAGGGCAGTGAATAAGTCAGTAAGGAGACTAAATCAGTCAGTGGCGGAGATCTTAAAGAAATCAAGCATCCGGACCATAAGGCATAAGTTGATACAAACATCAAGGATAGAACTTTATGCGGCGGACGGGGTGCATTTGTCCGACGCAGGCAATGACTTGTTCATACAGACAGTGCTGGGAGCCATTACAGAGGCATTCGAGCGCGGAGGGGGAGGTCGAGTCCGCCAGTAAGCACCTCGCCCTGTGGCGGGGTCCTGGGCAAGAGGAATGACAGGGACTCCGTTAGTCGGTGCCATTTTTGACCCCAGAACAGGTTTTGAAATTCATCATGGGCTCCGGGCTGGCGAGAGATTTGGGGCTGACCTGCTGGTGGCTCTGGGTTCTCTAGCTCTACCCTGGAAGCCGTTGGCTGTCACAAGTGGTGGCAGATTACTTACCTGCGGCTCTGTTGACCGGAGGGCAGTCAACCTAAGGAGAGCAGGCTATCTTGGTTGTGGCCTGCTAGCACAGCCCGAAGGTAAAGCAAAGGCCCCTTTGAGGGTGGGATGTAAATATAATGACAATGCTTGAATTTTGAGATTTATTTGAATGCTGTGGTGTTTTTAAGAAAAGTGTTTTAAAAGATCCTACAAATAAATAAGAAAGGCCAATGGAATAATTGGCCAGAAAGTTAATTTAATAAAACGTACACACTGTGAAGACCAAAGCTGACTCAGGTGTCTCTTTGAGAGAGTGGAGAAGACTGGTGATGTTGAAGGGGGGGGACAAGTGCGCTTTGTATGCCATCTATGAAGGGCGCCACCCCACCTCAGGGGCGTGGCGCCGTTAGTGGCAGCAAAGTGACGTCAGAGTAGGGATCCCTTCCGGGTCACATAACCCGGAAGTGGATAAGACGCTAGGTGGCAAAACCGGAAGTGCGTAGCGTAGGGAGGAAGGAAGGCAGGGTGACCCCGGAAGTGATTTGGCTTGGGCACGAGGCTTGAAAAGCCAGCGAGCTTGAAGACGCCCCCTCTTTGTCCACTCGCCTGCCGGAGTCGGAGGTCGCATTGCAAGTTCCCCACCCACCCATCCCTGAAGTTAAGGTTTCGAGTTAAGTGGGGTCTCAGAGTACTGTCGGGGTCCTGGGCAAGAGGAATGACAGGGACTCCGTTAGTCGGTGCCATTTTTGACCCCAGAACAGGTTTTGAAATTCATCATGGGCTCCGGGCTGGCGAGAGATTTGGGGCTGACCTGCTGGTGGCTCTGGGTTCTCTAGCTCTACCCTGGAAGCCGTTGGCTGTCACAAGTGGTGGCAGATTACTTACCTGCGGCTCTGTTGACCGGAGGGCAGTCAACCTAAGGAGAGCAGGCTATCTTGGTTGTGGCCTGCTGGCACAGCCCGAAGGTAAAGCAAAGGCCCCTTTGAGGGTGGGATGTAAATATAATGACAATGCGTGTATTTTGAGATTTATTTGAATGCTGTGGTGTTTTTAAGAAAAGTGTTTTAAAAGATCCTACAAATAAATAAGAAAGGCCAATGGAATAATTGGCCAGAAAGTTAATTTAATAAAACGTACACACTGTGAAGACCAAAGCTGACTCAGGTGTCTCTTTGAGAGAGTGGAGAAGACTGTTGATGTTGAAGGGGGGGACAAGTGCGCTTTGTATGCCATCTATGAAGGGCGCCACCCCACCTCAGGGGCGTGGCGCCGTTAGTGGCAGCAAAGTCACGTCAGAGTAGGGATCCCTTCCGGGTCACATAACCCGGAAGTGGATAAGACGCTAGGTGGCAAAACCGGAAGTGCGTAGCGTAGGGAGGAAGGAAGGCAGGGTGACCCCGGAAGTGATTTGGCTTGGGCACGAGGCTTGAAAAGCCAGCGAGCTTGAAGACGCCCCCTCTTTGTCCACTCGCCTGCTGGAGTCAGAGGTCCTATTGCAAGTTCCCCACCCACCCATCCCTGAAGTTAAGGTTTCGAGTTAAGCGGGGTCTCAGGGTACTGTCGGGGTCCTGGGCAAGAGGAATGACAGGGACTCCGTTAGTCGGTGCCATTTTTGACCCCAGAACAGGTTTTGAAATTCATCATGGGCTCCGGGCTGGCGAGAGATTTGGGGCTGACCTGCTGGTGGCTCTGGGTTCTCTAGCTCTACCCTGGAAGCCGTTGGCTGTCACAAGTGGTGGCAGATTACTTACCTGCGGCTCTGTTGACCGGAGGGCACTCAACCTAAGGAGAGCAGGCTATCTTGGTTGTGGCCTGCTGGCACAGCCCGAAGGTAAAGCAAAGGCCCCTTTGAGGGCGGGGTGTAAATATAATGACAATGTGTGAATTTTGAGATTTATTTGAATGCTGTGGTGTTTTTAAGAAAAGTGTTTTAAAAGATCCTACAAATAAATAAGAAAGGCCAATGGAATAATTGGCCAGAAAGTTAATTTAATAAAACGTACACACTGTGAAGACCAAAGCTGACTCAGGTGTCTCTTTGAGAGAGTGGAGAAAACTGGTGATGTTGAAGGGGGGGGACAAGTGCGCTTTGTATGCCATCTATAAAAATTACTAATACCTGCAACCTAACCTGGTTTCAGAACATTGGGTGGCCGGTATTAGTCATTATAGAATTATAAACAACTGTTATTGTGTTCACTCAAAAGTTAGACAAATGGCCCCACCATTTGGCTGGCTGTCATAAGTCCCGGAGTTGACAATTAAGCACCGGAAACCACGGGCTCAAATTAAGCACTGCCTAGAAATGAGATATATCATCCTGTTTGTTATACTTCAAACATTCAGAGCTGTATTATATATAATTCTGGTTGTGTTGTAGCTCAACATGTGCAATGCATTCTTTTACAGATAATTTGCTGCCACCAGGTCAACTGCGAACCGACACCTGCACTAGGACAGCACATTAGTTAAAGTTGGACTGCCTATTTTCAGCAGCTGAGCCATCTTTCACAGAGCAGGCAGCACTGGTCCAGCTTTTGAAAGGGAGGGAGCGATGATCCTGCAGCCAGGTGCAGTGAGTGACTGCATCCACCAGTTGGGGAATGCTGAGGGGGGTTTGAGTAGGGGTCCATGGGATCCCTTTTACCCCCTTGCAGAAGTCAACCCTGAGGAGCACACCGACTGTGTATCCTACCGCTTTGTGGTGCACAGTAAGTTCCCCAGATAGTCTTCTTGCCTGTGCACCTGCATCCATAATATGGCACTGCTGCAGAGGCACAGTGTTGCCTCCATGAGCATGGGGGTGTGCCCCTTTAGAATCACAAGGGTGCTGTTTGTATGTTGACACGATCTGTATTATACAACATTCCATTAAAACACCTACAGCCAGGGGGAGGCGCGTGGCAGCAGCGACACAAGATGGCCGCCACCTGAGGAGCTCCCCAACATCGAGCTGTGCTCGATCACGAAGGGACCTCTTCGGAGCCGTGCTTCTTCGTCCCGATGACGGATTTCTGCATCGGAACATATGGAGGCTGTTTTGGCACGTTTTCAGACCATGACACCGTCTGGTTAACTGTTTATTTGTTCCGACACATTCTCCCCATTGCAGCCACCATTTTGGGCATTTATCCCTCTGCGCAGCAATTTGCATTAGCGCGATGCTGCTACTTAAATGCCTGTCTTTAAAGTTTATTTTTCTCTTCAATGCAGCCTGATTTTTGTACTTTCTGATCACGGAAGGGATGTTTTTGGTCTCTCTTTCCTGTATTTTGCTATGAGTAATTCGCCTCACGTCATTCTGTGGAGAATTGGAGGCTAGCAAGTTAACTTCAGTCCTGCTTCTATGGCTGCTGTTATATCGCTATTTCTACATTATTTTTTCATTGCCTGCCTTTATTGACATTCTTTGAAAGCTCTCTACAAACGTATTTGGCTGGCCCACCGCTACTCTCCTTTGTTCATAATCTGCTGCAACCTTTATCGTTGGCGCTTCCTCTCCTCATACCAGCGCTGTTTTAGCTCTTGCCTCTTTTTTATTCACGGCTGCACCTCACCTATAGTTCTTCAGCTTTTATGCCACTATGGATCATTCACATAAATTCCAGGGGGCCTCCTCTGGAGGGCGCAAGGACTCAACCGCTGGTGTTGGTAAACGCATTAAAAAAGACCCACCCTCCCCTTCCAAGTCACTGCTTCCCCTCACGTTGGAAGTCATTATGGAGGAATTGTACCTTATTCGGCCATTTATGACTGATACTGCCGCTACCCTTCAACGGATTGAAGATAAATGGTCTGGTCTTGATTTAAGGCTTTCAGATGTTGCGCAAAACGTCAGTGATGCTCAAGATGTTGCAGTCAGAGTTGATGGTCTCACTAAGGAAGTTAACCAACTCAAAAAACTCACAGAGGACTTGGAAAATCGTAATAGGTGCAACAATCTGCGCATTTATAGCATTCCGGAAGGTTCCGAAGGCTCGGACATGATCATTTTCTTGAAAGCCCAAGTTCTTCAGATCGCTAGCCTCCCTAAATCCATGGAATTCAACATTCAAAGAGCTCACAGACTGGGGCCACAGAATGCATCTTCCTCTTCAGAACCAAGAGGTATAATTTCCTATTTCCTTTTATATTCGGATCTCATGGCAATTCTCAATGCTGCAAAACAACATAAGCAGATGCTATGGTCCGATCACAGAATCTTCTTCAGTCAAGATGTCTCCAAGTCAACTCCCAACCGGCGGAAGGAATTCCTCGACCTTAGACCCGCCTTGAGATCCATGAATGCCTGTTACGGTTTAATTCATCCCTGCTTCTTTAAAGTTACTTACAAAGACAGAACTTTGAGTTTTGAAGATCCAGCAGACCTCCGAAAGTTTATTCACACTCACAAAGGAGAACTTATGGAATTGAGCAAACCCTAATTGTTTTATTAATGTTTCTCTGAATTGTTTTGATGGGTGTTTAATTTGTTTAATACAAATGTTTAATACTTCCTTGTCTGTTCTTTTTCATGTTCCCTAGGTCTATCTTTTCCAGTGTTGCTGATGACGCTCTCTACCCATGTTGCCCTCGTGTATGTAACGTATAATTCATCCCGCTGCATTTTTCCCTATTGTCTGGTAAGCGCCCTATATTTTGTCTCATTTGTTTACCTCCTTGTTCTCTGGATTTTTCTCCATATTTCTATTTAGTCTAGTTTGGTAATCTCATACTCTCAGTGTTCTTCTTTTGCGTGGCTGACTTGCTCTTCGCCGCCCCCTCACACTTTAATGTCCTGTTCTTTGAAGTGTTCCACGGCTAAGGTCTGCGGGCTTTTCGCCATCTTCTTTTTGATGTCTCTTCTGGAGGAGTCTTGCTATCCTCTTTCTGTTCCTTTCTTTCCTTCTTATCTTTCATTCCTTGCCTTCTTTTTCACTTATGGGTCCACACTCGTTACCCTCCTGTTTAGACTTATACATTCTTATTTAATACTTTTTCTCTGTTCTTCACTCTACCTTTTACTCTGGTTCTTTTCAGTCAAACTCTATACTCCTTTTCCTCCTTGCTTTATTTTTCCTTTTACGATCTACCGGTTCACTCCTACTTTTCTTTATGTATACCTTTTTTGTTCTCCACACACATCTTCTATCTCCCTACTGATTTTTAATTCACTTTTCCTTACTGTTCTATCTCAATCTAGTGTACTTCCCTGCTACCTATCTTTCTATACCTTTTATTCATGAAAGGGCTTCGTATCATTTCATAGAATGTTAAAGGCATGCATAATCCTGTCAAGAAACAACGGGTATTATCCCACCTTGCCAAATTGAATTGTCATGTAGCGATGTTGCAAAAATCACACCTTAAGTTACAAGATTTACCTTCATTACGTAAGCATTGGGTGGGTGAAATTTTCTGCTCACCTGCTGTTAATAACAAGAATGGTGTGATCATTTTATTCCATAAATCTTTGAATGTTCTCTTATAAAACGAGTTTACTGATACAAATGGTAGATGGTTATATTTAGAAGTCAAAGTTAATAATAACCAACTTTCTTTCTGTAATGTTTATGGTCCAAATGGTATTGATCTATCTTTTTGGAGCGACTATTCCAGCTTTGTTTCCTCACACTCTGCTGAGAATTTGATTATGGGTGGGGATTGCAATCAACTTATGGATCCTTTCCTTGACCGGAAGTCCCAAACCAGATACATTCCAAATAAGATGCACAAAGGATTCCTTAAAGCCATTGTCACAAGGGGACTGATAGATGCTTGGTGCACCTCTCACCCTGATGTTCTTAAATTTTCCTTTTTTTCACCTGTCCACAAATCCCATTCATGCATTGACTACATCTTCCTCACACAGCCTGCCTTACAATTCATGAATAAGGTTGAAATTGGCTCGATCCTCATTTCCGATCATGCCCCTGTTATTCTAGAGATGGACTATCCCTCCTCTTCTCCCACATCTCGACGGTGGCGCTTTAATAATTCCCTTCTTTTAGACTCTCAATTCTCTGAACAGTTCACCTTATTTGCCCAAGAGTTTTTTCTTCATAACCTTTCCTCCGTCTCTCAATTTCATCTTGTTTGGGATGCCTTCAAAGCATCTGCCAGGGGTTTCATCATAGATTTTGTATCCCAGAAAAAATAGAAAGCCCTCTCACACTCAACATTGCTTTTAAAACAAATCAAAGCCTTAGAGCATAAGTACTTCACTACCAAATGCCCTGACACACTATCCCTTCTTATTAAAGCAAAAATGCAATACAATAAGTTATCTTGGGATTTTGCTTGTAATTTTCTTCTCAAATTTAATGCAAAAATTTATGGTCGACGCAACAAAGCAGGGAGATCCCAAGCGAATTATCTTAAAATTAAGAAACAAAAATCTAAAATTGTAGCCATAAAGGATGTTTCTGGGAATCTTCATCTTTCAGATGCCAAGATACTCGACTGCTTCCCTGATTATTACTCCTCTCTTTGCACTCCCGAAACCCATCCCTCTCCAGATCTCTTTGATTCCTTTTTTCAAAATATTCTCAAACCCCCTGATAGTTCCCTCGATCTTTCATCTCTAGATGTCCCTATTTCTGAGCGAGAACTTATAGAGGCAATTGCTCTTCTGCCCAAAGTTAAAACACCGGGACCGGACGGTTTTACTGTTCGATTCTTTTTGCATTTCAAAGCGTATCTGGTTCCCTACCTCATGTCACTTATTAACTCTTTTCTGCTCGCCGGTGCGTTGCAGGGTTACTTCACGCAAGCGATGCTTTGTTTAATACTCAAGAAAGACAAAGATCCCTCACTGTGCAAAAATTATAGACCCATATCCTTAATAAACACTGATTGTAAAATGTATGCTAAACTCCTCGCCCTTCGCATCAATAAAGTTATTCCCACTTTAGTCAACATATATCAATCCGGCTTTGTCAAGGGATGTTCCATCACAGATAACTCACGTACCTTTCTTAACATCATACACTTAGCTTCGAAGTCTGACTCTACTATGGCTGCTATTACCCTGGATGCTGAAAAAGCATTTGACAGGGTTAATTGGGATTTTATATTTGGTGCTTTAAGAAGGCATGGTTTCAGTCCCCCTATCGTTAAATGTATACAACTTTTATATTCTGCACCTACTACCTACGTCTGGGTAAATGGCTGTCAATCTTGATAATTTCCTCTTCTCAGGGGAACTAGACAGGGTTGTCCTCTCTCCCCTTCTTTTCATTCTTGCCCTCGAACCTTTCCTAGAAACTATTAGACGTTCTCCACATTACACGTAGTTTCAATTTCATAACCTGATATCAAATTTACTGCATATGCAGACGATATTCTGTTATTCATTTCTTACCCATCCGTTTCCTTACCGGCTTTCTTTTCCCATTTACATGATTACTCCAATGTTTCTGGTTATAAATTGAACATTGATAAATCTGAAATCCTGCCTTTAAACAAATTTTGCCTCCCTCTATGTTCCTTGATTCTGGTTTTGACTGGAATTCTTCGCATATTAAATGTTTAGGTGTCCTTTACTCCAACAATATCAAAGAAATTATTAGAATCAATCATACTGATATTCTTAAGAAACTCTTTGCCCTCATGGATGGTTGGTCTCCACTTTTCCTTTCTTGGTGGGGTAGCTTGGCCACAATTAAGATGATGCTTCTCCCAATCATTAATTTTTATCTCTCTATGCTCCCTGTTTCTCTCCCTAATACTTATTTCCATACCATCAATAGTTCCTTGACCAAGTTTCTTTGGAATAATCGCAAACCTAGAATTTCATTGTCTCGTCCTCAACTTTCTAAAGGAATGGCTGGGGTTAATTTTCCTAATCTCAGACGATATCATTCGGCTTTCACCCTGAAACAAATTTGGACTTTTTTTCTGACTCCACTGCTCCGCCATGTACAGCATGGAGTTCCTTAGAAGAGGACCAGTATTCTCCTTTTTCCTTTCTTTCTGCTACCCGTATTACTTTGCCTCCGAAACGCCTTTCCTCTCCTATTTTCGTTCACTCTAGGGCTTATACTATCTCCTTGTGTGGCTTTAATCTTCCTCCAGCTGATTGTTCCCTATGCATCCCGATCTGGTATAATAAACATTTTAAGATCAACAATCGTGCCTTATTTTGGAAGGAATGTATTGACAAAGGCATTATCACCCCTCAACATTTGATGAAAGATGGGTCTTTTATGTCATTTTCTGAACTCCAAACTTTATATGATATCTCCTCTCTACTCGCTCCCCAATATATTCTACTTAAGAATGCCCTTACTCGTTTCTACTCTAAGGAAAACCCTATTGTTGCACGTGAACAATCGTCCCCTCTTTCTTTTAATTCTATTGACTTTTCCACCCAATTTAATGCTGCCTCCATTTATAAGATACTATCTCATTCCCCCATGATTAGAACCAAATCCACTTTGGAACTCTTATGGGAAAAAGACTTAGATCTTGACCTCTCTCTTAATACCTGGGATTCCCTTTGGTCAAAAATTCATACCACCTCACGTTCTGCCAGCACCACACAGACCTTTTACTATTTTTACAATAGGTTATTTTTTTTACTCCTAATAAACTCTATAGATTTAAATTATTGGATTCTCCTAAATGTTGGTCCTGTCCCAATGAGAAGGGGGATTTTCTTCACATGTTTTTCAATTGTCCTTTTGTTAAATCCTTTTGGTTGAAATTAAATGATATTTTATCGTCTAATGTCCCCTTCCACATTACACATGTTTTTCTGGGTAGCTTTTCCCCTGCCTGGGATACTCACAGTAATGCTGGCAATTTTATTAACTTATTTTTAGCCATCTCATTTCAGATCATTACCACTAATTGGAAGGATACTTCAAAAAGGTCATATCAAGCCTGGTGGAATTTGTTACGTTATCATCATAGATTGGACCGAGCATATGATACCTCTACTGCTTTATTAATTAAAAGAGATTTATTATGGTTGCCACTAACTACTCTTCTTTCCAAAGTAACAAACTGACTTCGCTTGTTGCATATTATTGTTTTTACCATGTTCCTAATCTTGTTTTAAAATTGACTTTGTTTGCATTACTTCCAGGACTCTTCTTTTCCCTCTCTTCTATCTCTTCCTCATCTCTTCTTCTCCTTTCTCCTTCTATCTTCCCCTTTCTCTTTTTTCTTTTCCTTAAAAACTTTGAAAAATGCATGTACTCTTAGTTCAGTTTTTATCTATGAGGATATAGTTTTGATATTGCTCTTCATACCAAGTTTTGTTTTACACATATCCTCTCGCTACATGACTTTGTACTGATGTTTTACATTGTTTATTATTTCAATAAAGCATTTTAAACTTTAAAAAAAACACCTACAGCCCCTTTTCTAATATCAAAGTGCTTCTGGATGCAGAGTGGGAGCGCACACCAGGTGCTTAATTTAAGCCAGAGGTTGCTGGTAGGGCCCATCGCCATTCATTTTTAGGGACCGGCACTTATTTTTCCTCATCACATATTAACCTCGAGCAAGAGAGGTAAAACATACAAATGGGAGAGAAGGAGGAAGGAAAGACTGAAAAAACGTCATGAAGTGAGAAAGAAGGGACTGGCTAGAGTGGGATATAGGGGCAGCAGTTTCTGGTAGTGGTTGGAAGAGGATTTAGGTGAATTCAAGACTAAGCAGCCCTGGTGTCTGGTGCACTGATTTTTAAAAGCACAAGTAGCACAGTCAAAGCAGAGCTTTGGCCACTGGCATTCATTCTTTTACAAATTAAGCACTCGTGCCCTGGGTACTTTGTGTAAAGCAGACTGGACTAGAAGTTGCTACAAGCCATTTCACAGTAAAATATTTGTAAATGGAAAATTGCCATATTAAAGAAGACATATTTTGTAATTGAAAAAGTCATGCTTTGGAAAGTTTGGGAAATAGCCATTATGGGTCTTATTTCGATGGGCAATCGTGTCGGAGGCTTTCCGACCGACAACTCTGGTTTGACTTTCGAACACCTAATATCAATGTAGGCGGTCGGAAGTCAAACAGGGCCAGTCATTCCGGCTGGTTTCCGGTGAGCTCAAGGAGCACTTCGGCCAGAAGGGAAACTGCAACATAATCCCAACGGATGGCGTTTCTGCCATCGGAATTACGATGTTGGTTTGAGACAGGCTTCTCATGTCGGGCTTTCCGACATGAAAAGCCTGTCCGAATGCAACTTTGGGGGGCCGTAGCAGGCCCCCTTCTCCCCTAGGCCCCAGTTGGGGGCACCTATGGTCCCCCCTGTAAATCCCTGCACCGTGTGGCAAGCACCAGGAGGTGCATGCCACACGGTGCAGAGATTTACACAAACTCCCATGGAGAAAGAGAAGTTTGCCACCACACCATGTGCGGTCGCATCCTAATACTTTGTTCTGAACCACTGACCTACGGTCGGTCTATTCCTACTCCGAAAAGGTGTTGGGCAGACTAAAGTCCACCTGACATCATAATTTGGGCCTTAGTCTTTTTTGCCAGAATAATTTTACAAATATGTGTGAATTTTTAATAGTGGCCACAAACAGTTATGGTCAAAATTTTATCCACAGGATTTTGGGAGTCTCAAGTCTAGTCCAAAAATTAGGGAATAACTATCAGTGAATCACAATGATCCACAAATAGGGATTGGCAAACTTTTTTTTCCTAACGAAATGGCATCATCTTTCTTGGCAATTGCAAATGGAACATTGGGATATGTGTTCTCTACCAAAGTCAATTATAGGATACTACACTCAAAGTAAGAGTAGTGTTTATGTGGGGGGAAAAGTAGCTCTGCATGGTAGGGAAGTTATTCTGAAGGGCAGCTTGTACACCAGGGAAGCAGGTAAATTGCAAAAATTATTTCCTGATAATTCAGAATTAAGTTATTGATGTGACCGCAAGTATCTATCATACACATACTTCAGTTGAATGAATACTGTAGCATGTGTCCCTGTATATGACCTACCGTCTCTACGTATAAGACTTCCATTACACTTCCCTACTTATTACAAATGCATTACACTTCATTAATATTATTGCATGTTCCCCCTTTATATCCTCTGCCTCCTCTCCTTAGTGCCAGATTCTTGCATTTGTACCCAATAGCATGCAGTGTTGACTAGTGTATGTTTCTGATCTTTGTAGATCTATGTCGCATCACCTCCGCAAGGTCTCAGGAGTTGACACATCTCTTTGTTTCTGACTCTGCGACTGTTTGGCCTGGTGAATTTTTACGCAACTACACGTACTTTGTGTAAAAGTCACGCATCCATAGTTTTCTATGGTACAAGTTCTTGAAACATTTTTGGAAGTCATATTTTTAACTGTGTATGTTGGATTTTTGTAGTTTTAGTCTTGTGAATCTTAGATAAAGATATTTTAGTTTTCTAAACCTGTGTGGGGTCCTTCTGTGGTGTTTTCACTGTGTTATTGTGAGTGTTGGTACAAATACTTCACACATTGCCTTTGGGATAAACCTGTCTGCTCGTGCCAAGCTACCAAGGGGGTGAGCAGTTGTTTTCTAAAGTGTGTATCTCCCTTACCCTGAAGCAAGGGTCCCTATTTGGACAAAGCTACCTACCTCTGCCAACTAGAGACCCCCATTTATAACAGTGTTAGTGTACTCTTCGCTCTACATATAACCATAACATTAGTAGTGACTAATCGAGGATACAGAGGAGTAGAATGCAGATAACAACAACGTTTTTGGTTTTCGACGTTGAATCTGAAAAAGACTTAAAGAAATTGGCAGAGTGATTAAAGATAAACTGCCCAGAGCACATCGATTTATCTTTTTAAAAATCCAAAATGCCGGGGAAGAATTATCTTCCTGCACAAACTAAAAGCATGAGAATGTATTTTATTTTAGTTAACTTTCACTCACAGATACTATTTTTTGCTAAACACCTGTATTGGTTTGTGAGTAAGGTTCTAAAAGCTGTTACACCAAGGGTATATTCATGAAAAGTCAACAACTACATTTGAGGAAAGTCTTGAGAAACATCATGCCTGACATGTGAGACTAACTAAAACTGCGAAATATTCCTTCTGCCCGAATCCGAAGGCTGATTGTAACCCTGTAGACTAGCATACATTTCACCCAAAGGTCACCCTGGACATTATTGCATTTCGGGTTGGGGGACAGACTGATGAAATGCTGAGAATACGTTTTAAATGCATTCTCAAGGTGGCTTCAGTTCACATCTGGAGGGCATCTATTCTCACCCTGACAGCTTCCTTGATTAGTTTGTAGTACATATACAGATGAACTGCTGGGGAAGGCTTTTCACATAGTGAGTCGTTCATCTTTTACATGCTAGTTTCCCTACAGAATATTTATAAATGTGAGCCCATGCTTTCAACTGTTCATTTTAGGTGAGGGGTTAGTTTGCAGATTATGTAAAAAGAAGGGATTCATTATGTACATACATACTAACTATAGGGATTTATTTAAAGGAGCTGTTCTAGCATATTAAAGATCCAGGCTCCAATTTGAAATAGTAGATTTGTTCAATAACCCAGCAGAAGTGAGGAGGACAGTCTGGACACTCCTCTTCCAGCGTTGGTCAGTCTGCAAGTGATCTCACTGGATTCCATAGTTACAACATCGTCTGGGTCTGAACACTCATCCTCACATGCGTATTCATCAACTATGCATTTTACAGATCTTAATCTGTTTTGACACACTTTTGAAAAATGACCTAAAACTTTGCAATTAGTACATCTTTGTCCCAATGCTTTTTCCCAAAAAAAGATGTTACTTGCTTATGGATTATGCACAAGCGCTTAGAAAAATACAAAATAACCAATTCACGTATGCCATCACGACCTTTGTTCATATCTTGGTAAAGGTGGACTGTGCTAACCCTTGTACGATGCAGATGATATGATCCATGAGCTACTTGCAAAGAAATGCAGCTCTGATTTGATGAGGGGGATATGGCAGTCTGTATCCAATTACTTATCTCCAGTACATTTCCGTTTACAGAAAGGATGTAGGAGCTTATTTATGAGAGGGTTGCATCACATTTGCAACACGCAACATGGAACATGCATGACGCAAAGCTCTAAGTCGGATTTTTGAAGCCACACAAAGCCACTTTGCGTGGCTTAAAAAATATGGAGTAACGCAGCACAAATCGCTACGCAGCATTACTCTGCCCTGTAAAGGCGTTCCCTGGATGCTCCCATGCAACTCCTATGGATTTTGACGCATCCCCAGATTTACGAGAACTTATTAACCTGGGGATGCGCCAAAGTATTGCACCTTCCCAGGGTAGGTGTAAAAAGGAGAAATTACTTGATTTCTCCTTGTTTCTTCCTCTATGTGTGCTGCACTCTACAGCACATATGGAAAAAGTAATATGTCTCCCAGGATTGTTATTGTGCAGGACGGTGTCCCTTCATGCACAAAAACAATCTTGCATGCAACACAGGCACCCTTGCACAAGAGTGCCTGCATTGGCGCCAGGCTGCAAAAGGGTGCCAGCACAAGAGAAAGGACAGGAATGCACCATATTGACTTAAATACGGTGCATCCTGCCGTTTCCCTGTCACGCAGTGCAGCACAGCAAGATGACTTGCTGCGCTGCGCTGCGCTGCGCTGCGCTGCGTGACTGTCTCATAAATGAGGCCCGTAGTTTATAGCGCCCAGGTCGAACCAAAAGGTTGTCTTGACCTCATACTGGATAAGTACTAGTGTGGCAATCCTGGGTCCCCTCCTCTGATCAGGTACTGACGTTTCCCTGTGATACTGGGCAGTGGAATCTGGAAAAGTATAATACCTTGCCCAGCAACAGCTGCATTTCCTGTGACAAATACACCGGCTTCTAAAGACGGAGCACTTCTAAATTAATCACAGTTCTGCAGCAAGAAATACACTAGCAATCACAATGCCCGTTTCCAAATACTGTAATGTAGCATTAATTGAGATGGATTCTGAAAAGGAGAAAAAACACCCTATTGGGTCTCCTAAATGGAACTTAAAAGCTTTAAAGGCATATTTATGGAATGTTTGCACATTAATACATCGGTAGTAAGTCAGAGTAATCACAAAAAGTCTTTGAGTGCTTTACTTTTGGCCAGAAACGAGGTTGCATCGAATTTCGTTTTTGATATGACTGATAATTGCTAACGTGTTTCGTCAGTCGGATGTATAATCCCTTGACTTCATCAGGACTATTGTAGACAAACCCTTTCTAGAAAATAGTAAAATTATCACAAGCATGTCATTTAAAATATCATTGTCATGTGTACTCCAGAAAATTGTGATCTATCCAAGGTCCAACCCAAACAGTGTTGTGTGAGACCAATTGTTAATAGCGAGCAATGTAGGTGACATATTTTACTAATGGTTCATCGTGGACATAGAGCTCTTTTCGGGTTACAGAGTATTCCGCTACAGTTATAGGTGCACTAGGAAGCTTTGCAACAGCATGCAAAATCCTGCTTTTAAAAACTGGGATCTGATCTGTTTGGCCTACAGAACTGTCATATCAGACAATATGCACACTGCTCATCAGAGACTTTGCTACGGGCTCCTTGTAAATGGGTCACAAATTGTTTGCATTTTTTTTCCATCTCCCATTTAATAAATTAACCATATTTTACAGATTCCCGAGGCTGTAAATGTAATATGTATGTGATTATTGCATACTATATATACAAAAATTATGTAGACAACACAAATAACTATGTTATTAATGTTTTGTCACCATTACACAAATAAAATGGTTCCAAATTCTATGATGACAGATATAGAAGCAGCAAATTATTTGTTTTAAAGAATGTACAGTTGCAGAATAAAGTGATGTTTTGATGCTGCCAATAATTATCCTGTTGTCTTATTAAGGAGTATATTTTGAAGCTCTCTAAGAGCAATATTTATTAATTCAACATGAAATGTTATATACGAAATCCAGTTCATCGTTTTCTCACACAAATCTAATTTGCTGAATATTGCAGTCTTTTTCAACACAGTATTTGTTTTTGATAATGTGTTGTAGTCATGATAATATTTGTCATGCTGGCAAAGTATGCATTTAATCTCCCATAGCCTCATTTTTAGGTCTCGCCTAGTTAGCGCTTGAGCTGTCTCTTTGAGTCATGCTGTATTCAGGTATGGACTTGAAGGGCCTCCCTTTTTCTGCCCATCCTTTCAATTGGCTCCTCTTATTGTCCTTTGTAATTGGTGGCTTTTAATTCGTCAATAGGCTTAGTAGTCCTTCCTTAGTGCTTGCTTTTTTTTTTCCTTTTGTAACCTCCCATTAGGACTGCCCCTGTAACATGTGTTGTTACCCGGTATGTTTTGTTTACAGTCTGTGCGCAGTATCTTCTTAAATGCTTTTCTCCTATTGCACACACAACACACTCTCCTGCAACTGCTTGTCTCTTGCTGCACGCCTCGCTTTATCTTATCATATGTTTTTACTTCAAAAATGGCGGTTGCTACACACACCCTAATATACTTTTTTGAACCGCAATTTATTTCATGTTTTGTTTTAGTCATGCATTGTTATTTTTTTATCACCAGCGAGGCACGCTTCAGGTTCAACAATGGAAATATGCACAGGCACCATGCACCATGTTGCAGCATAGTGCCCGCTTTTCATTCCTTCCCTCCCGTGTCACAGTCCCCCATCCCCGTCCCGCCCCCGTACACAAACTTTATTATGCACGAGCTCCGCATTTTAGGTTTCAGCATGGTGTCCACTTTCATATTAACAACACGGACGCCACGCTGTAGGCTGCAGCACGGCGCCCGCTTTTGATTCCTCCTCTCCTGTGTCACAGCCCCCCATCCCTGACCCGACCTCCCTTGAAAAACTTAAATATTCACAGGCTTTAGCAGGGTGCCCACTTACATACGTTGTTCCCTTCCTCCACTAAGTCGCTACACCACTTCCCTTCTTTCTCAAACGGTCCTACATACGATTTCACTCCCTCAGCGCATTCAGCTTACAAATACGCTACCATACTTTACAGTGTACACTTACTTTCTTTAAAAAAATACTCCACTGCAATAAAAAAGCATTAATAAAATAACTGTTCCATTTACAACACCAATAGGTCTAAATTTACAAATGCGACACCTATAGCATTGCAAATGCTTGTTAATTTAGCTAACAGAGTTACATGTAATAGTCACAAAGAACCCCAGGCCCTGATTTCGAAACTGACTGGTAATCCAATGCCAGAATACGGTGCAAGGGTGCCTGAGTTTCATGCAGGATTCTTTTTGTGCAGCGAGGGGTACCTTCTTGCATAAAAACAATCCAAAGAGGCAATTTCCTCTTTCCATGTGTGAAGCAGAGTGCATCAAGCATAGAAAAAGTAAATAATAAGGAGAATTTGTTTTTTCTCTTTGTTACACTCCCCTGTGGAAGGTGCCCCAACTTCACACAATTCCAGTTTTACAAAAGTTAGTAAATCTGGGATTGCATGAAATTGATTTGTAGATGCCCAAGAATGCCCATATACCATCCATAAACTGCCTACCACTAAGAAATGTAATGAAGCGCAACTGCTGCATTGCCTGCGTTACTATTATTTAGATAGCCACACAAAGCCATGGAAATCAGGCCTTTGGTGGCTTTATAATTTCCAAATAAGCCCTTGCGCTGCTCTCTGTTGCCTTGGGGGGAGCAACGGCGATGCAAAGTTTAGTAAATCTAAGCCCAAGTAGCCATTTTTTGGAGTGGTGAATATTGGTTTGGAAAAGAAAACTAATCTGTATAACATTGGAAGTGGGTTGCCAAATTCATTATCACTTCACAGAACAGTTTGTGTGTGTAGAGAGGCTTTGTGCATTGACAGCAGAATATATTTGCAGGAGACCATGAGTGAGATAGTGCAATTTGGGGGTTTCATTTCAAATCCCCTTGCACATAGTCAGGCCAGCTCAAAATAGATTACTTACTGAGCTTATCGAGTGTGATTTCATTCATACCATGTCTGGGTTTAAAAAAGTGAACAATTCTGTTATCCGAATAGGATGCAATACTCTTAAGCATTGAAACATCAATAGTAAATATTAGTATATGCTTGCTGCCCAGGAACTGGCTACAGGACCTGGTACAGCTGGTCTCTCTTAGCCATACAAATAGGATATATGACATCTAATCCCAGGTTTAGCACTTTACAGATACAAGCTGGAAACAAACACTGTATTCTAAAGCTAGGTGAGGCCCATGATGACATTTCTATGTGTGGGGCAGCCCTTTGGCATTATCGGAATCACTGATACACCTACTTTCGGTTTAGTGGATTAATTTTAAAAGTGTTAGCATGAAGCACCGTTTTTAATCCCGGCCATACTATAGCCATATTGAGTGCTCCTGAGCGATCATGTTTGAAACTTATTTTCTGCTCCCTTTTTTGGCATTGGAAGTATTTAGAATCAATGTAAGAGCTGTTAGTAAGCATGTGGATTGGATATTACAGAAGAGAGGGGAGAAGTACACGGTCACCAGAATGTAATAGGGTGATAAATATATAGCCATTGTCTTAGTGGCAGCCGGCGGCAGTTAGAACAGCAGGGTCGACGGGTGAATATTATTCCACTGATGGGCACTAATAAAACCAGCAGTGCCCTTAGGCTCAGCGCCAAAGCTCTAATCGTGGTCCGTTTTAAACAGTGTTTATGTTGGGCTTCCGTTGAGAGCTCTGAAGTTGAGACTGAAGGCGCTACGAGTTTCTCACAGTGCCTGTCAGTGAGTTAAACTAATGTATTTTTTTTTAATTAACGTACCTGCTAGCTCGTGCTTGGTACTCTTCTTCATCTCTGCAACACAGGCTCCTAGAGCATCAGCCAGCAACTACCCTTTACAAAATCCTGAGCAGGATGAAAGAAGCACCAGGATTGGCTGGATCCCAGTGGTGTGATGCTCCTTGAAACACTGGGGGCCTGCACACACTCTCCAACCAGCTGTCTAAGACAGTTCGAGTTGGAGTGTTTAATGTGCGCATGTCAGGCTGGCAGTTGCAAGACAGCTTGCCAAAGTGACATGCGCACATTAAACTGAAATGCACACTATTTTCCTGCTTCTGTCCTGCCCTCAGACTTAGATGCTACCAGCATGGAAAAATAAAATGGTAATAAATCTGTTTATTTAGTTTTTCGTATTTCCTGATATCCAGTGGTGGGGCGATGCTCCTCCGCTGTCATGGAGGCACTGCTGCTGCTTTGTTTGCTAATGTCTTCGGTTAACTACTTTAACAAACTGTTTGATCCTGGTCGTTTAACACTCTCCCTATACTTCTGCCCTCTGATCTTACAGTGCGACAATATTAGCACTTTAAAACAGACTTAGGAGGGTATACTCTCCTGCAGGTCCCAGCATTGATTTCTTTTACACATTCAGTGCTCATTTTATGTGCATGAGGCTAGATTTGTAGCTGAACTTGCTCCTGAAGTTGCCTTGTGCATGACCAAGGCCATCTCTATGGCGGTGCGACAGGTGCCACTGCACCGGATGCTGACTTCAGTGGGCGCCGTGTTTGTAAGTTTATTTTGGTTTTAATAGCACCTGCTGCTGCGTTCTGTGCCTCTATCAATTTCCATGCAACAATAAAAATATCAAGATAACTCTGGTGATAAATGTTCTTCCTGGAGAGATCGGAGCTTTGACAAGTTGAGGTTTTGACTGTTCATAAAATAGCACAGACGATTTATATGCCTGCTGCAAAGATACGTGTACCCTGCTGATCACAGAGTGCATGTAATGTAAATAGGTAGGTCAGTGGATTACTGCTTTTCTAAGAGGCTTATTAATTGTCATCAAAGAACTGCATGTACACTCCAAAGTATAGATTAGACCATAGATCAATGTTGCAAAAAGGGTCCATTTGGGTAAAAAATCGATTCTTATTATTGAAGAGAACCCCCAACTATGGTGCTCCGTTTTCAATTCTGAGATTGTGCTTCTCCACGCCAAGCACTCTTAAAATATACTACCTACTAATATGGATGACAGGTCACTCCTACACCTTGTAGTCCTCTGGCTTATGTAACATTTACTATATGCTGCTTTACACATGCATGATTGATTGTCTCTGTGTAATATGTGTGTGATGTAAAATGACACCCTACACTGGTATGAGTGGTGCTATATAAATAATTGAATGCATCTGAAAGAGAGTGGTTATGGAGACTTGATGGGCAATGTTAAAAGGTGGTGGTAACTCCTCAACACAAGTCACTCTTGCAGAGATATTGAGCAAAACAAGACCCATTATGTGTACAGCTTTGTGCAATCATGTTGGTGGTCTCTTACAGCATTGATAGAGTGATCACTGGTAAATGAATCATAATATGCTATGCGTATCTTAGTCTAAACTTCATTGAATTCTATGAGGAAATGTGTACATATGCAGAGATCCTCCTTTCTGTTGTAGAAATTACTCTGGTGTGTAACCTATTGGGGGAAGGACAAGTGGGCTCTCTTTTCTTTCCTGTTATACTGGGTACAGTCAGCATGCCATGAATAGCAAGACTGATTTGAAAAAAGAAAAATAACATTATAACAATCTTTGATTTGCTATGGACACTTGCATTAGAAACTTTAATACAACAGCTAAATACTCTCAGGAAAATAAAGCCTGCTATTAAAAGAACATGTACTGAAGCTAGGGAATATTCCTGCAATCTAACATTTGTAAGATATGTCTGACCTGTTTATATGCATATTGTTTAGACATAATAAGATTGTTTGCTGATAAACAAGCAAACTCCAGACCATTCCATAAGACAAAATCCATGCAATTCGCTACTGCTTGGGAGCTGAATGTCATTAGGAAAATAGGAAACCAGAAATAAAACTCTTCTGCTCAACCTTTCCATTATCTCCTATAGGTTTGACAATAAATATATTTGTTTCCCAGCTCCAGATAGTAGAGTTGTCAAGCACTGCACTTCTATGGTCACCTGTTTATTGGAGATGCACACCCAGTTTTTAGTCCTTCCTAGGTTTTGCTCAAGAGCAGCAGTATTCAGTGGTACCCTATAACATGGCAGAGAAGTGGAGGGGGCACACACAAGCACAAACTCACACTCATCCTCATGCATACTCACTCACACCCAATCATTCAAAAGTGCACACACAAACACACCATTCACAAGGACCATGTACACACACACAAACACTCATTAACAGCATGTATGTACAAACCCGCATACATTTATACATGCAAACACATACCCATATTCAACAAACACTTACCAGGCCATAGCGATGAAATCAGTTGGAGAAGCAGAAAGGCCTTGGCGGTTCCTGGAGGCTTCTAGGAAGGAAGGGACTGACAGAAGATCCAGCTGTGTCCTCTTATTAAGGTGCCCCTTCCTGCACATAAACAATTGCCCCTGCAGCACAGGCACCTTTGCAACATGGCGCAAGGGGGCCTGCGCTGGTACTAGGCAGTTTTTTAAGCACCAGCGCTAGAGGAAACACAGGGGTGCACTGTATTTTTGTAAATACGGTGCACCACTGCTTTTAAAAAATGTTAGAGTGCAGTGTTACCAATTTTGGAGTAACACCGCACTCCAACATTTTAGTGTAAATATGCCCCAGGGTCTTCTTTTGAATGCACACACTACTTCAAGCAAAAAGAGGAATATTTTGTTCACAAGCTGCTCATTTAAAAGTAAAAACATCTGCCGAAGTTCTTATTATTTTTTTGTAGACAGAGTGTAATTATAAATACAAAAAGAAATGCATGAATGGACATATGGCAATCATTCAACAGATCAGTCAAATAACATGCTGGTCAATACACCCAAAAATATTATTCAGGTTTTTATTTTTAGCTTTTTCTTTCTTTCTTCCCCACCCCATCGCCTAAATTTACTGATTTGAGCTGTGATAAATTTAGCTATAGGTTCCAGAGCGTGTATCAGCTTCTTACGTTGCCTATTTGTCTCTATGATGCCCATCTCCATGTCAGTGATATCTATAAATTGATACCACCATTCCCTGACAGTCAAGAGATTCTTTACCAACCACCTAAGGCCTATTAATAATCTGACTGAAACAATCACCACCATCACTATCTCTGTATTATGTGAGAGAGCTGTCTGTTCTCATCCAAGTGTAATAATTGGCAGTTTCAGAAGATTATTATTGTTAATCAGCTTGCTAATTTCTCATAAAAAGTGGCTGCAGAAGTTCTTCTCTTAAAGCACAGCCTTGTAGAAAGATCAGGGCACACAGGGGAGAGAAATCAGAGGGAAAGCCCTCCTCTGTGGCCTTCTTGGGAGAGTGATATCAGACTTTCAGACGCTCTGTTTTCAGCAATAGTGAGGCTTCAAGCTGGTTGCTCTGATGCCTACTTCAGCTAGTATCACCCTAAACCCCTCTCTGGGGGACCAGCCAGCATGGCTGTTTACAGCTTACAAAGAAAGAAACCCACTCTGTCTGGCTCAATCTGCACTTTGGCTTCAGTTCCAAAGAGCTTGTTGAAATTACCCTTTTTGCAGGGTTACCCCAAACATTTTGCCTTTCACCTCTTTTTGCTGAATTCTTTTTGTTGGCTTTAGGATTCTGAGCACTTTAATGTGTCCCTTGTAAAGTGGTATACTATATATCCAGGGCCTGCAGCACTGGTTGTGCCACCCACACAAGTAGCCTTTCAAACCTGTTTTAGGCCTTCCATAAACTGGGCCGGTGTGTGCAGTTTACTGCCACCTCAACTAGGAATTTAAAACCATTTGCAAAGCCTTAAAATCCCTTTTTGTTTACACAAAGGTCACCCTTAAGGTAGTCCCTAAGAGAAACTAAGGGCAGGGTGCTGTGTAACTAAAATGCAGGACATGGCTTTATGTTTTACATGTCCTGGCAGTGACAAACAGAAGAGTTTATTTCCATTGCTATGAGGGATACTTCTCCTATAGGCTAACACTGGAGATGCCTTAAACACTATTTAACCTGTAATTCTGAAACCGAAAGGAGTAGCCATATCATTTTTCATATCTTTGGAATGATGGTGATAAATCCTCTTTAGTAGTAAAGTTGGATTTGACAGTAACACTTTAGAAATGCTCCTTTTAGAAAGAGAACATTTCTCTGCTCTTAACAGTGATCTGTGTGCCTACAGCCTGTCTTCAAAACACGTCTGGACTGGGTGACAGCTACATTTTGTGCATTCCCTCTAGACATCCACAAACACAGGAAGGACTGGTTGTGACAAAGGACTCATCATCATTCATCTGCATTTTGATAGCCTTCCTGGGCCGTAAGGGTGAGAGGTGGCTCACATTTACATCTGAATAGGATGAGTCCTGTCCACACACAAAGAGCTGTTTACCCACCTACAGATAGCCTGGTACCCAGGACTGGGTTGAAAGGGATCCATGTGCACTTCAGGGAACTCCTTTGAAGTCACCCCCTAAATCAAAGGCACGTTTGTGTATAAGTACCTGGGCTCTGACCCTACCAAATTAGTACACTATTGGACCTGGGAAGGAATTCTGCAGGAGTAAAGACTGCTGTGCTGTAAGGATTGCCACGTTGCTGTGACTGACTGTTTTGAGGAACTGCTTCTCTGTTTTGAGGAACTGCTTCTCTGCTTTGACGAGCTGCCTTGCTGCCTGCTGATCTCTGCCCGGCCCCTCATGACCTCAAGTAACCTTTAGACACCTAGTGACTTCTAAGCACTGACTGTGCTGTGCCAAGCTACCAGATGGTGACCACAGGTTAATTTTGGGTGTGTATCTGACTTACCCTGACTAGAGTGGTGGTCCCAACTTGAACCGGGTTCAAACCTCTTCCAACTAGAGGCCCCATTTTTAACAGAGCTGTCAAGATGCTTGAATTGTTTTTGCTCTGGGGCCCACCCAGAGCTCTGTGTGCTTAAGATTCCATTTGTCCTAGTTACCATAGTATTCAGAAGCTGAGAGACAGTCTTCTAGACAGAGGAGCTCATTGCTTTATTTTTTGGATTATCATCATACCCACTATCCTGTCTTCACATAATGTTGAAATACAATTAATTCAAAGTTAAAAAAGATAAAGGCTCTGTTTTGAAGTATGGCAGACAAAATACTCCACCACAAATGTAGCAGAGCGCCCTGTCCAGAAAACATTTGGGCCATCTGCTTTATAATGAGTTGAGCAGAACATCACCTTTCTGATACTGGTGCTTAGACATTGGAAAACCTACTCCAACTAATCAAAACAGATGGAGTCATTAACTTGGTCATGTGCTCAAGTTGTCCAATAGAGTGTAAAATAAAACAGGGGTTCGATAAATATGACAACATTACAGCTTTCGCAGGAAGGTAGTAGTAGTGATGGCAGGATGTTTCACTGTCATTCACTCTCTCAGTTTGGGAACATCTGCCAGAGGAATGTGGCCATAGAATCCTTGAGAATTGCAGCTGTCCCTTGGTGCTCTCTCTCTCATTCATTTTTTATATTCTTTTCTCCATCTCCATTCAGGTACTCTATACGCCATCCTTGCTCGGATACTCCCTATCCACTTGCTATCTCCTCCTTTTCTGTCAGGTATTTCTCGGTTCACTCCCTCTAAGGTGCCCTTTCTAGCCAAATTCATTTACAGGTACATTCTCTTCTCCATCACCACAGGATAAACTCCCTTCTTAGAAGGTTCTCTACTACACACTTCAGATTTTTTCCGCAACATGCAAGCAATATTAATCTCTCTAAGAGACCATCCACCCCCACCTCTGATATCATCTACACATTCTAGGTTCATTCCATTCCATTCAGATCCTATTATCCAAGTGTACTTCTTCTTGTCATTCACATATATCTGACACCTCAGTCTGGAACTCTGATCTACCCTCAATCCTCCATAAGTACTGTTTCTGGGGTACCTTTTGTTTCTCTTCAGTAAAGTTCCGTTGACCTGTCTCTCTGAGTATATCCCTTCCTGCCAAGCAGTGTGTATCTCAATAGATAGTTTGTTGTTTCCTCAGCCTCCAGTCAAATCTTTGTAATGGAAGATAGCATGAAATATGATACATTGTGCTCTTCAGTTACTTCATCAAACAATAGCTGCTGGGCTTTGTCACACGTAGCCTTGACTGCAGTACCCAGAGAACCATAAAACACAACATTGCACCGGAGTAGTATTAGTTGGAAGATATTCGCAGCTGGGTGAGAACAAACCTTCACAAATTCAGTGCAGAAGAAAATGATATTATGATAATTTATGAAAGCCTTGCAAGCAGGATTGCCAATATTTGGGCTGCAGTCATTGAACAGTTCCCTGTATTGTTCGGAGAATTAGGAATCTGGAATTCCTTCTAAATCAAAAAGTTTCCTTAAAGGGAACAAATAACACCTGTCTCATTCACTGTTTTGGTATCAGTGCCACCTTCAATCAATCAATCAATCGGGATTTATAAAGTGTGGCTAATCACCTGATAGGTTATCCAGGTGCTTGCAGGCCCCAGATGCTTATTCGAACAGCAAGGTCTTAAGGGCCATTCGGAATTCCGAAAGTGAGGTGATGGTTCAGAGCTGTGCGGGGAGGCTGTTCCAGGTCTTTGATGGGATGTGGAAAAAGGGTCCTCCACTTCTGCTTCAGTAGATGTGGGGAGTATGGGCAAGTGAAAGGAAGGTGGAGCTAGTCATCTTGATGGTTTGTGGAAGTTCAGGCAGTTTTTAATGTAGGCGGGTCCTTGGTTGTGTAGAACCTTGTGTGCATGGGTCAGCAGCTTGAATTGGCATCTTTCTGTATGGGGAGCCAGTGGAGGTTCCTGAGGTGATGTGTGATGTGAGTTCATCAGGGAAAGCAAAGGATGAGTCTGGCAGCAGTGTTCTGTATGGTCTGAAGTCTCTGTAGATGGTGTGCAATGATTCCTACGTACAGGGCATTGCCATAGTCCAGTCGGCTGGTGATGAGTACTTGTGCCACAGTGTGTCTTGTGTAGCCACTTGAAGATCTTACAGAGCACATGCAGAGTGGGGAAGCAGGCAGAGGAGAAGCCAATGATCTGCAATTTAATGGTGAGCTTGGTGTGAATGATGATCCCAAGCATTGTGGTGTAGTTGGAGGGATTGGGTGCGGGTCCTAGGTCTGATGGCCACCAGTAGCCATTTCATGTGTTGCTGCTGTTGCCAAAGATTAGTAATTCCAACTTTTCTGTGATCAGCTGCAGGCAGTTGTTCTTCATCTAGTCGGTGATGTTTGGCATGCATCTGTGGAAGTTGGTTCTGGTGGTGGTGGGGTTATTGGTGAGTGTGAGGATGACCTCCTTGGGTTCATATGTGAAAGGTAGGATGTGGATCCTCTGGGTTTTTCTGGTGAGGAAGGAGGTGATCCATACGAGCACGTCTAATTGGATGCTGATGTGGTGTCTTTCAATCAGTGTGTGGTGGGATACAGTGTTGAACGCTGCCTTGAGGCTGAGGAGGATCAAAGCTGCTGTTCCTCCTCAGTTGAGGAGTATTCAGATGTTGTCAGTGGCTACGATCAGTGTGGTTTTGGTGCTGTAATTGCTGCGGAATCTGGATTGGGAGGCATTAAGTAGCTGGTTCTGCTCCAGATGTCATGAGTTGATTGTTGATTATCTTTTCCAGTCTCTTCACTGGGAATGGGAGCTGGGAGATTGGCTGGTAGTTTTGAGATTGATTAGACCTTAGTCATAATCTCACTCCTATTCACGCCACCTGACATGCAAGGGGTATTGTTGCTTGCGGCTGTCAGACTCTAATTACGGTGCTCAAACTTACACAGGAACAGAGATGCTAGTTCCCAAATCCACCCCGACAGCAATCCAGAGCTTAGTGTGACAAGTCTCTAGAGTGGCTATCTAGGGGGAAGGGGGAAAGTGGATAAAATAACAAAAGAGAGAAGAGACTGTTCTGCGGCTTCCTTCAGGAGTTCGTCCAGCAGACTTCTTTTGCTGAAGAGATAACCTGTAGACAAGAGTTATGGTTATCATAAACTTTTAGTCCTTAACCTCTCTTATCTCTTAACCCCTATTGCCTTATTTCCTTACCATGCCAATTTCAGAACTCTGCTTCTCTTCTATTTCTTTTCTGTGTGTGCTTTTATTTCCTTAACTATATTCTTTGTCTGCAATTAAAAAGGAAATAGCTAGAACCCAAGGTTTATCTGCCTCATATAAATCTTTCTCTCTGAGCTTCTCACTTACTTTCCTATTTTTCTTTTTACTCTCCTATGTTTTATCTTCCTTGGTATCTGCCTTAATTCACAGCTTCTTTTTCTTTTTTGCACACCTGTAATATAGTTACATTTATCTGTTAAGAACTTCTGCTTTCTTTTAAACTAGATGTTATCTATTTTAATTGGGTATTCTACTTACTGAGTTTGAGGTCTTTTCCTATTGGTAATTATTCATCTGTGTGTTTAATGCTTTCTTCTCTTTTCGTGGTGGTATTTTACTCTCTGTACTTAGCTACTGTTCGACGACTTATTTCTGTGGTAAGTATGGTTTTATCTTATTCTATTATTTGTAGTTGCTCAAGAGTTCTAACCTATATTGCAATTCTCTCTTCGATTTTTTCAGAACTTGCCGTTACTACTCGTTACCTCTGTGAAGAATTACAGTAAAGCCACTTTCCTCACAGTAAGTTCTATGACTCTATTGCTTTCAGTAATTTACTTCAGTTCTCTGACGTGACAAATATACACTCGTTAACTTAGCTTCATTTTTCTTGTTCTTCCTTCAGATGCTCCTGTTGACGCTGCTTCCTCTCCCTGACAACTCGGTGCGAAATCTTCACAAACTAAGATTTGCTGTTCTCCTCAAAAGTCACTTTACTTCATGGAACTCGGATTTCGAACTTGTATCTACTGACTTCCGAAAGCCCTTCAGGGTAGATTCTGAAAAGCCTTCGAGCGAAAACTGAAACACTTTTAGTCAGCGCGCACTGGAATGCGCACCTGACTCTCTAGAATTCTTGGTGAAGTGCGCAGTTCCTAGGCAGCGCGAGCCTCACCTAGGATTCCCTGTTTTCAACATACATTTTGCCTCTGACACCATTAATTACAACAATTATTTTATCAACTAGCCTGTTTAATGACTGTGATCTACAAAGCCCTTTTTTTTGCTTTTTGATTTTTTTGATTCGATGAACACTACTGGTTTGACACACACTTATTATATACAAAATATGGTGACATATATATTTACATTTGTACAGTGACTTCAAAATGTGACAAAAAACGGAAAAAAAATATATATATACAACATACAGTCTTATCAAAATAGAATTGTTTTTCAAAAGCTGAAGTCAAATGTCCGAAACTAATTGATTTATGGAACGTGAGCAGTTGGCTCCTATAGTTCTCGCTATTATTGCGGTCCTAAGCAGAGTCGGGTACTTGTGTCTGTATATAATTTCAATGAGCAATGCAAGTTGCAGTCTGTCTTTGCATTTGCATTTGCTTATGTAGAGAAGCTGGTTTCTAGCTTGATCTTCTACAAAATCCTCTGCGATCTCTGCTTTCGCGCCAACGCGTTTCGACATGTGTAGTTGGGGACCTGTGTGATGTTTATGAGGTCGTCTTCAGGGCGGGTGTTATGGATGAATCGGACTTCCGTTCGTTCTCTCCACGTGGGGGAACTTGTCTTCTATGTGATGCCTTGTTTTGTGTACTGCCGACTGGAGTAGAATGACTCTCTTTGTCTGAATCTCGTTGTTTTCTTTCTTCTTGGTTTACGAGTGATAGGATCCACTTCTTCAGCGCTCCGGTGTCTCCTGTCTCACCTAGGATTCCAGCGCGTTCTCTGCCAAACACTAGAACGCTAACAGCTACTCAGTTCTGGTGGCCTTTTCTGGCGCCATTTCCGAGTCAGCTCCACCCATGTACCTTCCATTGCTCGGGGTGTACAAACTTTGAGTCTTCGGTGCGCAATTAAACCTATCTGTAATCTTGGGTTCCTGACAGCGGTGTCCTGATTTTGGACTATGGCAATGCCCTTCATTAGTGTTTCCAGTCAGCATCCTCAGAAAATATCAATGGGCTGACTATTCAGCAGGGAACGCATATTCAATAGTAAGTTTCTTTCATGGCACAGAACAAACTTTTCTGGAAGAAATCTTTAAGTCTTATGTCTCTGTGTGACATTTAACGCCAGACAACAAAGCTGTGCTTCTGCTCCCAGTATCTATTGTTGGTGTCAGGTATTCCAACTTTTTGGAGATATTATCTACACCACAAAATACAATTTCAGGCTACAGTTTAAAGTTAGGCTTAGGTTATGGTTAAGTCTAAAATTCATTGAAAAGTTATTTATGGGGTTAGGTTATGGTTAAGTCTAATATTTACTTAAAAGTAATTTTTTGTATAACTAATAATCCCAAAGTTCTTGCAGGTCTGTGGTTAGGAAATAAATAAGGGCTAAAACAATTTGCATTTTCCATTCTAACTCCCTTTCGAAAATGTGTTCTCCTTTACAGACAAACGTTTTTACTTGCCATTTGACGTGAAACTAGAATTATTCTCAGTCCACTGTATTGTTAAGAATTTATGGTTTCATATAAATCTGCTAGTTCACATTAGAGATAATTGAGTAAGAAAATGTTATAGCCAGACTTTTAAAGATTATTTAAAAGTATATCTGAACTGTTAGTTCCCAGACAATCAACAAATCCCACTAGCCACAGAGCATTTTCTCCAGTCATCCAATAAGGGAGAGTAAGTTTTTTTTTTCAAATCATTGCATCTCTAACACTGAAATGTGCACAACATTCTATGTATAAAATTGTATAAAATTGAGGAGAACAATGTGGTGTCATATATGCTTTTACAAATTCATATATTTTATGGAGAATGTGTGTTCTTCCAATAGACATATTATGCAGAAGACAGCCCGCCTTTTTCTTATTACTGTATATGGTGTTGCAGGTTGACTTTGGATCTCCCAAAATAGAATAATCACATGGACTCTTCTTGGCAATACAAAGACATGGTTTACTAACTGTCATGACAGTGAGAAAGACCTTCAGCACACAACACAGACTGAACCTCAGTCCTCCTCAGGCTTCCTCAGATTTCTCAAAATGCATGCTCGCGGCAGGCTTTTTTATACATGATATTATACAGGTTTATTACATATAGTATATAAAGGTTGACTTGCAAGTTGCAGATTTAAGTTGGTAAAATGCTTGACGACATGCAACCTCATAACCTTGAATTCCGACCCAATCCATTACACATTGTTTATTATACTTTCATCAATGCTTGGCAAATAAGCATTCTTCTGTTTAGAATGTATGTGCGCTTTATGATAAATGTAATTTAAGTGAAGTGTATGCTTCCAGTATTGTGCACCTATGACCTTTGTATGCTCATAACTAATTTACTTCCCTGCACCCATTGTCAAATCAGGCCCCTTAGATGTCCGTGTGCTCTGGGCTTATTCGATTACCTGTTCCCATTGTTTGATCAGGCCACGATCTGTTTGAAGGCACTTGGTACATGCCGGTGGACCTGTTTTAGAATTGTAAATGCTTTTAGGCCTTTTAAAAATGAGTTGGCCCTTAACTGAAAATCCTTTTAAGTTTCCTGTTCCATTGTATTCTTAAGTGACCTTTTCACCTTACTTGTGTCAATGGGGGATTTGTTCCTAAACTGGTTTTTAACCATGAACATCTGTGTGGTTTCTGCTTGGGCTTGTCATTGCGCTACATTCTTGTGTTTTATATTTTCTGCAGTGTGTTCATCTAGTATATTTCCTACAACATTCCCTCATCTAGTTGATACTTTAAATACTTCCTTCAGACCCTGACCTGGACTTGGAGCTAGGTGGAACAGGTTGCCATGGGAATTCACTACTTATGTTGGTCTCCTAACTAAAAACATCCCTCCCACCTTGGTGCCTACTCTCCTACAACATGCAAGAACCAATTGTATCACAAAATATATTAGTAATAGGACCACAATTGTTAGTAACAAATCCCCCAGCAGTTTCTTCATTAAGGATGTTAGCGACAATTCTTCATCTACCATTTTCTTTTGTAGATTATGCAGCATCTGTATTTCCTCTGACAAAGTTCCATTGTCTGCATTATTTGCTACAATATATGTGTAGAAAGCAGTCCCTAGTTATTTTGCATAGCGCTCCTTGCATGGCCATCATGAGATCAAGTACATAGCGGTGCTGCAGTACCATCATTCTTACAGCACACAGTTCTTCCTTTATGGCATTGAAGCCATCATCTGTAGTGTTGATGACCTTGAGGAGCTACCACCTTGTGATCTAGCTTTAGCTTCAACAAATGGGAGGATGATCCTGAAAAACAACTGAACATTGTTAAACAGGAGACCTTCTCGGGGTACGTCATTCCAAGTGTATCTACCATAATACTCTGCAGTTATTTTCCTTTGGCTGTGGTGTAGCAAGGCCATTACATGCAAAAACAACAGTTGATGGACTGAATGCAGAACAATGTCATACATTCACCCCAGTACGTGAATGTTTTGATTTGTTCTGCATTCCGTCCATCAATTGTGTGTCTTTTGCTTTCTCGCCCTAAGTGCGTCAAGTATGCCCATACGTAGGTCCTGGGCTCACTGTGCCACTGGAATTAAGCTATTGTGGCTGAAGAGGGATGAAACCCCAAAACCGGTCCTAGGATGTTTGTTTCCGGTCCAGGGAGGACCTGGCTTGGCAGTTCGGGCTGGACTGTTCCCAAGAGCACAAGGACAAGACTGATTTGCATATGGCCAGGTCTAAACTGGGGTGGCATGGTGAGCAAAAGAATGATGGATTTAACCCAGATCTCTTGACTGGGGGTAAATGTTTTGATTTGCTCTGCATTCCGTTTATCAATTGTGTGTCTGTTGCAAGGTCATTAAATGCCTCATGGGGTGTTAAACTATGGCTTCCTGCCATCTACCTTGAGGACAGTGGGGGTGCCCTTAGTAACTGTGTAGGGACCCTTCAATCATTTGTCTCACCATTTTCTGACAAAATTCCTGACGAACATGTGATCCCCCACATGTACAGCTGGGAGGTTAGCCTCGGTGGTGGTGCGCTTCACCCTTTCCTTGGTTCCTGTTTGGAGATGAATCTTCCACATTTTATCACTTCTCACAAATACATGTGTATCCCATCTTTCAAGACTTCTGACAAGTTGGGGGCATGGCCAAGATGGCGGCAAGAGCGGACGCAGAGCTCTGAGCTCTGCTCTATGCCTGCTGGAAATATCCTGTTTCCCCTTTGCCTGGCCCAACATCCTCCACAGATATCAGAGCGGGAGCACAACGGTGCCCAACCCCGCCGTTTTCGGAGTCATTGGTGGCTCCACGGGACCACTACAAGCTTCGGTCCCTAGCTGCGCAATCGGGATCTCTCCTGAGGCCCGGAGCTTCCTGAAGAGACGGAAGCGGCTTGGCGTGGACCATGCTCCGATCACACGGTGCGCAAGTCTGCCCCCTTCTACAAATGTGAGCTTGGCAGCCTGTGCCCCAGGCCCTTGTTCGAGATGCCCCCAGTCCCCGGTGGGCTGCACGACCGGAGACGCCATCTTGTGCCTGGTGACCTGCAACAGCTGGACCTGCCCCAGAGGAGCTGCAGGACCGTTAAACCTGGCAGAACATTGAAGATCCCCATCTAGATGTGGTGAGTGGATGCCTGTGCCCCCCCTTCTGACCCCCCACAAATCACAGAGAGAGCGGAGTGAGTCATGGCTGGACTCCTGGTCCTGCGCACCCCCGTCCACGGTGCGCAGTGAAACCAAGGCCTTCATTTTGAGACGGGCGCGGTCCCGGTGGTCTGCCCCGAATTAGAGAGAAATTTGGGGCCAACAAGAACCGGCTGACCAGTTGTAGACTTTCTCATGTGAGAGGAGAGGGTACGCCCAAATCTCTGGCCCCTCTTTTCAAGTCTGGAGTGAGGGAGTTGAACTGGAACCAGGTCCATGTATATACTGATATATATCAGAGGAACCTTGTGAGAGATGTGTGTCCCTTGGTGAACCGTAGCCCGTCCACATCTGCCTGAGGGATGCAGGAGGGCGCTTACGACAATAACAAGTGCACTGGCAGGGGTCTGAGCAGGGTGCGACTGGTGGACTTACATGAGCCTTGTATTCTGGACTTGCCACGGATACCAAAGTGGGTAGGCCACCTTGGTCATAGTACGACGGTGAGAACTGTTGTTGTGGAGACCCGCGGGATGCCTTGAACTCGTATAGACATGTGTCTCCCCCCTGACCACCTGTGACGCCCCGACTATTTGTCCACACATCTCATGTTGCACCCCAACTTTTGACTACCCCCGACCCCCAGCCGTGCACACAAACCAGCAGCCGGCCTGTTATCTCCCACAGACGACATAATGGGTAAACCCAGGGCAGAGAAGTCCCAGGCGCAACCTCCGGAGGTGGAACCAGTGTCCTTGGAACACAGAAACATGAACCCCCCACGGCCTTCTGCTCAGGGAGATCGCAATGATCACTCACATCGCTTTGATGAACTACTAGCGGCGATACTCGATATTAAAACCACCTTGGGCACAAAAATTGACTCCCTGAGCATTGATATGGTTCTCAGGAGATGTTCTACAGGGCAAGATGTTGAGGTTCATCTCTATTGAACGGGCACACATGGTTCCAGGGGGCCCCCCCTCGCTGGTGGTGGCCAGATTCTTCAATTATTGTGACAGGGACCATGTGCTACAGATCACTAGGGCCAGGGGCCCTTGGCAAGTCAACAACGCCACAGTTCACATCTACCCAGACTACACCCTGGCTGTGTAATGCCTCCGCTCTTCATACTTGGAGGTCAAGAAGTGTCTGAGGGACCACAATATCCAATATTCCCTCAAATATCCAGCATGTCTCCGTATCCGCCACAAGGAGGGCACAATCTTGTGGAATACGCCCGAAGAGACTGAGTCACGGGAGGCGGCAGAGATACTGTACATGAATTCTGCAATACCCTCCTCAACAAGTGATAAGTAGCTGATATAGCAACTCATATGTTTTTCTTTGCTTTACGTTGTGATTGGTGTTTTATTAGACCTGCAATTTAGTGCGAATGGCCTATTTGCAGTTGGCAACCAGGCCTGGGGAGGGAAGTTGGGGAATCTCTGGTTATTATGTTGATCTCTTTCCATGTTTGCAAATAACGGGGTCAGGTGCTAGACTATACTTGGGTCAAGTTGCATGGGACTGTGGGTACATTAGAGGGGTTAGAGATTATCAATTAATGTTGGGCTACACACCGTGTTCTACCATACCATCACGTAGATGGCGTATGGGGATTACTCTCTTTTGACTTGGAAGGTGAGGGGGCTAGCGGGATGCGCTAAGCGACACAAAGTATATCAGTACCTACGCAGTCATGAGATCACGTTTGCATTGCTGCAAGAGACACATCTTACTGCACTGACATTATTTTCACTCCGTAAGCATTGGCGGGGCACAGTCCTGGGCACTGCATTCTCTGGATACGCCAGAGGAGCGCTCATATGGGTTGCTCCGGGAACACCGCTACAAATTACACATTCCAGGGTGGACACACAGGGCCGTTTTGTCACCATGGAGGGTCCCCCCTGGCGTTAGTTTCCCTTTATGCCCCAAATTCGGGACAATCCAGCTTCCTACAAACACTCACAGACACCACAGTCCCCATGTACTGGGGAGGCGATTTTATTGGGGTACCGAACCTTAACTTGGATCGTTCTCGCACCCCTCTTGTTGGGGCACAATCTATTAAACTAGTGCACCAGATGTCAGAATGGGCATCTAATACACAGGTACACGATGTATGGCGCAGGTTACATACCCAGACACGCACTTATTCCCATTATTCGGCACTACACGATTTGTACACAAGGATAGATACAGTGTTTTGCTCGGATAACGCTCTTCAAAGTGTAGTGCATGCTGCTTATCGGGCATGTACGCTTCCTGTTCATGCCCCTTTACAACTGAACCTGACTTGAGGTGTGCAGCGTCCCGAGATCTCGACCTAGCGCCTTCCCGGCACAGCGCTTGCCGATTCATCCTACCGGGCCATCCTCTTAGAGTCCATCACATCTTACTTTAGGGAGAACGAGGGGACTGCCTCGTCAACAGGAGTAGAATGGGACGCCTTCAAGTCTATTCTCAGGGGGCACGCCATTAAGCCCATGTACGGTGCCCGCAAAATGTTGACTGACGCACTTAGTACACATGAGTTAACGATCCAGAGTTGCGAGCAGCGTATCCCAACTGATCCCCAGATTGGCCCCTCACTCGCTCAGGCTTGCTTAGCATATAGATGTTCAATGGATGACCTCTGTGCGTTAGATTATAGAATGTATTTGGCGCATAGACTTAGAGAAGGTGACAAGGCAGGGAGGCTGCTGGCATGGCTACTGCAATCTGACACTGCTCAGCCCCCTATTACTGTCATATACACGACTGCTGGGATCCTAGTAAATACGCAGGCTGCCATCAACCAATCATTCTACGAATACTATACAATGTTGTACACGGCCCTGGTCACACAGGACCTTACCTCCATTCAGGAATTTCTCGCAGGGATACAACTCCCACAGGTCACTCCAGCTCACTATGATGCCCTAGAAGATCCCATTGCACTTGATGAGATCACAGACGCAATTAGACAGTAGGCAACGGGTAAAACACCGGGGACGGATGGGTGGCCAGCGGAATTCTACTCTACCTTCTCTGCGCAGTTAGCGCCTAGGCTGGCCAAGGTTTACACTGAGGCCTACGAGGCAGGCATGTTACCGCCCACTATGAGGAAGGCGACGCTGGTTATTCTACCTAAACCGGGTCAAGACCCCCTCCAAATGGCCTCATATCGACCCCTGTCGATGCTTAATGTCGATTACAAAGTCTTGGGGAAATTACTAGCGAATAAGCTATTGATCACTGTTTTCCTGATGGTCCATGAAGACCAAAATGGATTTGTTCCAGACCGTAACACAGGACTGAATCTACGACAGCTGTTTGCACTACTGTAATGGGCACGGAGTGAGGAGAAGCAGTCTTGGGTCATCTCCCAAGACATAGAAAAGGCATTTGATACCTTAAGTTGGGCATACCTTGAGACGGCATTGGTGGGATTTGGCATCGGCCCTAATTTCCTACGATGGATTAGGCTGCTATACTTTAGGCCACAGAATAGGGTGAAAACAGGTTTCACCTTTTCACCGCTTTTATCGATAGCGAGGGGAACTCGCCAGGGCTGCTCCTCGTAATCGATCCTTTCCGCCTTGGACATGGAGCCACTGTTGCAGGGCTTCTGCTTATGCACAGAACTATGCGCAGGAAACCAGGACCTCGGAGAATTGTGGTGTACCAGAAACTCCCCTCAGAACCAAGAACCCCTATCCGACTAGCTTAGTGTCCCATTCGTTATCCGAGATTTAGCTCGGCGGTCCCAATGTATAGACAACCCAGAACAAGCGACTTAGATACTCTCAGGAGTGGTTGGAATACGAAATACCCGTTTGTATACATATATCAGTCCACAACAGAATAACAAAGACACGGTAAAGTTTAAAGAGTTTATTTTATAAACCTCGCGTCCTAAGATGCAGTACTTTGGCTAACACAAGCAGACAAATGGTTAAGATCAGAACCATCAGCATTGTTACAATACCATAGAAAATGAAAGGAGCAATCATAATAATAATGACAATGGAAAGTGACCACCCTCCTTTCTCTAGCAACTAATAGGTTATTATTAGACTAATAGAAGGTCTCTTAGGCTTGCATGGGGGACCCCATACCTTATAGATCAGCTTAGTGGAATCACATCACAGGATCAGCTAGGCTCTCTCCTGCAACAGCTCTTCGTTTCGAATGTAAGTGAAAACATGCTGCTCTGCAATATTAAAGGACTCGTCTTTCAGGTATTGGCAGCTGTATGTATGTTATGGCTGAGAAGTGGTACGATCAACCTGAACACAACTACCTGCACCGTCTAGTGACCCAGACTTGTTCTTTACACGGTATACAGACCAAGGCCACTGCTCAATGTTAAGGATGTTAACCTCTTCTGTGCCCATGATGAGATAGTCTCGTCATGGAGCACGGTTGCGCTGTGCCCATGACAAGACTATCTCGTCATGAACCCCACCCACTAATGCAACGCCCGGCACAGGAGGGGGAAAGGGCGTGGGACTGAAGGGGTTAAACAACAGACGGTTCTCATGTGAAGCAAAGTCGAGTCAGCAGTTCTCGAATGAATAACATGTAACAACAGTGTCGCGTGCAAAAGCAGCAAAAGCGGCAAGCTGGCTTTCTAACAGCCGACGAGGTTATGCTAACTTAGCGTTGTACATAGGGAGTGGTTAACCCATACTACACCCTCCCTTGATCGGACTACTAACCACTAGGGGCGCACTTATCAAGAAGAACGCAGAGTTCAAGTTAAAAAGAACGGAACCAAGGGCATGAACTATAAGTCCATATAAGATAAGTGTAAAGTTCGAAAAAAACCAAATTGTCAAAATGGAAAAATGATGTCGTCAGGGAAAAAACCATGAAAAAATGGGGAAAAATGACATCGGTGGATGCACCATGAGTCGACCAAGACAAAGAGTCAATCCATCAAGGTATAGGCACAATAAGTTGCAACAGCCTCCAAGAGGAAATCATTGGAGCGTTCCGCAAAATTATCCGCCATCCAATTCAGCAAGGGAAAGGAACACACGTGTTCACTCACAATTGGAGCTTCCAGCACCACACGAGGACAACAGGAAGGTTCCTTGACATAACTTCGTTCCAGCAAGTCAATCGCAGCCTCTTCAATGGCCCAATTTCCAAGGACTCCCTGTGCCGCACCCAAGGCCATAAACCCGACACCAGAACATTCAAACTCATGAGCCACTAAGGGGCCCATTAGTTGATCAAAATCCGGGACAGGTGACACCGAGTTTGACAGGCATAAATCCAGAGCCCACTGGAATGGACAATCCAGGCAGTGAAAGACTGGTTGCACACAAGTAAAGAATGGAAACCGGAAGGACAATCCATATGCGACACTTAAGGTCGCCAGGGGTAAGATGCCATAGTATTCAAGCATCCGGTTACGGAGATGCAACAGCCGGGGCATTTATTTATCGTATTTGTACAGCGCACTATCACCTTGCAGGCATCCTGGCGCTAAGTATCAAAAAACTATTAAGTGTGGGCAGAGACAACAGAGCAAACAACATTGATTTAGGTCCTAGGAAAAAGCCAGTTCTTTAAACTCCTCCTAAATGGAAGGAGGTCATTCACCATTCTTAACTCCAACAGAAGCGCGTTCCAGAGTATGGCAGCTATCACACTGAAGGCAATACCTCCAGATCTAGATTTCTTGAATCTCGGTACTGTAGCCAGTCTGGCAGATTCAGAATGCAAACATCTCCCTGGAATGTACCAAACAAATTTCCTCTGCAACGCGATAGGGCCGATCTCGTGCAAGGCCTTGAACACCAGGCAGAGAGATTTGAATTGGATTCTTTGTCTAATGGGGAGCCAGTGCAACTCCGACAAGGCCCGAGACGAAGATGCGTAACTCGGCCATCCAAGCACCAACTTAGCTGCTGTAGACTGGATGCGCTGCAATCTGTCTAATAGATAGTTCGAAGAGCCCAGTAGCAGCGCATTGCAGTAATCCAGTCTACTAAGTATGGTGCCCTGAACTACTAGAGCTCGCGCCTGACAAGGCATTAACGGCAGAATTTTTCGCAGCGTACGAATCATGGCGAAACAGCTTCCTACCAATTGGTTAACCTGAGCTTCCAACGTTAATTTGTTGTTAAATATAACGCCCAGGTTCCGCACCTTCTCCAATGGGCGTAGAGTCTTAGGGAGATCCAAAGGCCAGAAAGTCTCCGGCAACAACTGCGGAGCCTTTCCTGCATAGAAATAAAGAACCTCAGTTTTACCAGCGTTAAATTGAAGGGAGTTTAATCTCACCAATGAGACATCGCCCTCAAACAATCATGAAATGCTTCTAATGATGTCGTGTCATCGCCTTTCAAGGAGAGAATTAGTTGCGTATCATCAGCATAATTTACAGTCATAATATTACATGCCTTAATGATAGCCATCAAAGGAAGCATATAAATATTAAAAAGGATCGGGCTAATTGCAGAGCCCTGGGGGACACCATACTCCATCTTAGAGAAGGAGGATTGATAAGGAGGCAGAGCCACTGCTTGACTACTCCCAGCGAGAAAGGATTGAAGCCAGCTAAGGGCACACCCGGTTACCCCAATCTCTTCCAGCCTCCTCAACAAAATCGCATGGTTGACCGTATCGAACGCGGCAGACAGGTCAAGCAGTACAAGAGCTACTGACCTGCCCCTGTCTGCTTGCATACGGAGCTCGTCCAACACGGTCACCAATGCTCTCTCCGTGACATGCGCAGGCCGAAACCCAAATTGTACCTCCTCAAAGATATTGTTCTTCTGAAGATGTTGTGAGAGGTGCTTGCCCACCACTCTTTCTACGATTTTAGCCGGAAACGACAAAAGAGAGATGGGTCTGTAGTTACTAGGGCTTGCTGGGTCCAATGTGGACTTCTTCAGCAGAGGCATCACAAGAGCCTGCTTCCACTGCGCAGGAACCACACCACTGGACAGAGACTGATTACAGATCAGCCTAAGTATGGGAGAAATCTCCCCTTCAAATTCCTTCCAGACTCTCGATGGCAAAGGGTCTAGAGGTGAGCCTGACATAACCCCTGAAGTAGCTTTACCAAACTCTTCTACTGAGAGAATCGGAAATTCGGATAAAAAGTTCCCACAATATAAGCTCTCCGGGTGGGAAGGAAAAGTTACATCCCCTACCCATGGTCCACTTTCAGCCCTGGAATGTACCGGACTTACTACCTCCTGACAGCAGGGAGTTTCCCCCAAATTTGCAATAATCATGTTAATTTTGTCATAAAAATAGCTTGCCAGGCTATCACATAATTCTTGCGAAGGGGGAATCTGATTCTTGCCGCACTCGGGGTTAGTCAGGGAGTTGAGAATTTTAAAAATGCACCTTGGTCGATTCTGAGCCTTTAATATAGTGCTAGAATAGTAGTTAGCCTTGGTCACATTTATTTCTGTCTTATAGCACCCTATCAACCTTTTCCAACTACTTTTATCCTTGTCATTGTAGCTCCTCCTCCACTTTCTCTCTGCCTGCTTACACTCAAGTTTCAGTTTTTTAAGGTTATCGTTGAACCATGGTGCAGACGCTCTTCCTACCTTCTTATGCACTTTAAGAGGGGCCGTAGAGTCAAGAACAGAAAAAATCTGTCCACAAAAGGAGGCATAATTCTCCTCCACTTGTCTGCTCTGCAAAAAACAGTCTTTCAAATCAAAGACCGAACCCTGACCTTTGTTTCTTAGAAGGGACTTCCAATCCCTACTCACATAGTTAGTAGCAGAACTCACTGCTGAGGCATTGTCACGAGGCATAGTGACCAAAAATTTAACCAAAAAGTGATCTGTCCAAACCATTGGCAAAATACCCACCACATTAAGAACTTGGTCCCCAGAAAAAATAAGATCTAGTATGTGACCGTCCTTATGAGTAGCCTCGGTCACCCGTTGGTGAAGGCCCAGACCGATACATGACTGGAGGACATTGTTGTAACCGGAGTCCAAGGACCCATTCAACCACAAATTAAAGTCACCTAGCAGCACTACCCTGGCGTGGGTAGTGGCCAAGTTGGTGATAGCCTCTAACAATAACTGCTGTTGCCTCAAGCAAAGTGTCCCTGGCGGTCTATAACAGACTACACCGGTTAAGATATAACCCTTTGCATCTTTAATAGCAATTCCAAATAGCTCGAATCCCTCAATTGTGTCAATCTCTAGAGCCACACAGTTCCAAGCATCTCTGTAAATTACCCCGACTCCTCCTCCTCTTCCCCTCAATCTTGGTTTGTGCATGTTGTCTCGGTACGCAAGTTGCGCAGCCATTGCGTAGTACGCAAACCAATAGAAGTATTCCAGCTATAAGGGCGAGAAGCAAAGGGAGACCTCCGAAGACGGTGGAAAAAATAGAATGAAAAAATGCGGGAATCACACCAAAAACAGTTTGAAAGGAGGTCACAAGGCCGGAACCCACAATTTTAAAGAAATGAACTATGCCAGTCGTAGACGAGGCATTAAAGATAGTCTGTATCAATGTTCCAAAATGGAAGGGGAGGTCAGTATTCAAAAGCGCCTGCACCTCCGTGCGGGTGTTTGCCACGTGAAGAAGAAAGGTTTCACGGGACGAAGTCAAAGCGACCTCCCTTTGAGACAAAAGAGCCCTTATTCTGCTCATCTGGTTGAACTCTGCGTTCAAGGTTGGAAACGAAGGCCAGATAGAAACATCGAGCCGGCCATGCGGGGGTGGGAAAAGGACATTTTTACAGCAAACAACACGCTGTGAAACAGTTACTATGTATGGTATTCCCTTTAGCATCCCGCAGCAATCCTCATTATTTAAAAGCAAATAACTACCGTTAGCAAGCAGCGTAAATGAAGGGGTTATAACCGGCACCGGTATACCTTTCAGGATGCAAGCCAAATTAGGAGCGTGCACATTGCAAGCACCATGTAATTGTATGTGTCTACACACTACAGAATGATCAGGGGCAGAAGTGCATTCCTCACCCTACAAATAAACCTCTTTTCCCTCCCGCATGCATCTATATGTGAACGGGAGCGACCAGACTTCGTGCAGGAATGCAGTACCAAGTTGTTCATATCTGCCAAGAGCATAATGTTTCATGCACAAACTGAACTTAAAAAGCGCAAAAGGTAAAGTGATAACTCCGTGGATAAGCCACACGGCCGAATTTAACTCAGCAATAGAAAAAGGTAACGGTTCTAATTTCTCAATGTGCAGTAATGAATAAGTAGCATCTTTCATGGACATAAACTGTTGTTTTGCAGTTAAATTAAAAGGGAGGAACAAAGATGAAACATTCATGTAATCCCATGGCACCTTCCCTGCCTTTAACGTTTGTAAAGTCCATGCAAACTGCATAACAGAACGCAACTGATTCTGGCCATGATACAATACAGACAAATCATCCTACACAATGTCTACGACAGATGAAACAATATTATCTAAAGTGTAAATCCTAGAAGACAAGGTGTTTATACTATTATCAATCACAGCCAATACTTTTTCCATATTGGCCTGGTCAATAGCAAGTAATCTGGACGCAGCTTCAATTTGCGACATTTTCCAAACTTCGTAAATAGCATAAACCCATCTTTTGGACCTGTCTGTCGCAGGACCCTTAATAAAATCATTCAGATCAATTTTGACGTTTAAACGTGACAAATGAAGTTTAACAGATGCTAATGTGGAATGTTGCAGGCATGACTGGCATAATTTACCCACAGAGTAGGTAGTTACAGTGTGTGATGATTGCTGAGTTAAATTCGGCCGTGTGGCTTATCCACGGAGTTATCACTTTACCTTTTGCGCTTTTTAAGTTCAGTTTGTGCATGAAACATTATGCTCTTGGCAGATATGAACAACTTGGTACTGCATTCCTGCACGAAGTCTGGTCGCTCCCGTTCACATATAGATGCATGCGGGAGGGAAAAGAGGTTTATTTGTAGGGTGAGGAATGCACTTCTGCCCCTGATGATTCAAAACGAGGATCTACCCTGACTTGAGTATACCCAGGTGCTAAAGCTAGAAATCGACGATGACAGGAATCTGAACCAGTTTGCCATACCAACCACCCATCAGGATTAAATGCTGAAACATTAAAGGTGGTGTTGGAAATGAGGTACTGCAACCTAGTAAGGGAAAGATCTGTGTGATTACCCCAGCCGGGATAAGCACCCAGATCCGGGATCGAGGAGGAATTAAATTTTTTAGATGTGGCCAATCCAAAACAGGTGGTCTGAAAAATAGATGAATTCAAAAACAAAATGTGGTTTGGGATAAGACAAGCGCGATGCAAAGCTTCTGTTCCCTGAACCTGCCATGGTTTAGTACCCCAAACCGATTTAAGATTGATAGTAGCTTTCCATAGCTCATAGCCACCGATAGCCAATTCGTCCATAAAGGACTTGGAATATAACAATTTGGTATGTGTCAACCTAACCTTAGAGGCGGTCTCAGCCGCCACCTTAAAATAAAAGGAGGTCGGACTAGACACACTAAAACCCGAAAAATATGTGAACTTGTTCACTAATGTGGCAGAATTGCCATAATAAGGGGCCGGACAGTGTTCCCATTGTGTGTAATTAACAAAATTACGAAAGGTATTTGCTCTGTGTAGGAAATGTGTGCCATAATGTTGATAGCAAAATTGTTCACCCTACAAATAAACCTCTTTTCCCTCCCGCATGCATCTATATGTGAACGGGAGCGACCAGACTTCGTGCAGGAATGCAGTACCAAGTTGTTCATATCTGCCAAGAGCATAATGTTTCATGCACAAACTGAACTTAAAAAGTGCAAAAGGTAAAGTGATAACTCCGTGGATAAGCCACACGGCCGAATTTAACTCAGCAATAGAAAAAGGTAACGGTTCTAATTTCTCAATGTGCAGTAATGAATAAGTAGCATCTTTCATGGACATAAAGTGTTGTTTTGCAGTTTAATTAAAAGGGAGGAACAAAGATGAAACATTCATGTAATCCCATGGCACCTTCCCTGCCTTTAACGTTTGTAAAGTCCATGCAAACTGCATAACAGAACGCAACTGATTCTGGCCATGATACAATACAGACAAATCATCCTACACAATGTCTACGACAGATGAAACAATATTATCTAAAGTGTAAATCCTAGAAGACAAGGTGTTTATACTATTATCAATCACAGCCAATACTTTTTCCATATTGGCCTGGTCAATAGCACGTAATCTGGACGCAGCTTCAATTTGCGACATTTTCCAAACTTCGTAAATAGCATAAACCCATCTTTTGGACCTGTCTGTCGCAGGACCCTTAATAAAATCATTCAGATCAATTTTGACGTTTAAACGTGACAAATGAAGTTTAACAGATGCTAATGTGGAATGTTGCAGGCATGACTGGCATAATTTACCCACAGAGTAGGTAGTTACAGTGTGTGATGATTGCTGAGTTAAATTCGGCCGTGTGGCTTATCCACGGAGTTATCACTTTACCTTTTGCGCTTTTTAAGTTCAGTTTGTGCATGAAACATTATGCTCTTGGCAGATATGAACAACTTGGTACTGCATTCCTGCACGAAGTCTGGTCGCTCCCGTTCACATATAGATGCATGCGGGAGGGAAAAGAGGTTTATTTGTAGGGTGAGGAATGCACTTCTGCCCCTGATGATTCAAAACGAGGATCTACCCTGACTTGAGTATACCCAGGTGCTAAAGCTAGAAATCGACGATGACAGGAATCTGAACCAGTTTGCCATACCAACCACCCATCAGGATTAAATGCTGAAACATTAAAGGTGGTGTTGGAAATGAGGTACTGCAACCTAGTAAGGGAAAGATCTGTGTGATTACCCCAGCCGGGATAAGCACCCAGATCCGGGATCGAGGAGGAATTCAATTTTTTAGATGTGGCCAATCCAAAACAGGTGGTCTGAAAAATAGATGAATTCAAAAACAAAATGTGGTTTGGGATAAGACAAGCGCGATGCAAAGCTTCTGTTCCCTGAACCTGCCATGGTTTAGTACCCCAAACCGATTTAAGATTGATAGTAGCTTTCCATAGCTCATAGCCACCGATAGCCAATTCGTCCATAAAGGACTTGGAATATAACAATTTGGTATGTGTCAACCTAACCTTAGAGGCGGTCTCAGCCGCCACCTTAAAATAAAAGGAGGTCGGACTAGACACACTAAAACCCGAAAAATATGTGAACTTGTTCACTAATGTGGCAGAATTGCCATAATAAGGGGCCGGACAGTGTTCCCATTGTGTGTAATTAACAAAATTACGAAAGGTATTTGCTCTGTGTAGGAAATGTGTGCCATAATGTTGATAGCAAAATTGTTCACCATAATTTGCAGAATTTAAATACAAATCTTCAGCATCAAATGCAGCATAATATTTTAGATCAGAAAATAGTGCTTCTATTGCTTGTAGATCCCAATCATCAGATCGGATATTCTGTTTAACTACATCACCCATAGAAACACGAAAGACATTAGGCACATTAATCACTTCAGTTGGTCCATGAATTTGAAATTTAACAGCATCCCAAGCGATCCCATCACGCACAGGCCAGGCAGTAATGTTCACAAAAGTCTGGTCCCTTTTCATAATGTGTGATGAGGAATGGGGGGCCAAAGTTCCATCAATTAACCTAATCGCAGATCGCTCAGCCAGGTAGTGTCCATTGATAAGTTTAATAAACACTACCACAAAGCCAATTGTCATGAACAAAAAAATACATATTAGCACCAGCCAGATGTAAGTCCATGGTGCCACCAAAAAATGTCTCTTGAACGAGGCAAAAAATATAGAAATTTTGGAAGGGGCAGTGGAAGTCATTGATTCAGTGTCAAAGGAAGAACGTGACTGGTTAATCGCTGTCGAATGTAACAGAGGCAACGGGACACCTGCAGGATAAGCATACTCAGGATCATCAGGCAAACCAACAGCAGTAGGCGGCATAGAAGGAGCAGTAACTGCATGCATCTCAACGGCAACCTCAGGCATGATGTTCTAGGGCGGCAACACAACAGAATTTCGCAGAATGGAAGGGCAAGAAACTGAAGGTGTCATACTATGGAGAATCGGCCACCCGCTGTAGTTTGACATTGTCAATCGAGATGTACCTGTTATCCTTGTGACCAGGAAGTGAAGGTAAAATAACTGTACGTGTACCCTGGACTCCAAGCACCGGGACCGGTGCACGATAAGAGGGGCCAATCACCTTCTTGTTCTCCACCTTCTCATGGACCAGGTCACCAACTCGAGGTAGCCAGCCGACTACCGGAATCTGGAGCTCAGCTTCGGATGTAGAGGGTACGTATTCCTTTGCTAGAGTGTCTCTGGCTTCTTGAAGATTCTGCAATACAGCACAGTGATCATCTAGGTCAAAAGGCGCGGCAGCCACCGCCATGTCTAGACCCTCAAGGTCCGGGACAAACATTCGTACTCCAAAGAGCATCATGTATGGGGTCCGCCTACCCAGAGACCTTCTAGGGAGATTATTAAGTGCGCGTTGCACGTCATACAAGTGGGTTAGCCAGCTTCGGCCTGTACCTAAAACCCTTGCTGTCAAAGATTGCTTTAGGTCACGGTTCATTCGCTCCACAACACTATTGCCCTCAGGCCGGTATGGAGACAAAAATTTGACTTGGACCCCCAAACTTCCCATGGCTTCTTTGTACGCCCTAGAGGCAAATGCAGGGCCCTGGTCAGAATGAAGGGTACCACATGCAAAACTCCCAATAAAGACACGCAAATCCTTGATGACAGTCCGGGCATCAGCACTCCTTTGCAGCCACACCCACAGAAAACATGTGCACAAATCCACTGCAACTAAGATGTACTTGTACGCAGTGTCAGAGGAAAAAGGACCGCAGTGATCTAAATAAACACACGCAAGTGGTTGATTAGATATAAACAGCTGCGTTTGTGGTGGACGCGCGGCAGAAGAAGGTTTAATCTGCTGGCAAATGTCACATAAAAGAACATAGGCCCGCGCCTGTTTGTACCAACTGTATCACCAGTAACGTTGCTGTAAAAGAGATACAGTAGCCGAAACGCCGGCATGCGCAGACGCAACACCTTCGTGGGCAGCTGAAATCAGAGATGGTCTGCAGTCCGCGTTGGGAATCAATCTGTCACCAACGTCGTTAATGCTCACTAACGGGACATTATCAGGATTTAACCGATAATGGTAGCGAGAAGGGAAACCTTTCGGAAAGGCTGTCCCTGTCTCGGACGCAGCAATAGCTGCCAAGATGTCATCATCACTCTTACTTTTGGATCTTGTAACTGCTGCCACTAAATATGTCGCCACTGCGGTTTTTGCTGCCTCGTCAGCCAAACTGTTACCGACAGCATGGACACCAACCTGCTGGTGACCAAGAGTGTGAATTACATTCACGAGGGGCAAACGTTCCTTAAGTTCTGCCACTCGAACCCAAAGCGTTTTGTGCTTTACTGTGCTACCTTTCGAATCACGAAAGTCATTGTGACTCCAAAAGTGTAGATTCTCGTTGTATGATTGAACACAATAGTACGAGTCACTCACTATAAGAGTAGTGACTCGAGGATCAGCGAACTCCAGTGCAAGCACTAGAGCCTTCAGTTCTGCTCACTGCGCGGTACAATCACCCAATGACTGCGTATGCACGATATCAGATTGGAACTCACCGTTCACGAAAGTACCCACCACAATTGCGCAGGCCGCTGAATAGGCGTGCTTTGATCCAGTCGCGGGTTGCGCAGACCCATCAGTGTAAATGACACAATGGTACTCCTTGAGCGGGCGCAAAGTCAGAGGAGCCGGATGAACAAATTCATACTCCAAGAACTCCTGTGTCTGTAATGCCGCGTCAAAGAAATATGTGACGTCAGGCGAGGTCAAGGAGGTTGCCCATTGTATCCACCTTGGATGCAAAGCCTTAGAATTCGGTACACTGGCCTTAGTGACCGCCTCAAGGGCAGGGTACGGTGTTACCACCAGCATGTGCTTCCCCTGTGATAGCGCTCGCTCTTTGAGGATCGCCATCTGAACTGCTGTCAGTACTTTTTCGACAGCGGAGAAGCGCAGCTCAGCCGAAGTGTACAGATGAGATTTGTAGGCAATGGGGACGGTGTCGCCCTCATTGAACGTCAAGTAGGTGAAACCCACTGGACCCGGTACGATTCTAATGACCAGGTTAGTGTGGTTATCACGAGTTTGTAAGAATTTCGAAGCAAGAAGATCAGACTGCAAAGATTGCAATGCAGCAGAATGTAGGTAGTACCAAGGCATAAAGCGACTTGATACGCTGGGCATAATCAGGAATGTAGGTACGACCGAAATTCAGAAAACCCAGCAAAGATTGTAATTTCTTCAGTGTCGTAGGAGCACTAAGGCGTGCGCATTTCTCAAGGAACTGCGGAGCCAAGCCTCGACCCTCATTATTGAGTTCGTACCCCAAGAACAACACTGTGAACTCGGCAATGTGGGACTTCACAAAGTTGAACTTATAACCGAAGTCAGCAAACATAGTAATTATGTTATCCACGCGAGCAAGGTGTGGAAGCAACTCGTCGTCCGTCAGGTAGATGTCATCTACATACGAATATGCTTCCGGGTCAACCATCTCCAAGAGAGAGACCACACGAGCAGCAAAGACCCCGGGGCTATTTTTATAGCCCATCGGGAGCCTTTTGAACTTCTTTTGTTTGCCACCCGAGGTAAACGCCGTCCACTCATAGCTATGAGGGGACAGATTATGGCTATAAAAGCCATTGGAGATGTCAAGTGTGGTTTTAAACCGTTTTCTCACGAAACTATCGACGAGAGCCAAACTGTGAGTATTTTGTACCGCACATGTCCGGCAGTACGAATTTAAGTGCTGGTAATCCAAAACTAGGCGGTACGATCCGTCAGGCTTCGTCACAGTGAATAAAGGATTATTCATGGGTGACACATATGTTTCAATTACTCCCTGATATTCCAATTGTTCAAGGATAGACGCGACGTGAGACCTAGCCTCGCAACGCATGGGATATTGGGGCTGTGGCTGGGGTTCTGACCGCAACGGAATCGTATGGTTGGGAGAAAATTTGTCCCAGCCCACCTGAGTACGATACAACGCAGGCGCGAGCACCTGCGCCCACTCCCCGGCTAACCTGTTAGAATGTTCCAGTGGCACTGTGTGCCCAAAGGATGGGAGGATCACTACCTCCCCTCTAGGAGCATCTAAAACGAAAGCCGGGGGCCAATCCGCCTCCGCCAAAAGGATATCATAGGTGGAGGTTAGATTATCCCAAAATACCACTTTAATTTTACGTTGTATGTCACCCTCAATTATAAGGACAATTTCAAACATCCGTTCAGGGGGAGATACGCGAGTATCAGCAGTTTCAACACTTACAAATGTATCAGTTGCTGTCGCCGCCAGATATGGACGCAGCGCTTGTCGCACTACTGTAACTTCCGCCGCGCTGTCTAGCAGCGTTAGCGCCCATGTCTGGTTCAGAAGCTGTGTCCGTACCATCAGAGGCATATCTCGCAGTTAGAGCAGCAACTTTTTTATTCTGAAACGGGGGTCTTTGACGTGCAAATTCGTCCTGCTTGCCTTTACCTTCAGTCTGACGGGGCTGCTCACGACCTTGAGCACCCCTTCCTTTCCCACGATCTCCGCCACCGGATTGAAAAGCCGATGTTTCCTGTGAAGAACAAGGAGAGCGTTGTTCAGGAACCTGAAATCTATCAGGTGACTTAATATTAGAACGATCCCGCAAATCATAAGTGCATTCAGTTTGTATCTGCACCGGCGACGCAGAACGAGACCTCCGTTTCTCTTGCTGCTTCCCCTGTTTTTTGGCTCGCCAACTTTGTTTTGGAAAGTTGGGCTTTTCGTCTTTGGTAGACGAACTCACTTTAGGTTGCTGTACTACAGTAGGAATGATAACGGTGGGCTTCACACCCAAGGCGCTACGACCCGCCATTCTGTAGGCTTTCGCTATCATTTTAGAGAATTCCTTTGGCCTGTCGGCCGGATCCACAAGTGCCAACATATTGCCCACTTGGAATTGCATGGCATCTCCTTTGAGGTTGCCCATTACCATGGAACAAACCACATCGAAGCTGTCAACAAGCCTCATTCCCAACTCAATGGCTGCCTCTGCACCATGATTGTCTTGGACCTTCTTGATGACAGAGGGTAGTACGGACATAGACGGAGTGCCATAGCACTTTGCATAGGTCGCAGCAAAGACCTTGCCCCAATTGTCACAGTCGACAATATCTGGGACCAGGTCCTTTGGCAAAGTAATAGTGAGTATCCTGTGTTTATCCACAGGAGAAGTATGCGGAAACACGGCTTCTAATTGATCAAACTTTTCAGCAAGCCAGTAAGGAAATTCATCCTTATTTTGGGGGCGCTTGCCGACAACCGCATTAACCATAACTGAACTGATGACCACCGCGTGATGGTCAGCGGTGTGGCCCGCAACCACAGGTGCCCCCACCTGTACATTGCGAGACACGTACTGCACTAACGCCCTATGGACCGTAATCAGGGCAGTGTGTAGCACACGCAACTCCGCCACCGCCACAGTCATGTTGCGGGGATGGGGCGTATAACCAGCCAGCACCGGTCATGTGGCCCCTGCAATAGACAACGGGCCCATTCTCGCCGGCACTACCGCATGGGGAAGGGCGCCATTAAACCAAATTGTATGCTGCCAGGCAGTGAGAGGAATTTCAAGTGTCCGATAAGGGGCATAGGCTGCAGGCATAGCTGTGGCAGTATATTCATGGAACAAATTGTCGTTCGCATCCACTGCATCGAACGTCATCCAAGAGTAAAACAACTCATGTGGGAACACCGCATCAGCCCCTACCACAAAAATAACAGCCAACCCATCATCAGGAACCCCACAGACCCGTAAATGTGCGGTCAGGGGAACCCGACTATGCGCGGCAACGTTGACCGCCATCGGGACACACAGAAGAACAACAACAAGCTCTACAGTAGCACTGGGGTTCAGAAAAAGAAAACCTTTTTAATTATCAAGCTTGAAAGAACCTTTAGTCGAAACCTAGGTAGGTTAAGCCGTCACTCCCGTTGTCCGGAAACCAGAGTGAGGGCGTTGTGGACTAATAAAAGCACTACTAAGGCGTTTCAGATCAAAAGACCAAACGTTAGGTGCGCCATGTTGCAGGGATTCTGCTTATGCACAGAACTATGCACAGGAAACCAGGACCTCAGAGAATTGTGGTGTACCAGAAACTCCCCTCAGAACCAAGAACCCCTATCCGACTAGCTTAGTGTCTCATTCGTTATCCGAGATTTAGCTCGGCGGTCCCAATGTATAGACAACCCAGAACAAGTGACTTAGATACTCTCAGGAGTGGTTGGAATCCGAAATACCCGTTTGTATATATATATCAGTCCACAACAGAATAACAAAGACACAGTAAAGTTTAAAGAGTTTATTTTATAAACCTCGCGTCCTAAGATGCAGTACTTTGGCTAACACAAGCAGACAAATGGTTAAGATCAGAACCATCAGCATTGTTACAATACCATAGAAAATGAAAGGAGCAATCATAATAATAATGACAGTGGAAAGCGACCACCCTCCTTTCTCTAGCAACTAATAGGTTATTATTAGACTAATAGAAGGTCTCTTAGGCTTGCATGGGGGACCCCATACCTTATAGATCAGCTTAGTGGAATCACATCACAGGATCAGCTAGGCTCTCTCCTGCAACAGCTCTTCGTTTCGAATGTAAGTGAAAACATGCTGCTCTGCAATATTAAAGGACTCGTCTTTCAGGTATTGGCAGCTGTATGTGTTATGGCTAAGAAGTGGTACGATCAACCTGAACACAACAACCTGCACCGTCTAGTGACCCAGACTCGTTCTTTACACGGTGTACAGACCAAGGTCACTGCTCACTGTTAAGGATGTTAAACAACAGACGGTTCTCATGTGAAGCAAAGTCGAGTCAGCAGTTCTCGAATGAATAACATGTAACAACAGTGTCGCGTGCAAAAGCAGCAAAAGCGGCAAGCTGGCTTTCTAACAGCCGACGAGGTTATGCTAACTTAGCGTTGTACATAGGGAGTGGTTAACCCATACTACACCACTGGTGTGTAATTGTGGCAACGGGTTAGAGACTGGGGCCTACAGGTAGATCAACGTCGGCACATCGTGTCATTATACACGGACGACGCGTTAATATATCTACGCGGCACAATTGAGATACTGCGATCGATTATGGCTCTCTTAAATGTGCACACGAGTATATCCGGACTTCAGGTCGATTGGACTAAGTCGGTGGTGTTCCCAATGTCACCAATGGCACCGGCCCAAAGACAAATGGCGCCAGATACTCCGTTAAAGTGGGCATTCAACACCTTTAAATACTTGGGGATCCAAGTATTTACCTAGAAGCAGTTACAGTAGATGGGAACCTCGGCCGGGCCATAACGTGTGCCCGATTGACACTCCCATTCTGGATGGGTCTTCCTCTGTCTCTAATGGGCCGGGTGGCTATATCAAAGATGTTAGTCCTCCTCCACCTTTTGTACTTTTTCTGCACACTCCCATACCGCCTACCTCGGAGAATTTTCCGGGACCTGGAGTCACTAATAGTATCTCTGATATGGGGAAACTCATGGGCCAGAGTGGCGTTACGTAAATTATACCTACCACTGTCAGAGGGTAGCCTGGGCACTCCAAATTACAAACGATTACAGTTCAACAGCAATGGCCAATGCGGTGGCTCGCCAAAAGCAACCTCACCGGGATGGTCATGGAAACCCTATTCGGGGACTCCTCAACACTTTTGGAGTGGGTGTCGGGAACGTTTACCCAGACCCAGAAACGGCGAGGTAACTTATTGATGACAGGGGACAGACGGCACGGGTCTAGGTATGTGGTGCCCAGGAGTCGCCCAGCGCCTTACGCTCCCAGCCTGCCTTTGGAAATTCTCCCCCGCACATACTTCTGTCATGGACGCCGGAACTGGGGGCATGGAAGGATAGCGGGTTGGACACATGGGGGGACATGTATGCGGACTTGAAATTGCAAACATTTCAGGAATCAGTGGACGCATATGGAGTGCCACAGGGTTCCTTTCTATTACATGCCTTGCTGACACGCCAATCCCTGTGAGCACGGGATACTGATTAGGCAGAGCCTGCCACTTCACACCTACTTCCACACACTGCTCACACACAGTTGCGGCCGACGAGCCATAACAGCCATATACACTTCCATCAGATTCGATGATCCTCCAGCTTTGGCGACATTGCATGTGTATTGGGATAGCGAACTGTCTACTACCCTGACTGACAAGTAGTGGTTGCAATGTCTTAACCAACCAAAAATTATTTCGGCCAACGCTAGGGTAACATAAACTCAATTTAATTATCTCCATCACACGTACCTCACTCCCCACAGGCTGGCATGCATGTATACTACCGCAGTGGATATATGCCCCAGATGTCGTGACCAGGGAGCCACATTTACACATATGGTATGGAATTGAACTACCATTCAAATATTTTGGTCTGAGGTGACCACTATACTTACAGAAGCGGCAGGAGCGTGGGTGGAGGCGGAACCCCTTCACTTCCTGTTGGGAGTCACGAGATGCAATTCACTACGCGAGAACCTGAACAAATTTCTGAATCTCTCTATGGGCTTGGCCAAGCGCAAGATTGCCATGACTTGGAAGGCACAAACAGGTCCCAAGATCAATGCTTGGCTATTTGACCCTCGTAGGGCATTGATCTCGGAGAGTGAGAATCAACAAGAGACTGTGGCGCGGGCGTTAATACCCCAGAGAAAAACCCCTGTACAATGGCAGGGATATTTTTCCGTGATTGAGACTAAACTCTCTGCGGACCCCCCTTCCTAAAATTGCTTGCTACTGCTGTGACCCATGGCTTTTCCTCCTCTTCACTTTTTCCATCACGTCTGCATCCCCCTTCATCCTTGATATACATACCTATACACGCCCATTACACCCCTACGATTATACATACATCACTTATTATTGCGCCAGACCGACAAAGGCACTCACGATGATATTTCTATGAAGAGATTGGTTCTTATTTTCATTGTTATTCATTAATTCTATAACTTTTATTCTTTGTTGTGTTCCTCTTGTTCAAGTTTCTAATTTACTCTGCAACTGAATGCAATTGACTGTAGAACTGGAATTGAGGAACAATGGCCGATTCTCTTTTTGGTACTCCTGTTACAATCTGAATGTGTTTGGCTGAGCGGCTCTGTGGATAGAAGCAGCAAGCCAGCCACAAAATGGACACTAAATGTCACTTAAATGAGCGTCTCCTCATACCCCTACCTATGCCATTCAATGGTATTGCTATTTTATCAAGTTGAAAGCCAGATTGAATCGTCATGCAGATGAAATGGATGTTACTTTATTGAAATTAATAAAAATCATTAAAAAAAAGAAAAAGACTTCTGATGAGTTTTCTCCCTGGTTTTTACTCCTAGTGGCAGCAACTCGGATATTCATCTATTTGATGGGGTGTCAAGTGATGGTCTGAACTGGGTATATTCCTAAGGGAAAACCGTGGTATTGGTGAAAAGTATAACTATTTCTTGTTCAGTGTTGAACAGTGTAAGTTACTGATATTACTCTTCAAAAGACCATTTAGGCACTAATTGATACCATTACTCTGAGGATGGTACACAGAGGACAGTTTATGCTTTATTCCTGTGTTGTAATATGCTAAAATATTGCATGTGAAAAAGGAGTGCCGTTGTCAGACCTTATCCTTTCTTGGATTTCCCACCATGAATTACTTCACAAATTGAGAATGTAGCGGCTGATTTGGCATTACAATGGACACATGGTCCTGCTTCAATCCATTGGGAAAATGGGCAGGCCACCACAATAAGGTACCTGTGATTACTGCACCTAACTATCATATCCACAAAGTCCATATGAAGGGCTTTGAAGGAACCTTGTGGGCACAGAATAGTGGAATTGATCACTTTTAGGGTGGGATTAGGTGAAATATGTTGGCAAATTATACAGTCGTGCAGATACATGGTAAATCTTTTGTGCAAATTGGGAAGAAACCAGTCTTGTTGGATCAGTGTTGCCAAATACTATCTTCAGTTGTGGGCTTGGAAATGGATGTGATCCAGAGATATCACAATCAAAGCCTCTGGCATCACTGTTTTTCCCTTAGATAGTTGTCTATACACTAAGTCCTCCCCTGACTGAATGCATCTTCTATTTTCCCATGACTGTTTTTTATGCAAGGGAGCAGCCTTCCTGAAGGTCTCTCAGGTGCAACCTTGCTGCCTCAGGATAATGAGGTGTGTATTTGGTAGTCTTGGATTCAGACTCCGGTGGTGAGGCAGTCTAAGCCACCAGAACAGAGTCAAGATGTGAGTTGGATGGCACAGTTTGGGGTGCACGTCTAGCTGCATCTTTAGCTGCCTGTCCCGCTAGTGCATTACCCCGCAAAAAATAACTCTGTTTACATGTGCATGCTGTACATTTGACAACTGTCACTGCCTGTGGGAACACAAGTGCCTCTATTAGAGCCTCTAAGAGGTTTTTGTGCATAATAGGACTACTGTCTGAATTAAGAAACACTTTGCTCCATATCATGATACTGGAGTGTACAGTGGTTGTTACATAAGCTGAATCTGAATATGTGGTAATGACTTCTCCTGCTTCTAGCTTAAGGGCTGCTATTAGTACCATTAATTCTGATGCTTGGGTGGAATAGTGTGCTGCAAATGTCAGCTGTCTTACTACATGCAGTGTATCTCAAGAATCATGCTTTTGTTCTTTGACTACTGCTGCACCTGTGTGTCTAATTTGGTAGGACTATATGTTGCACAGTCAGCACAACCTCTTCAGAGTCCAATATTGGATGGGCACAGAATGTTGCAAGATTCACTGCATTACAGTTCACAACCTTCAAACAAGGTAGTTACAATATCACCTCGTATCCTGACACTGTCTGTGTGGTCAAGGTGGTCTTCACCTTCTAAATAATGGCAAATATTGCATGTTCTGCGAAGAGCGTCAAAGTAGCCACCATAACTATGGGGGAGCACTTTTGCACTGCAAAGGCTGCCGATGCTCGAGCCTGCTCACAGGGGTAGGGTCCCTTTGTGAATGAATCCAGCAGTCCACTGAAGCATGCATTGGGTTTGTATCCTAGAGGATACTTCTGTGTCAGGACACCTGTTATCACCTGATCATTGCATTGGTAGAACAAATAGAACTCTTTTGTGTAATCAGGAGTTCCCAGGACTGGAGCATTTGTTATTTCAGTTTTCTGCTTTTGAAAAGTCTCCTTCATCTCTGGTGTCCATATTATCATGTTCTCTCTGTCTCTTGCCTGTTTGATATCAGCTAACAAGGGTGCTATTAACATGCTATAATCAAAACCCTCTGTCTCACATAATTACAGAAACCTAGAAACTTCTGCATTCCTTTGACAGTTTCTGGTCACTGTCATTTGGAGGATGAAGGCTGCCCTTTTAGGTGTTACACATCAACCAGACGCTGACAACAATTTTCCTAAGTACAAGACTTGTTCATGGCAGTACTGAAGTTTCCCCTCTCTCCTTCGTATCACCTCTAGGCAAGAGTGGTTAGAAGAAATTTAGACCCTGATTATAATGTCGGTCGGAGTTGCCTCCGACCGACATCGATGCGGAATGGGAACTGACCGACCTCAGGTCAGCGGTTCTGACCCCGCAAACTTCCATTCTTCAATAGAAGTTTCTGTGGTGGGCCAAAACCGCACGCAGCACACGCTACTATTGAAAAATTTACGTTTTTAAACATAGGTGTCCCTAAGGGCCACATGCGGAGAGCCAGGGGGGAAGCGGGCCTGCTTGGTGCCCCCAATGTCACTTTCCAACAGCCTTTCCATGTCAGAAAGTCCGCCATGAAAAGGCTGTTGGAAACTGACATCACAATCCCAATGGCGGAAACGCTGTACTAAGGAGATTAGGCCTTTCTGAATGACCGACAGGCTTGATTGTGTCAATCGGTCTCTCAGACTGCTGCCTCCGGACACAAGCATCCTATTGCATCAGTTAGACAGCAAGATGCGGTTTGGACCGCAACCAACAGGCTGTTGGTTGGGCCCAAAGCGCATGGTAATAAGGGTCACATTGTCTCTTTTGCGCTGTTGTTCAGTGGGACTACAAATCAATATGTCATCGACATTTTGCAACAGAGTTCTGTTACTTTGGACGTTTGAAAGGTCATTCTTTATTGCTCTGTTGAACATGCTAGGGGACTCGCAATACCCTTGGGGTAAAAGAGAGTACAAATACTGAGTTCGGCGATATGAGAATTGTTACAGATAGTGGCTGTCTCGGTGGTGAGGGATGCTGAAGAAGGCAATCTTTAAATCAATAAAAGAAAAATACTTGGCATCCTGGGGAATATTCGTAAAGATGATGGGGGGGTCAGGGGCAACTGGGAATTCTGGTACCACTATGTTATTCAGAGGGTGCAGTTCTAGAAACATGCACCATGTATTACCCTTACCCTTTGCTTTCTTGACAAGTCAAATTGAGGTGTTACCATGCGACACTCAATAGTAACTCACTCCTTATTCCAGTAATGCATGTATAGTAGGGGCAGTGACCTCATCTGCTTCCTTGGATAGGGGATATTGCTTTACTCTGGGTTAGAGGGCACCTTCCTTCAATGTAATCCGAATGGTGCAGCAGTACGGATAAAGCCAACATCATGGGGACCCTTAGACTGGTGAGCTACTTAGAGGTAGCTGGAGAGCTACAGTAGCTCACGAGCTACTGGTTGTAGACCCCTGTTCTAGAGCCTCTATCTGTAATATTATTTCAACATCTGGCAGCCCAGAGTCCTGTTCTTGTTGTTGAAAAAGGATGTATTTGGGTATTGTTGTAGTGAATGCCTTAAAATCAGCAGGTTGTGCTCTACTCTGGTATATGGTGGAGGAATATACCATTAATGCCATGATTCTGGAAGTTGAACTCCATGGGTGGAACAAATCATGGCACCATCTGAATCAATATGAATGATCATATTTAATGTGGCCATCAAATCTCTTCCTAACAAATTAGCAGCTGGAAAGAATAGTAGACAGCACTATAAATGTCTCCCTCCAACTTCCATCTCCATTAGTTTGGTAAAAGCAACCCTTATAACTTCCAAAGAGAATCCCTGTGTGCCCATTGATCTGTTGGTGAGGGGGAAGGCCTCCCTCTCTGATACAGGATTTGGTTGCTCCTGTATCCATGAGGAATGCATACATCTTGTTATTGTTGGTCACAGTGGGTTTTTCATCTGGCCTGTGCATTACTGACAAAACTGGACACATAGAAGTACTCTGTAGGCACCCTTATTTTATGTATCCTCCCACAGATTTCATTTTGAAAGGAATTATCCCCTTACAACTACACTTCCCTGTCCCATTTGAAGTGGAGTCCACATGTGGAGTGCTTGGTAGTTTTGCTGAGGCAGTCCCTACTGTGGTTGGGGCATCGCTGATGGCTGCGCATTTCGCGAGGGTGTCTGGGCACATATATGATTTGCTGACTTGGTTGTGGCTGTTCTATCATATTTCCTGTTTGATTATACATTCCTACTCTTGCATTTTGCTCATCTCATCTTTCAAAAAATTCCCAAACTCTCACAATAATAACATGCCTGATCCTTCCTTGGAGGATCCATTCTACCTCTTCCTATTCCTCCTGGTCCTCATCTACTACATCATTCTACTCATCATTCTGCTGCAGTGGGTTCTGTTGTAGGGTGGTCCCTGGTAGCGATCCCACAGCCATTGCAGTGATCTGGGTGGCTACTGCCACAATAGCACCTTCCATTGCTCCTTCCTTAGCCAGCTTCTGCTGCACTAACTTGGCCGCTGCTTTCTCTGCCACTTCCTGTTTGTTCTTTGTTCTTTTTTCCTGCTTTTTCTTGAAAAAGTGGATTATAGGCACTTGTATATCTGCCAGGTATTGGCTTCTAGTGCTACTATGTTATCTAAACTGTGCTGCACATCATAAGGCAATACTTTCTTAACTTAATTATAGAATAATACAGCATCACCTACTGTCACCTCCCAACCCTCACCTACTTCCTGGGTCCATTTGTCTTTCATCTTATTAATGTATTGGGCTGAATACCCTTTTGGCTGCATAGACTGAGTCATGAGAGACTGGATGTCAGGCCTGCCGGGGTACATTTTCCTTAGCTGATCCCAAACTACAGTTCTCACCAAATCATCTGCTTTCAGTGATGGTAACATTCCTCACGCCAGCCTTTTGAAATACTGTCTCTGTCTCATCCCCTATGAGAGAACTAAGCAGGCTCTTTATGTCCGCTACTGCTAGGGTGATACCTGCAGATTGTTTTTCAAATGCCCTGATCCATTTCCCTGCTCCTTCTGTAAGCAGTGGCAATTGTTTACTGAGGTTTTCCTTGTTGAACATATTGTGTTGCCCCAGGTCCCTTATGTATCAGGGGCATCTGATGCAAAGGGGTGGTGGCATTCTGGGGATGGTGTTGTCCGGCATACTTCCACCATATACTGATACATTTTCTCATGTAGAGGTCCCAGTCTGGATCCCCTCACCATATTGAATACAAACTTCAGCATTCACCTTATAATGATGGTCAAAGGACCCTTCTTGTAGCCATGGACTTATTTGTAGAGCAAACCACTCAGCCCAATCTACCAGATTATCTACATGTAGTATAACACTGTACCATTTGTTCTCTCCCTCAGCGATGATCTCACTGGGAGTTAGATTTATGGTGCACAAAATTGATTGAATACTCATTTGCTGTGCTGGTCTGTTGTAGAGTGTTAATAGCCCCCTAACCTCCTTGGATCCGGTTCTGGGGTCTGCCTGGCCATGGGTTCCTTGAAATTGCAATCACTCAAGTTCTGCTGCTCGAGGCTTACTACATCTAAGAACCACGTTGTGCTCTCTTTCCCGCATGTCAGACAATTTTGGCACTTTCCATGCACCCCTTGTGTAATCCAAGTCAATAAGGGGTGACTTGCTTCTGAGGTTTGAAGCAGTTCCCTCATGATCTCCACACACTGGTGTATAGCTTCTAGCCTATCTATTTGTCTCCCAAAACTCCTCTGAGTTTGTAATAAGTTTTAGGAACAGGATGTAAGAGATATAGGGGTTGAGAAGTGTACTAATGCTCAGGTATTAATTAATTTATATATATATTTTAATTTTAATACGTTTTAGTATGGTATGTAAGGGGATATAGGGGTGTTGGGTGGGGTAGTGTAATAATACCCAGGTATTGATTCATGTATATATTTATGTATCATATTTTTTCATCCTGTGCTTTTGCGGTTTCATTACACGAACCGAATAAAGTTGGAATTGATTGATTGATTATATACGCAAGCTTGGCATGGAACAAAGGGGGCCTGAGCCTCAGATACATATTGGCCTGTACCGCTGCGAGCCTGCTTAGCGCTTTTACCTACAAAGGACAATTGATTGTTTTTAATTTCATTTGTGCTTGGAACATTCACGGAATATGCAAATACCCACTAGGGTTTAAATGGGACTACAAGCATGGCTTCTACGATGTGGACTACTTTAACCAGAAAGCCACTGTGACGCCCACTGGGGCGGGGCTTCTGTATGCAATAAATTATCGTCCTCGTCCCAAATCAGTTTTTGTAGTGTCCGTGCACAATTGAGAAGTGAAAATGTTGCCAGTGAACAAGGGTACTGAGATACTTGAAAGGCGTTTGGCCTGATAACAAGAAGCTTGGAAGGTACGCTGTGCCTGCTGCCACCTGAGGCATTTGTGTGTATACCCCTTTGTGTGTGACGGCTTCAGTGGGGAAACCTTCTTTTCCTTGAGATATATATATATATATATATATATATATATATATATATATATTCACTTAAAAAACCATAGGTTTCACACATGTTATAGTTAGGTGGATATTTCACTCATAAAAAACCAATGAAATTCCCCCGTTATAGTTAGTTGAGATAACTATAACTCGCACGCCCGCAGTCCTCTGCTCATGACGTCACATATTACATCACTCATGACATGGTCAGTGGCATCACTCATGACATCACTGATGACATCATCCTTGTGATAGAGTGGCGGTCGCGCGAGTTATAGTTATCTCAACTAACTATAACGGGGGAATTTCATTGGTTTTTTATGAGTGAAATATCCACCTAACTATAACATGTGTGAAACCTATGGTTTTTTAAGTGAATTTGCAAGGTTTTTTAAATGCTAATTCCTAACTATAACGTGTGTGAAACCTATGGTTTTTTCAGTGAATTTGTACGTTTTTTTAAATGCTAATTTATTTATGTATTTTTTTTTTATATATTTATTTTACAATAAACTACGTATTAAAAATTATTATTTTTTTTTCGTTTTCACCCTGCGATTTTTAAAAAAAAATAAAAAAATTTTTTTTTTGGGGGGGGGGGTTTCAGGGTGCGCGCACTGTGCGCGCACCCCCGCGATTTTTCTAAAAAAAAAATAATTTTTTTGCCTTTCTGGGTCCTTCAGGGACCCCCTGACAAAGGCTAGGGGGTCAGGAACTCTCTACCCTGCCCCCTTTTCACGTTCGCCACCTTCCTTTTTCACTCTCGCACTGAAAACAAACAAAATGGTGGCCGACACTTCCTGATTTCGACCGATTCGAACGTTGACTAACATGTAACCACCAATCAGAATTACGCTCGCGCACGTTAGGGTGCTCGCACGGTGCGCGCACCCTGCACGCATATAGATATATATATGCTTTTAAATGCTATTTTCTCCGGAAATACTGAACAGATTTACACCAGACCTGCAAAAGGCACTTCCTTGACCTTATGGCTACCTCTCTGCCAAATTTCAAGTAATTCTGTTCAGCCGTTCGGGCTGTAGCTGCGACTAAAGGTCCTATGGAAAAATGCATGGGGAAAACGCGTTTTGGGACCCCCCTTTTTTCTCGGCCCCCGCTTGACGAATCACCCCGAGACTTTCAGGGTTGGAGCTGAACGGAGCGCCCCATTAGTTTTGAAAATTCCGCGAGGATTCATCAACCGGCGCCAAAGTTATTCAAAATAGAATTTTGAGATATCCTATGGAAACACGGTCCTAACTATAACTATCTACTGGCGACCGCCAGTAGATTATATATATATATATATATATATATATATATATATATATATATATATTTATATATTTATATATATATGTTTTTTAATTATAATACATTTTAGGGACAGAATGTTAGGGATATAGGAGCATTGGGTGATTTTTTAGACTATTTATTAAAATTACAAAATTGTAAAATGTGAAAATAATATTACAAATAGAAAATGTTTACAAAATGTAAAATTAGAATTTAGGGATGAGATTTAAGGGATATAGGGGTATTAGTTAGGGAGGTGTATTAATACTCAGGTATTAATTGCAGTAGTTGAACATTAAAAAATAAAGGCAATTTATTTATGTTAAAAAGTTGAAGTATATATTATTGAATTTTTAAAACATTATTAATACATTTAAAACATTTATTTGTCCAAATTACATTTGGAACCATTGAGTCAGATAGCAATAAACATCTGTTATTCAGCATCAAGATACCCTTTGGTGAACGTGTGCTTTACAAATACACATGTTAGGTTATGTCAAATATAATACAAAGGTGTAATTATTTATAATATTTATTTAAACAATGTATAAAAATAACAAAATTGTAAAGTTAATAACATAACTGTCAAAAAAATAAACATATTCATTGTAATCTGTAACATACTTTTTTAACATTTTATACGTTTTTTCCCCACAGTTTCCCATTAAGTTTAATGGCGAACATTGCCCTTTTTCTGTTTTTACTCTTATGCTTGACGCTTGTGGTTATAAGTATGTTCATACAGTCGGTGGAGCGTCACAGTCAAGAACAGAAGCAAGGAAGAGCTGTGGGTCAGGTAAGAATTATTTACTTTACATTACTAAGTAAATGGGTGGTTACGTTTATTGCAAGGCACAGGGGGAAGGTAGTTAGATGTTAGATAGAAATACCTGGTGTGTTTTATGTGTTTTTATGTGTTTTCCATTCCCATTCAGGTTGTGTTCATATGCTCACGCCGGGACAGTTTTGTTTTTCAAAGTAAGTTTAGAAAAGTTGTAAGATAACTTTGTGACTTTTTTAAACTTCTTTGAAATGAAAGCAACATTTTTACTTTTTTGACCTATATGTTTGCTATACTGTTTGTAATCTTCTCAGAACGAAAATCATGTGGCTGCAAGATGGAAATGGATGTACTGAATCCCCTACTACAGTGTTATTTTTGGAAATGTTCAATTTGGGAACACTCTTAATTTTAAGGTTATATTTTTATTAACAGAATTTCCAATATGGATGTTTTTTTATTGCTAAGATTGACAGTTGTGTATTACTACTGGCTTTTTTGGGAAATGATTTTGTTTCTGGAGAGCAGATTTTTTTTCTGGCTATTGCAACAGAAAATAGTTTTGAGCTATTTTTGCATTTTTACTGTGCATGTTTTAGACTCACAATCCATATATTTGTAATAATTCAGGTGCAGTTGATGGTTTCGCATTTAAACCCATGCTTTTCCGGGATTACATGTTTTTCTGGGGATGTTAATTTGTACATATATGGATTATTGGAGTACTGCAGACTCTTGGTGACACGTTGTTTAAAAAGGCACCAAGAGTTAAAGAAAGAAAACAACTACAGGTAGAATTCAAATTTTTTATAATTTGGTAAAAACGATTTTATAAAGGACAATTTAATTGTATAGAATTGTTAACAGGTAAATAATTTAGGGAAATAGTAGTTAGTATTAGCAATTTACTATGTATGCAATACTGTCCAGGGAGTCTGAAGCCACCATCAATGAAAATTGTTGAATTTGACCCAGTAGCCTTTCTTGGACATTTCTTTAATCTTTTTGGATTCACATGGGTTCAGGCTGCCTCTCAGTGATTGTGCTACAAGTCTAATTTCTTGGAAACGTAGGGCATCATTATGATGCCGGTTGGTCAGACTGCTGCCCACAAGCATGAGATCCAGGGAGGCAGAGGTCCAACCGCCAAATTACAATTTAACCAATTTAACAGTGTTTTTTCTACTTCTGCTTGTGCTGCGGCCCAGGAAATGACCGTAGCACGAGCCACAGTAGAAAAAAAACAGTTTGTGCACATCCATGCAGTGCCTGATACACGGTCCATGGATTTGTGGGGGGTATTACACATACCCCCAGGGCCATTTAGCAGTTATCCATTGGGGATGGGGCCCTGTTTGTGGCCCCCAAAGTCCATTTCCATCTGCCTACTCATGGCAGTTAAAATGCCATGAAAGCCAGTCAGGAAAGGACATCAAAATCCCTGCTGCTGTGCCTAAGCAGGCATCTCAGCAGTGTTAGCGATTCGATTCTGATAGCTGACGCTATGGGAACCTAGATCCTGTTGGAGGCAGGGGTCTTTCCCCCAACCTCTGCGGTCCAACTGCCTGCATCGTAATACAGTGGTCGGACCGATGGCCTGTATGTTGGTGGGACTGCCAGAGACAGCCTGTCAGTGGCGGTTCCACTGACATCGTAATAAGGCCCTTTGTGCCTTTTTCAGAATTTACCAAAATGATATAGGTTTGGGTGAAGATTGCCAATTGATTTTCTGAAAGAATTGTGCCATCCCTCATTGTTAGTCTTTGTACTAACAAGCAGGTCATGTAACAGTTCCACCATTCAACTGGAAATCTTTGTCTCCGCCTGTGACCAGACCTGCTTAGATGACCAATCCATGTGTCTTCAATAATAATTTACAAGTGGTGCCAATTTCTCTTCGTTTAGCTTAAAATATTACTTTTCACAAACTGTTGTGTAGTGCTCGTCTACACTGCCAGGAGGTACAAAGCATAAGGCAGGTTGTTTTTTAATTCATAATGAAGCTTACTGTTTGATAAGTAATCTGGAAAATGACATTTTGAATTTTACGCCAATATGCCTGAGAAAAATGAAAAAAGATTGTAATTGTATTTATCATTGATAATTCAAAGTCAATTATTACATTTCTAGGACTTTTATTTATTGTTTGGAATTTTATAACTGGGAATTATTTAGTGTATGTTGACGACTGCCTATCAGGGAGTAACCTATATACTAATGGGACAGTTGTGTTATTTATGTTAGCTCGAATAGTGTACATTTGGGTGAATGCATGTGGTGTTGATTCAAAAGGACCATCCACCATCCAAAGTTCACTGTTTTCAAGTAGTAAAAGGTTATGATTTGTGCAAAATATTACTATTCTTGTTTGAGGATTTTCGTTGTCTTACAATAGAAAGGGTTGTACAGAGAAAGTGATTGTTAATTGAGGGGGAATGTCAATGTCAGAATAAGTCTGTGGTGTTATTCATTGGGAATTAATTGCCTGTTTTTGTCTTTGTACCTTTCTCCCCATATTTGGAATTGTGGGCATACTACTGGCTATGTGCATGGGAAAAGATTCAGATACCTGCCTCAAAATTGAGCCACAGGACTCATTGGAGGTGGATTCAAGTTCTTTAATTCTTTGACATACTTCTAACTCCATTGCAGAGGTAGAGTGGTTATGCTCAATTGCCCCAACTACCATGTCTTCCAGAGCAGCCATTCTAACTGTGCAATTGGATGAAAAGTATTACATGCACCTCCAATAACAACTGGGCTTACTTAACCGGTCATTACAATAAAAGTAGCCAGCATACTTTAGCAGTCTATTGCCTCTCTGGGATTTCACAAATTATCTTGATTAGCTGAAGATGCCATTAGTGTTGGCTCTGTTGAAAAAGATTAATAGAAAACATGTGTAAGTTTAGGATTTGCTATTTTTTTATATTTTTCTTTTTATTTGTTTGGCCTTTTATAAAATTGAAATAAAGTTTTGTTAATTTGTGTGAAATTTTCTGTGAAGAGAATAAGAAAGTTTAAATTGAAAAGAAAATATTTATTGTAAGTTACCACTTTTCACCTGAAAAAAAAATCTTTGTTGTTGAGGATGTTATTGGTAGCTGCTGTGTCTTTTTTTGTAGTTTATTTATTTAAGAATTCTTTTTATTGTATTTTAAGAGAATAAACAGTTACAGAAATACAGAACGAAGCCACAGTATTGCTCCTTACAAACTTACTGGCAAGCTTTACCATCAACAAAATAATCTCGTACGATGATGTAACACAGAGCAAGGAATGTGTCGGAGCAAATTATCCATGTCCTTAAAGTCCTTTTCATAATTCTAAAGTATCGGGCCCCTCGAAAGATAAGTCAGGGTCCTGCGCCAGCCAAAGCAAGCAGAAAAAGATATTAACAAAAAGAACAGAAGGGGTAGGGATGAACCGGACGGGGGGGAATTCCTCTCTTATCCAATCGAAGATGAAGTGTTCTACATGCGACCAGAGTGCCCACTAGCCATGATGGTGACGCTTAGCCAACGCACAGCGTCCAGGCCACCGCCATCGCTTTGTCTCCATTGCCAGGGGACAGGGAGTCTAGGTAACTCAGCAGTGGTGCCCAAATGTGTGTGGGTTGAAACTGTGCAGGCATCAGTTCCCAGTAATCAGACAGCTGATTATGGCAAAATGCTGCATCACTGAGCCACTCCGCTGCCTTCGGACTGTGCCTGTGACCCCAGCAAATAGCCACCCTTCTTTTGGCTAAGACCAAGAGCATGGCCTAGTAAAGTGCACTGAGTGTGCCAGGGCCTGTAAATCAAATGTTGTTAGTGGGCTGCAACACTGGATTGTGCCACCCATGCAAACAGCCTGTACATGTAACTCTGGCCTGCCATTGCAGAGCCTGTGTGCATTCTGGGACTTCCATGTCGACATGGCAAGTGTACTTACTTGCCAGGCCCTAACCTTCCCTTTTCTTACATGTCAGCCACCCCTAAGGTAGGCCCAAGGTACACCTGTGGGCAGGGTACAGTGTATGTGAAAGGTAGGACATGCCCTGGTGTGTGTGGCATGTCCTGAGAGTGAATTACTGCCAATTTATTTTTTCACTATTGCAAGGCTACCTGTTTCCATAGGACAGAATGGGGAGTTTGTTTATACCATCTTATAAACATAACTGGCCCTATGAACTAGGTAGAAAAATAAAGTTAGTATGCCTGAACTCCGAATCCAAATATGCATCTTTTAGTGAAGGTGGTTTTTACATTCTGTGTTTGAAAATACCACTTTTAAAAAAGTAAGCATGCTCTTGCTCAGCCATCCAGTAGGCCTCTGCTGGGGTTGTGGATTGACTGTCTGGGTTTTGGATGCAAGGAGCTGGGGAGGAGCAGTGGCTCCAGATTGTCTAGGTGGGTCAGGAAAGGGCTGAATAAACCTGGGCTGCATTTAGACTAGGGGGAGGAGATTTCCTTTCACCTGAATGGGCCTGGTCTGCCTCTGACATTTTCATCTCCACCTCCTGCCAGGGAGCCACACCAGGGAGGGCAGAACTGGTTCTGGCTGGGCACATACACTCTCTGCCTGACAGGACAAAGAATTTGGGGCTATAAAAAGTAGGGCCCAAACCCCTGAACATTAGAACTCTTTGGACAAAGAAGACTGCCAAGAAGAAGAGCTGGAGAAGCTGTGAGGAGGAACTACCACTTTGCTGAGTGCTTTGCTGTGTTGGCCTGCAGTGGCTGCTTCTGTCTTGGACAGTGAACGGACTGGACTGAACTTTCTGCAACTTCTTTCTTTGAGTATCTCTAAGACCTTGAGGTAGAGCTTACCCCCTGTTCAAGACGTCTCAGGAACAGCAAAGACTTCAAGTTCTTCTGCCATCAGCACTGGGGACTGTGTGTTTTGTGCTGCAACAGAAGAAAAAGCAACCCAACACCATCTACGACGCTGCTACCAACTCCGTGTCCTGAAGGCACCGCAGAGGGCACCGCCGCACCACGACACTGGTCTCACCGACAATGCCATCTGACGCCGCCACCAAGCCGCTGCTGGTACTGCGACCTGTGGGCACCATACTTCGCACCGCCTCGCGATGCCGCCTTGGTATCCCCGACGATGACGCTGCATGCCGAAATTGACGCGGGTGCTTGCACTGCGGTTTGAGGGCACCGCTCGTAAGTTACACGATGTACCGTCCTCATCTCGCACCGCAGCTTTGGCCTGCCGGTGCCATCGACTCCAGTTGATTGACCGACGACATCGCTTCAGCAACGAGGACGTCGCTGCCTGCACCGTGACCTGCCAGCACTGCGACGAGCACTGCATCACTGCGCACCACGATCCTGGTCTCACGACAACGCCATCTGATGCTGCCACCAAGCCGCTGCTCGCACCGTGATCTGAGGGCATCGCACACCACACCGCTGCACTTCGCACTGCAGCACCCGACCCCTTCCGACACCAGCACTCCTGACTTCAACCGCGAGAAGTTTGATCTGCAAAGCGTGTGACTTCAGGGGCCCGACGACTCCTGTACCGACCTCCGGAACCGACGCCGTGCTTTCGGAGCTCGACGAGCAGCCGCCGACACCCTGCATTTCTAAAGGTAATGTTTTGCGGGTCTTCTCAACACGTTAGTTGGCCGGTGACTCTGAGGTCAGCCAGAACTGTTTGGATTTGTTTGTTCACGACACCGTGACTTCAAGGAACTGTATTTCAAGGCAATTTTGATAACTAAAGATTTCTAAGCACTGTATTGTGGATTTTTATCGTTGTTGGTCTTGTCGTAAGTATATAAACATTTTTGGATATTTTTCTAAACTGGTGTGGTGTCCTTTTGTAGTGCTTGCACTGTATTGCTGTTGGTTATGTGCAAATGCTTTACACACCACCTCTAAGATAAGCCTGACTGCTTGTGCGAAGCTACCAAGGGGGTGAGCAGGGGTTATTTTAGGAGTGTAACTCCCTTATCCTAACTAGGAAGAAGTGTCCCTATTTGGACAAAGGTACCTACCTCTCCCAACTTTGACACCAATTTCTAACAAGGAACAAAATACATGTTGTTATTTTTTTTAAGTAGGTCTGCAATCTAGCTCCTGCCTATTTACTTCAGAGGTATGTAACAGCATGTTCAATTATATTATCATTTAAGGCTCCTTCTTTGGCCAGAGACATATCTGCTTTTAGGTGACTTTAGACCACTCCAGGCTATACTTTTGAAATTTCTTATTAATATTTGTAAAAAAACTTCTGCATTTGCTCTAAGAGAGTCTCTCTTATTACACTCCTCCAACGATAGGTACCGGGAGATCTCAGCGGGATACGTCCTACCACTGCACTGTCGTCCCCATCCTTGTGGGTTTGCCTATCAGGTAGCCAGGGTGCCTCCACAGAAACCTCTGCAGTGGACTTCGTCACTGCTACTGATGCACTCCTCCAATTTGAACTAATCAAATATTCATGAGAACAAGCGGGACCAAACAACACCACATAGACGGACTGTAACCCCACGGACATGTAGTCAAAAGATCCAGACGCCATCAACACCGCATTCGTGCCCTGAGCCATCTGATGAAACTACAAATGCATGCTGTGATGCTGGGTGCTCCCAGCTGCACCTGTTTCACCAATCCTCTACTTACTGTGGACTGCCTGAAGAGACTCAGTGGTGTTTTGTTATGTTGTTTTATTCTTTTTCAAAGCTTGGACTCCTTTGTTTTTTTTCAATAACGTTTGGGAGGGATGTAGTGTTGTGCTGCGTACTTCCTAGTGGTTAGTAAAGCACTGATTAACCAGCCACTCCCCGAGGGCAGTCTTCCACACTCACCCTACACCCATCCTTTACAGGTGTTACCGGTCAGGTGACCCTGTCAACAAAAGAGGCCGGGGACACATGCCCTGCAACAGTTCTAGGTACAGCAACCATGTGTCTGCGTTGCTCTTTGTCCTGCATGAGGGCTTAGGGCCCATACACTAGACCAGGGAACAGGCACCCTGTCAGGAAACGGGTATTTCTTTAGTGTGTTAGATCATTGCTATTACTACTCCCAGTGCATATCCCTGCTGACAATATATTTGCTCTTTTCCCCAAACCCTACTAACTGCATGCCTTCATTTAATGTGTTTTTAACCAAATGTGCTTGTTTTTTGTAACTTCTTATAAAAGGCTTCATTCAAAAAGGTTTTGTTTTTAATAGGTGTGGCTTACTGTAATATGTTAGCCTACTCTTGCCTTATAGCTGGAATGCCAGATTAAATCAGGAGTACCACTAAAGTAAGTTGCATTTACTCACAGCAAAATGTTTTTCAATCATGCTCTAGAGCTTAAGTGGCTGAATGCCAAATAATGGTTCTTGAAGCAACTGCTTCAAAAGGCCTGAAAACCCTTTGCTAAATAATAAAGTGAAATGACTGAAGAAACGCAATTGTGTGCACAATCTGCCCTACATAATAGGAGAAACTTCTGAATGAATCGTTGTCAACTGCAAACTGCTGACTAGTCTTTTCTCTTTGCCAGCATTTACCGCCTCAAACACCCAAACACATTTATTATTGCATTCTTTTTATAGACATATAAAAGCTTTTCTTCTCCAATAAAAACATCTATGCTGATACTTGCACACATGGGACAGTGTAGCTTAAAATACACATACCAACAAGTCCAGTGCAAATTGATAAAATGAATGAATGAATAAATAAATAGATTTTGTTTTAAACTGCATGGGCACGGGCTTTACATGGGAGCCCACCATGACACTGCCGAATGCTGGTGTTACTGAATGTTGAGGCTGCCAAGCCTTGAGTCCATCTCATCCCTGTTTCTTCTACCACCCTCATCTACCTGCTTCCTTATCTACCTTGCTTGGGTTGTTTTTCATTCCTTCTTTTTTAGGTTTCACCTGCACAGTGCTTGCGCCGTGCTTGTGAAATCTATTGTACTTAATATATATTAAAAGGGGCTTACATCCCACCTTTTTTTCCTATTTGTCTGTTTGCTTGCCACTTTACCTTTTCTACATTTCTCTTATCAGTGTCCCATTGCCCAAGTACTCATGCGCATCTGCTTTGGTGGGTGGAACTTCTTTGTTTAGGAATGAACACACCATCTGCACTCCCGCCCTCCTCCCACTCCTTGTCGTCCTACCTAAATAAACCAGCACTGTTTGTTTGCCAAGATGACATCCTCAGCTCATACATTTCTTTATTGATTTAATCTTAGGCAATGTTTGGTGGTTTTACTACATGACAACCCCTCCACCTGTAAATGAGTTTCCTGCACCCCTGCTTTTTTATTTCCAGCGCTTGAATTTCCCACAGCAGATTTATCATAAAATACAGTGAAGCCAGTGTTCCTGCTTGAGAGTTTCCCACAGTAGGCGTTTTGTGTTTCCCCAACTCAAATCACAGCCCAAACTCTGTAAACGCCATTTTTGTGATGACTGCCCTTGCTTTTTTTTTTTTATTTCCAGTGCTCAGATTTCCCTCAGCAGTTTGCAGACTGTTTATTTATGATGAAATCAATGAAGCCAATGTTCCTGCTTGAGAGCTCCCCACAGTAGGCATTTTGTGTTTCCTTATTTCTGGTCCGCAGAAGAAGCAGCTAGTTCGAAGGGAGAATGGACATAGCTTTCCAAGTGGATTCCTGTGAATTTTCATGAACTTTGCAAACTGCCTGAAGCCCCGAAGAAGTTCCTTTGGCAATAAGGAATGAAACGTGTTGGCTGTTTGCCTGTCTTAACGAAATTAAGAATAAGGAAGAATGATGAAATATATTTGGTTGCTCTGATTTACTTCTCTATTGAGTGCACCTTCCTTAATTGTGAGTCTCTTTAAATTTGTATCATCTATCTTCGACGGATGCTGGGAGTAGTTGCACCTAAGCTGATGATACTAACTTAGGAATTTAAGTACTTAACCTTGGTCTGTCGTTGTTTGTCTTTTTGTTTATATAAGATGGAGGTAATTTGCAACCAGGTGATGATGGGAGTTCTAGGATGGGGAGGGGCCAACAAATCTAATTAATACTTGCTGTCAGGCAGAAACAGTCTTAGTTAAGTTATAAAAAAAGAGAGCTTCTCTCATACAAATACTGTGTGGCATCAGTGGCCTGCCTGTTGGGTTCACTGTTGAGCATTTTATTGTAACCGAATATACAAACTTACTTTTCATATCGCTCCTTCTACAGGTGTGGCTTGGTAAAACGGCAAATTTCAAGTGTAAGGTGAAGAAAGACATGTGACATATTTGTTCACTTATGAACGATGCTCTACTTCATAAAGGGGTACAAAAGGGGGTGGTGATGGACGGAGCATCAGAACCAATCAAACACTCACACCCAGTCAACAGATCTGGGTTTGATCCATCACCGTTCTTTAGCCCACTCTGCCACCCCAGTTCGGACATGGCCATATGCAAATCAGTCTGACCCTGTGCCTCATGGGAACAGTCCAGCCCGAACTGCCACGCCATGCCTTCCCTGGACCGGAAACAAGCTTCCTAGGACCGGTTTCTGGCATTTCAGCCGTCTTCAGCCAGGCTTGCTTGAATCCAGTGGCAAAGTGAGCAAGGGACGCACGTCTGAGCATACCCTGCCAACTTATGTCGAACAAAGCGGTACAAAAGGGGGTGGTGATGGACGGAGCATCAGAACCAATCAAACACTCACACCCAGTCAACAGATCTGGGTTTGATCCATCACCGTTCTTTAGCCCACCCTGCCACCCCAGTTCAGACATGGCCATATGCAAATCAGTCTGACCCTGTGCCTCATGGGAACAGTCCAGCCCGAACTGCCAAGCCATGCCTTCCCTGGACCAGAAACAAGCTTCCTAGGACCGGTTTCTGGCATTTCAGCCGTCTTCAGCCAGGCTTGCTTGAATCCAGTGGCAAAGTGAGCAAGGGACTCACGTCTGAGCATACCCTGCCAACTTATGGCGAACAAAGCGGTACAAAAGGGGGTGGTGATGGACGGAGCATCAGAACCAATCAAACACTCACACCCAGTCAACAGATCTGGGTTTGATCCATCACCGTTCTTTAGCCCACTCTGCCACCACAGTTCAGACATGGCCATATGCAAATCAGTCTGACCCTGTGCCTCATGGGAACAGTCCAGCCCGAACTGCCAAGCAATGCCTTCCCTGGACCGGAAACAAGCTTCCTAGGACCGGTTTCTGGCATTTCAGCCGTCTTCAGCCAGGCTTGCTTGAATCCAGTGGCAACGTGAGCAAGGGACTCACGTCTGAGCATACCCTGCCAACTTATGGCGAACAAAGCGGTACAAAAGGGGGTGGTGATGGACGGAGCATCAGAACCAATCAAACACTCACACCCAGTCAACAGATCTGGGTTTGATCCATGACTGTTCTTCAAAAACATTTGGAAGCATGTATAGCTCAGTAGCTGCATATCAAAGCACAGCATTAAAACTCATAACAATGTACACATTGCTACTTTAACTCCTTCTGCGTGTTAAGTAAATGGAGAACATTTTTATATCAAACACACAAAAAGTGATGTGAGGAATGCTTGCAAATAGTCTAACTACTGGCTATTGCTCAGGGTAGTATTCCAACCCATTGCTTTTTGCCCACTATGCTACCCTCAGATGGGACCCAGATATGTGTAGATCAGCCTTAGTACTGTTCCAGTAAGAATAGTTCAGCCTGAACTATTAAGCCAGGTCCTCTCTATACCAGATCACAAGCACCCAAGACCAGTTTAGACCTCTTCAGTTGGATGCAGCTTAGTTCCAGTGGCAGAGAAAGCACTGGCAGCTCAATGGCAATCGTTTGTGTAGTATTCAAACCCATAGTTTCTTTATATACCACTATATCACCATAGATTAGACCCAGCCATAAGCATATCAGCCTAGGCCCTGGTCAAATAAAAACAGTCCAGTCTGAACTGCAAAGCCAGGCCCTTAAGCAATTGCCAGTGTTTAGACTATTTGCAAGCACTCCTCCTATCACTTTTTTGGTGCTTGATGTAACGCCCCAAGTAGCCAAGTTATGCCCAGATTTGGGTCCCATGCTCAACTTTGCCACTAGAAAAGGGCTGCACCTTGTCCCAAGTTGTTGGATTAGGAGCTGTTTAATTAAAAATCTTTACTGATCAGCAGGCTTATGTAAATGAATATTGAGGGCCTGATACACAAAGGTAAATTACATTTTGGAGTAAGTTTACTGCTTTTTGGTATTCACAAATACCGAAAGTCTTAAAGTTAGAATTTTTTTCAGTTTAGGAGTAGTAAAGTAAGGAGTCCTAACTTTACTACTCCTAAACTGAGAAAAATCCTAACTTTAAGACGTTCGGAATTCACAGAAGGCATTTAGGAGTCCTAAAGTTAGGAGTCCTAACTTTACTACTCCTAAACTGAGAAAAATCCTAACTTTAAGACTTGCGGTATTCACAGAAGGCATTTAGGAGTCCTAAAGTTAGGACTCCTAACTTCTGTGAATACCGAAATGAGTAAGTGCCTTCTGTGAATACCAAAATGAGTAAGTGCCTTCTGTGAATACCAAAATGAGTAAGTGCCTTCTGTGAATACCAAAATGGTAGTAAGTTTAGGATTTTGTCTTAAGTTAGTTCTGTGAATCAGACACTTACACTTTTATAGTCAGCTTACACATTTGTAAAGTCCAGCGCTACACATAGCCAACCACTGATACTGCATCAGCCTCCTATAGAAAATAATGCAGGTAGGGACTTACTACAAAAGAGTAAGTTACTGCAAACGTGTAAGTTACTACAAAAGTGCAGGTTGTGGTTAGCGCTTTGTAGGAAGTGCTGTAGTGCTATATTAGAACTACAAAACGTACTTCAGTGAGTAGTTTGTGAGTCATGCCTTTCAGATGTTCATGCAGGCGTGAAACTTAAGGGTTAAACTGTGAAGGGAGGTATGGATTTTTGGGAGTGTTAAAAATAGTTAAAGAGGGGGACATCTTCGTAAGGACAGCATGCCCGTTAAACATCTATTTACTTACCGTACACTTCTTCTGCATCACTTAACAGCACCGTAATTTTAAAATAGTAACATTATGGTAGACTGACTTTGATGAAATTACTGGGTACTGTGATCCCCGCCCCCCCCCCCTTTCCCCAATGAATTTAAGGAAAAAAAAGTCAGTGGGGAGGTGGAAAATTAGGGCATGCAAAGGGTTAAGTATGTACGTCATGAGTAATGTAATATTTGGGACCGTAAGCTGTGCATGAGGGGCACAAGTTATAAATATTTTGATAAACTATAAATGGTGTTTCACAGGTCAATCAATGAACTGCTACAATATATTAATTGGCCTTATATAAAATTTTAATGATGCCAGCATAATTCACATCATTTTGGGAATTTCAAGATACGCTTCCATTATGCTACTTGGTGTAATTATGCGCCATTTGCTGTAAAGGTTTCTGAAAATGGCGCCAATGAGAGCAGCTGTTGTTTGCGGTGCTTAGGTAAAACGTGTCCTTGCACCAAAAAGTGCTGTGAGGACGCACAGCTACCTAAAATATAACACAAAATGACAGAATTGTATTTGACGTCACTATGAGTTACTTCACGTTATTGTAATGAAATTCAGTGTAATTACATATTAGCAAATTATGCAAGAAACACACACCCATAATAATAATGCCAGGTTGTGCACTTTATGAGTTCTAATTAACTATGAAAATAACATATACAATTATCTTATATAGCCCACCAGCAACTACTTGTGTCAAAGTCTGGCAGTGATATACTAAACATTTCAGTGTAATCGGATTTGAGAATGTGCTGACTGTTTGCTAAACAGCACTCACCTACAACTTTATAAAATGTAATATTATCTGGATTTTTTTATTTTACAGTCCATTTCTGCTCCACCAATGGATATAAATAAACGCAAGAAACTTGAGTCCTGTTTCCAATGCCAAGTATTAAAACAAGCTCCAAACAGGAAAGTGTAAATATAATTTAAATTGGGAATCCTACATTAATGGCCTTCCTTACCTTTCAATACCTGCACTGACATGGTCAAACACAATATCACAATATCATACTTAATTCATTTTCCAACAAGTCAATAGCTGACCAGAAACTTAGCAACCGGTCCCAGGATGCTTGTTTCCGGTCCAGGGAAGACCTGGCTTGGCAGTCGGGCTGGACTGTCCCCATGAGGCACAGGGTCAAGACTGATTTGCATATAACTGGGTCTGAACTGGTGTGGTGAAGTGAGCTAAAGAACGATGATGGATTCAACCCAGATCTGTGACTGGGGGTGACTGGGGGTGAGTGTCTGAAAACTTTCAGCACTCCGTCCATCATCTCTTTGTGTTGACTCATTCACCTCCTTTCTTATTCACAAACACCAGTCAATAGTTTATTAGTTAAATACATTGCATGTGAATTGTGATCGAGTGGTTATCAATACCATTGAGGCATTAGGATATAGATACAAATCAGCTGACCTCATAGCCACTGTAGAAGCTGCACACAAGTCCAAAGAATGCTTTATGGTTCGAGACATTACACAGTATCCCTCATTCCCTACCCTCACCCTTACTCAAACAGGGGGTAAGGATTCCGCTGCCTGTGGTGAATGGTGACATTGGGACTGAGCCTGTTTCTTCACATGTACTGACATTGTTCTGTAACATCCATGTCCCTAATCATGGCCAGGGCTTGACATCAATGTTCAATACTGGTGTCCTGGCTCCCAATCTCAGCCTCCTCTTTTGGAATATAGCTGAGCTATGTAATAAAGTAGCCGCTAATTCCTGGGAAAATCGTTGACCAACAGATAATCTGCCTTCAGGACATGTGATCACAGACTAATATGCATGTGAATGGCACTTACTCAGTGTTTACACCTGCAGCTACTACTTCGTCTGGGCACCACAATGGCGGACTCTTAACCCTGTTAAGTACTACAGTGGGAGCAAAAATATCGAGAATTCTGCTTTTTTTCAGATCATATGTATTTCTTGATAGGGGTCCCTTTAGTAGTAACCATTAATTTCTATAATAGTCATTTTTCCAGCACTAATGTACAAATTGAGTCACTATCCTGTGCGTTAGATTTGCTGCTCTCAGACCTAAATGAGGATTATGTCGTACTGTGGGGAAGTGATTTTAAAGGGGTTACAATTGCTGATGATTGTGTGTTAGACCTGGCCCTTTTTGCAGGTTTATCCTCAAACATTTTGCCTTTTGCCTCCTATTTTTCTGACCCTGTTTTTGTTGGCATTAGGACTCTGGGCACTTTACCACTATTGATCAATTTCAAAGTGCAATTACACCTTGTGTAAATTGTAATTTTGATTGGTTATCCATGATTGGCATATTTGATTTACTGGTAAGTCCCTAGTAAAGTGCACTGAGGGTGCCAGGGCCTGTAACTCAATTGCTACTAGTGGGTATGTGCACTGATTGCACCACCCACAAAAGTAGCTTTTCAAATGTGTCTTTGACCTGCCACTGCAGTGTCTGCTCGTGCAGTTTTTAACTGCCATGTCAACGTGGCAAGTTCACCCACTCGCCAGGCCCTAACCATCCCTTTTTCTTACATATAAGTCACCCCTAAGGTAGACCTAAGGTGCCCGCATGGGCAGGGGGAAGTGTATGTTAAAGGTAGGCCATGCACTGGTGTGTTTTGCATGTCCTGTATTGAAATTCTGTGCATTTCATTTTTCACTGTTGAAAGGCTGTCTGTCCTATAGTTTAACATGGGAGCTGCCTTGTAATATCTTACAAGTGTAACTTTCCATTGGGACAGGGTAGAGAAATGGAGTTTAGGCTCCTGGAACTCAGAATTTAATAACACACCTTCAAGTGAAGGTGGCTTTTAAATTGTGTGTTTGAAAATGCCACTTTTAGAAAGTGAGCATTTTCTTGCTTTACCATTCTGTGTACCTCTGTCTGTTTGTGTAGTCACAATCTTGGTTTGGAGTGACAGGAGCTGGGGACATGAATTCACTCTAGACAGTCACAGAAGGGGTTGAGGTGTGTCTTGCCTTTCCCTGGTGACTCATAGTCAGGCTGAATAGACCTTTCTGCATTTAAAGTGGTAAGAGGAGTTTTCACTAGCACCTGAATAGGTGGTCTCCTTTGTACAATGCTGTCTCTACCTCCTGCGGTCAAGCGGGACAAGGGAGGACAGAACTGGTTTGAACTGATCTCAGAGATCCTTGCAAGAAAGAGAACAAAGAGAAAATGCAGTATAAGTAATGGACCTAAAACCGCAGAATTTTAGATCACTTCTGGAAACAAGAGGACCCTTCCAAGAAGAAGAGCTGATGAGCTGTGTGAGAAGCACCACCCTTTCTGCTGTGTGAGGGGTGGGTTGGCCTGCAGTTGTTGCTTCTATCTGTGGGCAGCGGAAAATCACTGACTCTTATTGACCTGCTGTGGTATGGTGCTTGAGAAGATCTTCAAGGGCTTGTGTGTGCTTTTCTCCTGTTGGAAGTCTCAGGGAAATCAAAGACTTCATAAGATCCTTGCTGGATCAAAAGGAACCTGCCGGAATTAGAGCTGAAGAGCTGTGTGAGGAGCGCTCCACTTTATGTCGGTTGGCCTCCAGTTGCTGCTTCTGTCTGGTGCATAAAAAGAACTGGACTTTTCTTTCAAATTTTGTAAAACAGCATGGGTGAGCACTGTATTCCTCAAACAAGCATGTGGTGAGTGTATGATTTCTCCATAGGGGCTGAGGAACGCTTCATTTCTGGCCTTTAAACAGTCTCTGAACAGCTCTTGCTGAGCGCTCCACCATGGCTGAACAGAGAGATCACTCCATAACGAGCACACAGAGATCCTGCCCCGCAGCGTGTGGGACGTTGTGTCCAGGGTAGAGGAAGAGCATGTGGAGTGCTGCCCTGTTCCTCACAGGGGAGTGTGGCCTTGGAAAAGTACAGCGGTGGCTGTCGACGGTAACCTCAAAAGTGGACGGAGCTGCACTGGACTCATTGCTGTGTCAACCTCCTGCTATCGGGCAACGACTTTGGCAAAAGCTACACCGCAAGTTCATGGGTAGCTACAGGGGATTCATTTAAACGCAGGGGACTGCCTCTGTTGAAACGTACCTGGGGCACTCAATCTTACTAATTCCATTTGTTTTGTATGACGGGTGAGTGCTTGACAGAGAACCCCGACCTAGATTTCACAATTACCACATATCATATAAAAGGCATGCAGGAGTTCTAGTGCCTCACCTGGTGTACTGGAATTGCCATATAAAGTGTAGTAGGAGTGCAGGGACACTGCAACCTATGTGTTCATGGCGATATTTGGTGATTTATGTATGACCTAACTGCTGCATTTTATGCCCTGCTATTATGATTTATGTTGTTTACCTTGCAATGATAGGATGGCGAATATCATTTCATGACCTGCGGAATGTGTACAGTGATGGTGTAGGATGTGTTCATGACATGTGCAGCCTATAAGTATTCAATTTATTGCACTATGTTATGACAATTGCCTGGCTGGCAAAGTGATTTATGATTTATGTGATTGGGGTCTATACGTTATATACAATATATCAGATATATTTGTAAACTGCTGTGTGAAGTCTCTTTTTTGTGGTGCATTTTTTGTGTAACTGGTGCGTGTGTGTTGTGCTAATGCTTTACACATTGCCTCTGGGATAAGCCTGACTGCTCTGCCAAGCTACCAAGGGGGTGGGCAGGGGTTATCTTAGGTGTGTAACTCTCTTGCCTTGACTAGAGTGGTGGGTTCTGCCTGGCTTAAGTGCATGCTCTAGCCAACCAGAAACCCCATTTCAAACATTGTATCTGTGGCGGAGCAGAGATGTGCTAAACCACACTTTTGAATGTTCTTTAAATGCATATTGATTGATGAATTCCAATCATAGGTCATGTATTGCTCGTGTGAAATGGACAATCTTTCCGCAATCTCAACCTTTACTATTGCCTACAGATCCAACCCTTGTTTGTAAAGAACACAAACATTTAATCAGTGTTGACCACCAAATGAATCTCATAAAAATGTATTATTCTACAAGCTTTTGGCGTAGATCATTTAAAATAGTTCTCGTAGTACTTGGTATTAGTGATTCTCACTCATTGCTTCTTACTACCCAAGTATTGCAATTCATTGGATTTTCCCATACACCAAACGACATTTACTATTTCAATAACAAATTGTTTATTCATCATTCTGCAGTTGTACAATGAAGGGGATCAACTGAATCTACTTTCTTTCCGTCGGTTGTGAAATCTGTATGAAAGTATTGTAACTTGAATAAAACCACAGAAAACTGAACCCCTCATTTTAAATATGCAAGAGCACCTTTGGAATGAGCATTCGTCCAAAAATGCTGATTAAAATTTCACTTAATATTGTCTTATAGCCTAACCATTACAGTCAACAATGCCCGTGTAGCCAAACATCTTTATCTGTCTTTTCCTGGACAAGCCAATTTCTCATTTAATACATCTCTACTAGATGAGAAATGTGGCAGCATGGTTTGTGTCTAAGCTGTTTATATAGGAAAACACATCTTTCCTTAAAGATATTCACTTGGTCCCTGTACATAAAAGCATGGAGTTCAAGGCATTCTGTATATTTCATTATGTATTTTGCTTGAAGTCGAGTCCTAGAACAAAAGTTAAAAATAAAGACAAGGGGTCAGGGTAATAATACCCGGCCCCACAGTTATGGCGGATTCGCAGGTGGATCTATTAATCTGTGGCAAACTTTTTTAAAAAGGCAAGCAAGGGTTTTAGAATAACCCCCGAGTGGGCCAGGTCCTGGGGGCATATGGTAAATATAGGATGGGGTGCACAGGGCCCCGCTCCTAGGGCTTATCAAAGCCCCAGGAACCACCACCTCTCTAGGGCATTCTTAATTAAGAATGTAGGTTGGCCCACTGGGTCTGCCCGCAGCCCCGGTGACTGCACCTCCCAGGGCTAATAAAAAAATATGGGGGGGGCGTCGCAGACCCCCCTGCCCTAGTGGACTGCCACCTCCCCAGAGCTAATTTCAATAATATGGGGGGGCCTTGTGGACCCTCCCTGCCCCGGTAACCGCTTCCTGCCCAAGGCGTGTTCAAATAAAATGGGGGAGCCTCATGGACCCCTCCTTGCCCCCGGGGAAAACCACCTCTCCAGGGCGTTACATATTTGGGTTGGAGGGGTCTCACTGACCCCCCCAGGCCAAACGGTCCACCAACTCTCCAGTGCCAAACTCTAAAATGGGAGCGTGGCTGCGTAGCCCAGGGACTGCCAGCTCCCTGGGGAAGGCCCCTAGTCAAGGAAAGAGGGGGGCCCCTTCATACCTGGGGGACTGCCTCCCCCGGGCAAAATGTCGACAATGAAGGGGTCTGTCGCAGACCCCCGGCCTCAGCAATCATGTCCCGAGGGCTACAATTAATGGTGGAGGGATATCACATGGTCCTCCCTCCTAGAACCATTAATGGACCCCAGGAAACCCCAGGGCCGGCTCCATATGTCCCATGGTGCCCACTCCCGGCCAATGATCATGACCCCAGGACAAAAATAAATGGTGGAGGGGTATCACGTGGTCCCCCTTCAAGACCCATTAATGGCCCTTGGGACCCTCAGGGCCAGCTCTGATATGTCCGTGGTGCCCACCCCCCGGGACATAGCTTGTTTACTGTGGCTTGGCATTAGCTTTACCAACCACTTCTACACTTTAAACAAGCAAGAGCATTACAAATTATGTTGCTTGTTGAAAGTGGAGCAGAATTGGTTTCACAGACAGGGAGCTGCTTTTCCAGCAGCTCACTTTCAGTGAAATCAATGCCAGTTCCTGCAGGACATGGGGAGCTGGCATGGACTGCTGGGGCCTTGAGGCTCCCCCCTGGTCCCTAACAGATGTCAATAGGTGCCCTGAATGAAGGGCAGGCCCCAAGTGATGGGGTCCGCGGGGTCAAAATCAGCCCGAGCGGGGGTCGCATGGCCCCCTCCCTTTCTTTTAATAAATGAGTTTTATTTTTTTTAAATGGGGTGGGGGTGAAATCCCCGAGGTCAAAATATGCCTAGGGAAGGGAGTCCCCATGGCCAGCTTTTCTTTATTAAAAAAAAAGAAAAAGCCAGGCCCCAGAGGGATGGGGTCCCCGCAGCCATAATTGGCCTGGGCAGGGTGGACACATGACCCTCCTCCCCATTCTAAATTTACCTGGCCCCAGGTGATGGGGTCCCCGGGCCAAAATAGCCCCCCCTCCCTAAAACAAGAAAAGAAAAGAAACACCTGGGAACTCACTCTAGACCCAGCCCCCTCTATCCACCACTCTGTAAACGTGCCACCTGGCTCTCTGCAAGTTGTTGACAATGTCCCTTTGGCTGCTGAGGGTCTTTGGGGGCCAACCAGACCTCCTGTTACCTCCAGTAAGCCCCACATAACAGGATTGCTGAGAGGTCTTTGCAGGCCACGCCCCCTTTCTCCACCACTCTGCAAACGCACCTCCTGGTGCATTGCTGGTTGGAGGATGAAGTCCCCTTGCCTCCAGGACTAAAGTGGACTTCTTCCACCAGCTAGTAGTGCACAAGGAGGCATGTTTGCAGAGTAGTGGAGAAAGGGGGCGTGGCAACCAAAAATCTCTCAGCAATCCTATTGTGTGGGATGTGCTGCAGGAAATAGGACGAGTAGCTAGCCCGTACGGACGTCCTTGGGGTTTATTACCCCTACTGTTATGTCCAGTAAGTCCCACACAGCGGGATTGCAAGGAGGTCTTCGGAGACCTGCCCTCTTTTCCCACCACTTTGCAACCGTAGCTCCTACTTAAAAAAACATAAAAATTCACTGAAAAAAACAAAGGTTACAGGGACGTTATAGTTAGGAAATAGTATTTAAGAACCTTCGAAATTCACTATAAAAACAAAGGTTAGAAGGATGTTATAGTTGGGCTCAGATTTCACTCATACAAAACAACTGAAATTCAGTTGTTATAGTTAGGGAGGTAACTATAACTCGCAGCCCCGCAATGCACGTCTTATGATCTCATATATTACATCACTCATGACAGGGTCAGTGACATCACTGATGACATCACATAACCCCCACATACATTCACATCTTTCTCATACATACCATGCATTCCTACTTATTCATCCTCCACATCAGCACCCAGCACTGCCACAAGAACTCCTATTGACTCAACATGGAGAACATTCTCTTTTTCTTCACAAACCTTGTGTCATAGTCAAGGGGGCTTCATACATGGGCAACACATTTCAGTGAGATTATTGTTTTAAAAACGCCTTCTTCAAGACCTACAACAGATTAACATCTTTTTTTCTAACAACGTATGAGGTTTGAAGTTCTCTGGCACACTGTAGACTCTGAATCAAACAGAACGAATCTTGCTATAATAAAAAAAGTATTTTTCAGGATGCCAAAAGAGGTGCTAGATTGCTCTCCAATCCACATTTGAGAATATACAGAATGGGCTCTTCTGATATGGCAGATCCCAATAGTACACTGGAGCTAACTATAGATATCCAATAGTCTTACACAACTCCTTCATGCAGGCTGCGATTATAGCATCTCAACATCTTGGCAATCAAAAATATATCCACAAAACACGAGGTTCCACGAGCCACAAATAGAACTCATCCACTTTTCAACTATGTCCGTGATATTTCCATCTTTCCTGTACACCTTTCTCATTACCTGCAGGTTTAGTAAGCTTCACCGCGATGATAGCACACCACCATGTGGCCCTGACCAACCCGCTTCCTTCAAGGTGCCTACCAGGAGTTCTTACAAGTCTGGCATTGGATATATGCTTTTCCTAAAATAATTCTTCATTCATGCTTTGTTGCATTCCTTATACTTGGAGCTTATGGGGTTTCTGCATAAATATGTGAGGGACTGGTTGGTATACTTTTTGTTAATCAAAAATGTTAAACAACACTACCGCCTCCTCATCCTCATGTTTCATTCTGAGCTTGGGCAACTATGTGAACTCGAGAAAGATTAAGACCCTCATTTACAAGAGGCATGCGCTTCACTTTTTATGACGATCCATGGCACAGGCCGCTCAATTATGCCTATCACGCGATGTAAAGTCACCCTGCGTGGCTTTGCATGGCCTCATAGATATGGAGTAAGGCAGGGCAGAACAAAGTGCTGCCTTGCCTTACTCTGCGTCAAGGAGGCTTTTCATGGGTGTTGATGTGGGTTCTCCACTCAACACCCATGGATTGTGAAACTGCCCCAGAATTACAGCATCACGTAAACCCGGGGCAGTGCCGAAAATGTACGACACCCCAGAGCAGGCGTAACAAGGAGAATGTTTACATTTCTCCTCATTGTCACCGCTTTCCATGTGTGCTATTTTCTGCAGCAAACACAGAATGAGGAAAGGGACTCATGTGATTGCTTTTGTGCAGGAAGGTGCCCCTTCCAGCACAAAAACAATCATGCCAACAACACAGGCACCTTTGCGTCATGGTGGAAGGATGCCGGAGTTGGCGCTCAGCTGCAAATTGTGCATCTGCACTGGCTGAAAGGACGGGAATGCACTGTATCTCATACATATTGTGCATTCCTGCCCTTTCAAATTGGCATAGGACAGAGCTGCAAAATGACTTATTGCTTTGTAAATAAGGCCTTAAGATTCTGGGTGCCTGTGCCGGGCTACTGTGGTGAAAGTCCCTCTTCTGTTTCAAAAACCACATTGTTCCACTTCTTTCCCGTCTGTAGAAAGAAAGGGTGCTGTGGGAAACCAACTTGGGCACCCCTTTACGTTTCCCTGCAATTCTTTGCTGTGCCGCTCCTGAAAGTGCAGCAAGCAAGAACATCATTAAGTGCTTATACAAGGGAATTGAAACACCACTTTTCACTTCTCATCTTTTTTTTAAAGATGTTTGGAATTGTGAAGGCAATATGCAAACTTCACAAACAATTACCAACAATTTTTTGTTTTATCATTGTACCACTGTTCGAGCCCTGAGTAAAGTCGGAAGTGCTTTTCCTGAAGAGTTGTGATAATGTTTGTCTGCCATTGCATAATTTTCAGTCATCCAAGGAACAGAATTTTCCTATAGCAAAAGGGATCTCACATACTGCACCTAGATGCAAATGAAATGATGTTGCATGTAAAGCTGATCATCATTGTGATATAATGACAACAGAATCCAGCTAGGCTGCATTAAATTTGATCTCTATTTTATGTTCCCGTTCTCTTTGAAACTCGGTCTACATAATTCCAGCGGGAAAGTTTAAGCCCTTAAAGTTTGGAAACCTGGTGCACCTTGAACATTCTGTGAACCAAAATTGTCCTTTTTCTTTTGAAGGACAATGAAACTGCCTAAGCCGGCCGTAGCACAAGCTCCCACAGAGAAATGGGAGCATCTGTTCATCCCTGCACCAAGTGGCAGGCACCTAAGGTTGCCTGTCACACAGTGCAGGGATTAACAGGGGGGCACCATAGGTGTCCTTTCGGCCCCCAACCGGAGGCCGATGGATGATGGGAGCCCTGCTAGGGGCCCCCAATGTCCCTTTCTGACAGGATTTCCATGTTGGAAAGCCCGACATGGACCAACATTGTAATCGTACAGTTGAAACGACGTCTAGTGATTACAGGCAGGCCTCTGACTGGACGACGAGTTCCTTGAGTCCTTTGGAATCCAGCCGGAATGACCGGCCGGCTTCACTTTCTGTCGCCTGCATCGTAATGCGGAGGCTGAAAGTGAAACCCGCGATGAGACTCGGAAAGCCACCGACTTGTGGTTGGAAGCTTTTTGAGTCTCATCGTAATTAGGGCCTAAGTGCTCCCTGAATCAGACCAGCAGTGGGCAATGAACAAGGACTTGTTAGATTGACTTCGTCCTGTCAACATTTTATATTATTTATGGAATGTTATCACAGAATTTAGGGTCTGATCCCAAAGGTAATTTGCACTTTTGGATAATTTTACAAGTGTAATTTACTCTTACACTTTTGAGTCACTTTACACTTGGATTTTTTGAATATCCAAAAGTAGTAAAGTTACCCAAAAGTTAACAAGTAAATTACACATGTAACTTTTTCAAAGTAAAATATACCTTTATGAATAGCCCTTGCAATTTTCAAGTAGACCCCTGGCCTTTCAGTTTAAGGGAGACATGCAAATTACACTATTGAAGTAAATTTACACTCACATTTCTTGAATAGACGAAAAGTAGTAAACTACCACAAAAGTGTAAATTGGGCACACGTGGAAGTCACCTTTGTGAATCAGCTCCTTGGACTTTTTCACTATTGCCTCATCTTGTCTCAATCAAAATTTGAATGTAGTACATCTCCAGTAAAGTCTAATGTGATACTTATCGTGTTAACTAATGAAACATGTGTTACTTGTGTTGTATTTGTAGTTGACAATCTGAGCAGCAGTTGTTATATTTTCTATCAATTTGAACCCCTTGCTTCATATTTCCCTGTGATGTCATATCATTGTCAAGGGAAGAATAGTGCTTGACTTCCTTTTGAAAACAAAACAAGGACTGCTGTAATAGGCCTCTCAGCTTTGTGATTGACACCAGATTGTGTCCCATCTCTGCACCTAACCATGCTCCCAAGTAAAGAAACTTAAGAACAATTACACATAATTCAGTAAATCCCCCAAACCTTAGCTGTTAATTCTATGAATGTCACTGGATTTAGGCATGTGGCATAGCATTGCTTAATAAACTGCTATAAGATAGAATGGCACTGTAAACCATCAGTGTAACTGTGCCACCCATCTCTTTATGGTTAAATAATGTTTCATTGGTGGCTTCAATTGAAGACCATTTGCTTATCCTGCAACAAAAGCCACTGAACGGGTCCTCTTGTGTACAGAACCACTCCACAGGACACCACAATGGAGAACTAAACACAGAAAAATCATACATTTCTTTCCTGTGAATTTAGAAAATATCTGCAAAGACAAGCACTGTGTCCCAGATGTACAAAGCTTCCTGTTTGCATTTCTTAAACAGCAAATCCGTAGGAATCGTGATTTAAGAAATGCAAAGGGATATGTATTGAATTTGCCATTCCTTGATAGCGATTACCACAAAGTAGGAATCGCAAATAGTAAACGCCATTCCATTCCGTCCTTTGGGCAAAATAAGAAACGGTTTGCACTTCCTGAATTGTGATTTCCTAATAGGAAATTGCAAATCAAGAAATGCAAAGCCAAGGGTGCCTTTGGGCCAAAAAAGAACCTGGAGGCACCACGAATTTCGTAGAGCACATGTAAGTGAACATATGCCCTAGGGGCACATGTGCACTTCACGTCAAATTAAAAGATGCATTTTTAAATGCTTTTTTTAATTGTGCAAATGGTTACCATTAACTTCAAGTTGATGGTAATAGCATTGCCTACAGCTACAGCAACGCTTACCAGGCACCAGGCACCTCGGATCTGCCGTGAGGGAAACGGCTCTGTTTCTTGCAATATCCTCCCGCTGACACACTCAGCAACGCCGTGAGGGGAACGGCTTCACCGGACCACATTACCCACCACTCCCCGGAACCGGCGCAGTGCGTGACGTCACCCGGGCGGCCCGGACCATCTTTAAAGCCGCCGGGTGCCTCCGCAGCGCGGGACCCGCTTCTACAGCTACAGCAACGCTTACCAGGCACCAGGCACCTCGGATCTGCCGTGAGGGAAACGGCTCTGTTTCTTGCAATATCCTCCCGCTGACACACTCAGCAACGCCGTGAGGGGAACGGCTTCACCGGACCACATTACCCACCACTCCCCGGAACCGGCGCAGTGCGTGACGTCACCCGGGCGGCCCGGACCATCTTTAAAGCCGCCGGGTGCCTCCGCAGCGCGGGACCCGCTTCTACAGCTACAGCAACGCTTACCAGGCACCAAGCACCTCGGATCTGCCGTGAGGGAAACGGCTTTGTTTCTTGCAATATCCTCCCGCTGACGCACTCAGCAACGCCGTGAGGGGAACGGCTCCACCGGACCACATTACCCACCACTCCCCGGAACCGGCGCAGTGCGTGACGTCACCCGGGCGGCCCGGACCATCTTTAAAGCCGCCAGGTGCCTCCGCAGCGCGGGACGCGCGCGGGCAGCGCCCGGGCGAAGCCCGGGCCAAGGGCGGGCCCGTCCTTGCCCGTCACTGACCGGAGCTGACGGGGCGGGGCAACCCCCCTTAAATCCGCAATACCATCATCGTTCATCCTAAGGTACTGTGGTCTTTGCCTTCTAACGGGCTGATTGCACTATTTTGTTTATTAACCTAGTCTTCCCTATCGACTATTTGTTGTCTACTGCGGTGTCTGGCCTTCCTTTGCTAACTGCCCTCCTGACTCTCGCTATGCCACCTAAAGATCGTAATAGTAGAGTGGCCAATGAACATTTCTCGGGAACGATGGACCAATTTGTCACCAAGGTCAATTGTGTTATTGATAAAGAAATTATGCTCTTGGAACGCCGCGTCTCGCAGGACCTCGCAGCGGGTAGGAGGTCCTCCATAGGCTATCTTGCCAATGTCCGCTCTCCTGTCCAGCATAATTCCGACGTTGTTTCCACTACTCGATCCAATGTGGATTCCATCACCCAGGGCTTGCCACCTAGTGGATCAGTTGCTACTGTCTCCATGGAGGAGCAGTCCTTGCCTCTTGACTCTTTGTTGGCTTCTCCTCGACTGTTACCGTCTCCTACCAGTATTGTTCTAGAGCCCGGTATTAGGCAGCTGCGCACACGAAATCCTGGGGCAATTTCTAAAATTAAACCTGGGTGTACATCCTCAAGGGTGGGAAGGGCAAGATTACAAAAAAAAAAAAAAAACAACAAACCATCATGGCCCACTGAAAAAGACTTTATTCGTTTCTGACCCGCCCTTACAGTCGGCTTCGTCGGACAAGACTATTCTTCAACCATACTCCTCACTTATTATACCATCGTGTCAGGATGTTATGGGGGGGCCAAGCGAAGCAGACAAGAGAGGGACCCCAGGTTCACTAAATACACATGAAATTGTTGATGCTATCAGGCTTTTGCTTCTTCCTGTGGAGAATAGAATACTTAAAATCGAACAGCAGCTCTCCAGGATTGAATGCAGCCTTGGGGCCCTGTCCAATATTCAAAATAATAGTCTGAGATCAGGGGCACCGAACGTCCCGGTTAATACTAGAGCAGATAAAGATATGGTGGCCCCCCAAATTCATCCACTAGTCTCCGCACAATGTCAATTAGCACTTGCAACCAAAGAGTCTACTTAGGTCATTGCCCATAGGAATTCTAGACACCCTAGCACTATCCAGCTAAAAGAGGTTGCTAGGACTCCAAAACTTATGTCTCCAAGCAGGGCAAATATCTCCAACCTACCACCCGAAACTGCCCCATATGTCGTTATTTTGGCAGGGGTTCCAGAACAGGGCGAAAATGAATCCGAGTCTCCCATAACTCTCAGGAATAGGGTGATACACTGGCTTAACAAAAATAGACCTTTGCCAATGTACAAAAGTAGTAGAATACTTACAGTAAGAAGGGTCCCATGGGTGGGCCATTTGGCAAAGAATATAAAGGGGGACTGCATTCTAATTAATTTTAACGATCCCCAAATCGTTGACCATATTTGTAACTGGAGATACCCTAGTACAGGATCACTCATTAAAGCTTTACCTCTGGCTTATTTTTACCCCCCTGGTCACTTCACGGAAGTCTGGACACATGTCCATCGGAACAGGAGAGGCATCTCACAGATGAGTAGGCCTTCATGTCCACCGATGTTAGATCCTGTCCCCACGGAAAATCGGTATGGCTGTTTAGAGGCTGTTGACTGACTACAGGGTAATGGAGACATCTCATCTACTCTCCTGACTCCCCTAGGTTCCTCTATACTAGGCCCCACCATCCCATCAGCAAACCTAGGTACGGACCCATCTACTCCAATGGATTTATCGAGGAGGCCCATCCTCAGTCATGAAGACCTCCTGCCAAGTACCCCTATCCTCCAGGAAAAACCCCTTGGATATATCAAGTTCCTTTCCTGGAACGTGGCAGGCTTACGCAATAGGCTCACTCTTCCAGATTGGAGTGAACTAATTGAGGAACATGACATATGCATGTTTCAGGAAACCTGGAGTGTAGAGCCACTGTATAAGACAGGGTACTGTTGCTTCTTTGAGCCAGCAATTACAATCGGGCGTGGCCGTCCCTCTGGCGGACTCACGGTTTGGGTTAGGGCACACCTCAATCTCAGGATCATACATAATAGTTGTTCCACGCCAGACATAATGAGACTCTCCATTAAGGGCCCAAAGAATGGCCATTCTTGGGAAGTCTTCAATGTCTATGTTCGTGGAACACCGGGGGGTGCTAAGTCTCCCACCATTACATCTCTTTTAGGTATGCTTTCTACCTGCCCTCCCGATTCTGTCTTACTAGTGGCTGGCGATCTCAACTGCTCTTTTGAACCACTTGCTATAGATGATATCCTGGGAACTCACGACGAGGACACTAGATGGGGCATTCCTTTATTATCTCTTAACCCTGTAAAGAGATGGTCCCCGTCGTGATCCAATTAAACGCATTAGCCTTAGAATTTGGTCTAAGAGCTGTGAACGGGCGCACAGCCTTCGACCTGGGGGGTGCTAACACCTTTAATAGGGTCGCCTGTCAAAGCAGAATCGATTACATTCTGATTGACAGGAGAGGCTGGAAATTTGTTGCTGATATGATAATAACCCCCTCAACCAGCAGCGACCATAACCCGTTATCACTTAGCATGAGATAGTTCTGCCATAGCCATGATCAAACTTCTTCACATGGATTGCAGATGCTCACCAAGATACTCCACCCCTCTAACTGCAATAGATTCCTCAGGTGGTCTAAATTTGTCCTGTCTAACACAAAACTTGCTGCCCTGGGAAAAATCCTTGTTGATTATACTGCCAGGCTCTCCATGGCATCGAGTGATATGCCTGGCTACACCAAAACCTTCGAGGATACCATGGCCTCGATTGGTACCCTGTTTCTTGACCATAGGAAAAAAACAACACCAAAATTTAAGTCAGAAAACAAATGGTTTAACAAGGATTGCAGACTAAAAAAAAATTCCCTGATCCTTGCAATTAAATCTAATATTCCAGGCGCGGTCAGGGAAGCGAGGCAGTTTTATAGACAGGCACTTGTCACTGCAAGGAAAGATTGGGATGAGCAGCGTTGGGATGCTTTAAAATCCGCAAGCCACTCTAAAAACGGCGAGCTCTTCTGGTCCATTTTGAGAAAATCTTCTATGTATGACCAGGACAAAATCCCCAACCACATTACGGACAGGGAATGGTTCGACCACTTTAGGAATCTTTATGTAGGGGTGGGGCCTGAGGAGGATCATGGTACCTATTTGAGGTCCATAGTCACTCCCACTGAACAATTCTTATTTGACAAGATCGAGAAGAAAGAGGTAGAGACTGCCATCAATAAAATCGTTTCTGGAAAGGCCCCGGGACCAGATGGCATGCCGGGTGACCTTTATAAAGCGAATGTTGATGGATGGGCAACGTATTTTGCAATTTTCATTAATAATCTCCTGGATGGCTCCCCGGTGCCTGATTCTTGGAGGGGAGCAGAAGTAATTCCCATTTTTAAAAAGGGCTCAAGGGGTGACCCAGCGAACTATCGCCCAATTAGTCTAATAGACGCTGGTCAGAAATTGGTCGGCAGGGTCCTCCTGGAGAGAATCCACTCCTGGGTAGATGAAAAAGGCATCATGACAAAGTTCCAGGCAGGCTTTAGGGCCTGCACTAGCACAATCGACCAAGCATTTAGGCTGGTGCTACTCTACTGGAAGGTGGTCATTATTGGCAAGGGCACCTTATACTTGGCGTTCATCGATCTCAAGACCGCCTTTGACCTGGTTCCTCGTGATCGCCTGTGGCTGATTTTGGAGGAGCTGGGAATCCCCCCTTACATCCTGAATCTTCTCATCCGGATGCATACTAACAACTTTGCCCGCATCAGATGGGGAACTCAGGATCAAAAAAACGATAAAATCCCGGTTAATAGAGGGGTTCGCCAAGGCTGTGTGTTGGCACCTACGCTCTTCACCCTTTTTGTGAATGGTGTAGTATCTTACTTGCTTGAAATTGAAGCTGACGTCCCCACATTGGCGGGTGACAAAGTCCCTGCCCTTCTATTTGCGGACGACACTCTTCTAATTTCAAAAACACCAGCAGGACTACAGAAGCTTCTAGATCGCTTGTTTTTGTTCTGTGAGCTGAGAGGCCTTGTCATCAACACCTCCAAAACTAAACTCCTTTACTTCAACCCTACTAGATCCTTCCGGTCCACCCTGACCCTAGATGGAAAACCACTTGAGCGTGTCAAGGAGTTTGACTATTTGGGGATCAGAGTCACTGATAGGCTCAAGTGGCAGCCCCATATTGACAAAATGACACTTAACTATAGACGGGCAATAGGTAGTCTGGGAAAGGAATTTCGTGCCTCCATTACTAAACCTATCGCCCCAGCTTTGGATATCTATGCTGCAAAGGTGGTAGGCAGCGCCCTTTATGGCGCAGAATTATGGGGCTTCTGCAGCGTAGATACCCTAGTAACCAACGAAAACAAGTTTTTTAGAGACCTTCTATCACTCCCGAGGGGCACACCGACTAGTCCTCTATTGAGCGACCTTGGTAGGCGCTCTATTAGAGACCTAGTCACCCTTCGTCCTTTGTTACACTGGGCGCGGCTGTGGCGTACCCCCGAGCTCTCTAACTATGCTGATGGCCTCAGGGAGGTCATGAATTTACCTGGAGCTCACAAGATCGAGTGGTTGACAAACATTAAAAAGCTCTTGGTCGCAACAGGTCTCGCATTTGACCGGGTTCTGGGGACGCCGATGTCTAAGGATGCAATCAAAAGAGCATATTGGGCATGGGTTGATGCCCGGACCCATAGTGACCCCAACCATGGCAGGCTCACAGAGGCATTTCACCAACACAAGCTTGTCCCTTTTTTAGAACCATATCTGGACTTTATTTCCAAGCCCAGAGACAGAACCCTTTTCATCCAGTTCAGGTTCGGGACTCTTCCCCTCCACGAAAGCACCAGTAAGTGGAATCCCCCGCACAAGACCCTCCCTGATTGCCCCACCTGCTTAGGTGTTGCTGAAAATATTTCCCACTTTCTTTTTGTTTGCCCAGCTTATGTGTCCCCAAGAATGAAATGGCTCAGGCCCGTTTGCCTGCAGCTTGGGATAAGGGACAGTTTTACCACCCTGAGAATCCTTAAATCAACAACAAATACTACTATAATTTGCGGGGTGGCCACATTTTTAGGATGGGCATGGCTGATCAGGCAGAGGCTGATTTGCTCCAGTTAATCTTTTTTTTTTTTACATCAAAGCTGCCAAGTTTAATTCTTTTTTAATTATTTATTGTGTATTATGCATTCAGATCCTTTTTACGACATGTTTTTAAATGTATCGTTTTTATGTAATTGTGTTTTTATAGTATTGTGCTTTTATGACATTACATGTCGAAATAAAGCTTGATTGATTGATTGATTGATTGCCTAAATGCCCGATTTGCATTTAGAAAATGCTAGGTACATGTGCTTTAGGAATAGCAAATAGCTAATCCTTCTTTGCGATTCCTAAATCACGGTCGCAATTTGTGATTTGGCCCGTTAAGAAATGCTAAATGGCTTAGGACATCTGGGCCATACTGCGGAAGGAGCATTAGTTCTTTGCAACACCTCCAACTTCTCTGTAACTTTATTGCAAAATGAAGCCTTTTACCATAACTTGAATCATTAGACCCCCCCCCCCGCCCGGCTGCACCTCTATCCAGCTGTATCAGAATCCCCCACAAGGGGGCCTGTACTCCTTCTGCTTTCCAAATTGTTGTGCGTGGTTTGCTTCACAATAAAACGTATTCCATGTTGCTATTGCTGATGATATTATATTATTATTAGCAGTAGTAACAGTAGTAGCATTACATTATTTGTGTGGCTCGCTGTGATAGGAAGATAAACATTAATGGCATTATTATTATTATTACTAGTAGTAGCCGTAGTAGTCACATTACATTATTTCAGACCATAAACGTTAATGGTATTCTTATTCTTATTAGTAGTGTAGTGTTAGTTGCAGTAGTATAATTACATTGTTTGTGAGGCTCACTGTGATGGAAACATTAGCATTAATATTAGTAATAGTATTTTGTAGTAGCAGTAGTAGTAGCAGTAGTAATAGTAGTAGTAGCAGTAGTAGTAATAGTAGTAGTAGTAGTAGCAGTAGTAATAGTAGTAGTAGCAGTAGTAGTAATAGTAGTAGTAGTAGTAGCAGTAGTAATAGTAGTAGTAGCAGTATCAGTAATAATAGTAGTAGCAGTAGTAGTAGCAATAGTAGTAGTAGCAGTAATAATAGTAGTAGCAGTAATAGTAGTAGTAGCAGTAGTAGTAGCAGCAGCATTACATTTTTGTGTGTGGCGTTCTGTGATAGAAAGATGAACATTAATGGTACATATATTATTATAATTAATATTATTAATAATAATGCTGAAAAAGGAGAACATTAATTTGTGTCACTTGTGTGTATGCACATAAACATTGGTTATTATTATGAGCATTATTACTATTAATATTGTTATGTTGTGAGTAAAATAATAATAAATGATCCTTCTAACAATTGCTATAACTGTTGCGGTGCACTAAAACAATAATGACAAGAAAAAGAATATGGAGAAGAAAGGAAGGAGGGCAGGAGCGCGAAGTCGAATATTAATGTGTTCATCGAGCAGATTATTATTACTGCTGGGGGTGGTTATCAGCATTATTATGTGTTTTTAGCGTAATCGTAATGCAGCTAAGGGCTGATATTTCATCATGTGTATCTTTGTGCGCATTTTCGTGTGTTTTCCAGTGTAATATATGGATTATATATTGATTTTTTATTTAGCATCAAGCCACTGTTTTGCAGGAGATTGTTTTTGGATTCAGACAGGTGCTCAGGGCAGCCCCTCCCATCACCTTCATGCCTCACATATCCAACGGCCCATCTCTGCATATTTAGTGGATGCCCAGGCTTCAAGTTTCGTATCACACGTTCAGGCTGCAACATTTTTCTAAGGCACAATTCAGACAGCATTAGCTTGTTCTTTCTCGCTTAGAATCGAGAATCCGGATTGGCTCGCGCCAGCGGCCACACAAGTTCGCCAGAAAGGTTATTAGTTGTCTGGATTAGCAATGCGGGTGCAGACAACACACCAATGCTCCTGGAAGCCTCGAACTCACTTCAACGAAGGACTCCAGCGTTCTCGAGACAGGGATAAGTGCACATATATTACCGAGAAAGGGCGCATTTTAAATGCCCTCGTCATAAACAGACCTATCACGACTCTTATCTGTTGCCTTGTTTTTTCACACTGCGTTTTTGGGTCATTGATTTTATATTTTGCGTGCAGCTACATCGCTGTTTTGGAATAACGGAAAGCTTTTTCTGTCACTCGCTTGCTAAACAAATATTACCTGTATCATTTGAGCTCATTTACTCTCGAGTGTACCTTTAAGGAGCTTCCCGCCGCCTCCGCGCGCTCAGCGGGATTCTGCGGGGTAGGGCGCGTGAATCATAATTTTATAATACAAAATGGGAACCAGAAATACCAATCGTGAAGTACCCGGAGGCTGTGGAGCAGTGATACACTCTGGCATCCCAAATGCCAGCTCCCCCGCGCGTATGCTGCGGATATTGAAGGAAAATATGTTAAATGTAACCTCGGTTCGCCGGGGTTTCGCCGAATTTGCTCGAAAGAAGGTGGTACTGCGGTGCTCGCTGCCGCGGCGCTGAGGAGACAGGGCTTCCCTTTATGCAGTTAAACTGCTGCCTGCAACGCACGTCTTTCGTCTCAAGCAAAAAAACATTTTTTGGGAGGGGGGGGGGGGGGGGGTGGTGGTGGTGCGGGGAAAGCCCTTCCGCTTTTTTGCTTAGAAAACCGCCGTGCACGTAAACGCGTATAGATTGGTGGAACACCCTGTCAGTCATTCCATCGATAAGCAGGGGGCCTTGGAGACATAGGTTACAAAAATATTCTTTCTAGCCCTGAACAGCAGCTTTGGCATCCAAGAGAAATAGTTTGGGTCTTTTTCGAGCTGTGGTAGCTTCCTGTCAATCATTGTCTCCTGCACCGATTCCGGGGAGGTCTATCAGGCGCGTGATTGGCCAGCTAAATCAAAAGTGCTGCAGGCACCGGGCATGAGACTTTGCATACTTATTGGGTTTCTGCACCTTCATAATGCTGGCTTGTAGCTATGAAACCATCCCATAATATGGCTGATGGAGAAAAAAGGCATTTTATCGGGTTATGTACAAATTTCTAAATATACCAAGGAAAGAGGCAAATTTCTTAATATAGTGTTATTATCAAAGGGATACAGGGTATGGTCTGGTATTAATTTTTTTAGTCGATTCAAATTTACATTCATGGGCATAGGAAATATGTATACATAGGGAGAAAGGTTGGGAGAGAGCGAGTGACGTGCATTGGGAAATATGATCAGGCCTACTGGAATTATGCTGCAGGGGAACACCAAAATAAGTGGCAGCATTGACTGAATTATGCGGCAAAAAAAGCCAAATTATGTTAAAAAATTAGACGCATTTTTTAATAGTATTACTTAGTTTTCTGTCATTTACACACGTGGTAATACTAGCTGGGCAAATATTTCACCTCATTAGTACCAGTTTAACAACAAAATGGAGAAATAAGCAAGTGAAAGATGACCAGTTATTCTTTGCGAAGGGCGTTCCCCTGAGCATGAAAATATCTTGCAACGTTTTTAGTAACTGTTGATCCATTTGTGCTAGAAACAATGTACTTTTGTTAACAGCTGAAGATTATGCAGCAGATGATGGATTGTGTGGCAAATGTGGCAACTCCATAACTATGCAAAAAAAAATCAGCAGTCACAGAATTGCATGATTACAGTAGCCCTGAATGTGCTATTTATTGCTTGTGAAGAGTGTTCAGTGTAGTGAGGGACCATGACGTTGAGAGGCAAAGCCTCAAGTGATTTATAATGACTTCCCCTCCTTCAACAATGGTAATCCAAAGCATAGTGTACTGTGTGTATCTGCACATGTGGTTTATGCCATGGGAAGTTCTTAATGTGTAATTGTTATGATAAAAGGGTAGTCAATCGAAACCAGGAAGCAAGGGGTTAAATTTCAGCAGTATGATGAAATCACATGCAAGGGACCTTGTGACCATTAGGACAGTTGATTATTTGTGTAAAGTAATTGCTGTATGTAATCTGTTGGGCAGTCGAAAGTGTTTTTTAAAGTCTATTGCATTGTACAGTGTTAATAAGCTCGAATTTGATCCTTCCAATGTAGTACTAAATGTTGCAATGTACATTTATTAGCACAGGTGCTCTAAATAATGTGTTATTTGAAAACATTTATTTTCACTGTGTATATATAATTTGGGTGTGATCTTATCTAGCTACGCGTTTCTGATGGTTTTGAATAAAAATACATTTGCTTCAAAACAAATATGTAAATATTCATAAACCATATATGCAGATGTGTCAAGTACAATATACTTTGTAGCTCTGCCTATATGGTTTATGCATATTTTATCAGCAATGGTGGTATGGGAATAAGTACAACATTCTACTTATTACCATTGCTGGTGGCAGGGAGGGGTATCATGAGCCAGTGGCCCTCCCCACACTGAACAGTGGTAATAAATAGCATTACACTCTGCACAGGAGTCAATGTCAACATTAAAGGAAAACAACCCCTTAAATTAAAATGCCAGCTGTAAAGTAAAATAATAAGTGTCCAGAAAAACATCCACTCAAAAGACCGATGTCAACTGTTAATCAAATAATTGACTGAAAAATAATGCCAACTGTACAGTAAAATATCGACTGTAACCAGCATCTCACAAATAAACCATCCACAGTAAAATAAAAGGCCCACTGTAAAGTGCATTCGAAGCATGTTACGCCATGAAAACGACTGCAGTAATGTAACTGGCAGCTCTCTGCCGCTTGAAGGGGGGTCCCTTAGGAATGGAGAAGGGGGCTCGATTGTAGGCAGAGAGGCTTCCAACTAAACGATCATGAACTGACCAATCACGGCCTGTCTCGCGCCTCAGTGTCTGCATTCAGTTAGTGCTGAGGTAAACAGGGCACGCGGCTGCACCTGCCCACGCCTGACTCCCAGCCTCCATTTTACTGCAATTGCTGACATTAACATAGACTCTGAGCAGAACTCAATATTCATTTATGCAGCAGATGAACATCCTCGTGGAATTATCAGAAATATATTACAGGCAAGTCTATCTATCTATCTATCTATCTATCTATCTATCTATCTATCTATCTATCTATCTATCTATCTATCTATCTATCTATCTATCTATCTATCTATCTATCTATCTATCTATCTATCTGTCTGTCTGTCTGTCTGTCTGTCTGTCTGTCTGTCTGTCTATATAAATAGATATATACAGATAAACTTAAATAGATAATAGGTTATCCCATTTTTGAACAGTTTTAGAAATACATTCTATTTTTAAACAGTAAATGCGTTTCTATAAGGCATACTTTTGGTTAGGAATGATTCACTTTGCGTGTTTTGTCTACAGATGCCAGCACAGATCTCAGGAGTCCCATCTGGGGTGGGCAGGGTACTGATGGGGCAGCGCATGCGGTGGCATCGAGCCCCGGGGTCTACGGGGCCCACTGCATTCCAATTAGGCCTGCCTTTTACTGGAAAACCAGAGCTTGGGATACTTTCCTTTCTTGCGTTAGGGCTCAAGGTGCCCTTGCTATGCCGCTGTGGGCAGAATCCTAGTTTTATAAAACGATGAGAAATACGTACAAAAACGAACACAACACAAAAAAAACCACTTAGAAACAACAGGAACGAGACACTTGCTCTGTTTCATTGCTGTACTAGACAAACGAAAATGTGGTGGAGGCCTTGGCTATAGTTTCACCCTCAGATTATTGAAAAAGCTATGTGGTGAAAAGCGTTATCTAATTTGGTATTGATTCTACAAACTGACAGCCAGTAGTGAGATATTGAGGCAACAGAACTCTATAGTCTGACAACCAGTAGTGAGATATTGAGGCAACAGAACTCTATAGATAGACTGACAACCAGTAGTGAGATATTGAGGCAACTGAACTCTATAGACTGACAAACAGTAGTGAGATACTGTGGCAACAGAACTTTATAGTCTGACAACCAGTAAAGATATTGAGGCAACGGAACGTTATAGACTGAAAACCAGTAGTGAGATACTGAGGCAACAGAACTTTAAAGACTGACAACCAGTAGTGAGATATTGAGGTAACAGAACTCTATAGACTGACAACCAGTAGTGAAATACTGAGGTAACAGAAATCTATAGACTGACAACCAGTAGTGAGATATTGAGGCAATGGAACGCTATAGACTGAAAACCAGTAGTGAGATACCGAGGCAAAAGAACTCTAAAGACTGATAATCAGTAGTGAGATATTGAGGCAACAGAACTCTATAGACTGACAACCTGTGTCCTGGCTCCCTTCCTTTTTACCATCTATACCAACGGCTTGGAGGCAGCCATGTTGGAAGGGAACCAGGACCTTCCTCAGATCAATAACCGCCCAATTCCCGCATTACTATATGTAGACGATGCGGTAATCCTTGCTCGTACCCCACTGGAACTACAACGCTCCCTGACCCGCTATTATAACTTTATGTCCAACCGAGTCCTAAAAATTAACCCAAATAAAACATTAATTATGACCTCTGGCAAAAAACCACTAAAGGGACTAGGCACCTTTATTACCAACACTAAGATCGAACATACACCAACTTATCCCTATTTAGGAGTGGTGATAGACGAAAGGGGGACCTGGAAAAGGGCAATTGAGACCAGAAATCACCAGTTTCTGAAGGCTCTAGTGTCTTTTACCCAGAGACTCGGAAAGAGATCCCTGAAAGAAATCTTGGAAATTTTCCGCCCAAAATGCATCACCACCGCCACTTATGGTGCGGGTATATGGGGATACGCCCAAGTCGACTCCATTCAAAAAACTGAAAACAGCTTCCTGAGGTACTTATTATCAGTCCCTCAATCTTCATCTACCTATTCCTGCCATCAAGAACTCGGTTTGCCATTTATTACTGATCTCATTCGATTGCAACCAATCTTGTTGTGGCACCACATCTGGACCTCAGAAAAGCTGCTTTTAACCCAAGAAATTATTAAGGATTGCCAAAAACTGGATCATGCCCAAACAATTCCCTGGCTACATTATGTCCATAAATTCCTTAATGATTTGGGCCATCCTAACTTCTATTCTGCTCCACAAGACATGCTAAGGACTCCCCGAAAACTACTTAAGGCGGAATGTCTAAAACATCTTGACGATCTCCGTTTGGTCGCAGAAGTCATTAAACCTTCTGTTCAGCATTCTCTACTAATACAAACCTCTTATAAAATTGAGCCCTACCTGATTCTAAACTTGCCAATTCATGATGTTTTTTTACTCACTAGATTTAGATTTAATAATTTTCACCGACTAATCACCTTTCCCAAATCAAATGACTGGTCAAGGGACCTTTCCACCTGTCCCTGTGACGACATTTCCTCACAGTCCCTTTTACACGTCACTTTTTTCTGTAAATACTTTTCTGAACCTAGAAAACGGTGGCTGAAACCTCTTCTGCAACAAATGTCTTTACATGAATGCCGTCCAGCTCTGCTGGCATTACAAATGTTGGACTCTCCTGCAACATGCTTTAACATTGCAAAGTTCTTAAAATTTTGCATAAGGCACCGAACAAATCTCCAATCATAATATTTTGATGTCCTGATCGCCAGTTGTATTTTAACCAAATTTAAAAATTGTGCGTTATAACTATATTTCCAAATGAATATCCAAATGAATTCTGCTCATAAATAAGATATTTTGTATCTGACACGTTTCGCTATCTCCGTGTCTAATTATCCTCACACTGAAAGAGCTGTTCTTCATGGAAACATCGGTTTGTCAAAAACCTGAATGTAACATTGTAATTGGAATTTTTAATATGTTGTATTTGTACATTGCTTTTATGGATGTGCTTGGCTTTCCGAATAAAGCTTTTATTGAATTGAATTGAATTGAATTGACAACCAGTAGTGAGATATTGAGACAACAGAACTCTATAGACTGACAACCAGTAGCGATATATTGTGGCAACAGAAAGACGGCGATCTAGGAGTAAACATCCTCCTCCATAGAACATGGGTAGTAAAATGCAAAATTGCCTCTCACTTTTGCAAATTCATGTCATATGACCCATAGAACTGATCTTTACATCTTAAGACTATTGTAAACAGTGGCAGTCAGCTACACAACGATTTTAATTACCATCAATACTAGAAAGGTGCAAGGGAACACACTGTACAAATGTATTTGGACTTCAAAATTCACAAGTACACTAGACCAGTGGCACTATGTCTAAGATCACTCTTGCAGGCCCTGGCAATTTATACAACAACATTTGAGCTCTGGTTCTGCTCCTCAGAGGATGAACAAGAGCCTACAAAATCCGAGAAAACAAATTGCACCAGCATGCAGGGACTGTCTGGTGGTGTCACGCTTCCTATAAATGGTCTTGGATGAAACAGACAAAGAGAATGGTCTTTGGTGGTTGATTCCACATCTGCTTGTTCCTGGATAGACCACAGAAAGCTATCTTTGTCGATGGACCATTTCCCTGGTAAACGCATGTCCATCATTTTCCTCTAGTTCCTAGCCTTTTACCTACAAGGCTTCAATTGCAAGACAAATGTCAACATCGTAAATATTGGTTGGCCAAGAGTGAGCAAAGATGATATTATATGCAGCACTGAGAACAAGACTGAAAGTATTTGCACTCTAAGGTACTTAAGATGTAAACATCCCTACCAGAAGAGATTCCCTGAATCTCACTTATGTTCTACAGTCATCCATTACTTCCAACCCTAGAGAATGCACCAAGGGCTCTATCACGCGTCTGGCGGTCCATGGACTCCACCGCAGCCACCAGGGAAATGCCATTCACTGGAGGTGTTGGGGTGGCCAGGAGGCCCCAATATGCTTGGAAGGACCACCGTGGTCCGGCCAAGCATATTACGAGTTTCCTCTCAGCCACGGTTTGCATGGCGGTTCCACTGAAATGAAAACCGTGGCAGAGGGGAAACAAAGAAGGTCATACAGGGCCGCCTTATGCTTCTGTGTCCTGGGGTGCATGCAGGGGTAAACAACATGTTCCCCCCACCATCTACATGCACCACAGTTCCGTTTTTGGCGTTCTCATTGCAATGCCAATTTTCAGGGCACTGCCATGGGAACGTAAAAAAAACAGGCTCACCAGACACAAGAAATATTCGTTATCTGGCATGCGGCCCAAAAGCGAGTATGGTGGTGCGGTGCCAGGGCAGACCCTGCGCCACACCGCCAAACCCGTAATCAACAGGCCCCAAGTTTGAAACACAAGTTAGCTGCTTATCTGATAGTTACATGCATACTCTCAATTTAATGAGCGCCACCAAGCCCCCTCTCAATCTTTCCCTAGCCCTAGTTTGATAGGACCATCTGCTATTGGAAGATCAGCCAAACTAGAAAGTCTGTGACCCTCTAAAAAAGTCTATTTTACAGAACTGTATCTCTTTACACCCATCCCACATTTTTACTTTTTACCACAGGGCAAAGCGAAACAGTGCAATCTGCACTTGCAATAGATGCCTTTCGGCCAGTGACCTCCGAGTTCTAAGCTAGCATTCAGCATGGCAGTTCTGAGAACATAGCAGCAGCCCACGCTTCCTTATAAATTTAAGGCACACACTTATCAACGAGAAAGGTGACGTAGAAAACATTCGACCAACATGCACATTTCAAAACACTCAAGAAACAAATACATTTATTATTGTTAGCTGATATGTGTACCGTTAGTTGCTGCCATCTGCGTGGTCTTACAGTGCTCGATTGAACTGAGGCAAGTGTTCAAAAATTGGAAATCAAATCCTGTGCCAGGTTCAGTATAAGGTCAAAAGAGTTGTTCACATTCATTTTATGATCCTCCTAAAAGGGGGTGTTGGGTTCCAGCTCCTTGGTAAGGGGCCTTCCCTCTGCTAGCATTAGGACCACAATAAATAGCCACAAATAATAGCCAAGAGGTCCCATGTGTAAGGGATCTGTTGCAACCAAGGTACACCTGGTTAGTCAGTGGCAAGTGCAGTAATAGCACAGTAGTCTTCTGCATAAGTCACCCAGTCACCTAAGTCACAGCACAACCTAATAATGAAGCACTACAGCCCCTGGTTAATAATCTAGTTAATCAGTTTGACTGAGTTCTACTAGACCTATATTCCAGGATAGGTATGCAGTTGTGTAAAGTGGATTAAACCACCTGTTTCCATTGCTGAGGGTTGGAGGGGCTGTGGCTCACCAGAGGCTAATCCTCAAGTGAGTCAGGATTTCGATTCCCATCCTCAGCAATATTACACTCATCGCCTCTGCGTGTATGGCTCAACCCATGCTGTTTAAATATGCAGTAATTATAACCATAAGCAGAGTAGAAGGAATGGCATCTATGTTGTGTGGTAAAAACACAATAACTAGGCCTTTTTGTACAAGGGCCCACTTATGTTCTTCTCAGGGACACCTCCTCCTCAGCGGCGGCGGAGACTGGGCCCACCTGCTGTAGCGCAGTAGGCACACACAAATAAATCAAATAGCATGGCATGGCAATGCCATTTTGTTGCCATCCAATTTAAATTCTACTAGCTTGCATGAATGTAAGTGCAGGGGGCGGGGCTGAATCCTGCATTGTAGGATTACAGTTGCCCCGGCAGTGCATATGTTGGGTTAGCAGGCTCTCTTGCTACAGGCAGCCCGAAATGCGCACTGAAGACCCAGCAATCCCTTGTCTGTGAAACGGCCACGGGTTTGCGGGCATAGGCCCACAGCCTCAAAATGAGAGCTGAGTTGGCCTGCTCCCACCAATCCTGGAGCTGCTCTCAGCATGAGAGCAGGTCCTGGATTGCTTGGATTCGAATCCATGGGCATGAGGAAAATCCTTCCCTTTCGTGCTTGTGCACACGATCGGGGATAGAAGTGCTGCACCGGAGGGTGCAGTACTGGTGAGGTTGGTCCTTCGCGCCCCACCACATTTTTTTATTGGTAGCCATGAAGTGATTCTAGAATAGAATCTTTGAGGCGGTAAGCCGAGTTTGCTTCAGTTAGTTAGCGTGGTAATAACATGGAATTGGACATTTGCACTGCAGTAACAATCGTGTGAATATGTGTTTCTCAGCTTACGTATTCAAAAAATGTGTTAAGAGGCCACTTTTATTATGTATCATAACACAATCTGTCTTTGTAATATGCTAGTTCGGTGACTACTCTCTGCCTAGACGCTAAGAGACTGCTAAAGTACTGTCTATTCTCTGTTTAGTGTAATTTATCGTGTCATCTGGAAAAAATTTAAACGATTCTTTTTTAGTATAAAGATTTTACAAATTATACTCAATTGTATCATCAACATCATGAACTTTACACCTGTGAAATGAAATTCTAAATGGTTCTTTTTTTTAGTATAAAGATTTTATAAACTGTACTTAATTGCATTACCAACATTAATGAATTTTACTTCTGTGATTATGTATATTTTTTATTCTGAAAATAATCTGTATTCTTTTTAGAAATGTGCGTATGTCAATATGACATCTCAGATTTAATTGTTTTTTTATTATATGTTTGTATGTCTGCTTTTATGAGTAATACTCGAATAAAGCACTCTTGACTTGACTTTGTAATATGAAAATGCCAAAAAAAAACATATATATAAAAAAAAGGCCACATTTATTTTGGCTGCCAAGAAAGGAAAGCACACACATATTTAATGTACTTCCAACTGAATATCATGACCATATAACAGTCATCAATGAAGTCTGTGATCCAAATAAAAGGCAATTAAAACAAATGTGGTTTATGATCATGTTACTTGGAACAAGAGTAGTGGCATTCGTAACTTAGTGTTTATTACTACAGTGCAAACGACAAATTGAATGTGATAACCATCGAAGATACTAACTCGAGGAATCATAGCCAGGTCCTCCTAGACATCATTTTGCAACCCCTTTACAGAGGATAACAGCTGGCACCAGGGCTGGACTGGCCATAGCAGGCATTGAGTGTTTTCCCGGGAGGCTGGAAGGGTGGGGCCATGTTTTGTAGCAGTGTGGGGCGTTTTATGTTACTGAGGGCTTGTTTTGCAGCGGTGCCGCATTATCGCCCCACCAATAACAAAAGCAGCAGTGCTTCATACTTGCACCTCCCCCAACCCCGGGAGCTTGGCCCTTCAAAATTGCCAGGGCTGTTTTGAGTCCCCAGTCCGGCCCTGGCTGACTCAAGGAATTGACGTTTTCTTCTATTGCAGGAATTCCCCCTCCCCCGAGTTCTTTCACTGTTTAAATATCTTCCCATATAACTTCTAACTGTCATAAAAGCACAGCAGAAACTATTTATAAGATCCTCCATGAGTAATGTGTGTTATATTTAATTATTGTTGGTAGAGGGGAGGGGCCTCTCGTGAGACCTAGATGTTCCTGACACTTAACAACGGTAACAAATACGATTTTATATTTAAGGCTCCCTGTTTTCCGTTTTTACGGATTTTTACAGATAAATAGAGACAGAAAACATTTATTTTCTTGTCTGTATTTATTTTTAAATGTGGATAAAAACAGAAATCGGGTTGCTTTTTGAATAATTCTAAATACTGTCTGCCAAGCCTGCCAGGCCAATAGCTGTGAGGATTGATTGGTAAGGGGGACTAAAAAAAGAAAGAAATTTTAATATAGATGCTTTAACAGCAGTAGATACACACAAGGTCGATACTGAAATTTGCATATTGTCCTATAAGTGCATTGATTTATCTTCTGGTGATATTTACTGCACTGAAACCTAGTAGGCATTCAAACATGAGTGCATATTCACCAGTTAAATAAATATGGAAAGATACAAATTTCAGCTTCATTTTTCCACAAAACCCAAAATGAACATGGATAAATGTAGATAAAATTAGCCAAAAATAAATATACAGATGGAAATATCAACCCAAAAAATACTATAAAACCTGGGTGCCCCAATTGTATTGCACTCAGTACATTCTTATGTAGATATACAACTCATTAACAGTGGCCATTCCACTGGTTGAAGAAAAATTGCAACTGCAGCCATGAAACGTCCGATAACCATAGTAGTTCAGGGGGCATCCTTCCAAAATAAGTAAACCAGTGACAGGGCCAAGCAGGAAACATTTGTTGCTGCTGAGTGGGACTTACCACCAGAGCCACCTCTGCAGAGCAGTGTTCTCCAAAGTCGGTCCTGGAGGGCTGGATCCATGCCAGATTCTAAGATAACTACATTGATCTAAATGGGGATATGCTAAAAATCTGGCCTGGATCTGGCCCTTCGGGATCAACTTTGGAGAACCCTGTTGTAGGGGCTAGGAGTAGGTTGGTCTGCATAGAGTTAATAAAGAACAGCAGTAGGTAGACGAGGTTTTAGTCCTGCGTCCTTTTAGCAACCTGTATGCTTGTTTCCCACAGTGGTGCCCACAGAATGAGATTAAAAACAATTTTCCCTCTTTCCCTTTTTACTGATTTTTGCAGATAAAAGCAGACAGAAAACAGAATTATTTTCTTGTCTGTATTCATTTTTAAATGTGGATGAAAAAACGTAATTCGGTTGTTTTTGAGTGATTCTAAATGCTGTCAGTCATGACTGCCAGGCCAATGGCTGTGAAGATTGACAGGGAAAGAGTTAGCAACGAGGCTTAAACATCAGTATATTTGCACAAAGTTGATACTAAAATTTGCATATTTCATATCAGTGCGATGATTTTTCATCTGATCTGTGGGTATTCAGGTAATTGAAACCTGTCGGGCATTCAACTATGAGTGCACATGTATGGCTAAATAAACGTATACATATACCAGTTTCACCTTCATTTCCCCCCCCCCCACCCAAAAAAACCCACCCAAATAAGTATGGATAAATGCAGATAAGATTAGCAAGAAATAAATATGGATGAATACATAAATGTCAGAAAAATATAAACCTTGAAAAACGGAGCCCTAATAACAAGTCAACCACCCCTGTTCCAGCGCAGGACCCTATATTTGCAAGACATTAAATAAATTGCTGAGGAGCGGCGTGCCCACGGACATGCTGCTGTACGATAAAAATAGGCCTCTATTGAAAACATGTGCCCGTTTAACATCTCACGCATGGAAATTGGTCATGGCACGTGTTTCACTCCTCCCCAAATAGTATCTGTCCCCCACACACTGCTCATCAGATAAATTCACAGGGTATTAGATATTCCGGATGCCACCCCACTGGTGAGATGAACGCGGTGCGGTGGAATGCCGGGAGCTGGGCCCACGACAAATGCACTTACCTCAAGGAACATAAGCAAAAATGCTAACATTAGGAAGGATTATGCATGTTGTGCATCGATCACAGTATAAGAGCAGAAGCAATCACTCTCTACCACGCACAGGCAAAGCCGAGCTGACTAAACAGGGAAATGAAACTCCAAATAAGCCAAAAGTATCTTCTTTAATACAAAAAAATGTCATTCTCATAGAATAAATTTATTTTCAATAAATGAATAGATTCCGCGGCCGTGTCCTGGCGAAACAGCTTTAGTCTACTTTTTTTTAACTGTTGAAGACGTTTTGCGTTCAGTCCATAAAATATAAATATTATTTATAACGTTCCCCTAATATTTAGAGATGGCGGATGGGCACAGGGCATTAAATGGGCACAGCACCAGTAACACTAGGGGTAGCACTGAAACCTGATTTGCAAAAAAAAAAAAAAATGAAATAAATTATGAATAAAATAAAATCAGGGTGGTTGTTCAATGTAATGCATGCGTGAGTTCTCAGGGTCCGGCCTTGCACTCGGAGTGTGTGTTCAAATCTAGCGCATGCTTTTTTTTATACAGTATGAATATTAGTGCTGAAAGCAGTAATAAACACCATACGGTAAAGCACTACTACTGAGGGGGGTGGGAATGAACGTGCGAAACATAACGGTGAAAAGTGACAGCTATAAATACAGCGGCGGGGGGAGGGGGCGTTGTACACGGTGTTGGGTGCACAGTGTGTTCTGGTGTCCTGCCTGTGCGGGAGGGCTTCGGGCACTGCGTGAAATGGCAGACGTGTTTTGTTGACGGAGCCGCAGCCCACGGTGGAGGAGCCGGAGTGTAATGGCGGCCGGCGGCCTTGCTAGTATCCTCTGATCTCGGTGTAAGGCTTCCGTGACATCTGATAGATTACATTCAGGGTGCAGTAATGGATTCGTTAATGACAGATTCGGGATGGGTCGGCGCGGGAGTTCAAGGGTGTCTGTCGGGAGGGTGCTCTGCATCAGGGCACGGTGCGTTTCCGAACACTGGAGCGCGAGCGCCCTCTGCTGTCGCGCTGCGGCAGCAGACATCAGCTCCTGGCTGAGCTTAGCACACAAGGTTAATCACACACTGAAGCAAGCCAAAAGATGACTTGAAACTAGTGCATTTTACTAGAGGGTTCCTCGAACTTATATGAACTGCAACTTAGTGAAAGCCTCGAAATATTCTAGAGGCCGTGTATATGTGTAGCAGGCTTCAAACAGCAGGTTAAAAGGGGTGCCTTATTGTTTTAGAAATGAGAGAGGATAGCTGAATACTGTCAGCAGCTTTGCTAGAACCAAGTATGTGCTGGGTGCTAGTGAGACGGAAGGTAGAGATTGATTGGGTTGGAAGACTGGTCTTTCCACTCAGCATATGAGTGTCTTTTCAAGCGATCACGTGAACATGTGGTGCCTGGTATTTTTTGCTTGGTTGTGTTTGCATTGCATCGTTTGCACTATTTGCATCCTTCGGGGTCGTGGTGGTGTTTTCTTCAATGCAATTTTTTGATGAATATGTGTATGTCTTTATGGTAATACAGATTTCATTCAGTTAAACCTAATAAAACTTGGATTTAAAACGTATTTCTTAAAATGGTTGAGGGTTTTCAGAGATTTTAGGAAGTGTTTGGATAGATAGATAGATAGATAGATAGATAGATAGATAGATAGATAGATAGATAGATAGATAGATAGATAGATAGATAGATAGATAGATAGATAGATAGATAGATAGATAGTGTTTTGTTTTGAAGCTATCATTTTTTTAAATAAATAAATGTAGGTGCGTGTGAATGTGTATCTATGTATGAACATATATATGTATATATGAATATATAAATATTTGTATACACACATACATGTACATATATGTATACAAATATGTGTGTGTATTTGTGTTTTCTCCAAAAAGATATATTTTATTAGAAAAGCTATACCAGACGCATAATCACTGTACATTGATTAAACATTACCTTACAATTAATATTCACTGAAAATACAGAATAAATATATGCACATTTCTTAGTTCTTTGTGTGTGTGCGAGAAACTGTTAAACGTGATTCTTAGAAAGCCGTTAGTGGAATGTATAGCCTCGTGTGTGTGTGTGCTTGTGAAGTGTTTGTGTTGTGTGTGGAGTGTGTGTTTGGAGTGTGTGTGTGCTTGTGAAGTGTTTGTGTTGTGTGTGGAGTGTGTGTTTGGAGTGTGTGTGTGTGTTTGTGGAGTGTTTGTGTTGTGTGTGTGTGTGTGTGTGTGTGTGTGTGTAGTGTGTGTGTGTTCACATCCAGAATGCTTGTACGTCGGTGTGTCACATACACACACACACACTTGCCCACGTGCATATTTAGCTTGTTTAAAGAGAGAGCAGCGCATCCTTTCATCCACTCCCAGAGGCATAGATTCACAATGACGCCTTTCCCTAGCTGCGTGCTGTACACAGATAGCGAGTCTGCGATAGGAATCGTGAAAAGGATGAAAATAAACACGGAACAACTGCAGGAAAACCCGGGCATCTGCGTGATGGGAGAATGGCGGGATGGATGGGTGGGTGTGTCTGAGTGAGAACATTCGAGCATTACCCTCCCCTGCAGTTTCCAGGCATGCAGCAAACTGCATCAATGTACAGAATTTGTGCCATGGGCAAATCTTTGTATAAGAAAGCCAAGATTCCATAGCCCCGCCCCCTCCCGTGAAAAGGTAAGGTGCTACCAAAAAGACACATGGAATTACTGAGTGGGATCAGTACACAGACCCCTCATACCTTACATGGCACAGTCATGTATCTTAATCTCCTATAAAAATAATGATTGATAACGTTGCTGGCAAAAGTCTGCGAAGGCACTTCATTGACCAATGATCTGGTTATGGCCCATTCCCCAAAAACAACTTGGGGGGGCGCGAGTGTATCTCATCTGTGTCATGCGTGTTGGGGCGCTGACGAGTTGCGCCACACTAGAACCTATAGGTGGTCTTCTCCAGGACTTCGAGGTAATCCGGCTTGGTTTGGAGTTTGGCCCTTAACTCGAGGTATTCGCTTTGGGTTTGCTCTGAGAAGCCCTTCCCGGTGGCAAACAGTAGGGTCTCTTTGAGTCTGGCGTCCTGCTGCAAGTCAGGGTACTGCATGCCAGGGGGGTGGACATGCAGCTCTTTTAACTTGGGCACTGTGCCGTAGAGGCAGTCCACAAAGCCCACCGTTTGGGGCGGCCTTTCTCTGTCTATGCCCCCCGGGAAGAGCGCGCCGTTCTCGTGGAACCCCGCGAAATCCACCGCCTGGTTAACAGTGACTATGGTGTTGAGTTGGGAGTTGGACACCGCCATGGTCCACTCCTTCTCTTTCTCCATCAGAGTCCTGTAGTTGGTGTTGTTCTCCTTGGTTTCCGTGAACTCCCGGCCCAGCTCCTCCTCGCGGGGCTTGTAGATGGGGTTGTTGCACATCTGCGTCACCGGATGCGGGATGTAATCGTAGACGTGGCCCGCGGCCTTCTCCGGCGAGTTGTTGGGCCGCTCCTCGAAGATCCGGCACTGCATCTGCAGGCCCAGGTCCACGTCCTGCCGCTTTTTGAAGGGTAGTTTCTTCCGCCTCCTCAGCACGAAGGCGAAGAGGCCCGCGGCGATGAAGACGGCAGAGAAGAAGAGGATGAGGAGGCTGAGGATGAGGACAGACAGTGGCACAGGGCCCCCTGGCGGGGAGAACTCGAAGGCGGACGAGCTGGTCGGGACACTGTTTCCGGGCGAGGCCGGAGAGGCCGCGGCTGCGGCCTGCAGGAGCTCGGGGCACAGGACTTCCATCTCCAGCAACTTCAGGTCCTTGTCCGTCAGGTTTTCGGGGCTCCTGCACAGCACGTCCCCCACCATGATCACCGAGCTGATGGTGTCGATCCACTGCTTCAGGGGCACAAGGTCGCACGTGCAGTCCCAGGGGTTCTGCTTCAGGTCGATCTGGACAATGGCGGTCAGGTGCTCCAGGACCCCGGCCACAGGCAGGTACAGGAAGTGGTTGTTTCTCAGGTTGAGCCTGGCCAAGGAAGTGCCTGCGAAGGTGTCCGTGGGGAGCGTGCGCAGCAGGTTGTCGTTCAGGAACAACAGCTTCAAATTTGGCATTAGACTAAACGCAGCAGGCTGAATTTCTCGAATCATGTTGTATTCAAAGTATAAATAATGCAGTGTCTGCAGACCCCTGAACATGCCAGGGGTCAGTTTTTCAATGTCGTTCCCGTTCAGGTACAGAGTTTTCAAGTTGGGGAGGTTCACGAAGGCGCCATCTTGGACGTAGGAAATGCGATTGTTCCCAAGGTGCAACAAATCCAAGGAGGAAAAATTCCAGAAATCAGACCTGTAGATTTTCTGTATGAGATTGCCACTTAGATACAGTTTCTTGGCATTGAGGGGTCTTGGAAGAAGCTCAGATATGTTGTGGAACCCCCTCTCTTTGCAGTTCACTGTCAATCCCAAGTCATTGATGTGCAAGTTACAGGAGCAGCCTGAGGGGCATATGATGGGGATGGGCGGTCTCGTCTGGTAGGCAGCTATGGGGGGCTGGTTGGGCCCGGGGTACAGGCCTCGAGATGTCGGTGGGGGTCTGGGCACCCTGGGCTGCTTGGTAGGTTTGGGCTGCCTGTTGGAGGTCTTGTACTCGACAGAGGAAGCAGTGAAATGGAAAGAGGACAACATGGACGAGGGCCTGGTGGGCCAGGCGCTCTCCTTGCTGGAGGTGAGCTGGGGTATCCCCAGGCTGGCCTCCACCTCGCTCTCTGACAGCAGGGGGCAGAGTTTGCTCCGCTTGATCTCCCTCAGGTCCTTGCCGTGGAAGTGGAAGGGGGTCTCGCAGGTGATGTCCCCCACCAGCGCCGTGTAGGGGATGCGCTCGAGCCAGCTCTTCAGCTGCACTATCTCGCAGGTGCAGCTCCACGGGTTCTCCTCCAGCTGGATCTCCATGAGGCTCCGCCCAATGTGGTCCAACATGCCCCGGTAGGTGAGGATCTTCAAGCGGTTCCCGCGCAGGTCCAGGTGCGTCAGAGACACCGACTTGAAGAGGTTCAAGGGCAGCAGGGGGATCAGGTTGTCGTTCAAGATCAGAACCCTGAGCTTGCTCAGGTTTCGGAAGGCCCCGCTCTCGATGCGCTTGATGACGTTGTAGTCGGCCTGCAGGTACTCCAGGCTCTCCAGCCCCATGAAGGTGTCGTTTCTGAAGACGTCCAGCTTGTTCTCGTGCAGGTAGAGCCTCTTCAGCACGCGCAGGCCGTTGAAGGACCCGGCCTGGATGTCCTGCAGGGCATTGTTGCCGAGGTTGATGGAGATGGCGTTGTTGAGGTGCAGGAAGCTGTTGGCGTACAGCCTCCGCATGGAGTTCCGCTGCAGGTAGAGTTTGAAGGGCCTCGACCAGACCTCGGTGATCTGGCTGATGTTGGTGAAGCCCTTGTTGTCGCAGTGGATGTGGAAAATGCTCTCCTTGACCTCGCAGTAGCAGGGGTCAAAGCAGGGCTCGTCGATCTCCTCCGAGTCCTCTATCAAAGGGATGGGGGTGGTCCAGCAGAGGGCAATTGTGCTTAGCAGGGTCACCCACAACATGCTTGCTTTAAGGCGGGCTTCTGCGGGGGCAGGCTCCATTGTAGGGCGATAGCAAACTGGAAAAGAAGGAAAACAGCCCATTAAACTACAACAGCACAAACCTGAATACATGCACATCCCTACGCATCTTGTCACATGCCACGGGTTCAAACGAGCTCAAATTTACACCTGCATTTCCGTGCTTCAATCATTTTGTCAGATGTCATTATGCAATGCCATTTTCAATATTACACCCACTGTTACATAAGTGACCGAGACGTCCCTCTTTCCTCTGCACCAATTCAGGAGCTGCCTGCAGAATGTTGTCAAACCCTGTCACCATAGACACGGCGCCCATACATTTATTTTTGGGGTTTCCTTTCACAGTGAGAATTGGAAACATGCCTTGGAAAAGGTGACCTACGCGTCTAGCCGTCGGGCCAGTTTTAACACCGGACCGGGGGATGGCACCCGCCACAAAGTTGCGTGCGGGGCACGAGGCAGAGGGCTCGAGCGCTTTGAAGTTCACGGCAGTGCACCAGCTGGCGCGCTTTTGATCCTACCTGGATAATTAGACCGTGACAGTCGGCGACTTGAATCCGACGCTCAGGAGGTCGGGATAGAGCAGCGCGAGGGCTGTTTAATTCCCACATACCTACACATCTCCCAGTTTAGCTGATTAAAGCGTTTAGCGATGATTAATCTCTGTAGGGCACATGCCCGTGAGATCAGCAGATCTGAGGGGCAGCTGACAGCGAGAGGCTGCTGAGTCTGGGAGAAGGTGGGGGCGCGAGTGTGGGGGGCGCATGCATCGCCTGGCTCGGATTTGCAGACGCAGAGCGCCTGGGCACACTATTGGAACCAGTTCAAAGGCGATCGGATTCAGGGACTGTGTGTTCAAACCCACCCACCACAAATCATAAATATCACATTACAGAATCGGAATAGCCGTAATCCCCCGGCTGGAAAAAAATGGTTTCCTTTGGCATTTATCGCTTTAAATCAGACTTCACTCAAAAGAATGGGAGACACGTCCCTGGCTAATGACACAGGTGCTGCATTTTCAATATCAAATCGCTGATACGTGCATTTATTTCAGGAGGGCTCAGTACTGCGGCGGTAGAAAACGTCGGCATTGCCCTGTGACTACATGTTCAACTTTCAATAGGGCAAAAACCATAGAAGAATAACCCAAAATACGCGCCCGTGATCGGGGTTTGTGTGAGGCGCTTTCGGGTGGTGGGCGGAGGGCAGCAATGAGCGCCGCTCGGTTGCAGGGCAGAAATGCTGAGTGCAATTAAGGGACAGGATTTGGAGGGACGGAAAAACGTCGCGGGCTCGAATGCAGTTGCGGTGGCTTTGTCCTGTCTGCGCCGACAGACAACTGACTGCGCGCATTTTATCTCACAGAAAGAGTACATGTCGGTGTGAAGGAAGCGCCACTTACCGTGTGTCGGCGCGATGTTTGTACATCCAGACGGGGAAAGAACACACGGTGGAGTTGGGGTCGATGTTCCTGCCCCCTTCTGTGTTTCTGTTCCCCTCTCTCCTCAAGCGAAGCTGCGGTGAAAGGGAGAGAGAGAGTCCAGACGTGCCGGGAATGCAATGTGGGGTTGGTGGCTGCCCTCAGTTCAGTGCGCGCTGCCCTGTGCTGGGTGGATGGTTGGTGTCTCCCAGGCGGCCTTTGGCTGCAGCCCTCCCGGCGCTCTGTGTAGCCGGGGCCCTGATGCAGCAGGCTCACGGCGCCCTGTGATAGTTACAGGCTGCCGGTGCCGGCTTTCTGGCACTCTGTGAGGGTTTCAGGTTCCGGGTACCTGCCTGCTAGCAGCCTGTGCTGTGTGGTTGCAGTCTCTCTGGTGCCCTGTGGTTGCCTTGTTTTGGTTCCAGGTGCCGGCTTTCTGTGCCGTGTGTTTGCAGTCTCACGGTGGTTGCAAGCTCCAGATAGATGCCTTGTGATGGTTCAGCCTCCCGGTGCCTTGTGATGGTTATAGCCTCCCGGTGCCTTGTGATGGTTACAGGCTCCCGGTGCCGATGGTTGAGATGTCCCAGTGTGGGCTGCTGGCCCACGGCCCCGTGTAGTTTCAGGCTTGCTGTTGCCCTGTGGCTGCAGCTTTCCTCCTGTTCAGTGGTTACAGCAGGCTCCCGGAGCCCTGTTGTAGCTGCGGTATCCTGCCCCCGTTGCGGTGTGGGTGCAGGCTCCTAGCGCTACGAGTTGTTGGATCCCGACGCCCTGTGGTGGCTGCAGGGTTCCCGCACGATGCGACTGGTGTCTCCCGTCCTCCAGGCGGACAGAGGCTGCCTCCGCCGCCGTGTGCGCAGCTTCAACGGGCGGCCGCAGTCTGCGGCAGACGCGGCGCGAAGGACGTCGGCTGTGGAGACATCGCCCGCCCCGCAGTCAGCACCTCGGTCAGCAGCATGGTCAGCCCCCTCGGAGCGCGTCCTCTCCGCGGAGCCCTCCGCCCGCTCCCCGGCTCTGCCTCCTCATCGCCGGCGCATCATTGAGAGGATTCAGCAGATCCCGGAGCCTCGCTCGGTCTCCGGCTCTCCCGCCCCCTCCTCACTCGACCAGAGCTGGCTTTTTTTTCACGACGTCAAAAGAAGGGAGCTGGGAGAAGGGAGGGGGCGACGGGGGACATGAAAGACGCGAGGCTGCGCCTGGCCCGGCCTCGGGAGCGCGCAGTGGGAAGCCCTACTTGGTTCGTGTTTTGCGTGGGAGGGGAGCGAGAGGGGGCGGCGGTGGGGGGGAGGGGGGTGTGGGATGAGGGAATCTGCCCACTCAGTGAGCGCACGCGGAGGCACCGGGGGCAGACCCAAGGGAGGCACACGCTCCGCAGCAGAAATGAGGCCACGGCTGAACGTGGGCTGGCGACACATGCCCACCTCTCTGAATTGAAATATTCCTGTAATACCTTTAATAAGTGCTTCCAGGAAGGGGCACCCTGGCTCACCCATCCCAAATAGTATCTACCCCCCCCCCCCACCCCCCACACACGCACACACACCCCTCCCTCCCGTGGCTTACTTTGGTTTCATTTCTGCAGAGGTACTTTTCCTAAAATTAAAAAAAGAGGTGATGCAGATCACACATGCTCCGAAACAAGCTCGGCACGAAACATCATGAGGGGGAGAGTGTGCAGACGAGGATGCGAAAAAGGAGGGGGAGGGTGTGAGGGGGACAGGGAGGGTTGTAGAGAGGAGAGCCTCCTTCTCAAGTACATTTTGGCGCCTTACTCTTGGGGTATGTTTTACGTGCGTATTCCTTACCATTTATTCGGTATTTTCAGCGAGGTTGGTGGTGTCCTCGTCCTGCAGTTTAATTGCCCGGGAGGATTAGTACAAATATACAATCCAGCCATGGCGGCGAAGGGGGCTTCCGCCAAGCGCCTCGGAGCCGAGCTGCAGTCACCGGGGGAACGGGGTGAGAGCCGCGCTTTCTGTGTTTTTGCGGAAGGGGGGCGGCTGGAGTCGGCCACCGGCTGCCGAACTTTCCCACGCCCTCCGTGGTTCCTGAACTGGGAATGTGGCGAGTCCACCGGCCTGGAGCTGTGAAGCCCGGGCGAGAGGCGCCCCTCCGGCCCCGAGCAGCGCCGGACAGCAGGTAAATGTGTGAGTGGGACGTGGGAGGCGCCGAGGGGCGTTGCCAGAGGGAGCGTGGGCGGCTGTGCGCCTAGGAGCCCCGTAGTCAGTGTAAGCGGCGCTCGCAAGACCCATGTAATGCCACTAGGTAGTTATGCGGCAGGATCGTCCTTGACTCTGGAACGCCAGCTTGTTTATGTATACCTTGAGCTTTAGGCTAACTCAAAATGCCGCATACAATAATGTAAAGCAGGTCAGAGAGGAGCTCGCGCTTAGGACGACAGGGGGGGGGGTGGTTACCCCCCAGAGGGTCAGACTCAGAAAAAGTGATTGGGCTTTTTATATGTAGGAAGTTCATGTATGATGACACGCGTGCGTTTCATTGCAGTCACTTTCGGTATGTAGCGCGTACTTTATTTTATTTTATTTTTTAAACTTGTAAGGCGCAACAGCTACCCAGAAAGGGTTTCCCGGCGCCAAGATACAGCCACTTCAGTGGTTTCATACACAACAGCAATGCTCTTGCGCGTCTTTAGGGCGTGTAAATCAGGCTTCAAAAAGGTTTCTCTAGAAGTACATTATGCAGCGGCATGAGTGAGTGTGAGGATACCTGGTGTGTCGGCAGTCAGTCAGTGCGCCACCCCGCCTTTTTAGCTGCCTCGTGACAGCAGGGTGCGGGCAGGGAATGACAGACGCGGGTCATTGATGGATTCCTACAGGATGCTTCACGTGTCAGCACGTGACAGGAATGACACTTCGGCACGGCTGCAGACCCATCCACGCACCCTGTGCTCCCATGGACCCACAAGACGCCTCCACGCACCCCAAACTAATCCAGCAGGGTTTATGCAGGCTGCCGAAGCCCCCCTCTATAATTGGGTGTCACATTCAAGTCTGTGTGTCTCTGTCGTGTGCCACCAGCAGAGCAACACGCATCGACCCCTCCACGTCATAAGAGTCATTTTAATTGAAGAGATAGTTAGTTGTGTATAAGCAACGCTCGGGCCAGAGTACGACAGCCATGTCAGATGTGACACAGAATGAAAACACAGCCCCTTTTAATTGCAGGCGCTCACTACTGTAGTTGGAACTACAACCACAGTGGAAATAACGAGCTGCGGAAGGGGCCCTTTATATAGATATCATTCTTTCGCCTGAGGCTTTCTTCAGGACACCACAGCGAAGAAATCTTTAAGGAGAGTTTCTGTGAGAAAATGGAATCCTTCGCCCCCAGCCCCCACCCACAGCAGAAAGTAACATCCTAAATTGCAGAAATTTGAGGGGATGAGTACGGCACAATGTGTCCCCTCAAAATCAAATGCCCCATAGAACTATCACTAGTGACTGTCTTTTCTCTCAATTGCCGTTTCTCTTTTCTTTCTTTCTTTCTTTCTTTCTTTCTTTCTTTCTTTCTTTCTTTCTTTCTTTCTTTCTTTCTTTCTTTCTTTCTTTCTTTCTTTCTTTCTTTCTTTCTTCCTTTCTTTCTTCGTTTGTTCTTTCTCTTTCTTTCTTTCCCTCTTTCACGTGTTCCCTCTTTCTTTCTTTCTTTCTTTTTTCTTTCCCTCTTTCACGTGTTCTTTCTTTCTTTCTATCTTTCTTTCTTTCTTTCGTTCTTTCTTTCTTTCTTTCTTTCTTTCTTTCTTTCTTTCTTTCTTTCTTTCTTTCTTTCTTTCTTTCTTTCTTTCTTTCCCCACTGGCTCTCTCACACCCTCTCTCTCCTCTCACACTCTCATGTCTCTCGCTGTCGATTGCGTTGTTGCCTCTATCTATCATTGCCTGTGCCTAGTCTCTGTCTAATGCTCTCCTCTTACACACACTTGCAGACCGTGCCTTTCCAGGTATGAACAGATTTCTGTTTCAAAAAGTCTCTCCCACTCTGACTTTGTCGAATTCCCCCTGTCTCTGCAAATTTGCAGCCCACCACGGATCCCGGGGTGCAAGGGCTGGCTGATCACTTCTCTCAGCACAGGAAGAAAACGGCACCTCCTTCCTCGCTCTGAACCCTCTGGAAAGATTCTGGAGAGGAAATTGATATGTGGAACACAAAAGCCCCTCACCGCAGTGCCCTAGACGACAGTGTTTGCTGCAAAGCCAATGACGTAGACACCCCGTACTTGGCAATCAGCAGGCAAATGCACGGAGAGAAAGCCTGTCACGTACAGTTTTACAATTCATTCTGTAATATAGAGGTATATGTTGTGAGGGATGTGGTGTGGAATAAAGCAGGACGCTGGAAGGATACATGGGTACTCAGAGGTGGGTAGTTAAGAAAATATGTGGAAATATATCCGGATAGGCTGATATCTATGTAGAGAAGGCATACTGACACGAGGAAAGGATATGTGATTATATATATATTCACTTAAAAAAACATAGGTTTCACACATGTTATAGTTAGCTGGACATTTCACTCGTAAAAAACCAATGAAATTCCCCCGTTATAGTTAGTGCAGGCAACTATAACTCACGCGACCGCAATCCTCTGCTGATGACGTCAGATATTACATCACTGTATTTAGAAACTTATTTACCCATGTCTTCTTCCATTAATCTTTAGCTATACATATATTACCAATATTTATTTTTCAGAAAGACACATATATCATCACTGATGTAATATCTGACGTCATCAGCAGAGGATTGCGGTTGCGTGAGTTATAGTTGCCTGCATTATGTGTTTTAAATCTTAGGTGTCGTTTATTTTGTTGTTAGGAGCAGGTCTCTATTTAATGCATTTGTACAAGATGAATTGCTTAGTAAAGTTATAGACTTAAGCATGAGTGTAACACTGCAGTTCTTCATATGTTAGTGGCACTGCTTCAAAATGGCCGATAATTTAGGCATCATGTATTGCAGTTTCTATGTCAGTCCTATTTCTGTTATTATTTTTTCGTCACGTTTTATGTTTATAAACTGTATAGCACTAAACGTGGAACTACCCGTGACCAAGGCGGTTACGCCGAAACGCGTTGGGTAAAAGTGGCTTAAAATTCTGATGAATAAATCACCGTGAAGCCTCAAGCCTGTGTTTGGACATTCATTTGGGAAGGAGTGCATCTGATGCTTTGCTGCATTGTGGAACTGTATTCGTGACAGGGATTCTCGGACCCTGAGATGGCACCGCGGTGTAAGCGTCCCGGTAATCTCTGAGAGTGTGGCTCGATACTAATTTGGATTTACCGGTTGACCGCAGTATGGAGCGTTGGTTTGTAAACTTTCTTGGTATGCACCAAGACAAGGGGAATCTCTGAATTTCTACCGCAGACGGCAATTTGGATTACAAGTACGACGATCAATGACGGACTCGTCAGGATCCAAACAAGTTACCCTCTTTGTGAGTAATCCTTATTATTATTTTTTCTAAGTCTACGTGTACGGGTGAGCAGATCCCCCTCCTTCTGTTTTCCGGAGAGTATATTGACTTTCTATACTCAATCACTGCTCCTACCGCTACCGTCCCCTCCACCAGCGACGTCTACTTTAGACTTACGATTTATGGCGGGGCTCCTAAATGTCTGTGCTCACATTCAGGTTTGTCTTAAATTAGACAAGGCTAACAATTACGTTTGAAATTCTAAAATAACACGGTTTGATTAACCAGCCACTATGGAAGAGGACATGGATGCACGTAGAAGGCTGAGAGCGAAGTCTATGTTCACGATAAGTAGTGACAAGTTACCTGCCCAGGAAATGGGAACTACGCCTACTTCCTTAAGTCAAAAATACCAAAAGTTGGAGAAACTAATGAAGAAGGAGATTTCAAAGTGGTGGGAGGCGTTAACATTGGAGAAATACCAAGAAGAGGGCAGAGTCCCAAGAGGTCTCCGCATTCTCATTGCCCCATCATATGAGGACCAAGACCCAGAGCTTGCCAATGAATGGGCGAGCAACTTAATGGAATGCTCCAACAGAATGCTATCGATACTAATTAAGTATGCCTGGAAAGAGCGAGCATCTTTGTTGAAATCAATCTCTGATCTCAAGGAAGAAATAATGAAGGAAGATACTCCAGAAAAGTTTACTTCTAAACTCGAGGAGATCAATAAAAGATTTGAAAAATATGAGGAAGAAATTATAGCCAAGAAACAACGGAAATTCCTCAGAGACAAGATCGATTATCAATCAGGCAGGATCTTCACTTTTGGTCGCAGATTTGATAATATTAAAAGCAAGGAGGTGGATGTACCTGCAGAAGACAAAACTATAACCAGTGGAAGAGAGTTAAGTGACAAAAGTGATGTGAGTGAGAGTGACATTTCTGACGACGGAACAACAACTGAGAAAACTGTAACCAGACCAGTAAATTTTTGGGAGGAATTCCGTCTAATGAACCAAACTCAGAATCAACAGAATTGGCAAAAAGATCGTGGCCGGGGAAGAGGAAGGGGGTACAGAGGACGAGGCAGAGGAAGAGGAAGAAGCGCAAGAGGACAATCAACAACTGGAACCAAATCAGACGTGGCGGATGGAGCAAGAACCACAATAACCCCCATGGGAATGGAAACAAGGGGTCAAAAAAACAAAAAATGATGAACTGCCAAAATGTGGTAAACCTTTCTAATCATTTGTTGAATTGTATTGAGTACGATGTACTACAGTATGGTCTGTCCTTTTGTCCCACTGCCCCATTTTCTTATTCTAAGGAAAGGGTTGACTTGTATCATTTCACAAGAAAATTACGTTTACACAAGTGGCACAAATTAAAAGTCAAGAACATTCAACCACAAAAACACATTACCAAGATCATTCCAGTGAAAGACACCATCAATGAAGTTAACACTTTAATTGCTTTAAAAGAACTAGAGAGCGAAGACACTATCGAATCTAGTCCTATTACAGCCCAATCATTGGGCTTTAAGACAGATTTGAATTGTGAGAATGATTTTGCCCCTAAATCCAACTTCAATCCCACCATGCCTCCGAGTGGCATTGACATTTTTGAAACTCTTATGATCACTGATTTGAAAGTACTGGCTAGAAAGGAAAATAAAAATCAATGGCACAATGACAATTTGAGCAAACAACAAAGAGCAGCTATTAAATCCCTACAAACAGATAAGGATATTGTGATCCGACAATCGGATAAGGGAGGGAACGTTGTTGTTCTTAACACATGTGATTATCTTAAGGAAGGGCTACGACAGCTAGAAGTCAAAGAATGTTACGAGGTTGTAGAAAAAGTTGTGATTGACGAATCCAATACGCGGTATCACAACATGTTAAAGACATGGCACACACAAGGGATCTTGGAATGGAATGAATATTCCTTTCTACTGAACCGTACACCCAAAGTGGCTATATTATATCTATTGCCTAAATTGCACAAGGACATGTCTAATCCTCCAGGGAGACCTATTGTGTCATCCATAGGCTCCCTGTTGGAAAAAACATCCAAGTACATTGATTATTTCTTACGAGGATATGTAGAAGGTTTACCGTCCTACCTGAAAGACAGTCGGGATTTTCTGAAAAAGATCAAAGAGGTAACCTGGCAAGAGAACTACTTGCTGATTACACTGGATGTGTGTAGTCTCTACACGGCCATCAAACATTCAGATGGCATACTAGCATGTAAACATTTCCTCATGTCACGTTCCATCTCATTCCTGCAACACACTAACATGGTGGTGGAGATGATCAGGTACTGCTTGGAGAATAACTTTTTTGTCTTTAATGATGTTTTCTACAGACAAACCCAGGGCACCGCCATGGGCACCTGCTTTGCTCCCAGTTATGCTAACCTTTTTATGGGGTACTGGGAGCAGCAGGTGCCTGGACTGCACAACTTGTATCGTGGCCATGTGAAAACATGGCTACGATACATAGATGATCTTTTCATCATTTGGGAGGGTAGTGAGGACCTTGCACAAGAGTTCATTGTTGATCTCAATAACAATGAGGTCAATTTGAAATTTGAAGGGACTTTAAGTAGGTCCAGCATTGAGTTCATAGATTTGCAGATTCAGGTAGTCAATGGAACTCTGACTTCTAAACTGTATCGTAAAAAGACATCTGGAAATACGCTACTGCACGCTGAAAGTGCACACCCTAAGGCTCTTATCAAGAGTATTCCTTTTGGTGAGCTCCTCCGGGCTCGGAGGAACTGTAGCTCTGATGCCGATTTTGAACATGAATGTAATGTAATGCAAGAAAGATTTTTGGAAAGGGGATACATATTACATGATATTACTCAAGCACGCTTGAAAGCTAAAGATTTCAAACAAGCTGATTTGTTGATCCCCAAAGACAATCATGACGACAGTACCAACCAAATTGTCAGATACATAACAACCTATAATTCAGGATCGTTTGCTGTTAAAAGATGTCTTAAGAAACATTGGGACATCCTTAAAACTGAATCTACACTAGACGAAGTGGTCAAGGATGCACCCAATGTAACTTATAGAAAGGCTAATTCCCTGCATGATAAGTTATGTCAAAACGAAGTCAGTAGTGTAAGAACAGTAACTACTGATATTCAAGGCTTTTTCACCTGTATGGTGTGCAAAGCTTGCAAGTTCAGTTCAAATGTGAAAAAAGTCCATTACCCTATCACAGATGTTGATAAACCTATTGAGAAACATCTAACATGTTTATCTGATTATTGTGTATATGTACTATATTGCCCGTGTGTCAAGAGATACGTAGGGAGCACTATGTTTGCTGCCAAGAAACGTGTGTTAGAACACATGAGAGCGATTCAGAATAAGGACAAACTCTCCCCCATAGCACGACATTATGAAGAATTCCACAAAAGCAACCGCAATTTGTTGAAATTCTTTGTAATAGATCGTATACCGGCTAACACCAGGGGGGGAGACAGAATTCGTAAGCTAAGACAACTTGAGTCCCATTATATTCTAGAACTCAACACCAAGATTCCATGGGGTTTGAATTCTGAAGAAGAGTTAGCCTGGTTTCTGGGTGAATAGTCTACCCTTTCATTTGGTTATTTACAGCATGCACAGTATATGTACAATATATGGATTTTGACTTTTTACTCTTCTACATGGACATCCATGTTTTAACAGTCTGTTTCTACCAATTTATAATTGGCCTAATTGATAATTGTATTCTATTTTTCTGTTTATTTTTTTAGGTGGTGCTCACATATGAAGGTTTACCGCTAGTCCTGACTTTATATTATAACACTTTGCTTTAAAACTGATATGATGTTCATGCACAGATACCTTTTAACCCACTGGGGTTTTACAATGCATTAATAATACCAATTTGTCTATATACTGTAATCAGGGATAAGCAAATGATTGTATCTGTATTGCTTTGATCATGAATACGTACCCACTGGGGTTTTGACGTGCTGTCTCTTCGCGCATATCGTTTCTACAGGTTGATGTTCCTGCATAGGAATCTATTAACCCACAGGGGTTACACAGTATATGTATTGAGAGTATTTGCATTAATTTGAACTTTCTAACCACTATTACCCACTGGGGTTGTATTTCAATTGGATGATTGATGATTAATTCATATTCAGATTTGCAATAATTCGTAAGGGTTTTCTGATGTCCCACAATAGTCTTGAACTTGTACCAGGCATGTCGGTAATGCTTATTCCACCTTCCTGTTACACGATTACACTTATCACAGTTACTGTTTGAGATTTGCCATGATCTTGTACTTGCTTAGAGACCTTAACTGACAGGATGCAGAGAGTAGGGTTTATTTTTCTCTCTCTAATGAGGTGCTCATTTAGTGGCTGCGCGCTTTGTCTATTAGTTACAGCAATAAAGTTATGTGAAATACTTTTCACAGCGCGACCGGTAACAATTCTAGAGTACAAGTATTCAGTGCACACAACATTGCGGAGGTTTTATAACGACTATTCAGTCATTAATATATGAGAACTTCGTATTTAACACACATTATGTGTTTTAAATCTTAGGTGTCGTTTATTTTTGTTGTTAGGAGCAGGTCTCTATTTAATGCATTTGTACAAGATGAATTGCTTAGTAAAGTTATAGACTTAAGCATGAGTGTAACACTGCAGTTCTTCATATGTTAGTGGCACTGCTTCAAAATGGCCGATAATTTAGGCATCATGTATTGCAGTTTCTATGTCAGTCCTATTTCTGTTATTATTTTTTCGTCACGTTTTATGTTTATAAACTGTATAGCACTAAACGTGGAACTACCCGTGACCAAGGCGGTTACGCCGAAACGCGTTGGGTAAAAGTGGCTTAAAATTCTGATGAATAAATCACCGTGAAGCCTCAAGCCTGTGTTTGGACATTCATTTGGGAAGGAGTGCATCTGATGCTTTGCTGCATTGTGGAACTGTATTCGTGACAGGGATTCTCGGACCCTGAGATGGCACCGCGGTGTAAGCGTCCCGGTAATCTCTGAGAGTGTGGCTCGATATATATATATATATATATATGTGTGTGTGTGTGTATATATGTATATATATATCATCCAAACTCTCACCTTGACGGAAAGAAAGAGTCGCACTCCCAGGAGTGAAGGTTAATCCTTTTATTTGAATTGTTCTTTATCTCTTTAGGCAGTCCTGACGCGTTTCAGTCAATACTTTGACTTTTATCAAAGGTTCGCCATAGCATCTGTTTGAGCAGCTACCACTGTGTGCTTGCTACATTTTATACATATATCCTCCCCGGTTCAGCTCCCTTTAGCTGACTTTTGTTGCCGAAATGTGGAGAAATATAAACAAATCGATGCGGATTGGCGTAAACTAGACAAAATGTATTATGAACTCATTTTATGCTATCGCAATGGAAAATAAGTTTCAGTGCAGAAACTATTAATAGGGGCTTGTCTTTTTAACACCTTTTGTAACACTTTGTTTTGAACACAAATATCACTTATACCACGTTATTTGGATTAAGTTTCCTTATGAAACTACATTTCCCATAATGCTAAGCAATGCAAACACTGGAAATGACGATGACGTTTGCAATGTACAACAATGCATATAATTGGTTGAAATGCATCGCTAGTATTACCGTGAACAAGGCCCATCAAGGGTTCTGCTGATATCATGTACCATGAAGAAAAGACTGAGAGGTTTGTAAATGTCACCTGGACCCCAGGATGGTAATTTATCACCATATTATATTACCTATTATGTTTATTTTCTATTACAGGTATATTTGCATCTTTTGCAGCACATAGATTGAAAAAGCTATTTTCTTCAAAGTACATCTAAAAATGGATGATAATTGGTATTAGGATGGTTAGCTTTAACTTTCTTGGATAAATTGTTCTTGTTCATAAAACAATTGAGATTGGCAAGTTTCAGTGGATTTGTGCAACTGATAATATGGAACTATCATGTTTGCCACATAATTTTCCAAATCATTTGCGCCATAATTGGCAGATTTCACAAATATATCATTTGTAGCTAAAATAGATGAACATAATGCTGCAAAAGAATGTGCCACATGATCTGCTCTTTTGCCACATAATTTAGAAAATCTTGCTATATAATTTCGGTACTCTTGCCGCATAATCCTAGTGACACTGGCAGTCATAAAGTCTTCAGAGGTTTTAGGGGGTTTCCATTCCAATGAGGAACATCATATTCCACAAGCAACCAAGCAGTATTACCTTCATTTAATGCTTCCATGTGAAATATAGGTTTACATACTACTGTATTTTGTGGTCAGTACTAGCATCTAAGCATGAAATATCAAACCTTGATATTACAAATGGGAAAGAATGTATTGCTTTTAATGTGTGATAGATAGATAGATAGTTAGATAGATAGATAGATAGATAGACAGACAGACAGACAGACAGACAGACAGACAGACAGACAGACGGAATGACAGATATTATCGCAATCAGGGTTCTTGTTCAGGTGAGATCGTAACCCACCAGACAAAATGCAGAGTGGCATCCTAATGTCAACAGAACTCTGAGATGAAAATAGATCACAATATTCCACATAATATACCTTATATGGTTTTTTAATGTTACATGATTCATCTTTATTTTGGGATATTTTTCTTGAAAATGTGTTTGGTTTTTTCAAACATGGAAATATTTTCTGAAAAATATAAGTAAGGTACTGACTGTGCCATTTGGTTGTCTGCAGAAAATAGAGAAGAGACATACATCATTATGTGGTTAAATATGCAGAGTTTAAGCTACAACATCCTCTGCATTGTTATAGAACACTTTTTGTTAGTAGATTGCTGAATCTCTTCTCTTCAAGCTGAAGGTATTAATGGATACTGATTGGAAAGAAAAGTTTATGATTAGTTTACATTTCACAAAAGATTTGTTGATAAAGCAGTGGAAAATGGCCCAGATGATAAACCTATGCAATTCTGGAGTGTGACGTTTACCACATAATTATGGCTTTATCACACTTGCCCAAAGTGTACCTTATAATTAGCGAATATCAACAAAAATATTTCTAGCTAAACTGGCTGAAGGTAATACTGCCAAACAATGTGCCACATAATACTAATTAACTTAATTTTAACTTGTTGTAGAACTTAAATAGCCTTATTCCATAAATTGATTCACCATTACCTGCAAAATCAGTGTGTCCCTGGCAACAGTGAGGTTATTATTATTTTTTTTGGGGGGGGGGATAATGAAAAATGTACTTCATAATTATATGTTACATATATAATCGATCTAATCAATGGAGGGTGAGGGTGGCAGATAGATAGTAGGGCACATTTGAGGGGTGATAGATAGACAGAGAGACAGTAAAAGAGATAGCTGGAGAGATAGATAGGCAGGTAGGTAAGTGGATGGGTAGATAGACAGACAGACAGGCAGACAGACAGACAGATAGATAGATAGATAGATAGATAGATAGATAGACAGACAGACAGACAGACAGACAGACAGACAGACAGACAGACAGACAGATAGATAGATAGATAGATAGATAGATAGATAGATAGATAGATAGATAGATAGATAGATAGATAGATAGATAGATAGATAGATAGATAGATAGATAGATAGATAGATACAGTATGAATATGCAGGATGCATACAGTATATTGGAACAAAAACCATGAATATTTTTTTTTAAACGTCTCGCCCACCGTGTGGCAGGAGGCTCAGATGAACCATCTCCGACATGACCTACAGGAGTTAAAAACTCTGAGCGTGTCCTTGTAAGTCAAGATCGGAGACTCTGCAAGAGGCTGAATCTCCTCCTGAGGGTAAAAGCGAAGTACTTACTCTTCGGCGGGCTTCTCATAATGGAGCTATTCATCATGGCCGTCCATTGAGGGCCCGTGGCTTCAAGGGACAGGTTCCAAGGAAAGGCTCTCACCTTCCATCTCGCTGGGCTCCAGCCAACACCAGGCGCCCGGCTGTACTACTGGGTGGCCCACAGTGGCTGAAATACAGTCCGAGGTGGCTTCTCGGTGGATGAATAGACGCTGAACCACTTTTTCTAGTTATAAGACTTTATTGTTTGTTTCATTGTATTTTCCTTTACAGAAGGTGAGGTGGCTAACGGGATAATAAACGTGTCCACAGACTTAGCTGAATGCCCACCTATTCAAATGCGCCAATTGCCATTTACATAATGAACAATAGGTAACACACTCGGGTTTCTCTTCAAAACGAAAAAATCTTTAGCATAATGTACATCTTAGTCACATATATGCACGATGCATGAACACTGACATCGTTTAATATCTCAATTACGTCATCAGTCAGCTAAGTGAGGTCATAGATCTCCGGAGGGGGGAGGAGGGGCATCAGCTCCTCTTCTTAATAAGCAGTTCAGTACCAGGTGGTGTTGCATGTTCTATTTGTTTTGTTAACCCCAAGTGCTCAAAGGGGCAGAAACAGCCGCATTACTTATAACCACAGAACAGTTTTACATTCCATCACCCGAATGAATGCGTTCATTGTCATTCACCTAGCACGGGCCAAAAAAAAAAAATGGAAAAGGCCTTCCCAAAATAGGAAAGGGCACAGCTCATGAGTGCAGCCACCACATAAAGACAGTGCTACCTATGATCGCGTGAATGTTCCGCAGCTGCATCATCCGAAAGGGAAAGAACCGGTTGTTAGTGTTTTTACAATTCCGCCATTTTGGTGAGAAGTTGAACAAATGACGTAAGCAATGCTGATACCAGTAGCTATTGTAACATTACATTGATTTATCCGGATACGTTGAGGGCTTTGTAATTATTCGTCAAATGACGCTGTCTATGAGAGCGTGTATGTTCAATGTACACATGCACACAAGTCAGTGTGCACGTGCACACGCCCACGCGCGCACAGGGGCACGTTAGGAGAAAGACTGAATAGCTCAGCTGCTTCAAGCAGAGCCGCCTGCTTCTCAACACACGGTGTAATAAAACCCGTGTGCACTGCATATTTGGGTCAATAATTAGGATGGGAGCAGCTTGAGACTGAAAGCGCCTTGTTAATTGCTTTCCGTGAGAGGGCGCACGCTGCCTCGGCGGCAGCCCCTCGGAGAGCTCTGCCGCTGGACGGATCTGAGGGTTTGCACTAAAAAGCACGAAGTTTCGGCAAGACACAGCGATTTTATTGGCTGTGGCGCGAGACGAACAGCCAGTGGGTTTTCTGAACGTTTCATCCTTCTCATAACATCCATTCCAACCCATCTGTGGTTTCATGTCTTTTTGCTTCCCATGCCAACATTCTATCCATGGGCAATTCATCCATGTAGCCATCATCAGGATGTTTGTTTGCATGCGTGTATCTATGGATGAGTGGGTGTTTTTGTATGCATGTACGCGTGTATATATTTATGTATATGTTGGCATTTGTTTAGCTTCAAGCAAGCTTGGTAACATTCATTCATCCATGTGTGCTTCTGTAGAATATTTGTTTGCATTCGTGTATGTATGTTGTATGTATGTAGGTTTGTATGTATGTTTGTATGCATGCATGTATATATATGTTGGTTTTTGTTTAACTTCAAGCAAGCTAGGTAACATCCATTCATCCATGTGTGCTTCATTAGAATATTTGTTGGTATTTGTGTATGTATGTATGCATGTATGTATTTATGTATGTATATGAATGTATGTATGTATGTATGTAGGTTTTATGTATGTTTTTATGCATGTATGTATATGTTGGTTTTTGTTTAGCTTCAAGCAAGCTTGGTAACATCCATTCGCCCATGTGTGCTTCGTCAGAATACTTGTTTGCATGAGTGTATGTATGTATGACTTGGTATTTGTGTATGTATGTATGCATGCATGTATGTTGTATTCATGCATGTATATATGTATCTTTATGAATGCATGTATATATGTGTATATATATGTGTATGCATGTATGTTTTATGTATGTATGTGTATATGTAGGTATGTATATGTTGGTATTAGATTACCTTCACACAAGCTTGGTAACATCTATTCATCCATGTGTGCTTTGATAGAATAGTTGTTTGCATGCATGCGTGCATGTATGCTGTATGTATGTATGCTGTATGTATGTATGTATATGTTGATATGTGTTGAGCTTCAAGCAAACTTCGTAACATCCATTCACCCATGTGTGCTTCGTCAGAATGTTTGTTTGTATGCACGTATGAGTTGTTTTTTGAGTATTTATCTATGCATGTAAGTTTTTATGTATGTACAGGTTGGTATTTGTTTAGCTTCAAGCAAGCACTTTTGCTTGCATTATGGATATAGCAGTTAGTATTTGCGTGTGTATCTATATGTTGGTAATTGTATAGCTTCAACCCAGAGGGGGAGCATCCATTCATTCATCCTAACCAGTTCTCCTTCTATTAAACGAAACAGCCATCAATCTAGGCTTCCACCCGTCCATTCACTATTGCATTCATTTACCAGTCTATCGGCCCTGCCATTTTTCTCCCACCCATTCATCCACTTCCGTTCTCTCTGTCCATCCGTCCTTTCACCCATCCATTCATGTCCCCCCACCGACCTCTCCACTCTCTCTCTCTCTCGCGCGCGCTCATGACATCTCGTCCTTTCAAGCCCTTTTCGTTTGTTACTGGCAGTGGCAGACGTATAAGCCACTCAAGAAGACTGTATGTAGCATGCGCCATAGCATCATTTTTTTACCCGAATATTGTTTTCAGAAGTGCACGGCCCTCGCATCCTCGACAGAGGCTCTAAATGGCTTGTCTCACAATGGAACAACAATATACCTCTCCAACAGCCGCATTACTTCCGCACAGGCCTACTTTAGACTATGGTCGCGTGTGCTTTGTGTACGGGATGAGAGCGGCGCGCGAACAATGAGTGCGCCTCTGAAAGTAATATTACATCATTTCAATTCCACCGAGGCAGGCCTGCCCCTGCCGCAGACCTCGTGTGCTGCTAATGCAGTGCAGGAATGCTCCTCCTCGCAGTCTGCAGCGGGAAGCACCCGGAGCCTTCACTTCACTCACACAGAGCGGTCTGTCCTGGCGCGGCGGGAACTGGAGGGGGCATTGTACGAAGCATGTCCCCCAGCACTGGATGCGCGCCAGAAAACGGAGATCTCTCGCTTCTGGGATGGGATCTTGCCGTGATCTATGACCAAAGCGAAGGACCAGGGCAAAGCGCCAGATGCACTCAAAACGCAGCTGCCGAATGATTTATTTGTATTCTGCTCAATGGAACACGATCCTTTCTTATTTGTGTTTTTTTAATCTTCATTTTAATTGTACCTAAATAGGGCATTTTTGATGCAGCCATCACTATGTTGAGCTATAGAGGGAATCGGAGTAACACATGGATCTATCGAAATCATCCCTAGATGTCACTTGTATTTGTTTCATTATTTGATAGATTCCGTTTCACGTTGTTGATTGCAAAACCAATGTTTTGTGCAGAATAAATTTGCATATTAACAGTCAATCAACGTGCCACATGAGAAGTTAGCCAGTCATGCATCCATCCTGAAGCCATATCACCCGGAAGTCAGCCAGTCATGCATCCACCTTCCTGCCACATCACCTGGAAGTCAGCCAGCCATGCATCCTCCTTGTAGCCACATCACCTGGATTTCATGCAGTGACGCTTCCACCTTGCTGCCACATCCCCTGGAAGTCAGCTAGTCATGCATCCACCTTGTAGCCACATCACCTGGAAGTCAGCTAGTCATGCATCCACCTTGCTGCCACATCACCTGGAAGTCAGCTAGTCATGCATCCACCTTGTAGCCAGGGGCGTAGGAGACACTAAAATTCTGGGGGGGACGGTGGCCGAGCCGAGCTGCAAGATGGCCGCCGTGTAACGGGGCTCTGCCGGCCGGACAACTAATCCGTTAGCCCATCCGGCCTCTGCCTTGATTTTTGTGCAGGGAAGATACGGCGGGAGGTGCCCCGACGCCGAGGATTCCGGCGGTGCTCCTGCGGCAGGAATCGGCTGCGGGAATCCAGAGCTACATGCCCTAGCGGATCCGGCGGTTGGGAGGCGCCGCGCTGGGCGGCGACATCTGCTACGCGAGGCCCTGGTCGCGGGCCGTTGACCGACAGGCGTGCAGAGACTGGCGTGGACGCCTGCAGAGCGAGGGATGCCCTGCGATTGGAACCCGAGGTGAAGCGGCAGGCCCCTGCTGAGCTGTGGACGGCCTTCGTTGCGGATCTGGAGCGCGATGTGTGCTGGCCTGACGGACTGACTGCCTGGGCCTTGCCGGCGTGGCCGCGATCTGCGCTGATGACTGTGCCGGTGCTCCTGCTGGCGTGAGGCGACGGGAGACGGAAGCTGCGACAACTGGTTGGCGAGGCCCGATCCATACCTGCGACGAGGGGACTCCGGCTGTCTGGCCTGTGGAATCCGTGCCTGGGCCTCTGAGTGTCTGAGGCGCTACGAGGTGGTGGCAAGAAGGGCGCGAGAGGCCGGGTGACTCTCTGGGCTGCTGCCTGACCGCGGTGAGTCCGCGGTTGGTGCGTGTCTGGTGCCGACCCGCGACCTGGGTGAGCCGAGAGCTGGCTGGGCCTGGCCTACCTGGAGAGCTTCCCCGAGGTGCGTGAAGGCCGCTTGGAGTGGTGAATACCTGACCTATACGATCCGGGCGCTTGGTGGGGCCGGTGGCCTGCGGCGTGCCAGCTGCCTCCCTTCATTGGTGCCGGTGTGTGAAGACCCCTCGGAGGCGACATGGGGAAGTCGGACACCAAGCAGCGGAAGCTCCACTTTGAGAAGCAGGCTTCCCACGGCGCTGTGGCGGTACCGCCATCGCCGACTGTGGTCCCTGAAACGCAGCTAGACCCAACACCTGAGGATGATGTCAGAAGCATGTTCCGCGACCTTAAGGGCTGCCTCAAGGAAATCAACGGTAAGCTCGACTCCATGGCCCAGCGGCTTGATGGCACATCACATAAGGTCAACCAGCACGAGGAGCGGATCGCTGCGGTGGAGGCGCGGATTGCCGACTGCGAGGAGAGCCACGGAGACACCCAGGAGAGGTTACTTCGCATGGACAAGGTCCTGGAGGTGATAAGAGGGCGCAACGAGGATTTGGAAGCCCGTTCCCGTAGAAATAATGTGCGTATTATTGGCATTGCGGAATCCACGAACATTGGCAACATGGAACAATTCGTTGAAGGAATGTTCCGCGAACTGTTTGGGGCGGACCTGTCGGCCATGTTCCTGGTCGAGCGGGCACACCGCACGCTGGGGCCGCGACCTGTGCCTGGAGCTCCGCCATGACCGATCCTGGCACGTGTTCTGAACTACCGAGACAGGGATACTATCCTGAGGTTGGCGCGTGAAAAAGGTGAGCTCAGATTTCAAAATATGGCCATCTCCCTATTTCCGGATTTTACACAAGCGGTGCAGGCTGCGAGGCGAGAATTTATACCGGCTAAAAAAATATTTCAAAAGGTGGGGACTAAGTATGCCATGTTATACCCGGCCAAGTTGCGGATACACCATAAAGGGAAGCCAATGATCTTTACAGCCGCGGCGGATGCGCTCAAATTTGCGAGGCAGGCAGAGCGCTCGCAGCGTGAGCGGCGAGATGAGCAAGGCACTCCTCCGCTGAGCCAGTTGAGCGACACTGAATGACACAGCACACTATCACTTTGAGATGTGCTGAGACGTTGGACACCGTGACTGTCAGGTACACGGCCTGTAGCCGCCTCTGGAGGTCCATGGGGCCTACAGGGGCCGAAGGATCTGTCCCGGACCTGTGAGAACTGGTTCGACTTAACACGGCTAACATCGCTGATGCCCTACGGAGCGTTGCAGGGGGAGGAATGTTGGGCCTCCTTAGCTGTAGGTTGTGGTACTGCGTTAACAAAAGGCAGCAATGTTCGGCCACCCTGTCGCTTTTAGACGGGGGAGTGAGCCGGTGACCCCACGCCCTGTGGGATGATTCCCGAGATACTGTTACGGGACATTTACTGTTGGGTGGGGTGGCGGGGGGGGGGGACTGTATCTCAACCTGATTGGGGGGTTGGAGTGGGTGGAGGGGGGTTCTGGTTATTGTTGGTTGGTACTACCACACTGCGTTTTCTTACTGCACCACGACATGATGACGCGGCCTTGCCACAGGCTGACTTTATATGGTTGCCGATCCCGGGGAATGGGCAGCGGGGGGATCCCCTGTGGACCCTAGTACGTGGGACATTGGTAACCTCGCCACTATATGGGACACACACATATAAGCCTCCCTGACCGAGTTGCGCTGCATTACATGGAATATCCGCGGTCTTAACGATCACCGCAAGATACGCTTGACTCATGCACATTTGACACGACACCAAATTGACATATGTTTCCTACAGGAAACACATTTGCCTCGCAACGCCGGGGACAAGCTTCGAGGTGCTAGATGGGGCGAGATACACTCCTCCGGCTGCTCCAGCTATTCCCGGGGAGTGGCTATTCTTATCCGTAAAGGCCTTCCCTGGCAAACGTTTAAGGTAAATGCTGACACTGAGGGGCGCTACATCATACTGTTCGGGAAGTTATTTCACATGCCGATGACGTTAGTTAATACATATGGCCCCAACTCGGATGACCCTGGGTTTTTCCGTCACGTCTGGCACCTGGCACAATCACTGGGCGGAGGGGCTTGCATGTGGGGAGGAGATTTCAATGCCGTGCTGTCGCTGGACCTGGATAGGGAGGGGGCTGCTCGCGCGCATCACCCGCAAGCCAGGTCTCATACGCGGCCTAATGGCAGATTATAATCTACTGGACTCATGGCGGGTATTGCATCCCGCGGTTAGGGAAGGCACCTGCTTCACCCCGCACAGAGGAGCCTGGTCCCGCTTGGACTTCTGGCTCTTGACCCCGCAGGTCCATGCCTGGGTGTCTGCAGTCGCTCACAAGGCGCGCACCCTCTCAGACCACTCCCCTGTTGAACTAACTCTGCGTGTCCCCAAGCCATACATCACGCCCTTCACGTGGCGACTGCCGCCACAGGCCCTGTCAGATCCGGTGTTTCGGGAGGATATCCATCAACACATACTTGACTACTTTGAGCACAATGAGGGTTCCGTGACGTCGATGGGCACCTTGTGGGACGCGTTTAAGGTGGTGATAAGGGGCCACTGCATTGCGGGACAGGCCAAAGTCCTAAAGACTATCAGGGGTGCGCTCGGTAAATTGGAAGATCGCCTGCACTCTCTGGAGGTGCAGTACTGTTCGGACCCCTCGACTGCCACGTTGGCGGACACTCTCACCACGCTCACTGAATATCAGGCAGAGGCCGACAGGGAGCTTAAATTCCTGACTAAGCATGCTGTGGCCCGCAGATATGGGGAGGGGGATCGCCCGGGCAGAATGCTCGCCCTCCTGCTGCGCTCACAACGGCCCTCTCCCTTTGTCTCCTCAGTGATGACTGAGGGAGGTGATACCGTGTATACCCCTCCGGAAATACTAGATACCTTCCGGACTTTTTACAGGGACTTGTATAGGGCTCGGGCAGCCCACCCACAGGCGGAGCTGTCTGACTATTTTGATACGATACAGCTTATATAGTTTAATGCGCACCAAAAAGGTTACTTCGATAGACCATTTGAGGCAGACGATGTACGGGAGGCAATTGGGTCATTAGCAGCCGGCAAGGCGCCGGGACCGGACGGCCTCCCGGCGCAGTTTTACAAGGAATATGCAGATCTCCTGGCCCCCCGTCTGTTGGCAGTATATGCGGAGGCGGTCGAGTCAGGTATACTCCCAGACTCCATGAGGGAGGCTGCCATCATTACCCTCCTGAAACCGGACAAGGATGTCCAGCAATGCGACTCCTACAGGCCATTATCATTAATCAACACTGACGCTAAGATCTTTGCGAAAATGCTCGCAACTCGGCTACAGCCGGTGTTGCCCCTGATGATCCGCCCGGATCAGTCGGGCTTTGTACCGGGCCGATCGACGTCCCACAACCTCCGCACCCTCTTCGGTGTACTGCACTATTTGGCCCCATATGTTAAGGCTGCGGCGGTGCTGTTGGACGCCACCAAAGCGTTCGACTCCCTGGAGTGGGGGTTCCTGTTTCCTCTGCTGCAGCGCATGGGGGTGAGTGAGGCCTTTATCAGATACATTAGACTGCTTTATACCGGCATCACTGCTAGGGTAAGGGTGAACGGATATTTCTGATGTACACTGGGAGTTGTGTTGTAAGCTTCTTGAGATTCTGTCCCCCAACTACAGGCTACGCCTGATACACTTCAAATACATACACATGACTTATCGCACACCAAGCCGGTTGCACCGCATGGGTTTAAGGGACACCGATGAATGCTGGCGCTGTCATGCCCCGGGGGCCACCTTTATACATATGGCGTGGGGCTGTCCTGCAGTGGCGTTGTTCTGGACAAGGGTAGTGGAGATAATATGCGCAATCACGGGCCTACTGATCCCATGCACACCCCAGGTTGCACTGCTGGGGATTTTGCACATGGTTGAGCCCAAACACCGTAAGCTGCCAGCGATGCTATTATTATTGGCCAAACGACAAGTTGCTATGCATTGGGGAGTTGTTACGTCACCTAGCATTAGGGTATGGGTTAAAAGCGTTGTCTATTGCCAGACCCAGTTAACCCTGTACTGGGAGCTTATGCCGATGCGATCGCGGCCTAGGGATATATGGGGACCCTTCATACACTGGCTGGAGCTCACTCCGCTACAAACGCTGTAGCTCGATGCTATCCCCTAGGACGGGAGGGAGAGGTTAGTACTTGCTGCTGCCCGTGAGGCATGTTGGCGGCTGTCGGGGTGGGGAGACACGGGTGGGAGGAGGTGACAGATGGACAGTTGGGTAAAGCGGAGATTGACATGTAACACTGAGTTGATGTCCTTGAAATTCCGTATTTTGTGCCTTGTTGGTGGGGAGACGTGTCGTCATTGCTTGAAATATGTACACAGCAGTGAGAAGCATTGTTTTAAGTTTGTTACTGAAAATGCCAATAAAAAGAATTTAAAAAAAAAAAAATCTGGGGGGGACAGGGACAACCTTGTGCACTTTCCAGTGACCCTATACAAATCACCGCCCGTTAAACAAATACAATCGCACACTTTCGAAGTGAAATATTGAGAAAAGCAGGCATGTAGTCACAGTTTGCATGTATGCTTTATTGTTATTTACATTCATATAGTAATAAGACCAAATGTTTAAAAAAAACATATATATGAATCTTGCATCTTAATGCACAAAGCAAACAAAGGCCGCTGACTTAGGGTGGGGGCGTCGTGTTTGCAAGTGCATTAGGGTTTGAAAAGTACCTGCTGCTGCATTCCTGGTCTCCAGCAAATTTCAGGCAACAATAAAAATGTGAAGATAACTTTGGTGATTAATGTTCTTTTTTTGAGAGAGATCGAAGGCTTGTCCAGTGAAAGTTTTAATTCAATAGGTCAGTGAGTTACTGCTTTTGTCTGAGATATTCTTTTGGCATTTGAAGTTTATAAGTTAAAATCCTAACATTTAACAGTGATCTATTAACCGTCATCAAAGAGCTGCATAAAAACTTCAATGTATAGATTAGAACGTTATGATTTTTCCCCAGTCTTTCCCTATCCTAATGTTGGAAAATGGGTTCATTAGGATAGAAATCAATTCTGATTATTGAAGAGAACCCCCCAACCATGGTGTTATGTTTTACATTCTGAGTTTGTGTTTCTCTAGTGTTGCAAAGCCGCCCTGGGCACTCCCCAACTTTTTGCTGACTGGTACTGGTGGTACCTGACTGACTGGCCCTGGCCTCTGCCTAAACAGCCAGTGCTATTCTGAAAGAGGCACTTAAAAATACAGTGAAAACACCTACATACACTAGGGTGCACTATGGGTTAGGGTACCCCTATGATTGGCATGACCTCTCCTATAAGGCCCTAGTGCATAATAGGGCAGGGGGATTAGAACTACTTTTAAGTCCCTAGAATATAATAAGGCATGGCAGTTTAGAGGCCAGCAGCCCTTTCTGCGCTTGCATGTGTGCACTGCTGAAGCCTGAGGTCAGTTTAAAAGTAGCCCTGTGTTATAGGGCTGCTTTTAAAATGCAAATTGTGCCCAAACTCGACTTTTGGGGTTGGGGAACTTACAAATTGATCAACTACAATGTTGGGGCAAAATTAAGTGGAAAAATGTTTTCCACTTAACTATGGCTGTATCATATTTGCCACATAATACGTCATCTGCTGCATAATCTAACGATTTCCTCCAAAACAATTTTGTATCTCAAACGGATCCCAAATTACTAAAAGAAATGTGACTTGTGTTGCTGTGAAGTTTAGGGCCCTTTGCAAAGGTTAGTAAAGAAAACAATTCCTAAGAAAACAATTGGTCCCAGACACTCCTAATGACACTCAAATTAATACCTGTTTGAGAGTGTAGTATGCAATCAATTCATACAACCAAAAATGTATAATGTAAAGGCACATTCAACAGGGAAATCTCATAGATAAGAGGCCAACCAAAGTCAATTAAATTGCAAACATCAATTTATTTCCCGCTGAATCATATTCATAAAATGCAAACTTAGGGGCTGACTACGATGGCAGGCGGACTTCAGTACCACCGCCATCGAATCGGGGAATGGGACCGCTGGCCTTCAAGGTGGAGGCCCCACGATAGGCATTACAATGCGACTGCCACTACGGTGTTCGCAGTGCCTATCTTTTACATTGCAGCAGGTGCTGCTGGCTGCATCATCCGCCGCAAAGTAAAAAAAAAGGAACATGTTAAATATATCGGTTTCTGCCACATGGTGCAGTGATATGTTGTGGGGCATCATAGATGCCCCCCAGGACCCATGTCTGAGGGCCAGGGGTAAAGGGGCCTGGTATGGGCCCCCAATGTCCCTTTCGCCAGCATTTCCATGGCAGGTGAACCGCCATTGATAAGCTGGCGGGTAAGGGACATCATAATCCCTGCTGCGGTGCATGGTAAGCACCACCAGCATTGTAGGAACCACGAGCCCCTCCACCACACCGGCGGGCTCAAGAAGCCCGTCGAGTGCGTGGTGGTTGGTCTTTCCGACCGCCAGGTAACCACCCGCCATTGTAATATGGCGGGCTGTGATGCAGTCACCAATGGCGGTGGGACCGCCACCGACGGGGTGACGTGGCGGTCCCACTGCCATTATAATCACCCCCTAAGTTTGGTGTGCATGCAAATCCTACCCCTGGCAAGTTGCACTGCTAGTGCTGGAAAAAGGCCAATGGAGGTACCAATGGGTGAGGTGGACTGGCCTCAAGGGTCTTGTGACCTCAGTGACAGATTCACTGTCGATCTGGGATGTGCTTCTTCATATGCCTGCCCGTAAGACTGGAAGTGAACTGCAGTATGGATTGTGGTGGACAGGTCCACCTGCGGGTGCTAAGACACCTGGGCTTCTAAGGTCTATCGGGCCTTCTAAGGTGTAGCATCGGAATAAGCTCTGTCAGGAGTGGGGTATGGTGAACTGGTCATGAAGGTCTGAACATGGTTCTCCAGTTCCAAATTCAGCAGCTCTGGCCAGAGTGCCACATTCTCTCCCACACTGAACACCATACTGCCCCACTGAGAGAAACTCGCACTGCCTTCAGCACAACTCAATTGTGCTGTGACTAAATTCAAATTATGCACTAGACAACAGTAAAATGCTGCGTGAAAAAAAATGAATAACACCCTGGAAAAAGCAAACACTCATAGGGAATGCAAGAATAAGCAAAGCATGTGAACTGTAATCAGAAAAAAACATGGTTACCTTAACGGTTTTAAACTCATTATTCAGAAATCAGTAAGTGATTTTGCCTGAAAAGTTCAAGACATGGCTACAGGACCAGGAAGGGACCCCTTTCAATGTCCATTGCTTATATCCTTTCAAAATGTATGCAGTTTGGTTTAAAAAAGACCACATCCCCAAACACAGAGCCGCATTTTATAAGCTATAATAATTAAAAAGTTGAAAACGATCATTTAAACGTTTCCACTCTACCCATCAACCACGTATTGCAGTCCTTTAGGAATGGCGCACTTACCCACCCTGGGAAAACAATGTTGTTCAAAGAAAGAAGATAAAAAGAAAGTAGCGCTTTCACTGGCAAACTCTGTAAAGTGGCGCTAATGTGTGTGGGTGTAAATAACAGTCTGGCCTGTCTGCTGTCCACTCTGTATTGGTTTATTTAGGTATTTAACTATTTTTTCTCTTCATTCCGAGGTTTTTCTTTTCAATAGAAAAATGTCAGAAAATGAGGACATTTACAGCCAAAGTGTTCAGCCTTTTTTTGGATCAATTTCACAGGGGTACAAATAAAGAAAAGGAGAGGCAAGAGAGAGTACCTTAAGAGCTGCCTCTTGAAATCAGCACGAAAGCAGGAGCGAGACAGAGACAGGAAGAGATGGAGGAATAAAGAGAGGAGGGCAGCCGCCAGAGGCAGATCAGGAGTAATGGACACGGTCCTTGCCATGAAGGAAAAGAGATAGCGTTTATTTTTTCTCCGTTCTCTGCCCTTCCCAGAACGGCTGAGCCTTCCTGTAGCATAACAAAAGGCAGAAGGCGGGTGGCCTCTGACTCCAGGCAGGTCAAGTGCAGGGCCATTAGGTAGCGCTTTCGCGTGCTAATGGCCCTGCGATAACAGAAGGGAGAGGGGAAATTCCTTTGTCCCCTCGTCCCCCCCACCCTTGTCCCCCGTGTCCCCCCCACTCCAAAATCTGGGGGGGATATATCCCCCGCGTCCCCCACACTTCCTACGCCCATGCTTGTAGCCACATCACCTGGAAGTCAGACAGTCATGCATCCACCTTGCTGCCACATCACCTGGAAGTCAGCTAGTCATGCATCCACCTTGTAGCCACATCACCTGGAAGTCAGACAGTCATGCATCCACCTTGTAGCCACATCACCTTGAAGTCAGCCAGCCATGCATCTACTCTGTAGCCACGTCACCTGGAAGTCAGTCAGTCATGCATCCTCCTTGTAGCCACATCACCTGGATTTCATGCAGCTATGCTTCCACCTTGCTGCCACATCACCTGGAAGTCAGTCAGTCTTGCATCCACCTTGTAGCCACATCACCTGGAAGTCAGCCAGTCATGCATTCACCTTGCTGCCACATCACCTGGAAGTCAGCCAGTCATGCACCCACCTTGCTGCCACATCACCTAGAAGTCAGCCAGTCATGCATCCACCTTGTAGCCACATCACCTGGAAGTCAGACAGTCATGCATCCACCTTGTAGCCACATCATCTGGAAGTCAGCCAGTCATGCATCTACCTTGAATCCACATCACCAGGAAGTCAGCTAATCATACATTCATCCTGTAGCCACATCACCTGGAAGTCAGCCAATCATGCATCTACCTTGAAGCCACATCACCTGGACGTCAGCCAATCATGCATTCATCCTGTAGCCACATCACCTGAAAGTTAGTCAGTCATGCATCTACCTTGAAGCCACATGACCTGGAAGTCAACCAGTCATACATCCACCTTGCAGCCACATGACCTGGAAGTCAGCCAGCCATGCATCCACCTTGCAGCCACATCACCCGAAAGTCGTCAGTCATGCATCCTTCCTGTGGCCACATCACCTGGAAGTCAGCCAGCCATGCATCCACCTTGCAGCCACATGACTTGGAAGTCAGTCAGTCATGCATCCACCTTGCAGCCACATCATCGGGAAGTCGTCAGTCATGCGTCCTTCCTGTAGCCACATCACCTGGAAGTCAGTCAGTCATGCATCCACCTTGCTGCCAAATCACCTGGAAGTTAGCCAGCCATGCATCCACCTTGCAGCCACATTATCTGGAAGTCGTCAGTCATGCGTCCTTCCTGTAGCCACATCACCTGGAAGTCAGCCAATCATGCACCCATCCTGCTGCAAAATCAGTTGGCTATTTATCTACTCATCCATCATATCGTCCAACTAATCAGCTATGCACCCTTTCATCTGACATTAACTTGATAGTAACAAATCGCATACATGGTAGAGGTACCTTACATATGGAGTGCAGGAAAAGGTATCGCTATTTAAAAAAATGTATATCTGTTTTTTAGATCCTTGAAAAACCCTCTGCGGATCACTGTATGCAAGAGTGAAGTTCAAAGTTGTTTCCACCTTTGGCATAGTGTCCAGAGACCGAGACTTAGAATATCTACAGGAAATGGCAGCCAACTGGGTGCAAAAGTAACACCAATGCTCAGATCTGGTCTAGGGAGCCAGAAGCAGCTGTGACAAAAATTCGAAAACAAGCCCCACTCCATTTGTCCCCTGGGCTATCTCTGTTTTCCCATCAATCAATTCTCTCTCTCTCTCTCTCTCTCTCTCTCTCTCTCTCTCTCTCTCTCTCTCTCTCTCTCTCTCTCTCTCTCTCTCTCTCACTTCTCTCTCTCTCTCTCTCTCTCTCTCTCTCACTCACCATCTCCCTCTCTTCTCTCTTTTGGATCACTTTCTCTCTACCTTCCTCCTCCTTCCCTCTCTTTCTTGGTCTTTTAAATCCTGCTCATGCTTGATCCAGTTGCAGTTCACTCTGGGTAATTGAAGAAAGTGACCGAAGCATCAGGGGCGGCTGGGCAGGCACTGCATATCGCCTCTCAATGACTTCTTTCCTCAAGATGAGCTAGACAGATCATAAATAGGAGGCAACAGTGCAGACTACATCAGTATGATTTGACCTATAGCACAATGATAGGGCGTCATGATAAAAGCATATTCCAAACTTATTAAACAAAGGCCAGAGCCAATTACACCTCGGATCCACCGTTGTTGTGCAAAAAAGCATACAGTGTATTAGAACATGGGAATGTTGAGAGAGCGTTGAAGACAATGGAGTTGCTGCGGGTTTATAAGGGCTGGTATGAGCCCGGAGCTCCAGCATTCCACTGTTTGTCTTCACGTTTTTCTCTTTTTAGTTGAGAACATTCTATCCTTAGTGGGTGGAATGTTCTAATAGCCATATAGCCCTTCTGTCTCAGACTATACCACTTGTTAAAGGCCCTCTCCCTTCTTCTAAGCGTTCACCTGTGACTCGGGCCTATAACTCAGGTTTAACAACTCGCATAGCCCTCGGCAGTGAGCTCTAAGGCTATACTATTGTATCCTTGCCTCCTAAAGTGATGTGCAGTCTTGGGCAAGTGTGCCACCCATATAGAGCCGCAGACTCTAGCCGACAATATTCCCAGCCTAAACTTTAGGTATAATGTATGTTTCCATTTTGGATATATAAAAACAGGTATCTAGTTTGTCTGTGAATAAAACAGTCAAAATAGATAGCAGCTAGGGGTTCATCATATTGCTATCCCGAATACATTTTGAGTGCCAGTCTGCCTTCTTGACGGTTGCAAGGCTTTCTCTGTTTATTTGACAAGGGTTCCCCCAAAGATAGCCTAGGCCTAGCTCCTTAAGCAGTTTGCTTACATATTCCCCCCCAACTATAACCTATGGTTCATTGCATATCTAGTACTTCCATGACAGACTGAAGGAATACACTTGCCAGATGGTTCCTGTTTAATCCAATCCAATATCTGATACGTCTTACGGCAGCTATCTTTGATACCGGATGTAATCCCAGTTTCACATATAGCGGCAGTAGCGGGGTCCATGAAATTACAGAATTGAAATCTTGAGAGCTCCATGATAGATAATAATGTAACTCAGGGACAGTAGTGGCTGGTACAGGTCATCTTCTCCAACATTCTAATGTTTGTGTTTCTGTTTTTATAGTGCATAGCATTTTACGCTTAGTGGGGAAATGTTCTAAATGCACTATAGCTCTTTTCCCTATGGTTAGTCCGGTTGTTAACTTCACTCTGCCTTGTTATATACCCTCACCAGTAGCTCTGGCCTATAACACGGCTTCAGGGACATTATCCACTGGTATAGACTTTGACAGTGAGATATAATGCTATAATACATTTATAACGTATTAATTATTTACTGTTGTTGAATGTGTTGAGGTTCTTCAGGACCCAGTTAGCGATCATACTAAGATCCACCATGTGGTAACGATTGTTTTAAATGAGTGGAGGCACTAAAGCTACAAAGTGGCACTTTAATGTAGGGGTGGGCGGAATTTGCGAAATTCACTTTCGCCAATTATCGCGAAAATGTTAAAAATCTCCGCAAACACGCGGAAATATCGCAAAGATGCGGAAGTTTTTTTCCCGCCCGTTCGTGGTATTTTCTGCGTGGTCGCGGCTCGCTAACTTACCCATGCGGTTGCTCGCGGGCGCGGCCATCTTGTTTTCACTTGTCTCGTGGTGCATGATCGTGAGAAGAAAGACGTGATCGCGCGACACATGACGTTACTGCGGGCGCAAACTGTCGCGAGACAGCACAAATGGCTACCAACAATCCAACATCTCGTGGAGAACGCGACCGGATCGGGAAAACTTGTCGGCGAACGCGGGGATTCAGGTAAGGCGATCGCGCACACGCGAGAATGTATTATTTTACAGCGCGAGCAAGAAACAAATTATCGCTAAGCTGCAGAATGCAGAAATTTTGACATTTTCGCGCTTTCCGCGAAAATGCCAAATTATCGCAATGTCCGCGAACGGAACGGAATTTTGGCCCAGGCCTACTTTAATGACACACACAATCATCATTGGTTAAAATGGCCTGCTAAGAAACCAGACATCTTAAAGAAACATTCATAAGAGACATTAATCCATACTGTGTTATGTACACCTTAGTATGATAATCTGCTCTTCATTACTCCCATGTCATTTCAAGGAAATATGCCTCCCGAACAATATAAAAAATATAAAACCAGGGATAAATGGCCAGCCCCTACTGTTTACAATCCACAGGGTGTTGGGAGAGTTAATATTAATAATTATCAGACAAATCTACACTTTTACTCACCATTAGTATAAAGAGAGCAATTTTATCAACAAAAAATGACTCATGAAAATGTCACACAATTTCAAAGTTTGAGAAGTGAATTGAAATCCCCAAAACATTCTAAGTATTAGTTCTTATAAAGTGAAGTTCTAGAGAACAAAAATGCAAGGGAATTATTGGGAAAAGTGGCCCACACAATGGGTTAAAATGTTGAAAAGAAATCTATTTCAATCATCCAGGAAATTTGAGAATCATATCTTTCTATACCTTATGCCAAAGACAGTGATATATTGGATATATCATAAAATATCTGCAGGGGCGAAATAATTGAAATTTTCAGCTAACCCCCCCTTTGGACAGAGTTTGAAAGAATATTGAAAAGCATGTATTAATATATTTGTTAGCCTCAGCAGATAAAAATGGTATAGCCCCTCTTGAACCCACAACATTAAAAATCATGTTGAGATACAGGCAATATTATGTACATGTACACTACTTTTCAAAAATATGGATAAAGGAATTGGGCAACAGTATCTGTCCCCTTAATGGACTACCCAACTTTTTTCAATAGTCTGGGTAGAGAAACCTTTTGAAGTATAGTGAAGCAATTTGGAGAACCAGATAATATCCTGAGATTAGTGATGCCATATTATCTAACAATACTAAAAGGATATTGATGGATGCAAACTGTGATTTAATTAAGTAATTAGCTGAGAAGTGGTCTTCATCAGGGCTGGATTCTGGCTGCCTTTCTCCTGTCAAAATATGTGAGTGGCTTCCCAGGGTACATGACTATTACCCGTTGTGTTTCCCAAATTGTTGGTGGGACTGAGATTGAGGTTTTGCAGCAGGCCGATGGCCCTGCTGTCTTAATTATTAATAAACTTTAGTGTTTAAAGAAGTGTTAATGAATTAGAAAAACATTGATAGTACTCCTCTTAGTATTAATAGCAATAGAAGCTGGGTCATGAGATTGTGTAATTTCCCTGGATTATTCATGGTGGATTGCTTGTGGTGGACTCTTCATGGCAGATGAGAAAATCAAAAGAGGTGACTGATAAATGTACTTTGTTGTTGTTATTCCCATATTTTGAAATGGAAGGGAAATATAAGATCAGCAGGGGACCAGCGTGCAAGGAATTGGACAGATATCTTCTTTATAGATGTGTATTTTCCAGCCTTTATAAAAGGCCATAGAATATGGTGCGTAAATACACCCATGGCATGAAAAATTACCTATCATCTGTGGACTGCAGCACTCATTGTGCGATTCTCTAGTGTGACAAAAGAAAATATGTCTTCAGCCTACCACTGTAGCCTGATTGTTGCAGTGTAAAACCTACAGCGTGACCTGCTGCAATAGCCCTTTTTGATGGGTAAGAACCTACCCTTTTAAATGTTAGTAAGTCCCCCCTATTTAGGCCGTCTAGCCCACAAAGAAGGTTGCATGGTATGTAAAAGTGATAAATGTAGGAAGTTATTGCTGTTATGTCCCTACATTTACACGTCCCAAAAACCTACTTTCACAGGGGCAGGCCCAGCAGACACAACAAGCTGCAAGAGGTCATTTCTTGGAAGTACCAAGCTGACCGATGGCAACTGTACCTGGACAGGACTCTGCTGGTGGGCTTTAGAACTGTACTCCTGTGATTATGTGGGTAAAAGAAGAAAGTTTGGAAACATTTGAATATTTTTCTTGCAGACCAGAGTGACTTTTTTGAACTTTCTGAATACCAGACTTTCACCAGGACCAATCCACTTGGTGTAGCTGACCTGGACTTCATCACGGTCACCTCAAATCATGCCATGACCCCAATCTACTGTGACCATTAACTTTAATTGGCTCTATGTGCTTTTTGGTACTTTGTTTACTTAAAAATAAGACACCAATACTGTTTACTTGGAGGACTCTCCGTTGCTCAATAAGCTGACATTACGGTTTATTAATTTCAGATTCTCTTATATACCATAATTCAGTGAAGATTACTTTGGATACATGGGAGCAAATACAGAATATTTTGCATTTGGAGTCACAGATACTCTTCTGATTTAATTTTTGCCCCGAGGAAGTCGATGGGTGATGTTCCAGTGACAAAACACGTGTTGGCTACATTTATCATCTGACTGTGACTGTATCAACCCAGTATATTGATGGACTATTGGATGTAATTCTACTGAAATACAAAGTGAACATTTGGAATTAAAGAAGAAGCTATCAACACTAATATATGTATATACAAACTATTTGACATTATTATTTTAGATTAGGAAAAAGACTTATTGTTACTTATGATTTTGAGGCTTTTAGTCCACAAAATGTCTTGAAACGTGCGGTGGCAGTTTTTTCTTTATCCTTGAGCGCATCTAGAAATTTTGGGAAATGCTGATTTAACCTATGGTTTGGCGCAGAATTTGACCCAGCCACGCGCATCACGAAAGTTTATTAAATTGTACTCTGTTTTCTAATTTGGTTTTGGATTTTCATTGTTGGGTTATTTTGACTTTATTACTCTTTTGGTATTGCATAACCACTGTATATATTACCCTAAATTGAGTCTCTTTGCTCTGTGCTATTGTGGCCAGGGGCGTTGATCTCAAGTTAATTTAGTGACTATGATGGTTCACCCTGACAGGAATTGTAATTATTTCTTAAAGTTGGCAATCAGCCACCTCAAATAACAATCCAATTTTATTTGCTAAAGGCCAACAACATTCAAGAGATTAATAAAGACCCTTTTCAGATATTTGTCCCAGAACTGACATTAAAGATGATGGCTATTCCTGAACTGGGGGTATCTTTATATCTAGGCTTGTATTGTACATTTATTTCCTGGTGGCACTGTCTTTGGAATCTTAGAGACGTTGTCATCATAAAGTCAACTTTCAGCAAAAAGGTATTTTTCTTGAATTCAATCAAAACTTTCTTAAGTGTGCATAAGCAGGGAGCATTCATTGACAGACATCTTTAATCATTTTAAAGGGAAATAGAATACTTCTTCTTACATTAAGTGTCAAAATACAGTTAACCCTAGAGCTAAATTCAATGTTAATCTCAAGAAGGCTCAGACATTCAGTCATCTTTGTAGGTACAGTAGGTACAGTTGATATATCTGAGGGCAAGGACTGTTAAGATAGTGCATTGGACTCTAAAACTAGCACGGTGGCTACCACGGACACATTTTAGCCCAGGATGGCCCATGCCACTGTTGGCCATGGATGGTCCCAGCCGTTGTTGCTTTAGCCAGGCCTTCGGCACGGCAGTTCCTCAGAAGCACTTCATCGGTCTTCAAATGCCAATGTTACCAGAGGGAAGAGAGAAGAAGAAAAATTGGTTAGAGAGAAATGACTGACCCCCATTGCAGAACCCATTTGAGAACGAGAATACATCCTGATGGAGAATGGTGACACTGACTTTGATGTCACCATTATTAATGGTATTAAAATAATCTGGAGAAATTGAAATAACTGCCATTTGAAGAACTTATTAAAAATATAAACTAAAGCACTATATAAATTGATTAACTCCACATATAAGTTAAAAGAGCCATAAGAAACTGAACAAAAATGAATTGCACAAAAATTAAAAACTCGATAAAAGCCAAACACTTTCGCATAAAATCAAGTATAATAGTCTGGTGCTAAATTAGGTAAATAAGCATTTAATGAAACTTCACATATGAGTGCACAGTGCCGTTGTTAGGGCGGCAGATTTCACCTCCTGTTTGTGGCACACGTGTGTCAAATCAAACGTAAAGGGATGGCGTTACCAGAGGCCGGCAACTATTTACATTCCCTCTGTTTGAGAAATGTTGAGTTATTAGTAATTTGATTGAAGTTTAATTTACATATAATGGGCCTATTACCTAAGAGACCATTAAACAAAATGGTACCTGCAAAATTATTTCTTCTACGTTTATGTCACATGTACACAGTGCACTGATGAGGGGACAAGGTCTATTGCTTCAATGATCAGGGATGTATGCAGCTTTCCTAAGGTATTACAGCAGTACCAACACTATAATGAGTGTGCACTGATGGAAACTTCTAATGGCCTGCAATGCCACTGTTCATATGAGATGCAATCACTACTTTTCAATGTGTTGTAATCATGTCTGTCCACTCTTTAGCATTTGACTGCCTAAACGTTTGATTTCTAATTTAATCTTAATATTATCTCAGTTTCAGTGTATCCAAGGTTTCCTACATCGAGCCTGGAATTACATTTGAAAACTGTCAGATTGGATGTCACCACTTCTTGCAGCACAACATTTCTCTTCTGTAAAAGGCATACCAGGACGATAAATTATAAATTATGAAATCGTTTTATCATTCGAATGTAATTTAACTTGTTAATATACATACAGAGAGTGTCTGCGAGTGATATATAGAGTGTTTACTCATTTCTTCAGAAGTTTCCTGCCCGAATTACCGCATGCAGGAATGCTACTTCAACGAGAGGATGCAATGTGTTTTTTCCTTCTGCAGTAAAAATCCTATCCCATAGCTGATACCCACATGCAGAGATACTGCATTAGAATTACATTGTTATTTCTAATCATTTTCTAATGTTGTCTGTGTACACCCGTAAGCTAAACAACATAGTGTCAGTAAAATCAAAAGACGTATGTTTTTCTCAAAAACAAAGCACTGTGATAAATAGCATACACTACTTCTAGTTTTGAATTTTAAAATGATACCTGTCGGAATGTTTTTTAAACTTAATTTTTTTATGCATTTTTACCTGCTCAAACTAAATTGCAGTGATTGATAAAATAGTATACTACATAGTCTTCAGAGTCCTTACATTTTGATTCAAATTTGTATTTCCTTCTGTGTAAGCCTGCTATGAATCTGGATATTTCCCTTTATAGAAAAGATTTAGCTTTGATGGACATAAGCACATACATCTATTAAAGAATTCCAGCACTCTTTGAGGCACTCAGACCATGTCTCATTTCTCTATTTAGCCAAATAAAAGTGTCAATTGACCCCAAAGGTCAAATACATGAAATCCAAGTTTGCTCAATCCCCTCACACACAAAGTTATCCATCTTAGGGTGGCATTAGCCACTCTGTAGTTATAGTTAGGATTCCAAGAGATAGGAATGCTAATAACTTTCTCACTGTTTGATGAATCTCGACTGAAACTTGCAGACATATTCTTTTTTTACATATCTGCTAGTTTTTGTGATTAGTTAAAGGGATGCAAAGAAAAAAGGTGGGTCCCAAAATACGTTTCTACCAATGCAGTTTTCTATAGACTTTAAAAAGAGACGCAGCAGCAAAATGGGAGAACTGATTTACATTAAATTTGGCAGGAATATAGATTATGGTGTGAAAAGGGTCCTTTTTTTGTTATTTGAGCTGAATTTGTTCAGTTGTTTTTAAGTAATGTGGAACAAAACCTAGCGATATATTGGGCTGTGATATACTGCGGTACCTTTGTGGTATACCGTGGTGCATGGTGAAGACAAAACACATTTTTGGTTAAGGAAAGCACTTGCAAAAAAAATGGAGGCATACTGTTTAGACCACACGTTGTTTTTGTTTTGTGATTTGAACTGAAATGTAGCTTATTTCTCTTTTTGTAATGTATAGGAAGAAATGATGCAGTTTAACAAAGTTTGTAGAGTTTATTGATTTTTATATTTTCTAATAAGTTTATGATCTACTGCAATACTTTCTGGAAATTATCTCGAATGTACTGCAGCACTTATTGAAATGTAAAAAAAAGAATTCATATTTGATAAAAATACAATGACGAAATACAATTACACATAATATGGGGCATCTCTTATAAGAGACTTTTATTTAACTAAACATGGTTATATGTTTGTCAAGCCAAGTTTTTAGGTTGAAAAATGTACACCCACCATCAAGACGTTGCATTGCCCTATTTTATATTTAAATTAAAAATGGTAAGACATTTAATGATTGTGAAGGACTGCTGATACTGCCTTATTCACATGTCTTTTAGGGGCTTAGTACGATGTTGGTCGGAGTTGCCTCCAACCGACAGCGTTGCAGTCTTGGGACAGACCGACCTCCGGTCAGCGGTTCAAACCGCCTGATTACGTGGCGACCAAACACTGTTCGGTCGCATACTTCCATTTCTCTATGGGAGCTTGTGTTACAGCCGTAAACCGGCCGTAATACAGGCTCCGATAGAGGAATGGGGGGGGGGGGTGTAAAACCATGCACCCTGTGGCAGGCACCCCATTGGTTCCTGCCACACAGTGCAGGGATTTACAGGGAGGCACCCTAAGTACCCCCTCGGCCACCAACTGTAGTCTGTGCAGGTAAGGGGGCCCATGCTAGAGGCCCCCAAAGTCACTTTCCAACAGCCTTCCTGTATCGTAAAGGTCAGCATGGAAAGGCTGTCATAAACTGACATCGTAATCCCAACTTTGGAAACGCCGTCCATAGGGGATTACAGTGTGGGTCAAACTGGCCGGAAGCCTCCAAGAGCTGGTTGGAACCATGTCGGAATGACCAGCTGGGTTACGCTCTGACCCCCATCATCATAATTCAGCGGTCAGACTGTAAACCGACCGTGTCGGTCAGAAAGCCTCCGAATGCTGTCGGAAAGCTTCAAACTAGCGGTCGGTTACTTTCTTATCGACATTGTAATGGGCCTCTAAGTCTTGTCAGACTTAGCAGCATTTTCTTAGCATGCTGTCTGGCCAAAACATGAAACTGTGCCCACCAAACGAAATAATAGTACCAAAACTCAAAGTAAAGTAAGAAAATATATTAGTGTGCAGCAATGACATTTAACAAGTTTTAGAAAGCCATTTAAAACACCATTTTCTGGTCAAATGAGATAACAAATAAAATTAAGACTGTCAGTCAGTACACTTTATTCAGCAAAAAAGCCATAAATGACCAGCATAAATACAGCTTACCCGCGCACTTCATTTAATAAAATAAGAAAATTACATAACAAAGGTCAACCCGATATAAAAACTGTAAACATTTGTTAGAACTGAAAAAAGAAAGAATGCAATATTATGAAACAGTTCTATCATGGGTGATCAACCGTATTTTTTCCTGATACTTAAGGACCCTGACCATGGAATAGCAAACCTCAAGCAAATAAAGGTGCTGTAAAAATCTAAAACTGATCTTAAAGGAATTAGGGCATAATGACTGCAAGATAGGCACTAAGAATTAGGTTCTCACTGATTTATAAAGAGCTCAAAAAAGCATAAAGTGCAGGGTGCTTTGCCTTGAGAAATGATCACATGGGCAGTTCAGCAGATTTTCAAACCATGTACCTTGCTGCGGGAATGCTAAAAGAAAGTGCAGAGACCCCATACATAACCTGGGCAAGTAACACCAGAAATAGACATTTTCTATGTGTGTTAGGTAAAATTCCATCTTGTGACTAGGGGATAAATTATGATAATCAACTAAGTAACAAAGCTAGTGTGCCTCGAACCTGTGCCTAAGATGCACATCATCATGAGAAGCTGTTTTTATTTGAGCTCTGGCAGAAAGAGGGATACAGTCTGGATTATTTAAAAACTCTGGCATTCCCAGCCTACTAAAAGAGCTCTTTGTGTTCATCAGCCAAAGACTAGAGAGTAGATTATCCAGAGCTAAGCAATTAAAAATGATGCATTTAGAGAGCCCTAGCTCAAGGGTTTGCCAGTTTTTCAGCCACAGTAGCAACGGGCATCATCCAGATAATTAAGTCCCACTTGCGAAAGGCAGAAGAAAGTGAGCCTGCCTTGTGGCACAAAGTTATCTTTATAAAAAGCTGTTTTCTACTCTTTGGAGTCTGGAGCTAGCACGATATCCCCACACTCCCGATCCATAGGTGGCGATCAAATGACACTTTGCTTTATACAAGGTTATCATCTTCCTATCTGGTCGATAACCTAATTTGGGAGAAAAGCGAAATATCGCTTCAGCCGATCTATTTATTGGTTTTGCCCTCAGCACCAACAGAGATTCCCAGTTCCGATGTGAGTAAACTGCCATCCCCAAATAGCTAAAACTCTGTAACCTAACAAAGGAGGCACCCTCTACAAGACAAGGCTTGGATTTGGTTCTTTTTGGCCCACAGACCAAAAGGTCTTTTTCTGATTGATCTTCAGATCTAGACAAGAGAAGACGTGAATTCAACCTAAGGTGTCCAGTGCCGTTTGTAGACTGCTTGCTGTCCTAGGTTTAAGGACAGCATCATCCGCATATAAGAGGTTCAAGATAAAATGAGAACCCGCCCTCGTGAAGTCCAGTTTCTTCTGCATCAAATGGCCTTCCAGACCATTACTATATATGAGTAACAAAAACCTGGCTAAAATACAGCCCTGGCTGACTCCCTGATTACACTGAATAGATGGTGTGCATTCCCCCCTAGTACCACAGCTTATCTTGGTAGAGGTGTCCCAATGAGGCAGGGAAGGAGGGTGATGAGATGTTCTTCCACTCTCAAGTTTTCCAAGACACTCCATAGTTTGGATAGGTTAACAGTATTGCAAGCAGTCAACAAGTCCAAGAAAACAAGATGGAACAAGCCCTTCATGGCCCTGGTATGTGCACCAATAATCAAAAAGATTCAGACACTGTTCAACCATTCCAAACCCTTGTCTGTAGCCATATCGGACCTCTGAAAGAATAATGTTAGAATTGGCCCAAGCCTCCAACCTTGCTGAAGGAACGACTCCCAAGATCTTTACTGTAGAGTCAAATGCAATATAGGGCGATAACAGACAGGGTCATTCCTTTTACCCTTTTTAAAGACTGGAACTATAATAGCTTCTTTCTATGTGGGGGGCACAGGACCTATGATCGCAGCTCTAAAGACATTTGCGAGCAAAGGAACCCAGAGGTCAATGTTATCTCCAAATAAGTCTACTGGGACACCATCAGGCTGTTGTGCATTCCTATACTGACTGTGCTTAATGGCTGAAGCAATGACTTTTATAGTGATGGAGTTAATGAACTGAAGGGACAAATCCAGGGGGTATCCTAATATTATGTTGGGTGCAAGGCAGGCCAGGGGAATTCAATATTTGCAAATAGTGTGCTACATAGGACTCAACCAGGATCAGATATTCTATGTTAGAGGGAGGCCCTTCTTTAAATAAAGGTTAAATAATGACCTACCAAAATTGCCTGGCGTCCCTCAAGCTTCCAGCTGCTAATAAATCAGACCATGCCCCAGCTCTAAGTTCCACCATCCTGGCCTTCAAAGTATCTTTATATATTTTATGCGTAGCAAAAATGTATTTCCTATTCTTCAGTACAGTATTTAAGGCTGCCTTCAGTAAGATTTGTGATTTCGAGCAGGCACATTGACCCATCGATGGCAAAGGGGAGTGGATGAGATGCGTTTCTCAGTTAAAGCTTAGACAAATGCCCCACAGACTATCCAAAGCCTACTATTATGGAGAAATGGGTATCCGGTAACAGACACTTATGCACTACATCAAAGGTTTCAGAAACCACATTTCCTACAAACTTTTTCGGGTCCACATGCTCCCATCTAACTCTAAGATCTTTGTTAGAGTTAAAAGCGAGAGGGGCTTCTTTCAGTTTAGGTTCTCTTGGCACTTTGGTAAGTTTAAAAGATGCTACTAAAGGGTTATAGTCACTGACACAATTTGGTGCAACTTTAAAATCAAGAAATAATGAATTAAATTCATGTGAAATTAAAATAAAATCAATGGTACTAGATCTGTTACCTCCAATGAAAGTTGGAAGAGCCCTAGATGTACCTAGGACACACTCATTCACAAACACTAAACTGCTAGAGTATATAATATTGTTCAATGCATACACAAAATTAGAGTGTCTGAAATGTGTCATCACCTGGCCATCCATATTCTCCAGCCCACACACCCATTAGTCACTAAATTCACGAAGGGTACAATTAAAATCCCCCACCCAGAGTATGCAATATGGCCAATTTTTAAAACTCACTTTTGTAATCATGTCATCTAGCATGGCCAAAATACTAGAACAGCGATGGTCAAAAAGGGTATGATAGAAATTTACAACTGTCTGTACCCAGCCCAGACAGTAGTAATAGTTGAAACCAGGTAGAAGATTAAACACACTTGACTTTTAGGCCAGAGATCTTGAAAGAAATTAAGATGACCAGGCCTCCCATCACCCGCCCACAAACTGATGGTAATGCAGGGTTACAAATAGAAAGGAAACCATCTATGTAGTAGTCGTACACAGCCCAAGTCTCTTGAAGACAGATTAAGTCAAACTCTTTAGTATATCCCAGCCAGCCTTCATTCACTAGCTTGGAGTGGGCACATGCAGTGTTGAAAGATAATAAGTTGAAGGTGGTATTAGCACAGGTTGAACTTGAATGAAGACGTGGGCTTGGGCTTACATTATCGTTTGGGGCTGGATTTGCAACCATTCTTATAAAATGATCAGGGTCTAGGCCACAGAGAATAGAGGTACCACAAGTTTGTTGTCAATCGCTTTCTCACAATTTACTAAGGGGGAAAAGCAGTTACATAAAGAAATCAGTGAGGCCTGTTGGTCTTGAATTCTGACAGCAGACTTAACCTTTCTCTTCCTCCTGCCTACCCAGAGGCTGTGGGGGTTTATAAAAAAAACCCAGGGAGAAGGCTCTGATATAGCCATAGGAATCGGCAGAGCAACAAGTAGCTTCCCCACCAACAATGGGTTTCTAAAATTCATGACTACACAATCCTCTTGTGAGGAATTTAGTTTTGGACCTAACCCTGCCACTCTTCTCACTGTTAGAATCTTGGTTGAGAGATCACCAGCCCAACCTGAGTTAGCTCTAATCCAGTGCATAACTTTGTGTTGTAAATCCAACCAAGATTCTGTTTTTGCTAGACTTACAGAAGGAACACATCAAGAATGATGACAGAAGGGGTAGACTCCAGAGGGAGATGTAGAAGCGACTGTTGTGGAGCAGCATGTGCCAGAGGGTCACTCACATACAACCCGAATTGTCCATGATTAGATGGCAATACCAGCTAAAAGGTGATGGGGTTAAAGAGATTGTGGGGCGATTCTTACTAGCTGAATTAGTAGCCAAAGGCATGGCAGGGTGACCTGGAAGGGAGCTGGACTCAAATTAGATTTTGGGTTTGGAGTGGGTTGGTTAACCCACAGTGGATCCCCTAGAGCCAGCTCAGTCTGACCTGGACCGGAGGGTGCCAAAATATTCCCTTCCCCTGCTCAAATGTATTAAGTAACACCTCTCTTAAGTTCTTTAAAACTAGTTCTAGCCTGATAAGCCAGCCAACACAGTGCTCTTTCATGATCAAATTTGTACGAGCAATGTGGGTAGGATTCAAACATTCATCTGGATGCAAAGCAATAGGTGTAGAACAACTTGACCTCACACTCGCAGCTGGATTGACCTCTGTTTTTTCTTTGTTGAAACCACTTGCATACTCTTTCTACATCTCTTAAAGAGTCGTGAGTTTGGTTGAGAGTAGGGCTGTACAGTATCTCCCACCACCTCCCTTGAAGTGGAGATATCCGCACTAGTGAGGTCTACTTGACTAGTGCCTTGATTCAGGGATCCCTCCCCATTGGGTTACTAGTTGGGTTCTTGTATTAAAAAGCCATTCATACATTGTCTGGCACATCATTTCCCACACTTAATTGTATTGTATTGTATTGTATAAACTCTTCTATAGCGCTATCTGCCACCCTACGGGTATCCTGGCGCTGAGAGACTGTAAAAACCTGGGACAGTAAGAACGGAAGCCGAACTACTATTAATGAACTATTGGTGCCACCCAGTCCTGGGTTGGTAGAGGACCATGTGATAGAAGCCAGCAAACTGCATCAATTCTCTCTTCCCTCATACCTATTTCATAGTCAATTGATCCCACTACTAAAGTCAGGTAAATAATTCGTGATTGGTTAATAACACAGAGTGCACTATAAACACAGCCTGATTCTACTAAATACCACCAGCAAAGATAAAGAATACGTTCATTTTTAGAAAGCATTAGAGCTCTATTTATTCTTCAGAAAGATTTTCCAAACAGTTTAGCCCACATTGAACAGAACACTTACAAACTAATACCTTGAGAAGCAAAACAGGAAATAGTACTACAAAGAGAGGAGAAGAAAATTAAACAGAGAGAAGGAGGACGCCCAAAGACAAACAACAGTACTGGTAAGACTTCAATACATTTTGCCAATTTTTTTTATAAACCCCTACATGGTTAATATAAAACATGTAAGAAGCAGCATTGACAGTTAGATATACCAACTAACAAAATGCTGCCTATTGAAGAATGATATACACTTTTACAAGAAGAGCCCACAGTAGGAACATAACAGCAAACCATTATAAAAACGTGTCCTGAAAAATATGCTTCAAACACATAAGGAAAACACAGAGAATCTCATACAGAAACAATATGTTCAACACATTGTTGAAAAAAGCACTTCATGTAAAAAGAAAACTTCATTTTCATAATGAATTGAGTCTAAAACCTAGACCGTTTCATTACAACCTATAAAATACATAAATGAGAAACAACTAAGAAGACCAGACTTCAGTAAAAATTTTCAGAGAACTTGCCTACATACGTCAATAACTGAACTATACTTCCATGAGGACAGTTACAGTTAATAGAGTAATTGTGTGCTTTCAGTCACAATGCCGGTGTTGGGAAGTCTTACATGGAAATGTAGCAGAGAATAAACAAAATGTCAAACTAAAAATAATATGTAGTGACGATTTACTGTAAAAAACAACAGAAGCCTGTATATGAATGTAAATCCACTTCTATTTGTAATATTAGAAAAACATCCATTTTGAGGATACAGATATTTGTTATGAGATATAAAATGTCATCACTACCCAAAAAAATCAAACTTCTCAAAAACTGATACATCTGCCCATTTTGGACCATTGCTACCCTATAAGGACATTCATAAGCTTGTTTTTAGAAATCACATTTGTGACATAACATACCATCATATCAAAATGCTCTCCACACATCACTCAATGCTAAGAAAACCTATGCGGATATTATACTTTGTGAAAATGCCATAAATGCAATTGTAAGCACTAAATGATACTCTAATTATCTCTAATTCCAGCACAAGTCAGCTATATTATGAACTATGCCCAGTCTCTAAACACTTTGGTCCACTCTCTGAGAACTATAAGTGTCAAGACGTTGCCTTTACTCAGAATGATTCAGAAATCTATAAATGGACTTCAATTCAATTCAATTCAAAGCTTTTATTCGGTTAATATACATCAACCATATAAGCACAGACATAATATCAGTCATCATGTAAAAACAGGACTATCCTTGATATAAATACATGGGACTTCGTGGGCATGTGAAAGTCCTAGTACAGAAAGTGCAAGTGCAATATTACAGTACAAAAAAATATCCTTATATACTGACAATCAATAGCAATAGGCATTAATTGCCTAAGACTAGTAGATTTACTTGAAAATGTAACTAGACAAAAACAAAAGTGCAAATGCAAAAATACAGTACATGTAAAAATCCGGATAGACCAAATATCAAATATCAATAGACATAGATTTCCTAATACCAATGGATTTCAGGATAAATGTAGCTAAATAAAAACACAATCCTGGATCTTCTAATTTAAAAAGCAATTTCATGGCATCTTTAGCCAACCTTATGTTATAAAATAAGAAAAAAGGTTTCAAATAAAACATTCTAAAAATAAGATAACATTTGCAAATTATTAGGAATTGGCAGCAGCTTTGGTGGGATATACCATCACATGGGCATCGTTGAACAGTACTCTGTTTCATAACTGGAAAATTAATAAGGTGATGTATTGTACCCAATCTTAAACGTGTCAGTACATATCGGTGCGATGCTCTTGTCACGACTGACAAGTAAGATTGGAAACCCTCTTTAATTTCCAGTTGCTGGTAGAGCATAAAGGTAGTTTGCTTGTTGATTACATTAAAACGGGTCTTCAATTGCTGTGATAAATAAATTGATTTTATCTTATTTTTAGTGACAGAGGCTATACGCCCAGGGTCCAGCTGTATATCATAATTAAATAGGGTTTTGTACCAATGCGAGATGTATTTAAGCCATGGTATTTTTAGACAATTCTCTATTTTGACACAATCCCGTATAATAGATTGGCTGAACTTTGTCTCTTCCTTTGACCAAATTGATTTCCATAATAGGAGGGGTCGTAATGAGACAATGTCTGATATATAAGCAATGCCCACTTCCCGGTGAATGAGTTCCGTCGAAGCAGGGGGGGGGCACACAGCAAGCGTTTTAAAAAGACATTTTTGGCTTGCAGAAGAGAATTCGCTTGGATATGTCCCCAAACACCAGCACCATAGAGAGAGGCAGAAACGCATCTTGCCTCATAAATTGCCATCATGTCTTTTATACTACGATGGCCCAATTTGGCAGTAAATCTAAAAATGCCGTTTGTATTTCTCTCCATCTTAGAGCGGACATTCTCCTGTTCCTGTGCCCATGACCCATTTCCAGCAAATGTAATACCCAAATAACAAAATGATTTTACAGTTAAAACTTTAAAGTCCTCTATGTAAAATCATCTGGCTGTTATTGGGATTTTGCTACAAGCCATAACAAAAGTTTTAGATTTATTAATTAAAAGCTTTCTTTTGGTAATAAATATAGTAAAATTGTCGATAAGACGCTGAAGCCCAATAGGGGTCCGAGATAATAAAACCGCGTCATCAGCGTATAAAAGAATTGGGATAGGGTTTCCTTCAATCCTAGGTGCGTCAGCTTCAAATGTTTTCAGGGTGACATCAACATTATTAATAAATGAAGAAAACAATAATGGTGCCAGCACACACCCCTGGCGGATACCTCTCTTAACTTTAAAAGGGGGGGTATACTCGCCTGAATATCCATACCGCACCTTACTAGTTAGTGCTTCATATAATCTTGCTAGAAAGTAAACTATATCTTTTGGGGCACCCATTTCTAGCAATAGAGGCCATCAAATCGAATGGTCTACTAAATCAAAAGCACTACTCAAATCAGCAAAGCATAAATATAGGTTGCCCTCCTTTGCCAATGTATACTTCCTGATCAGAAGATCTAAATTTACGCACTGCTCCAATGTTCCCGATCCTTTCCTAAACCCATATTGGGCTTGTGAGAGGATCGACTTTTCTATAGCCCAACATTCTAGTCTAGAAAGCATGACCCTACTCAAAATCTTTATAGAAGAATCCAGTAGTGAGATTGGGCGGTAATTACGGGCATCAGTCTTAACTCCCTTCTTAAAAATTGGGATTATTATTGACTGGCCCCATGATGCTGGAATTTCTGTTTCAGAAGCAACATTAAATACTCTAGTTAAAAAAGGTGACCATAAATCCATATTGTTTTTATAGAGGTCTATCGGGACGCCATCTAGGCCGGGCGCCTTACCACCCTTACTACTGGATATACCATCTAAGACCTCCACATTACTAATCATTAGAGGTATATTTGGCCATTGAACGGGCATATCATGTGGTTTAGCAACTATGGTATTACTAGTAGTAGAATTAAAAACATTTGAAAAGTGTTCTACCCAAGAGTTACAAGTAATATGGGAATTAAATTCTGGTACATGGTCATCTTTCAAAAAGGAACTATTAACAGTATCCCAGAATAGCTTGCTATTTTTTATATCAGCTGCGTAGCTTAATTTTTCCCATGCGTCATCGCGGAGTTCAGCTTTTCTTGTCTCCAGGGCAGAATTATACTCTGCTCGTAGAGTCCTAATTATATCCCTATCTCGTGGATTACACCCCAGGGCTTGTTTAAGGTGATGTAGGGCCGCTGTACAGTTCTTATCGAACCAGCCTACCTTGGGTTTTCTTTTGCTATGGTCAGGTTTCGTCAGAAGGTTCTCGTCGACCTTATTGATCTTAATAACATTTTCAAGCAGTAATTGAGGATCAATCTCCTCACCTAAACAGAATTGGAGTTCATCCTGACATTGTTTAATAACATCACTCTGAATTTTTAATGGATCTAAACCTGTCCATTTTATCCGCACGCCATTTGGTCTAGTTGGGGCAATACATGGACTATTAAATCCATCATTGTGATTTTTAAATCCCCAAGTAAATAGGTTAAGGGAGATACTATTGTGATCACTTGTGGGTTGCTCCATTACCCATGGTGAAGAAAACAGGTGTGCACTGTAGCTAGAAATTAAAATATGATCAACATTAGATCTTACATTTCTCCCTGTGAATGTGGGACATTTCATATTATTTTTGTCCATACTACAACCCAACAAATTCAGATCCAATTTAGCAATGACACTATTTCAAGTAGTACCATAATCACAGTGGGGGAAATGCATATAATCATCATTTTCATTTTCCCCCCTCCTATGCCCACATACTTTGGTCAAGGATAAGGGACACGCCTGGATATTAAAATCTCCAACCCAAAGAATAATGGTCGGGTTCCTGATGGTACTGATCAACTTATCAACTTCTCGCTCCAAGGCATAAACAACTGACCCTCGGGTTAAATTAAACACATTGTTATAGAAGTTGATCAGAATTATATCTTTTCCCACTAGGGACTCCAACCACATAATCTGGGCGTAAGCACCAACAGTAATACAGCACTTAATGTTACATTTATTCAGATTGGTGGCGATCATGATCAGAAGTCCCCCCTTAGCTCTACCTGCAGTTGATGGCAAAGCCGGCAGCGAAAGCCTGACATATTCCATGAGGTTACTAAATAACCGATACCTGGTTCAGGCTCCGTGACCTCAGTAACTTCCGAATGGAATGCAGTGTCATCCACTTTATCATTGGGGGATGGAGGGGTTAGAGAAGGACAAACATAGTTGTTAGAGCTGGAAGATATCAGAGTTATACCAGAGGTATACCTACCACCCAGCTCTATCCCAAAAAGTTCCTTCTTACCTAAATTAGTAATCTCATCGACCTCCATTCCCCATACAGATTCGACACATACATATCTGACCTGTTGTACCTGGTTCATCTGTGGCTGTTCCTTACGTCAATCATTAATGTCGAGGTCACTCAGAGCCTGGAATCTATTAGCCAATGGGATCGCGGGTGGAATAAGGAGCAGGATCCAAGAGGGGCTAGAGGGGATCTATTTCTGGGTCGGCTATCAATTTCCTGTGTTGGCATTAAGTGTCTATTAAAATACCCTAAAGGGAAAAGTGTGGTATTATATTCCGTACAGGAAGGAGGGGGTGCGTTATTGAGGGTGTTACTAACCCATCTTGGGGATCGGAAATTGATAATAATACAGTCGCCTTCAAAGCATTTTTGTAATGGGCCGACCCAGCTCACTCTACATGTAGTCAAGATCTGATTTACCCCTGCTATTGGATATCCACAGTTTTTAGTCAGCCAAAACACCACTTTATTCAAGAGAGAGCCATGATCTTCTATCTGTCCTGCTTGGAGTTTAGGTACGTTTGTGAGGACAGTGACTTAGGCACTACATTCTGGCGGTAAGTTTACAGACATAGGAGATCTTCCGTCCCTAGAGGTCGCGGTTCTTAACTCCCCCGATTTTATGGAGCCCAGTATGTTGGAATTGCATAATTTTACCCTTTCGCTATCTCTCGGGAATGTGGCTGAACTATAGCTATCAGTTGTTCTACTCATTAGCAGGGCTTTAGAAGCTTTTAGATTTGCCCCATTTGCCTCATTTGTAATGAGGAGCCTATCCTTGGGGCTAATGCTAAGTTCTCTAACAGAACAATTATTAATAGGAGTTGGATTAACCTCTAACATTTGCATCCTATTACTCTCACTAACGTGTCTTTCATTAGCCTTTATAATGGAACCACTTATCTTGTTAACTTCTCTGATAAGAATATCTAATTTGTCATAGAGCGGCCTAAGTAATTCTATAACTTTATCGGTTATAACTGCTAGGGTTAAATCATTTTGTAGAGGAACTGTTTTAACCAACTTTTCCCTTAATAGGCCTGATTTTCCTATAGAATTATCGTTTTCTCTTTTTTTGGCCTAAGGTTGGGTTTAGGATTTCCCTGTCCTAGGGTATTCTTTCTACCACATCCCCTAGTTTTTTCCATGAGCAATGGGCTCACTAGTCTAGACAATGTGGGAGTCATAGATGTCCGGGTATAATCTTCAATGATGTCTCCCTCATTGACAATGACCATAGGTGGCTCCTCAGTTATCCGCGAATTGATCATTAAATCAACTGGGCTAGACTCACTTGATAGGTTAGCGGATGCCAATACCTCATTCCCCTGTGCGGCACCCAGTTGACTGTGGTTCATAGAAAATCGCCTTTCCATACGGTCTATCTCCTCCGATAGAACATTCACTGCCTTAACCAGATAAGAATCTAGGGTAGTGCATGATTTTTCAATAGGTGGTTTAACAATCTTCCTTCTCGCCATGTTAAATATAAGATATATTTCAATTCATAAGTGTCAGAGGGGGGGCCCTGCCCGGCCTCTATCGGTCACTGACGGGCAAGGATGGGCCCGCCCTTGGCCCGGGCTTTGCCTGGGCGCCGCCCAAGTGCGCCCGCGTTGCGTGGCGCGGGAACGCTTTTATCCGTGCAGAGGCATCGCTATTACTGGTGTCCCAAAGCCGCGCCAGCAGGAAATCGTGGGATGTGTGGTCCCCTAATCAGCAGCGTCGCGGAGGCTGAAGATGAGATGCAAAAGCTGTTCCCTTCACGGTGCGAAGCGCAGTTAGCAGGCGGTTTCCCTCACGGCAGAGAAAAGGTAGGTGGAGTCTAAAAGCGTGTCCCGCGTTGCGTGGGGGGAGCGCTTTTATCCATGCAGAGGCGTCTCTATTACTGGCGTCCCAAAGCCGCGCCAGCAGGGGATTGTGGGAAGTGTGGTCCCCTTCTCAGCAGCGTCGCGGAGGCAGCAGATGAGATGCAAATGCCGTTCCCCTCACGGCGCGAAGAGCAGTTAGCAGGCCGTTTCCCTCACGGCAGAGAAAAGGTAGGTGGAGTCTAAAAGCGCGTCTAAAATGGACCTATCTAATCACAAAATGGATGTTGTTGAATTTCAAGAAACAATTTCAGAAATCCCATATTAGATTTGCATTTGAGAAAAACAATTATGGTTTGACTTTGTGATATGGTTATTAGATACTATCAAATATCACTGTAATAGCCTATTATTAACTTATCACCTACAACCATAATTCATATGTTTAACTTATCTTACACTTATCTTTATATTAATTTGAATTTAGTATTTCTAATACCTGAAAAATATGGTTAATATTGATACAACCTCTTTATCTTTTGAAATATTTGATTAATTCAGAAAATAACTTTTTTTCTTCTTTTTGTTTTTTAATCTTTTTCTGAAAATGTTTATATTTTCAAAGGTCAACATCACCAACCGACAATAAATGTCTGAACAGGAAAGAGGAGGACACCATATGAAAACAATAACTAAAGTTGTTGAGGGGGAGACTAGTGAGCCATGAATAGCTCAAAAACTATGCTCCTGGCTTGATCTCCTGCAACAATGACAGTATGGCAGAGGAGACAGTATGTAACAATATTGCCACACTGCTATATCATTTCTTTATTCTGCCTCAACAGATGTATTGGCATCTTGGTACAAGGAGCAGGTACTTTATGCAAGGACAGATGCACCAGGTTGTGGTGGAGAGGCTAATTAGGCAAAATAAGTAGAAGGTGTTACTGGAGGGACAGATGCAGTGGCAGTGGTGACGCAGAAGAAGTTGAAGGTGTTGTAGTAGTGAAAAATTGGCTGCTGCTGATCATCCGGCTTTGACCTCCTCTATCTCCTTCTAACATCTTTACACATGCACCAATCTGATGGTATGATTTGTCTGCAGATGTTTTTTCATTTCAGTGGTACAGAATGTGTGCTGTTTCACATTCCTAGAGGGAATGACTTTGTTGCACCAGTTGTAGGTTACCAGTCTTGAGTTCACTTTTGTGACACATTGGTTGCTGTTTGACTAGAGTGTGAGCCCTGGTAAAGCACCCACCACAATCCCTTGAAGGGTGACCCACAGAACATCACTAAAGTAACCTGTGCAAATCTTAATACATTATTTGACACCAAAACAACAAACATCCAATCAATTGGACCTAGTTATGATTTTAAAAGTTTGTTTGTAAAAACTAGCACCTAAAAGATAAAAGCAGCAACCACGGACACCTAGTTGTGTGAGACTGGGTCAAAGTCGAAAAATATGGTCGACCACTATGGTTTGGATACAAGACGTGGATTGGACCCGGTCAGCTAATACCTTTGGACTTAGAAGAAAGTTTGAGAAAAAATGTTCTGAGAAGGTACATTTCAGCAGGGCAACACTGCAGGTGATGTCTGAGGAGGGAGCATTGGTGTTGGGGACCCTTGGGTTGAAGCCACAGTGCATGTTTCAGCGTTCTGACTTACCTGTTTTTATTGAAGTTGAAAATCTCCACTGTGACTAGGCAGGAGGCAGTAGCGGAAGACATTTCCAGGGGCTCAGATATCCCTTTGGCGTTGGACTGCTGAACTGGATCATTGGGGAAATAGACGAGGAGGCGTGTCCCCGTCTTCCCTCGGTTCTCAAACAAGTTTTTAGCCAAAAAGAGTCTAAGTCCCAATTGTAGGATTTTGCCAATCAGGGCACCTTTAGCACCACAGCCAAGGGTCCAGGAATGATGGGACACCAGGTGGTGGTTCAGGACTCACCCAGGCTGGGGCCATGTGTGTGTTCAAGATGGTGGGAGCCTTTTGTGTCCCTGAGGCTCTGAACAGGAGGCTAGCAGACTAACCCTTGTGGTCAATCTGGTAGTCATGGGTTCATGTGAAGATGCAGCGCTCAAACAGCAGGGCTGACCCATCAAGGCAGTCTCCAAGCAGCAAAACAGTCCCTCCAGGTACAGGAAAGCAGTCTTGCAGAGTGCACACTATGCCACAGCAGCAGGCAGTTCTCTGAGAGTCCCTCCGCAGGTACAGGAATGAACTAAAGAGTGGGTCTGAAGGTCCAATTTTTATACCCAGTGTCTCCTTTGAAGTTTAGGAGAAGCTTCTAGAGGTTTCTTCTTTGAAGTGCATGGAATTGCAGACCACAGCCTATTCAGTTGCAAGTGGTGCTATGCTCAGATCCTCCCCCCATCCTGCAAGAAGATGGGCTAGTCAGGCACACCTAATCCCTCTATTGTGTGGCTGTCTGACTGTCAGTTACGTCCAGTCATGTGACCCAGGTGAGGCTCCAGGAACCAAATAGCTAAGGGAATAAAAATTACAACTTTGTAAAGGTGGCATTTTCAGAATTGTAATTGAAAATTCAACTTTACCATTAAAGAGGATTTTCATTGCAATTTCATAGATACCAAACATAAAGTACTTACCTTGTCCCAATCAAAAGTTAGTACTTATGGAATGTAATAAGGCAACCCAATGTTATCCCATGGGACAGGAAGACCTCACAGTCGTGAAAAATGAATTTAGAGGTTTTTCACTATCAGGACATGTAAAACCTAAAAGTACCTATCCAACCTTTTAATAACAATGCACACTGCTCTATGGGCTATCTAGATCGTACCTTAGGGATGATTTATATGCAATAAAAGAGGAGTTTAAGGTTTGGCAATTGAGGTATATAACAAGTGGAATTTGCAGTTTAAAACTGCATTCAGGCTGCAATGGCGGAACTGGGACAAGTGTTATGGGGCTACTTAAGTGGGTGGCACAATATTTGCTGCATGCCCACTAGTAGCATTTATTCACTTGCCCTGAGTATATGGTATACCACACTACAAGGGACTTACAAGTAAATTAATTATGCCAACATGTGTAAACCAATATTACTGGTTAGCAGTGGTAGTGCACGGAGTCCTAAGGCCAACACAAATAAATTCAGAAAAACAATGAACTGTAATGGCAAAAAGTTTGGGTGGGGACCCAGCGGAGAGGGCCAGGTCCAACAACCTTTTTCCCTCCAGGTAATAATGAGAAAACATCCAACACAATCTATTCCTTTAGCCACTTTATCCGCTCCTCCTGTTGTTCCTTCTGTGCAGCAACATCAACGCTAATGAACGTAAAACAGTGATCCAGACGAGGCTGATTATCATGGTGAATTTTGAACATTCACGAAAGTACTGCAGTACCAAAAAAAAAATCTAAACAATTAGTAGCATAATAAACAACATTATGACTTTAAAAACATTTTTTTAAATAAAACATTGACATTCACATTAAGAGAATAAAACAAAGCTTATGGATAAGTTATAGTTAGGAAAACCTAATTAATTATTTGCATACAAAACCAACTTAAACATCACAAATCTTAGAAATTTGAAATATAATTTGTGCCCCACCCAAAACTTACTATAACTCATGCACCTCTGTACACAGTGTTGGGAACTCACTAGCCACACTACATTAACTATAACTCGCACCCTCACCATACCCTTTCGTATTACACCATTTATAGCATGTTAAATGACAGCATTCACAATAACACTGAGAACATCTCAAATGAAATCATTTATGAGAACACTATGCATGGTAGAAGGCTGAGTTTTCATTCTTTTAGTCTGGTGCCTCGTATTTGATTGTGTAGTGGGCAAGTGGTCCTCCATCCAGTTATAGTTACTCTAGGGCATGAGCTATAGTTACTAGAGATAGCCATAACTTGTGAATTTCAGTGTTTAGTTTATAAAACATATATATATAATATATGTATCTGTTGTATGTTATATTGCGCTATGCAATGAAGATTTGTAGGGCATAGCTAGTTTATCACCTGAAAGATATATATATACTCGTGCTCACTAGCGCGCTATTGGACTCGCTTGCTAAGCGCTGTGCTGTAGGTGCTGTAGGTGCGCTGTGCCTATATAATATTTTAAAGCTACCCGTTTTGCATTTGTGTTTTTTAAATTTACTTTCCCCTGATTTTATTCTTGGGGAGTTGCTCCCTCACCTGCACTGTAATCGTTGTTTCACTGCTGCTTAAGTGGGTCCTGTCCTGGGGTTTGGGAAGTCGGGAGAGAATCGGCCGCCATCTTGAGAGTGGGACTGGTGGTGGCACTGTCTGGGCGCCATCTTGAGTGTCCTAGTGCTGCTGCTTGCACGCAGACACCCTACTTAAGGCGGTTCGTCAAGGGGGTCAGCTGGGCAAGGTACTCGTGCTCACTAGCGCGCTATTGGACTCGCTTGCTAAGCGCTGTGCTGTAGGTGCGCTGTGCATATATAATATTTTAAAGCTACCCGTTTTGCATTTGTGTTTTTTTAATTTACTTTCCCCTGATTTTATTCTTGGGGAGTTGCCCCCTCACCTGCACTGTAATTGTTGTTTCACCGCTGCTTAAGCGGGTCCTGTCCTGGGGTTTGGGAAGTCGGGAGAGAATCGGCTGCCATCTTGAGAGTGGGACTGGTGGTGACATTGTCTGGGCGCCATCTTGAGTGTCCTAGTGCTGCTGCTTGCACGCAGACACCCTACTTAAGGCGGTTCGTCAAGGGGGTCAGCTGGACAAGGTACTCGTGCTCACTAGCGCGCTATTGGACTCGCTTGCTAAGCGCTGTGCTGTAGGTGCTGTAGGTGCGCTGTGCCTATATAATATTTTAAAGCTACCCGTTTTGCATTTGTGTTTTTTTAATTTACTTTCCCCTGATTTTATTCTTGGGGAGTTGCCCCCTCACCTGCACTGTAATCGTTGTTTCACCGCTGCTTAAGCGGGTCCTGTCCTGGGGTTTGGGAAGTCGGGAGAGAATCGGCCGCCATCTTGAGAGTGGGACTGGTGGTGACACTGTCTGGGCGCCATCTTGAGTGTCCTAGTGCTGCTGCTTGCACGCAGACACCCTACCTAAGCCAGTCCCTCAAGCGCGCAGCGGTTACGCGCAGCGGGGGGCGCCTTCCCTGCGCCTGAGTCGTGCCAGAGTCTTGCCCGTCTGCGCTCGTCCGCGCCGAGGTAGGGCTAAGGCAGGGCCCTGCAGCTCTTTATCTTTCGTGGTGTTTTGGTGCCCTTCACTACTAATGTATTCTAGAACCGTGCTGCTTAGTCTTCGTGACTCTATGCCCTGTTCGCATACATCATTTCATCCTCTCTCTGGCCCTCTTGTTTGCCCAGAATGTGATTTTAGACTTCCATCACCTGCTTCCATCCCTGCTTACAGGACAGCCCCCTTGGGTCGCCTAGGTAGTACTGCGCTACCATTGGTAAATTCTCAGGTTCCTTTTAATTTAAAGGTCTGCCATCTTAATGTTAGGTCTTTGTTCAAGCATCATTTGGATGTTTATAATCTTCTTACGGAGGTAGCTCCTGACGTTTTGTTTATGTCAGAGACATGGTTGCATGAGGATGCTTCGGCCGCGGTTAACTTGGCTCTTCCCTCTGAGTACGCGATTTTTACTCATAATCGTAACTCGAGAGGAGGTGGCATTGCGGCCGCTATTAAATCTTGCTACTCATGCGTATGGAAGCCTTTGGACATAGCTGGCTGAGAAAGTGTTCATTTTCGTATTTCGGTCAGTCCCCATTTTACGTTCTCTGGCCTACTCATTTATCGGCCTCCGGGCCCGGATGCTGCCTTCAGGTCAGCTCTTCCTGAAGTTGTTAGCACACTGGCCGTAAGGGCTGCCAATTTTAGTATCATTGGCGATTTAAACTTGCATTTTGATACTCCTCTTTCCCCTGCCGCCAGTAGTACTCTTGCTGACCTGGAAGCTCTCCAGTTATCCCAGCTGGTTAACCATTGCACTCATGTTGGTGGCCATATCCTAGATCCTATTTTTACCAATCTAACTTCGGTCAAAGTGCTGCTACCCAGGCCTATGGCCTGGACTGACCATCATCTTATAGAGCTGCACCTTATGATTAAAGACTCTCCTTACCGAGCAATCGCGCCTGTGTCCTTTAGTCGCCCATGGAAAAAACTGAAATTTCCTCTGGGCCCTTTTTCTGACGCGGAGTCGGGATATGAGCTATTCTGCAATTGGCTGACTGGAGCCTTAGACTGCCTGATCCCTATTGTTGAGAGTAGATGCCGTCGCGCTGAACCTAGTCCCTGGTATGATGATTCGCTTCGGCTCCTAAGGAAATCTTGTAAACAAGCTGAAAGAGCCTGGCGTAAGTCATATCTGCCTGACAGGAAAACGTTGTACCGTGTCAGGACAAAGATATATCATAGAGCGGTTTGTAAAGCTCGAGCTGCTTACTTCTCCCGTGAATTTAATAGTAGCACTAATCCTACCAAATTAATATTTAACGTGCTTAAGGATCTTGCAGCCAGTAGAGCCCCAGTCGCTGAAATCTGCTCTGCCTCGCATTGTGAGGATTTGGCCGCCTTTTTTGTGGAAAAGGTGGAGGCCATTTATCGTTCCTTTCCGGATCCATCTGCTTCTTTTGAGAAGCGAGAACCTGGCCTAATGACAACTAGGTCTTTGTGCTCCCTCCCAGAGCTTTCGATGGAGGAGTTCAATAAAATTGTGGCGAAAGTCAAATCAGGTTCACCAAGGGATCCTCTTCGTCCTGCCCAATTTAGAGATTCTGCGTCACTTTGTCTTCCTCCTTTACGTGACCTTGTCAACCTATCTCTGACGTCTGGTTTTGTCCCTGGTAGTTGGAAACAAGCCCAGGTGATGCCTATTTTAAAAAAACCTGCCCTGGACCCACTAAAATTAGAGAACTATCGCCCCATATCGCTTCTTCCGTGGGTTGCAAAGCTGACCGAGGCTCATGTTAACGCCATTTTATCTAACCATCTTCATTGTGCTAACATTCTAGATCCTTCACAGAACGGCTTTCGTTCCGGCCATAGCACTGAGACTGCACTGCTCTCTATAGTTGATCACCTGCAAACTTTGGTTGATTCTGGTCAAACGGCGGCACTGGAGCTTCTTGATCTTAGTGCCGCGTTCGACACCGTCTCCCACGCTGTTTTATTACAGCGTCTGGGGGAGGCAGGTGTCGATAGCGTGGCACTTGAATGGTTTCGATCGTTCTTATCTGGCCGCACGTTTAGGGTTGTTACTCCTCCCTTTCAATCTAAACCCTATCCCATTGCACAGGGTGTGCCGCAAGGGTCGGCTCTTAGCCCCACACTTTTCAATCTTTATGTGCAGCCGCTGGCTGCTGTCGCCAAGCGTTGGAACCTGACTATGGTATCCTATGCTGACGACACGCAGCTGGCGGTTGCAATAAGTGGGGCTCCGACCTTGAGGCTGCTAAGTTCCGTGAGGGTATTAGCTCAGTGGCCCGCTGGATGACAGATAATTGCCTGCAATTGAACGCCAAAAAAACCGAGGTGCTCATTGTTGGCAAGCAGAGTCATCTCTGGGGTGATCATTGGTGGCCATCTGAGCTTGGTCCAACTCCTCTTCCTGCCTCCGAGGTCAAAAACCTTGGGATTTGGATGGATTCAAGACTTAGCTTTGTCTCCCACACTAAGAAAACCGCCGCTACGTGCTTTGGGATTCTTCGTAGGTTCAGACCCATTTTTAAATTCTTTGATGGTCCTACCAGACAGCTCATTGTGCAAGCTACAATTTTGTCTAGGTTGGATTATGCAAACTCTCTTTTATTGGGAGCCAATTTAGCCGAACTTGCTAGACTTCAACGCGTTCAAAACGCTGCCGCCAGGGCTCTGGTTGGCTTACCGAGATTTTGTTCAGCCAAAAAAAAATTTGTAAACTCCACTGGCTCCCTGTTGCTCAGAGGATTAAGTTTAAGTCTCTCTGCCTTTCATTTAAAATCTTGAAGCACTCTTCTCCTCAGATATTGGAGCATTTTATTCTGCCTTATGTACCTTCGCGCCCTCTAAGATCCTCAGGACTTCACCAGGTTATAGTCCCGCGCTTTAAGAGGGCTAGGGCCGGTGGCCGCTCCTTTAGAGTGCTTGCTGCTAGGCTCTGGAACTCTCTTCCAGTTCATGTTCGTGCTATTAAGGAACTTTTCGTCTTTAGGAAGGCGGTTAAAACCTTCCTTTTTCCTCTGGATTCTTAGAGTTGTCATGGTAGTGTCTTTTGGTACTGCTTGTGTCCGGTACTTTGTCCATCATAGCACCGGGACGCCCCTTTGCTGGGGCAGCTGTGCGCTCTATAAATCCGGATAACATAACATAACATATATATATATATATATATATATATATATATATATATATATATATATATATATATATATATATATATGACTTCAACTCCTTTACACGCACTGGTTTTCCCGCTGCAGACAGGAGCTCGGACCACAATTTGGTGCTTCAAATTCATTTATTTTCTTGCTCACAAGCACTGCACAGCCATTACGCGTTTCGAGCCAACAGGCCCTTGATCACATATATATATATATATATGTATTCACTGAAAAAACCATAGGTTTCAGGGGCGTTATAGTTAGCTGGACTTTTTTTTTAGCTGGACTTTTCACTCGTACAAAACCATTGAAATTCCCCGTTATAGTTAGTTCAGCTAACTATAACCCGCGCACCCACAATGCACTGCTGATGACGTCACATATTACATCACTCATGACATGGTCAGTGACATCACTCATGACATTACTCATGACATCTCCAATGACATCACTGATGACATCACTGATGATATCATCCAGTGAATGTGTGTTTTTCTTAAAATTAAATATGTTTTATATATGTATATCTCAATGGAAGAATACATGGGTATATAAGTGTCTAAATGGATGATTTGTTTTTGAAAAATTGATTGTATAACTGACTGATTAAGTGTATCTTAGTGAATACATGGCTTAGTGAGTAATGTTTAAATATGTAAATATCTGTATCAGTCTCTCACTTTGTGTGTAAGTGGCTGCATGGGTTGGTGATTAGCTACATGAGCGTATAGGTTATTAGTTGGTTATTTGAGAATCAAGATTGTCTGAGTGTATGGTTCGGTGGGGGAATTACGTAGTGCATACATGCATGAATGAGTGACTCACTGTTTGTATCTGTTGAAAACAGCATGTGTGCAGAAGTGTATGGGTGGATGAGTGTGTGTATGGGTGTGTTAGTGAGTGAATGACTGTCTCAATAGTGTCTTTATGAGTAACTACATATGTTTTAAACTAGTATATGTGACTATTGTTGTATATAAGTGAGTATATGTGAGAGTGAGAGATTGGAAGAGTTCCTGTATGAATAAGTATGTGTTTCTATAAGTGATTGTTTAAAAGACTAAGTATGTGTAAGTTCCTGTAGAAGTAAGTGTGGTGGTGTGTGTATAACTGTATATGCAAGTAAATGGATGTTTGATTCTTTATTAGTGGTTATGTGTGTGAGTAACTCTATTGATGAGTGGCGTTGTGGAACAGGATGCCTAGGTGTATGAGTACATATGATGAGTGAGTACATGGATGAGTGACTGTATAGGACTGTTGGTGAAGGAGTGGATGTGTATGTGGATCTTAGAATTACTGAAGAAGTTGTTGTAACTGGTATTGGTATGTCCATTGTTTTGAACATTTTAGTTTCTATTTTTGAATGTGTGTTTCAAAGGTCATACTAGGGTGAGAGGAGGTCTGCCACTCTATCACAAGGATGATATAATCAGTGATGTCATCAGTGATGTCATTTGGGATGTCATCAGTGATGTTATGAGTGATCTCACTGACCATGTCATGAGTGATGTAATATGTGAAGTCATCAGCAGTGCATTGCGGGCGCGCGAGTTATAGTTAGCTGAACTAACTATAACAGGGGAATTTCAATGGTTTTGTACGAGTGAAAAGTCCAGCTAACTATAACGCCCCTGAAACCTATGGTTTTTTCAGTGAATTTCGAAGGTTTTTTAAATGCTAATTCCTAACTATAATGTGCCTGAAACCTATGGTTTTTTCAGTAAATTTCAAAGGTTTTTTTAATGCTAATTTCTAACTATGCCTACAGAGATAGGACATGTGAAGAAAGAAGAAAAAATGCACAGAATGAAAAAAAAGAAATGCAGAAAGAAGCAACAGAAGTCCTCAAAGACGAAGAAAAGTGCATGAAGAAGGATAGCGTGCAGAAAGAACAAACAAAAGAGCAGAAAGAAACCTTCTTGCAAAATCATCCTGTACCCTCAACTTTTTCAGACGGATACTGGTGGTAACTGAGTCTGACTAACCAGTCCTAGAGCCAGTGCTATGTTAAAAGACACTTAGAATACAGTGAAAACACCTACATACACTAGGGAACACTATGCGTTGGGGTCCCCCTGTGATTATTATGACCTCCTCTCTATGCCCCTAGTATATAATAGGGCAGGGGGATTAAAACTACCTCTTAAAATGCGCCACTAGGCGTGTTTGCACACGTCAACTCAGGCCCCGTCCCCTCCCTTCCCTACTGTGTAAACACGCCCTGTGGCCATTTTAAGTTGGGAGATTAAGTCCCCTTAAATCCTGAGGGTCCTTAGGGTCCAACTAGCCCACTAGGTACCTCCAGTAAGCGCCACAGAGCTGCGTTGCAGAGAGATGTAAAAAAGGGCACGGCCTAGACCACCTCTCTACAACGCAGCACAGTGGCACTTACTGGATGCACCTGGTGGGCTAGTTGGCCCCCAGGGTCCCTCAGGATTGAAGGTGAATTATTTCCCCAACTTAAAACGCGCCACAGGACGTGTTTGCACACGTCACCTTAGGCCCCATCTCCTCCCTTCCCCACTGTGTAAACACGCCGTGTGGCCGTTTTAAGTTGGGAGATTAAGTCCCCTTGAATCCTGAGGGTCCCTAAGGGAAAAATAATCCTCTAGGTACGTCCAGTAAGCACCATTGCAGAGAGGTGTAAAAAGGGGCATGGCCTGCACCACCTCTCTGCAACGCAGCACACTGGTGCTTACTGGAAGCACCTGTTGGGCTAGTTGGCCCCCAGGGTCCCTCAGGATTGAAAGGGAATTATTTCCCCAACTTAAAATGCGCCACAAGGCGTGTTTGCACACGTCACCTCAGGCCCCGTCCCCTCCCTTCACTACTGTGTAAACGCGCCCTGTGGCTGTTCTAAGTTGAGAGATTAAGTCGCCTTGAATCCTAAGGGTCCCTAGGGTCAAACTAGCCCACTAGGTACCTCCAGTAAGCACCACAGAGCTGCGTTGCAGAGAGGTGCAAAAAGGGGCGTGGCCTCAGAACGCACATCCCTGGCGCATACTGGAGATACCTGTTGGGCTAGTTGGCCCTCAGGGACCCTCAGAATTGAAGGGGAATTAATTCTCCAACTTACAACTCACCAGGGGGCGCGTTTGCAGAGTGCTGCAAGAGGGGGGCGTGGCCTCTGGCGTGATGTCGGGCTTTTTTTTTTTTTTTTAAGAAGAGGGACTGTGTGGCCCCCCTTCTTTTTCTAATTTATTGGCCCTGGGGACCCCATCCCCCAGGGCCTGTCCCCTAATTTCTTTTGGGGAAAAAAAAAAATTGGAAGGGGGCCCCCCTCTTGAGGCCCTAATCAGCCCCAGGGACCCCAAACCCCGGGGCATGGGCTTTTATTTATTTTTTTTATTTTGGAAAAAAAAATAATTGGAAGGGGGCCGCTTGGCCCCCCTCTTGAGGCCCTAATCGGCCCCAGGGACCCCAAACCCCGGGGCATGGGCTTTTTAAAAAAAAATTCTTTAGGAGGGGGGCTGCGTTGCCCCCCTCCTCAGGCCACTTATGGCCCCGGGGACCCCATTCCCCGGGGCCGGCCTTTGTTTTTTATTATTTCTTTTTAATATATATTTATAGAAACACCTAGGACATGCTGGACAAACCGTATGTACCTATCACCATGACGATTTGCGTGATATTCATTAAAAGGCGACTATGCATACAATGAATCCACGTGGAATGTATTTACACCGCTAGTAAAGCTCTGACGTGTCTGACGCCCTACCGTACCTAATCCCGGCGCCCCCCCCCGGTGGGTACTCTCCAAGTAGACACCCTTGCCATTTATATATGCAAACATGGGTAGCTATTGACGGGCACATTTAATACACACGCACACCAAGCCATTCAAAGTGGATTTGACGAAAATTCGACCAAAACTATGCAAGAAACCCTCCTCACGGTTAATAAAACACACATCCACAGCCGGATGTGTAATACTTTTTATTTTACACTCTGGAAAGGAGACGAACCTCACTTGAGAGTCACAGTGTGCTCCTGGCTGAGCCCATAGCTGTGTTACACCCACCAGTGCCCGCCAAGTGCCACACACCTCTGTGTTGTATTCCACCAGCTAGTGCGTATGCTATAACACTCTCTAGCCCATGTGCACTGCAACACCACCCCGTGAATATGTCATGCCACACTTGCCTTCACACGGGTTATATTTCCCCATCTAACATGCCTTCCTCGATGCCTATGCTATAACGCACAGCGCTATGCCATACATATTACAATCTGGGATCCATATCTTTGTCACAGTGCACAGGCAACGTTACACACCCCAGCATATATTTTATATTACAACTTTAAAGACTAGTTAGGTTACACAACACTGCCCTGTGCATATTACACTCCAAGGTGCATATCGCATAGCACACGGTAGTGCCTGTGCTATCTCGCGTTCTCCAGTGAATCTGTCTTGCGCACAATGTATCGCATATTATATTTCATGCCCCGGTTCATATTATATCACACTTTTTGGTGCATATTTTATATACCATACACTATATCTAGTTTTCATTTTCATTCTTGCTCTCAGGACTATATTCTATATAACACTGCATTCACCTACCCTTTTCATTGGCATTACATTTTGCGATGGGAGTGGAGGGTCTGTGGGTGTTTCTGCCAAGTGATCCCAGAGTCACAGTCACAAACCTCCTCTTTTCCCTGACTAAAAGTGAGATTATGCTGCATACTTGTTCATATTTTAAGTAGTTCACACAGTCACACATTTTAAAAACAATAAAGTTCCTAATACTCGCCTTCTCTGAACAGTTAGCTTGCTGCTCCATTCTCCTCCTCCCTATCCTCTGTTGTCTGAATCCATGGACTAGCCTCCTCCCTCCTGCCATGCATGGTCTGATGTGCTGCCACTGCCCTCCATTTAGCATGATGTACCAGTCCATTCCTCCTGCCCTCCATTGCCCAATTATATGCCCCACCATTAACCTCCTTCTTAGCCTCTGTGCTTAGCTTGCTGCCCCAATTCTCCTTCCCCCTGCCCTCCGATGTCTTTGTGCATGCCCCTGCTCCATCTTTTTTGCCCACCATGTTCCATGGACCTGCCACTCCTATCTACTCTGAGTGTTCTGTTGAGCTGCCACTCCCCTCCCACCTGCCTAGCATTGTCAGATGACTGTAACCTGTCCCTGCTACCTCCACCCTGCCTGTCCACATTCCATGCCCCTTTCCCCTTCCTCCTGTCCTCCATGGTCCATTTTACTGCCACACCCTTCTGCCCTCCCTGGTCTGTTGTGCTGCAACTGCTCCTCCTGCCTGCCCCGCGCGGTCTGTTGTGAGGCCCCTTCCCTTGAACTCTCTTGTCTGTGCCCATGTCCTGACCCTCCCTTCTATCCTCCATGGTCCTTTGTGCATGCCCCTGCACCCTCCTTCTTGCCCATCATAGCCATTGTGCTGCCACTAACCCTCCCGCTTGCCATGCATGCTCTTCTGTGCTACCACGGTCCCTCCCACCTTCCCTGTGTGGTCAGCTAGCTGCCCCTGAACCCCTCCCACCTTTCCTTCATGGTCTGTGTGTATGCCATCTTAGTCTCACTGTTGCTCTCCATGGTGTGTCTTGCTTCTAGTGCCCATCCTGCCTGACCTCCATGGTCATCATGCTGCTCCTGCCCTGCCCCCTTGCCCCCAGCCCTCTGTTTCCATGTGCAGATCCCTATTCCCTCCCTCCTGGCTTGTCTGTTCCATTGTAATGCCCCTGATCCGTCCCTCCTACCCTTTATGGTTGGCTATGCTGCAGCTTTCTCTCCTGTCTGTCCATTATGGTCAGCTAGCTACCATTGCCTCTTTCCCCTCTGTTCCCTGTTGTCCATGTGCATGGTCCTGTCCCCTCCATATTGCTTTCTATGGATTGTTGTGCTGCACTCCCGTCCCGCATGCCCTGTGTGGTATATTGTGCTGCTGCAAACCCTGATGCCTGCCCTGTAGGGTCCGTTTGGTGCACCTCTCCATGTTCCTTCTGTCCTCTGTTATCCGAGTCCATGTCCCTACCCCAATTCCTCCTGCCTTCCATGATCCAATGTACCATACTTGTGAACATTTTGAACTTGGTAAGAGGGAGAGTTTGAAAAAAAACTGGGGTATTGATTTTCCCCTTGGAGTTACATTGGAAAAGAGGAGATTGTAGATAGGAGACAGATCAAATAAAGCCCATTTGATTTTAAAAACATTGGACGTTTCCTGGCTGAATCGGGTCTGTTGGCCTCTTCCTTCTGCCCACAATGGTCTATTATATTGCCACAGGCTCTCTTGCTAGTCCTGTATTGTTGGTTTTTTGACCCTGCCCCCCTATCCACTGCCCTCCATAGTCTGTTGTGCTGCCACTGCCCTCCCTGCCTGCCCAGTGTGGCCAAACTGTTGCCTCTGCACCCTCCTACCTGCCTTCAATTTTCAGAGTCCGTGCCCCTGGCCTCTGCCTCTCAACAGTATCCTAATGAACAACTAGATTGCTAACATTCTATATTCATTACAAAAGTGTGGCATGCCTGATGTCATCTTGATGTAATCAAAACTGTAATACCTAGAGCATTTCCTTTAGTAATTACATATATGAGAGGGTCTTATTTGCATCAAAATTATGGTTAGTTCTCTAAAAAACTGAAATGAGGACATATTTTCTAAGTTTTCGAATAGCGGCAAAGCACTTTAAATTTTTTTGTTATCTTTATGTTTTTTTATCCAGTTGACCACTTGATTAAATGTTGCACTTAGGGGAGAGGATGTGGTGTTACTTCCAGAGCTGCAGACTTTGCAACTGGGGAACCAGGTTGGAGTTTCTGCTTCAGCTCAACATTCTGTGATTCTGGTCAAATCACTTAACCTCCCCATGTCTACAACCAAAATGAATTTGTTCTTGTGTGATGTAACCAATGCTCATGTAAAGCACTCCAATACCTGACAAGTCTGCACTATATAAAACTTCAAAAACACAAAAAATAAAAAGTGCTTTGCACACATCTGTCATTGGGCTACATGTGGGCTACATCTGGGTGATATCTGTGCTGCATTTGGGCTCTTTTGTCTCTGGTGGCCATCTTGGGAGATTTATTTGTCATGAAGTTTCCTAATTTCCTCATTTATTGCATTCTCCTCAGTAGGAAATGCTTTCAGTTTTTTACTTTGATTCCATCAAGAAGGTGTTCAGATATGCCACACATTTGCCATGAATTCTGAATGTTAGCACTCTAGTTGCTCATTAGATCACTGTAGTAAAGCTACTGCTCACCACGGAAGTCTGCTGCTGGTATTAAAAGTGCATGTTTCAGTCTGCATGTCAGAATTTTTTTTATGAAATAATATAGGATTTGAGAAGTCACTCAAAATGTGCCCTAATCTGTCTTTCTTCAGCACTAATCATAATTTCTATGGCAAAATGAACCCCCTCATTGTGTTCCTTTTTAAATTAAATGTTTAAGTTTTACCAGTTTGTACCAATCAAGATGGCTTCAGGTGTGCCATACTTTTGTCATAAGTAAGACAGTAAGTGCTCTAGTTGTTCTTAAGAACGCTCTGGGACATTCTGTCATTGGGCTATACTTGGGCTACATCTGGGCGATATTTGTGCTACATTTGGGCTCTTTTGTCTCTGGTGGCCATCTTGGGAGACTTATTTGTTATGAAGTTTCCTAATTTCCTCATTTACTACAGTCTCCTCAGTAGGAAATACTTTCAGTTTTTTACTTTGATTCCATCAAGAAGGCATTCAGATGTGTCACACAATTGCCATAAATTCAGAATGTTAGCACTCTAGTTGCTCATTAGATTACTGTAGTAAAGCTACTGCTCACCAGGGAAGTCTGCTGCTGGTATTAAAAGTGCATGTTTCAGTCTGCATGTCAGAATTTTTTAATGACATAGAAGAGGATTTGAGAAGTCACTCAAAATGTGCCCTAATTTTTTTTTTTTGCAGCACTAATCATACTTTCTATGGCAAAATGAACCCCCTCATTTTGTTCCTTTTTAAATTAAATGTTTTAAGAGTTACCACTTTATTCCAATCAAGATGGCTTCCGGTGTGCAATACGTTTGTCATAAGTAGGACTGTTAGCGCTCTAGTTGTTCTTTAGAACACTCTGGGAAGCTGCAGTAGAACACAAAGGAATCAACTGACAGTCTCTGCCCTTGTTGGATGTACATGTTTTACTGAGAATGTCAGACTTCATTCTCACAGGACTGAGAAAGATAATGTGAATTTACAGAAAATATGTTCTCAGTTTAGCTTATAGATCACCTTCCAAACCTCTGTTGGCAAAGCATGAGAAAATAGTTTTCTCTCAAACATGATTCATGATATCCCAGCAGAAGGCTTTTTCACATGGTAAAATCACCTTAGAACACACCACAATTCCTAAAATGAGTATGGGACCATCAACAAATGATTTATAATGTAACTAAAGTCTTAAAACCTTCTATTAACTGCAATGCTTTTTAATGAGGTGCTATCATGTATATTGGTCCCAAGATGGCTGCCAACACTTCTTGGATGAAGTGCTAACAGCCAATCAGATCTCACGATGAGATGTGTGGTAAGGCTCCGCCCAGATATATATGTGATTTTACTTTTGATTTTCTCAGGAACTATTGAACGGATTTACACCATTTAATGAAAAGGAATGACTCTGAAACACGGGCTACCTTTTTGCCAAATTTGGTGTAATTCTGTTCAGCAGTTCGGGCTGTAGCTGTGATTTAAGGTTCCTATGGAAAATTGCATGGGGAAAACACGTTGTGGGACCCCCTTTTTTCTACGGCCCCCGCTTAACAAATCACCCAGAGACATTCAGGATAGGAGCGGACCGGACCGCCCCACCAGTTTCGAAAATTTCGCAAAGATTCGTCAACCAGCGCCAAACTTATTCAAAATAGAATGTTGCGGATTTCCTATGGATAATAGGTCCTAACTATAACTACCTACTGGCGACCGCCAGTAGGTAATATAGATATATATCTTTATCTATATCTATCTATATATATATATATCAAGACAGTTTGAAATTATTGTGTATCCATCCCGGAGTAATTTTAACGTGACACGGACTGCAAGGCCCAGAGAACATTGCGAATTAACACAGCTGTGTAGCCCATCGGAGGGCAAATATAAGCATCTATGGGCGTGTCACGCACACAAACTCTGTTGTCGAAGCCTCTGAAGATGAGCAATCAGCTCAGAAACGCGTCAGGCTTGTTAATGGTCGACAGGAGAACTGTAATCTTATCGTGAAGCAAATCTCTACCTTACCTGAAAACGCCATGTGCGAGACGCTGGAGAGTGTGTTTTTGCCTGTGGGCACTTGGTAGCTTTGATATATATATATATATATATATATATATATATATATATATATATATATATATATATATATATATATATATATATATTCTCAGAAAAAACCATGGGTTTCAGGGGTGTTATATTTCGCTGGGCATTTCACTCGTTCGAAACCATAGAAATTCCTCTGTTATAGTTAGTTCTGCTAACTATAACTCGCGCGCCCGCAATGCACTGCTGATGATGTCACATATTGCATCATTCATGACATGGTCAGTGACATCACTGATGACATCACTGATGACATCTCAAATGACATCACTTATGACATCACTGATGACATCATCCAGTGAATGTGGTTTAGTTTGAACTTTAATTATGTATTATATATATACCAATCTGTATTGAAGATTGAGTGGATATATAACTGTCTGGATGGAGGATTTAGTAGCTGTCTGACTGTCTGTTTAAGTGAGTAATTAAAAGTGTCTCACTTAATAAATGGATTAGTAACTAAACTATGTGAATATGTGCATCACTGTCTCTGTTGTTGTATAACATGCTGCATCAGTTGGTCACTAACTACATGAGTGTGTATATTAGTTATTGATTAGTTGGGTGAGTATGTGTATGGGACACTGAGTTTATGTGTGGTTGGATGGGGTGTGTGTAACTCTATGCATAGATGAGTGAATGGTTGATTGACTAGGTGTATAGGTATAAGAGTGCATGTGGAAACAGTTGTTTGGGTGACTGAGTGTATTTATTTGTGTGTTGGGGAGCGAATATATATTTTAGTTGTACATCTTCAACAAAGTAAAAAAATAAAAGGCATTGTATTTGAGAGTTGGTGTATATGAATAAGTATGTGTAAGAGTCAGTGATTGTGAGAGTAACTATAAGAATGAGTGTATAATTGTAATGGTGATTTTTTAACACATTAACTATGAGTTACTATGTGTTTGAATAAATGAGGTGTTGTTGGATAATTGTGTAAGTGAGTAAATGTAAGTGTGAGTAATTTTTTTCATGAGCGAGTAGGATGACTGCTGATGTGTCAATGTCTATATATGTGTATAAGTGCATTTGATAGTGTTCTATTAATTAGTGACTGCATGTATAAATGATTCTGTTTTTGAATGGGTAGTTGTGTGTGTAGACTTAGGAATTAGTGAGTGGGTATGTAGTAACTGGGATTGGTGTGTCAATGGTTTCAAATATGGTACTTTTACAGTGAGTGATGAAAGTTATACTAGTGTATGATGAGGTGTACCAGATTGTCACATGGATGATGTCATCAGTGATGTCATCAGTGATGTCATTTGAGATTGTTTCAGTGATGTCATCAGTAATGTCACTGACCATCTAATCACAAGAATACTCCACTGAATGTGTGGAGGAGGGAACAAGAGGCGTGGGGTTCTAGGAGCTAGCAGCCTCCAGTACTAAATGTTCGGGAGGACCGGGAGCGGACGTATAGGATTCGGGACGCATCCATCACATGTCATAAGGAGACAAAAACTGTGGATTCCCTCCGTCCCTTCCCCCATGGGACAAGTTGTCCATTTAACTAGGGCTTCACCTTTGGAAGCAGCTATTAAGCAGTGAAGTGTGACCAACGCCATACTCACACAGTGGTAACATCTTACCAATATTTTGTAAGAACGGAGCCCCTTTTCTCATTTCTAGGTCCTGATGAATGCCACGGACCCAATCGGGCCGCTTAGGCAGAAACATGTCGACCATTCACTAGATGGTAGGGGACACTAACCACCCCAATTACCGTCACTTTTTCATTTTAATATCATATAGTGTTCATTTCACATTAAAAACGCCGCTGACTACTATAATGATTTTTAACCTCACTCACATATACATGGGCCCCCACTTAGTCACTTAGAAGTGCATCCTTGTCGTCAAGTGTATGCCCGCCCTCCATCAAACGAAGGTTTTGGAGGGCGGGGACTGGTCAATGATGAAGCATGACACCAGGTGGTGTGTGAGACCAGTCCGTAACCTTTTGTGAGATGCCCACACTTACGACGTTCTTGTAACTCGTTTGGGTTATCACACTAGGAGCAACATGTCACTGACCATGTCATGAATGATGCAATATGTGACATCATCAGCAGTGCATTGCGGGCGTGCGAGTTATAGATAGCAGAACTAACTGTAACGGAGGAATTTCTATGGTTTTGAACGAGTGAAATGGCCAGCTAACTATAACACCCCTGAAACCTATGTTTTTTTTGTGTGAATTTCTAAGGTTTTTTAAATGCTAATTTCTAACTATAACGTCTCTGAAACCTATGTTTTTTGCAGTGAATTTCAAAGCTTTTTTAAATGCTAATTTCTAACTATACCATCTCTGAAACCTATGGTTTTTTTCAGTGAATTTCAAAGGTTTTTTAAATGCAAATTTTCAAGTGTGATAGTAGTTATACCTATTTTTTTGTACTGTGTTTCTACAGTTTTTTAACTGTTTATTTATAAATATTGTATTCATTAAATAACTTTATAAATTGCAACAAAAAAAATCAAACTGAAATATTGATAATTTTTTTTTGTTTTCATTTTTCATTTTAATATATTTATATTATTTTCTTTTAAAAAAATATTTCAATTTTCTTTTCGAAGTCGCACATTCAAAGCGTACACATCATGGTGGGTGCGCAGATTCTAGCCGCCATTTTAGAAAAGTCATGAAGGATCTGCGTACGGTGTGCGATGGCTGCGTGTTTTTCATTTACATCATATACATTTAATATTACGTGATGTGCGCGATTGGTATGTGACCAGTCCGCGACTCCTGCTCCCGTGCATTCGTGACACATGTGCATTACGGTATGAGATGCTTGAACGGTGGCGGGTCCTGCATGACGTCATATACGTGCTGGGGCGCGCTGGCTTCGTGACTCCCGCAAAAAAATGTTATGTGTCTTTAACATACATATTAGGGCAAGAGATTATCTAAGATATTCATAAAAATTATATATTTGTACTTATAATAAACGTATATTATTTTTAAATATATTTTCGCAAAGTCGGTTGCATGCATCGTGAGCGCAGAGAACCAGGTCAGCAGAGCTGCTGTAGAGCCAGAGAAACCAGGTCAGCAGAGACGTTGTAGAGCCAGAGAACCAGGTCAGCAGAGCTGCTCTAGAGCCTAAGAAGCAGGTCAGCAGAGCTGCTCTAGAACCAGAGACCCAGTTCAGCAGAGCAGCTCTAGACCCAGAGACCCAGGTCAGCAGAGCTGCTCTAGAGGCTGAGAACCAGGTCAGCAGAGCTGCTGTAGAGCCAGAGAAACCAGGTCAGCTGAGCTGCTTTAGAGGGAGAGAACCAGGTCAGCAGAACTGCTTTAGAGCCAGAGAACCAGGTCAGCAGAGCTGCTCTAGAGCCAGAGAACCAAGTCAGCAGAGCTGCTTAAGAGCCATAGAACCAGGTCAGCAGAGCTGCTCTAGAGGCACAGAACCAGGTCAGCAGAACTGCTTTAGAGCCAGAGAACCAGGTCAGCAGAGCTCTTTAGAGGGAGCGAACCAGGTCAGCAGAGCAGCTTTAGAGCCAGAGAACCAGGTCAGCAGAGCTGCTCTAGAGCCAGAGAACCAGGTCAGCAGAGCTGCTTTAGAGGGAGAGAACCAGGTCAGCAGAGCTGCTCTAGAGGCTGAGAACACCAGGTCAGCAGAGCTGCTTCAGAGGGAGAGAACCAGCTCAGCAGAGCTGCTTTAGAGCCAGAGAACCAGGTCAGCAGAGCTGCTCTAGAGCCAGAGAAACCAGGTCAGCAGAGCTGCTTTAGAGGGAGAGAACCAGGTCAGCAGAGCTGCTTTAGAGCCAGAGAACCAGGTCAGCAGAGCTGCTCTAGAGCTAGAGAACCAGGTCAGCAGAGCTGCTTTAGAGCCATAGAACCAGGTCAGCAGAGCTGCCCTAGAGGCAGAGAACCAGGTCAGCAGAGCTGATTTAGAGGGAGAGAACCAGGTCAGCATCGCTGCTTTAGAGCCAGAGAACCAGGTCAGCAGAGCTGCTCTACAGCCAGAGAAGCAGGTCAGCAGAGCTGCTTTAGAGCCAGAGAACCAGGTCAGCAGAGCTGTTCTAGAGCCAGAGAAACCAGGTAAGTAGAGCTGCTTTAGAGCGAGAGAACCAGGTCAGCAGAGCTGCTTTAGAGGGAGAGAAACAGGTCAGCAGAGCTGCTTTAGAGCCAAGGGACCAGGCCAGCAGAGCTGCTCTATAGCTAGAGAAGCAGGTCAGCAGAACTGCTTTAGAGCCATAGAACCGGGTCAGCAGAGCTGCTTTAGAGCCAGAGAACCAGGTCAGCAGAGCTGTTGTAGAGCCAGAGAACCAGGTCAGCAGAGCTGCTCTAGAGCCTAAGAACTAGGTCAGCCGAGCTGCTCTAGAGCCAGAGAACCAGGTCAGCAGAGCTGCTTTAGAGGGAGAGAACCAGGTCAGCAGAGCTGCTTTAGAGCCAGAGAACCAAGTCAGCAGATCTGCTTTAGAGCCATAGAACCAGGTCAGCAGAGACGCTTTAGAGCCAGAGAACCAGGGCAGCAGAGCTGCTCTAGAGCCAGAGAACCATGGCACCAGAACTGCTTTAGAGCCATAGAACCGGGCCAGCAGAGCTGCTTTAGAGCCAGAGAACCAGATCAGCAGAGCTGTTGTAGAGCCACAGAACCAGATCAGCAGAGCTGCTCTGTAGCCTAAGAACTAGGTCAGTAGAGCTGCTCTAGAGCCAGAGAACTAGGTCAGCAGACCTGCTGTAGAGCCAGAGAAACCAGGTCAGCAGAGCTGCTTTAGAGGGAGAGAACCAGGTCAGCAGAGCTGCTTTAGAGCCAGAGAACCAGGTTAGCAGAGCTGCTCTAGCTGACACTGGCTAGCTGACACTGGCTAACTGACACTGACTGACTGACACTGACTGATTGACACTGACTGACACTGACTGACACTGACACTGACTAAATTTTAATATATTTATATTATTTTCTTTTAAAAAAATATTTCAATTTTCTTTTCGAAGTCGCACACTCAAAGCGTACACATCATGGTGGGTGCGCAGATTCTAGCCGCCATTTTAGAAAAGTCATGAAGGATCTGCGTACGGTGTGCGACGGCTGCGTGTTTTTCATTTACATCATATACATTTAATATTATGTGATGTGCGCGATTGGTATGTGACCAGTCCGTGACTCCTGCTCCCGTGCATTCGTGACACATGCGCATTACGGTATGAGATGCTTGCACGGTGGCGGGTCCTGCATGACGTCATATACGTGCTGGGGCGCGCTGGCTTCGTGACTCCCGCAAAAAAATGTTATGTGTCTTTAACATACATATTAGGGCAAGAGATTATCTAAGATATTCATAAAAATTATATATTTGTACTTATAATAAACGTATATTATTTTTAAATATATTTTCGCAAAGTCGGTTGCATGCATCGTGAGTGCAGAGAACCAGGTCAGCAGAGCTGCTGTAGAGCCAGAGAAACCAGGTCAGCAGAGACGTTGTAGAGCCAGAGAACCAGGTCAGCAGAGCTGCTCTAGAGCCTAAGAAGCAGGTCAGCAGAGCTGCTCTAGAACCAGAGACCCAGTTCAGCAGAGCAGCTCTAGACCCAGAGACCCAGGTCAGCAGAGCTGCTCTAGAGGCTGAGAACCAGGTCAGCAGAGCTGCTGTAGAGCCAGAGAAACCAGGTCAGCTGAGCTGCTTTAGAGGGAGAGAACCAGGTCAGCAGAACTGCTTTAGAGCCAGAGAACCAGGTCAGCAGAGCTGCTTAAGAGCCATAGAACCAGGTCAGCAGAGCTGCTCTCGAGGCAGAGAACCAGGTCAGCAGAACTGCTTTAGAGCCAGAGAACCAGGTCAGCAGAGCTCTTTAGAGGGAGCGAACCAGGTCAGCAGAGCAGCTTTAGAGCCAGAGAACCAGGTCAGCAGAGCTGCTCTAGAGCCATAGAACCAGGTCAGCAGAGCTGCTTTAGAGGGAGAGAACCAGGTCAGCAGAGCTGCTCTAGAGGGTGAGAACACCAGGTCAGCAGAGCTGCTTTAGAGGGAGAGAACCAGCTCAGCAGAGCTGCTTTAGAGCCAGAGAACCAGGTCAGCAGAGCTGCTCTAGAGCCAGAGAAACCAGGTCAGCAGAGCTGCTTTAGAGGGAGAGAACCAGGTCAGCAGAGCTGCTTTAGAGCCAGAGAACCAGGTCAGCAGAGCTGCTCTAGAGCTAGAGAACCAGGTCAGCAGAGCTGCTTTAGAGCCATAGAACCAGGTCAGCAGAGCTGCCCTAGAGGCAGAGAACCAGGTCAGCAGAGCTGATTTAGAGGTAGAGAACCAGGTCAGCATCGCTGCTTTAGAGCCAGAGAACCAGGTCAGCAGAGCTGCTCTACAGCCAGAGAAGCAGGTCAGCAGAGCTGCTTTAGAGCCAGAGAACCAGGTCAGCAGAGCTGTTCTAGAGCCAGAGAAACCAGGTCAGTAGAGCTGCTTTAGAGCGAGAGAACCAGGTCAGCAGAGCTGCTTTAGAGGGAGAGAAACAGGTCAGCAGAGCTGCTTTAGAGCCAAGGGACCAGGCCAGCAGAGCTGCTCTATAGCTAGAGAAGCTGGTCAGCAGAACTGCTTTAGAGCCTTAGAACCGGGTCAGCAGAGCTGCTTTAGAGCCAGAGAACCAGGTCAGCAGAGCTGTTGTAGAGCCAGAGAACCAGGTCAGCAGAGCTGCTCTAGAGCCGAAGAACTAGGTCAGCCGAGCTGCTCTAGAGCCAGAGAACCAGGTCAGCAGAGCTGCTTTAGAGGGAGAGAACCAGGTCAGCAGAGCTGCTTTAGAGCCAGAGAACCAGGTCAGCAGATCTGCTCTAGAGCCAGAGAACCAAGTCAGCAGATCTGCTTTAGAGCCATAGAACCAGGTCAGCAGAGCCGCTTTAGAGCCAGAGAACCAGGGCAGCAGAGCTGCTCTAGAGCCAGAGAACCATGGCAGCAGATCTGCTTTAGAGCCATAGAACCGGGCCAGCAGAGCTGCTTTAGAGCCAGAGAACCGGGTCAGCAGAGCTGCTTTAGAGCCAGAGAACCAGGTCAGCAGAGCTGTTGTAGAGCCAGAGAACCAGGTCAGCAGAGCTGCTCTAGAGCCAGAGAACTAGGTCAGCAGACCTGCTGTAGAGCCAGAGAAACCAGGTCAGCAGAGCTGCTTTAGAGGGAGAGAACCAGGTCAGCAGAGCTGCTTTAGAGCCAGAGAACCAGGTCAGCAGAGCTGCTCTAGCTGACACTGGCTAGCTGACACTGGCTAACTGACACTGACTGACTGACACTGACTGATTGACACTGACTGACACTGATTGACTGACACTGACTGACACTGACACTGACTGACACTGATTGACTGACACTGACTGACTTACACGGACTGACACTGATTGACTGACACTGACTGACACTGACTGACTGGCTGACACTGACTGACTGACACTGACATTGACTGACACTGACTGACTGACACTGACTGACTATTCTCTACTACTCTACTACTCACTCTCTACTACTCTCTACTACTCTCTCTCTCTACTACTCACTCTCTACTACTCACTCTCTACTACTCTCTACTACTCTCTCTCTACTACTCACTCTCTACTACTCTCTACTATTCACTCTCTACTACTCACTCTCTACTACTCTCTACTATTATCTCTCTACTACTCACTCTCTACTACTCACTCACTACTACTCTCTACTACTCACTCTCTACTACTCACTCTCTACTACACTCTACTACTCTACTACTCACTCTCAACTACTCTCTACTACTCACTCTACTACTCTCTACCACTCACTCTATACTACTCACTCTCTACTACTCTCTCTCTACTACTCACTCTCTACTATTCACTCTCTACTACTCACTCTCTACTATTCACTCTCTACTACTCACTCTCTACTACTTGCTCTCTACTACTCTCTAATACTCACTCTCTACTACTCGCTCTCTACTACTCTCTACTATTCACTCTCTACTATTCACTCTCTACTACTCTACTACTCTCTACTACTCTCTCTACTACTCACTCTTTACTACTCACTCTCTACTACTCTACTACTCTCTACTACTCTCTCTACTACTCACTCTCTACTATTCTCTACAACTCGCTCTACTTCTCTCTACCACTCACTCTTTACTACTCTACTACTCACTCTCTACTACTCTCTCTACTACTCACTCTCTACTACTCACTCTACTACTCTACTACTCATTCTCTACTACTCTCTCTCTACTACTCACTCTCTACTACTCTCTACTACTCACTCTCTACTACTCTCTCTCTACTACTCGCTCTCTACTACTCTCTACTACTCACTCTCCACTACTCACTCTCTACTACTCGCTCTCAACTACTCTCTACTACTCACTCTACTACTCATTCTCTACTACTCTACTACTCTCTACTACTCTCCCTACTTCTCACTCTGTACTACTCTCTACTGCTCACTCTCTACTACTATCTACTACTCACTCTCTACTATACACTCTCTACTACTTGCTCTCTACTACGTGATCTCTACTACTCTCTACTACTCACTCTCTACTACTCTCTACTACTCACTCTCTACTACTCCACTACTCTCTACTACTCTCTCTATACTACTTACTCTCTACTACTCACTTTCTACTACTCTCTCTCTACTACTCACTCTCTACTACTCACTCTCTTCTACTCTCTACTACTCACTCTCTTCTACTCTCTCTCTACTACTCACTCTCTACTACTCACTCTCTACTACTCTCTACTACTCACTCTCTACTACTCACTCTCTACTACTCTCTCTCTACTACTCTCTACTACTCACTCTACTGCTCACTCTCTACTACTCTCTACTACTCTCTCTCTACTACTCACTCTCTACTACTCACTCTCTACTACTCTCTACTACTCACTCTCTACTACTCACTCTCTACTACTCACTCTACTACTCTCTACTACTCACTCTCTGCTACTCTCTCTACTACTCTCTAATACTCACTCTCTACTGTCTATTACTCACTCTCTACCTCTCTACCTCTCTCTACCTCTCTCTCTACTACTCTCTACCTCTCTACCTCTACCTCTCTACCTCTACCTCTCTACCTCTACACCTCTACCTCTACACCTCTACCTCTACACCTCTCTCTACCTCTCTCTACATGCACACATATGCACATATATATGCATGTATGTGTATATATATAACATACATATATAAACATATATATATCATCTGCATATCTATATAAATACAAAGATAAATGCATGCATACATATACATATATGCATACATATGCATGTTATGTACATGAACGTTTGAAAAACACTAATACAAGCAAAGCTAAAAAGCCACCTAATTACAAACAGAATTGCTTTAACTTAAACGAGGTCAAGACCTATTGCATTTTCAATGCTTGTTTAGTTTGGTTCCATCAAGAAGGCATTCAGATGTGTCACACATTTGCCATAAATTCTGAATGGTAGCACTCTAGTTGCTCATTAGATCACTGTAGCAAAGCTACTGCTCACCAGGGAAGTTTGTTGCTGGTATTGAAAGTGCATGTTTCAGTCTGCATGTCAGAATCTTTTAATGAAATAGAAGAGGATTTGAGAAGTCACTCAAAATGTGCCCTAATTTTTCTTTCTGCAGCACTAATCATACTTTCTATCGCAAAATGAACCCCCTCATTTTGTTCCTTTTTAAATTAAATGTTTTAAGAGTTACCACTTTATTCCAATCAAAATGGCTTCAGGTGTGCCATACGTTTGTCATAAGTAGGACTGTTAGCGCTCTAGTTGTTCTTTAGAACACTCTGGGAAGCTGCAGTAGAACACAAAGGAATCAACTGACAGTATGTGCCCTTGTTGGATGTACATGTTTTACTGAGAATGTCAGACTTCATTCTCACATGACTGAGAAAGATAATGTGAATTTACAGAAAATATGCTCTCAGTTTCGCTTATAGATCACCTCCCAAACCTCTGTGGGAAAAGCATGAGAAAATAGTTTTCTCTCAAACATGATTCATGATATCCCAGCAGAACGCTTTTTCACATGCTAAAATCTCCTTAGAACACACCACAATTCCTAAAATGAGTATGGTACCATCAACAAATGATTTATAATATAACTAAAGTCTTAAAACCGTCTATTAACTGCAATGCTTTTTAATGAGGTGCTATCGTGTATATTGGTCCCAAGATGGCTGTCAACACTTCTTGGATGAAGTGCTGACAGCCAATCAGATCTCACGATGAGATGTGTGGTTGGCTCCGCCCAGGTATATATGTATTTTTTTCCTTTAATATCTAAAAAACTACTGAACAGATTTACACCATTTAACAATAAGGCATGAGTCTGAAAAAAGGGCTACCTCTTTTCAAAATTTGGTGTAATTCCGTTCAGCAGTTCGGGCTGTAGCTGCGACTAAAGGTTCCTATAGAAAATTACATGGGGAAAACACGTTTTGGGTCTCCCCTTTTTTCTCGGCCCCCGCTTGACGAATCACCCCCAGTCTTTCAGGATAGGAGCGGACCAGAGCTGGTCAAAGGTTTTGAAAATTTCACAAAGATTCGTCAACCGGCGCCAAAGGTATTGGGAATAGAATGAAGCGGATTTCCTATGGAAAATATATATTATATATCCATTAACACAGGTAGCCCCAAGGAGAGAAGCCGCAGACAGATGGTAAGTTCTTTAATTTATTCAACAGCTTGCAAACAGGCTCAGAACAGAACTGGCAACCAGCAAATAGAACACTAAGCCAGACGCGTTTCAGGAATGGTCTTCCTTTCTTCAGTGGCTGTGTTGCAGCGAATGACAAGGCAATGTTTCTCGCGCTCATTTTGTTCAAACGTACCTCCCCCAGTGGGCGTGGCCATCATCATGTCCTTCTGGTACATGTAGTTCGTTGAGGTCCTCCCTTTTGGGTCTGCTCCGTGATATCACCAATAACGCACAATTAAAATCCTAGTGGGTCGGTGCCCAGTGCTGTGCTGAAATCTGTAGCTGCCAAAGATGAACACACACACACACACACGCATGCACGCACGCACGCACACACACACACACACACACATATATATTTGACACACACAGATATTTGAAACACATACATCTATCTATTTAGCTATCTATCTGTATGTATGTACATATTCACTGAAGAAAACTAAGGTTACAGAGATGTTATAGTTAGGAAATAGAATCTAAAAACACCAAAGAAATTCACTGAAAAAAACAAAGGTTATAGGGACATTAGAGTTAGGATCAGATTTCATTGGTACAAAACCATAGAAATTCAATAGTTATAGTTACCTGAGCTAACTATAAAGTACGCCCCCGCAATGCACTGCTTATGACCTCACATGTTAGAGGACATGGCTGGAAATGCAGCTCCCTGCGTATGAGAGCAATACCTTCATCTCTTTCCCTGCCCCATAACAGTGGGCAGGGAAAAGGATGAAAACACCGCTTCCAGCATGTGAGAGTATTTTGACAGCTCCCGTTTGCTGGAAGCGGAGACTTTGCGATTGTTTAGAGGAGGCTGTCATGGTCCCGCCAAGCAAAAACACACAGCTATCTCCTGAGGGTGGGCACCTTGGGAGATAGCAGGAGCCTGCCCCCTTTTCTTTTTTTTAAACATTTGTTCTAGGACTCAGCTGAAGCAGAGTCCCAAGATGGCTGCCAACACTCCCTGGTTGAAGTGTTGACAGCCAATCAGATATCAGCACAAGAGCTCTCACAGGATAACATTGGAGTTACTGTGTTACATTTAATAAGCTGTAATTTCCAAATAGGAGCAGGTAACCAGTTCAGGTTTGGTGTCTTTGCAATTGTAATAACAATTCTCTCTGGTGGTAAACTCAGATTTTAAATTACAATCTTGAAAATGCCACCTTTAAAATGTTGGCATTTTCCTGCATTAGCCATTATGTGCCTGCAGCATGTCTCTGGGACACAGGATTGGGTGTAGCTGACAGTCAGACTTTGTGTATTCCTCCTAGACAGTCACCCACCATAGAGAGCTTCGGTGTGCCTTGATGTGTCATAACTGGCAGGATGGGAGGGCAGACCTAAGTACAGCCCTTCCTACACTTAAATAGTGCTGTGTTCTGCCTCCACACACAGGGCTGCATACCCCCTGTAGTTAGTGTGGAGCCAGGACAAGGAAGACAAGATGCCTGTGGACTTCAAAGGGGAAACCTCCAGAAGCTTTTCCCACTTTAAAGGCACATTTGGGTACAAATATGGGACCTCAGACACCAACTCTGGAGTACACTTCTGAACCTGTGGAACCACTGCCAAGAAGAAGGACAACTGTGCTTCTGAAAGGACTGCCTCTCTGCTTGACTGCTGCTCTGAAGGAAATGCTGCCTGGCTGTACTGACCTTCAGCCTGATGCCCTCTTGCCTGGGTGAGAAGGACTTGACCTCCATTTGCTGAAGCCCAGGACCACAAAGTGACTCCAAGGGCTAGTTAGCTGGCCTCCTGACTAAAGCCTCAGGGACAAAAGGCTCCAACAACCTTCAACCTAGCACCTGTATTCTGCAATCTGTGAGTTCAACCCTGCCAAGGGATGCCACCCTAGTGTTGTCCTTTTGGATGTGGGCTAAAAGGTGCACTGTTAGCCCATTTGTGGTTTCAGGAGAACCAACACACCTTTTCTGCTGTGCGGCGCACACCCGAGCAGAACTGATACATTGCCTCTGAGGTGAGGTTTCACCCTGCTCTCTATCGACTTTGCAGCCCGCATCAGATTCAGAACCACCATAGAGCGAAGCTTCCCTGATGCAGGCCCTTGCATCACAAATCTCCCATCAACAGCAGCCTCGATGACGACGTAGGTTCTCTCATTACGGACTTGCAGCTCTTCTTACTGATGCAACGCCTCCACTACGAGATGCATCCTCAATGCAAGACTTCACATTTCAAGCCCTTGTCAACAGCGTCCTTGACTATGACGCAGGACCTCGCAACTCAGCCCTGCAACTTTCAGAATGGACGCATCACCCTTGCTGAGCGACGCATCCTCAACGAAGACCTCACAAAGTTCTAAAAGTAGGAGCCAAGGTGGTCTAGTTCAGTGGGCCTAACAGGGTCCCTGTACCCAGCCCACTCTCTACCTTGGATGGCCTAAACTTGTGACTTTGTCCTGGTCTAGCACAATCAGATATCCACAATTGGCGCTTTTAGCTTTTTGGCACTATTTTTACTGAGATCTTGAAAATTGCATATCTCTGGTTCTACTGATTGGATTTTTGTCATTTAGGTCTTGTTTTATTTGTTAAGAATTGCTCTAGGTTTTCTAATTTGGTGTGGGATCCTTTTGTAGTGTACTTTGACCATGCTACTGTCTTATGTGTTGCACAAATACTTTACACATTGCCTCTGAGTTAAGCCTGACTGCGCTGTGCCAAACTACTCCGGGATTATCACAGGTTAATTTAGGGTTTGCTCATGACTTCTACCTGGCAAGGCTTGTGGTTTCTGCTTGAGTTGGTTAATTTCACTTCCCCAACTAGTAACCCAGTTATTTACCTTGGGTTTGTTAATCATTGTGTGTCATGTATTCAAATCATTGCATTCAGGAGGAAATAGCTATCATTAGTGCAGTAGGTGCAGTGTCAACTAACTCATAGGTTTCATGTACTACCCGTCCAGAGATTCTTGAGACTATTTTGCCTGCTTGCCTTAGAGTCCAATACCTCTTGACTGCGGAAACGGTCTCTAGGCTTCTTGTAAATCATGACTTCAGGAAAGATTATTGCATTTACATGTAACTTTATACGTTACGTTTTCGAGAAAATGTTAACGTTTCAGTGATTGGTACAGACACTATACCTCTTTCACCAAATTTAACATACTTGAATGCTTTAAAACTTAACACAGTTTTAAGAAAGCAAACCAAAGAGCTAAAAAAGTATTCTCAAATGCATAGTTTGATGGTTGTGACCCATTGCTCCTAAGCTAGGACTTAAGTGACACACCCAAATGCAGTCTCACCCACTATAAGCTTCCGTCAATATGGTTTGAATGGTACCCACCACTGCCAAACTCACAGTAAGGCCCACTAAGAGGCCCTGAGCTGATTACACATAAACACCTGTGCGCAAACTTGCTCACACATATGTAATCAAATTGAGGAAGACTGTTGTATGACTCGGCCTGGTATCTGTGTACAGGTACCCTACTGCACATAGGGCCCGGAAAAAATGATCATGGCGTACGTAGGCAATACAATTTAAATTGGCATCCAAGCAGACATATTCCATTTCTTTTTTACTAAATTGTAAGCCTATAGTGTTGAACAAAATGTAGGCTTTGGGTGAAAATGGCAGAAAATCTTTGATTGACTAAACATATAAAAGTCATTGACATGATGTTTTCTGTGTTTAAAAGCACCCATCTATATAGCAAATTAATCTGGTCATATACATGCTCTGCAAAGTACTTTGCCATTTATGAATCTTTTCTGAGTCAGCCCTAATGAGATTTGAGTTTTGAATTCTGTTGGGCCAAATTACTTACTCTACTGAGCATCTGGCAGTTCTAAACCACTTCCTGCCCAATTTGCCTACCAGTGGATTAATGTGCTCCTGGTAGAGGAAGAGGGCAGGAAGAAATCTGCATTTGATGATTAGCTGACACTCACCAATAAGCATTTCTTTTTCATAGGTGCAAAGGGGGAACTGGCAGGCCTATGGCATCAATGACACTAGGATTTCAATTGAAGTCTTGGTGAGAAGGAGGTGGGTTTGCATTGCCAGTTAAGGGCACAGCTAAGTTACAGGGAGGGGTTTTGTTAATTTTATTTATTTACCTATTTAGCATATGTATTCCATAATATTCACAACAATAATACCAGTACAATAATAAACACACAAGCATTAAAAATCAAGAGCATAATTTCCAGAAATGTAAGATCACCACGTTCCACCTATCTAGTTCTGCGATACACATTCTAGTCGATAATAAAATTTGTGCTAAAAATGAATAACATTTTTATGTTGTTTAAAGAAAAAACATTCCATGCTAATAAAGGGTAATATAAAGGAAGCGAACATTAGCCTATTGTGCATTCTTATCGATTGATAGGGCAAACACCGCAAACGTCTATAAATTATATTTCGTCCAACCAAATTAAAGGTTAAAAAACTCTAGCAAATACACTTGAAAGAATATTGGCATAGTTACTCAGAAACATAGGACAAGGCTTTTGAGTGTCTTCGTGTTGCAATCCAGGCAGTCAGAATATAGTTTACCGCAGACCTACATATCACTGGATTGTCCTCATGGAGAAGTATTGCAGCTCATCAGCTGATTCTGCCACCTTTAAACATTCCAAAATGATGTGCAGGTGGGTGGGACAACCATGGAGTACTCCCAGGAAATGTCAGTCAGACTTGAAATGGGGATGTGAAATCTCTGGATTGGACACAAATGCCCACATTACACATCTATAACTCTCCATCCCCATTATGAAACCCCTGCACATGGGCAGAGACTTTGAGAGATGAGGGAACCACAGAAGAGGAAGAATGAACCACTTCGCTGATGAAGGTCTGCCTGCATTGGACTCTAGTTTTCTACTTCCATGACAGTTGGATTCGATCTCAAGAGCTTGTAAAACAAGCCTGCCCTCTCCCTCTGGTTGATGGTAGAGAATGGACTTGCTGGGGATTCTGAAGGCGAGGGTACCCTTTACTTATATGTACTGGTCCTGTTACTGTTAACAATGGAGCAGGTCCATCCTGATTTCTGGTGGACACAGAGGTGCCCTACAAGTAGCCAGTACGTGTGGGGCCTGTGGAGTGCAGGTAGAAAATGCAGTCTGCTTTGAGAGCCACAAGGTGCAGCTGAAGGAAGACCCTGGTCCAATGAATTAGCAAGTGTCAGCACAGAAGGGCAGGTCATGGAATATGTATAGCTTAATGCTACTAAAAGGAAGCAGCAATGACCAGGAGCTGTGAAAAAGCCTTGTAAAAAACATTAGAAACCATTAGAAAAGTATCTGAGGTCTTAGAGGCCAGGATCCCCAGATCTGACTGATGGCTGAAGCACATCACCAGTAACAAAGCAAGTCAAACACTGAAATGTTTGCTGTTGAATACTGTATGACATTTGGCCCTCTATTGGGCTTCTATTTTATTCATTGATATATTTGTGCCCTCTAATAGTCTTGCTTAGGTGTTATTTTATTATTGTGAAATCACTTCCTTTACTTAGATGAGTTTGTTAATATCTCAGTGGAACGATAGGACGTGTGCGGGTAGATTGAAATGTGAATTGTTTATTTTCTGTCATATTTGATTAAATTCTTCTCAACTTTTTCCAGTCCATATGGTTATCACACCAGTTACATATTTACACTGTAATCAATTTGTTGACTAACATCTCTTTTATTTTGTAATGCAATTAATCAAGATGTAAAACAGTTTCTTATTCTAGTTTAATCCCCTTTTGGGCATTGTTTTTAAAGAGCTTATGTGATACCATCGCCTTTGGAGTACTTTGTTTTCAAAGTCTTGATGTGATACAATAATTGTTGGCGTAATGTTCTTTCTCTGTTTCCTCCCATCTAATTTGTTTCAAACATGTTAATTGCAATGAAAATTAATTTTTGCCAGTCACAATTGTGTTCTTTCTCAATTTTTTTTTTGTAAATTTGGTCCTTGTTTGTTAATGCTATTATGTATTCTAAAATGTCAGATGTGTCATATTGCTAATGTACATGTGCTGTCGTGTTTGTGGGTTCTCAGAATAGTTGCAGCAATGCTCTGGAGGATGGGGGCACCTGACGCCAACCCACAGGGAGATTATGGCCTTGTGGGTCTTTGAGGGTGGGGAGGGGCAACAGTGTTCAGTAGTGCAGCTGATGCTACTTTCAAATACTCCCTTTGCAGCGGAGTGCCTGCCTATTTTACCCAAAGAGTTCTTGGGCCAATAGGGAGTGGGCTACGCAAGGAGGTGATTCCCAGGACACTGCATGACCTCAGCACATTCTATCCCATGCTGAAGAGCCAAGCATGAGGAGAAGGAGAGTAATGTTGGAGAAGGCAATGCCCCACAGGACACCATAGTGGAGTGCAGGGCTGGCTTCAAATTGTGACTCAGCCTGAGACTGAGCCTAAGACTGTGCAGCTCCTATGATTACCCTGACGTTTGTGCCCTGGTGCAGTGCTCTGAGACCTGCTCACTTAGCAGGTGCTGTGAAGATAATATCACTGTACCAGCTGGCATAGTAAACCAAAGGATAATGGTTCTCCCCATAAGCCCAAGCAAGGGCTTTTCAAAATGTACATATTTGGCAGGTGATGCCCCAGGAAGACAGAGTCACTACAGAAACAGGAAAAGTGTGCTTGATGGTTACTCAGGAACTATTTTGGGTCCCCTATAATTCCCAAAAGGCCCCACATGCATTCTTGAAATGTCGACGTGAGTCTAAGGTTCACCTCAGAGTCCAAGAAATAGAGACAATGAGAGAACATTTTTAGGGTAGTGAATACTCCTAAAGTTGAGGCTGTTGCTCAGAGGGTTTAGGGCTGAATGGACCTTTGCTATTAGGTTCTTTGTGTCTGCTAGGCTAGATTGTTTCATATAAAAATAATGCTGTGACCAGAAAAGTTTATTGCTTTATTCCTGCATTAACATTATAATAACAAAGTAACAATAAGTTCAGTTGCGTATTTCTATTAGAAATGATTTAAGATATTGAAAGTTCCAGTGACATTGACGGCTTATAATCTACTATTGAATTATATGGTGATACCCTGACAAAGCCCACTGGGCTAATGTTTTATTAATGCATTTCTCCTGTTTTTTTTACCAGGATAGGAAGGATATTTGGTTTTGGTGGTTATGCCTTTCCAGTGTACAGACCATTAGAAGTGCCTCCAACTTAGGATGATCAGTGTAAATTGAGGGGTTACTTGAGCTTGTGACCTGTCTTTATTCTGCATCCCCTGTAGGTGTTGACATCTTTTAGAAGGTATCTCCGTAGGCCTTTCTATATTCCAGAATGAATATATTTATTAATTTGTGCAAAAGATTCAGTTTTGTGTCCAATGACGTGCTGTTCCTATTTATAAGTTAAAGCTCTCTTTGGCAAGCAATATTTTGAGTGATGTCTGTTGCATTGGTGAATTCTGAGTCTTTAAGTTGCAGAACTTCCCCGAGTAAGGCTTAGACTGCTCTGCTTCATTCCATTGCCTGAGTTGGCTGAAAACAAAACACAGCTAATATTTCTCTTGACTTAAATGCCACCTATAATACTGTCATCTCCACAACCCTGTTGGAAAGGCTGGAACAATGCATAGGAATACCATGGATCTGCTCTGTCTTTGATTTCTTTTTTTCATTAGAACCACAGCTAAAAAGTAGGATTATACCAGTCTATTAGCTACATTTGTCATATGCCTGGTCCTTCACCCAAAGATCCTCCCTGTTTTGGTTGTTTTTAAATAATGGAAAAAGACCCTTTTGTATGGTCACCCCCATTTTGTGCTAGATTTTATTGCAGTTTTTGTACCTTGCTTGGAGTCTGCTGTCCAGTGCCAAGTATATGTGCTGTGAACCCTAAAACATGTTAAAGTGTCGAAATCCCTGATTAGGAAAATATAACATACCTATAGGTCCTCTGTGTGTGGTACAAAGTGCACCCAAGGCCTGTAAGTTACACAAGTGTAAAATGACAATCCAAAACATTACTGCAGACCTGCCACCAGTAGCCTGGTTGTGAAGGTTAAAACTACCTGTTCGACCTATCAAAACAACATCTTTTAGCCAGCCTAAACCTTCCATTTAAAAACGAATAAGTCACCCGTAAGTAAGACTTAAGTGGCCAGAAGGCAGGGTGCATTGTATGTAAAGGTAGTACATGTAAAAGGTTCATGTAAATCAGGAACCAGATACAAATTAGCTCTTCAACTTTCTAAAGTATTTATAAAATAAATATTACAAATTCAACTCATTGGTAAAGTCATATTTGTAATAAATATTTTACAAAGGTACTTAATTTTTTTTATCTTTGGCCTGTCTGAGGCCTCTAGAAGCCCATTTGCATGAACTTTCACCTATTACCCCGGAGCTGAATAACTCCTTGAGAAGATGATTAGTTAATTAAATGTGAATTCACTCCCAGGGCTGAGGCAAAGCCTTTGATGTGGAGAGACATTTACCTTCCCTGACAGGATGACCTGGGGACTGCACCTCACCACTTGCATATCTTCTTTTTTTTTTAGGCGATCCAATTGTTATATTTTTTTGCTATGATTTGGAGTGGGTGGTTCTTTTTTTTGTTGTTTTTGTTGTGTATCACAGCACAATCTCTGATATACATATAATGTCTGAGGAATAATTCAAAATACAATACATTTTTTAACAGAAAAGAGTCCATACCAAAAATTGCAATTACCACCATGGTTTAGAATAAGATACAAGAAAAAAAAGGAAGAGAAAAAGAAAACAAAAAAAGTAAAGGAGAAAACACCTGCCAAATTACCCTACTTAGGGACTGCTTTCCATCATATCTTCAATGGGTTCCTAAACTGTCACTGGCAGATGTATCTCACACCTGGGACTGCCTCCCTTTTGTCCAACTAGCCAGCCAGACCAGTTGGAGAGGAGCAGCCACCAGCACTGATTTTGAAGGACCACAGAGGAGGGTTTGCTCATTTCATTGGCCACACCTCTGGGGTGGGCACAGGAGTTCTGAACAAGGGAGGAAAGGTTCTGCCATGTTGGATTAGGTAGAGAAGGGCACTGTGGAATTGTTTGCAGTAAAGCAAGCAGGAACCGCTGCAAAAGTAGGTAGGGTATACCCTGGGAACTTTTCTCTTTTTGTTTGGGAGGGTCCATAAGTCAACCCCACTTACATGCTAGAGCAAGGCATAGAAGTGGCACCCCTGGTTACCTTTTTGGAACACTACTTGACCTGTGCAAGACAGAAGAAGGTGTCTGTAACTGCTATGGTGAACTGTGAGGACAACACAGAGGGCTGGACCTGCTTACACCTATACCCACAACTAAGCAGTAGTCTCTAATGGTCAGTTGGTTGACTTCCTCTTAAGCTTCATTGACACAAAAGGTGCAAGAAGCCCACTTTCCTGAGGGAGCCCAGTTGACCAGTTTCAAAAGGAACTATTCTGAATCATGGTTGTGGCTTCTGTTGGAGTGAGTCCTCACCTACAAGTGCTGTTCCTGATGTTCTTAAATCCTTGACTGGTGTCAGAATGTGCTCCTTCTGCCTAACTCTACAAACTATAACTTAGAAACTTTCTCCAGACTTATTCCCTGGGGAACTGAGAGAGGACCTGCGCAAAATAGCCAAGTCAATCTGACAAATGTGCGTTGCTGATGAGCCAAAGTTTCAGGTTGGCCCCGCTTGAAGCTTTTCCACATCAGCAAATCAATTTCTGCAGAATGTCACTGACAATTTATTCAGCATCGTGGAGCCTTTTTTCTGCTATGGCTTGCAGCCTTGGCCTGCTGGAGGAATCCAGGCTCCATAAAAGTGACAAAGTCTGAAGGTAGAAGGCACCAAACGTATTCCCCTGGCAAGGGAAATTCCTTGGGCACAAACTTTTTATTTATCCAGCTCGGAGCTTTCCCATCAAAGGTCAATGGCTTCACCAGGAATTCATTCAATGGCTATTCAGTCTTGTGGAACCCATTTTGGCCACAGCCTGCTGCCTTGCCGTGCTGAGGATTGTTGACTTACATCTCAGAGATTAAGGGCATCATTAAGATGTCGGGCGGACAGCCAGCGACAGCCATCGATGGCAGTCTGCCCGACATCCAGAGAAATGGTTCAACTGCCGGATTAGGATGAACAGGGTCAAGGAGTCCATTTGGGTGGTGGTTGGCCTGTAAATGCTACAGTGGGGGCGGTGCCTGTGTAGGCACCCTAATAGGGATTATGATGTCCCTTTCCCTCAGCCTTTACATGGCAGTTGCACCGCCATGTAAAGGCAGATGGAAAGGGACTTTGGGGGCCCCTAGCAGGGCCCCCGTCTCCTGTGGGTCTTCGCAATGTGGCCCGGGGGGCACATACGGTGCCCTTCAAATATACATGCACAGTGTGCCAAGCACCACATGGTGCCTGGCACATGGTGCAGGGATGTTTGCAGACATGCATTATTCTATTGTGGCTTGTGCTACAGCCCTTTTCCGGGCCGCAGCAGAAGCCTCAGTAGAATAATGCATGTTTCAGACCACCTTCACGGCAGTCGGATTTTAATATGGCTGGCGGAGCCACCGACTACATGTAGGCTGGCCTCACACCGATGGTTATCGGATGCTCGTACAACAGCCATTGTATTGACCTCCTCAGTCAGAAGTTAAAACTTCAAGCCAGGATGAACCAGATCTCTGTGTTTGACCCGTACTCCATTGCGCTCAGCCTTAAACCTTACTAAGCCTGTTCCGGTCTAGTGCAAGCAGTTACGCGTGGTTGAATCTTGGCAAGTTTTTGACACTATTTTGACTTAAAGGTTTAAAAAGCCATGTCACCCATTCCCCTGATTCAAGTTTTGTCATTATGGTGTCATTTTATTCATTAAAATATTCTCTATTTTTATAATTTGAAGTAGGATTTTTATTGTGATGTGTTTTCAATTTTGGAACTGTTATAGTACATACAAAGGCTTTACAAATGTTCTAAAGCAAAGTCATTCTGCTCTGTGCCATTGCTACCAGGGGTGGAGCTCAGGTTTAAATTACTGAAAACTTTTCTGGACCACAAACTAATAATCAATGTTGTCACATTCAAAATGTATGTTCTTCCCCATTGCCCAGCTATTCAAACAATACCTAATCAAATTTAAAATGTGCATGGACGACAAACAAATTAAATTCCAGCAAGACAATCATACCAATAACCTCACCAAGACCACCTCATGATACCACCATATACTGTATCGTAAGAATATCAGTGGCCTTTGCATAAACAGAGACAAAATCAAAATCATTCGAAAGAGACAAATGTAACTTAGCACTCTCACTTTCGAATATCTCCAAGGTCTGGGAATCCCCATCATCATCCACGCCAAATACATCCTGTTCTCCCAACTGCTCACTAGTAGGAGCTAAAAAGGGCCCTTGTCATGGCACAGCTGGACTACTGCAGCATTATATATTGGGCTCCTCAAAAGTCTGCAAATGCTTTAGATTGAGGCTTCTTCTCAGCAAATGCTGCCACATTAGGCCCATTCTAAATACTTCAGCTGAAATGCAATTGAAGTTAGGATCAAATTCAAGGTTATTTGCACTGTCCAGAAGGACATTTCGCACGCTGCATTGCCATTTGGCGTTGCATCTTGCACAATGTAATTTTATTTATTTATTTGTGTACTTACCTCCGGTCGGGCGTATGCCGGAGTTTACTACCCCTCACCCAGCCCCTCCTCCACCCCTCCCCACCCCCCACAGCACTCCCTCCAGGAGCCGCTACTGCCTAGAACGGTTTGTCAAAATTCATACAGCGACTCTAAAGAACCAATGCCAGCAAAATTGCACAACATTTTTTAAACTTTCCATAACAAAATGGTTAAATCATTTTGGAAAAAGACAGTAAAGAGAGAATGCAAAATGAATAGGACCAGCAATTACCACCTTCAGAAACACTTCACTATAAGATTATCCAATTAGTTGTCATTAGCAATAATGATCTATCAAGTGGGATAATTTATAATGACTCTTCAAATTGCACTACTAACCTAATCAAAATCGCTATTTGAAATATTTTCTCAGGTAGTATCAATAATTATTGCCTAAGCACAGTATAGTATTGACACTAAATTGCAGAGGCAATATTGCCAATAATGGAAATAAATAAATAGTTCCAATAATGTCCACACACCTTGGAAGAAGGTGTCAAGGTATGCACAATCAATACCAAATTGGGTTATGCACATGCATTCACACAAGAACACACTGAGCCACACAACTAAACAAACACAAAAACACATACACAACAACACATACAGATGCATGCACTTGCATGCTTAAGAGGGCCCACACTAATTGAGCTATTAACAAAGGTATATAACATTTGTGAGTAATTTACCCATGTAATTTACACAAACTTTTGAGTGACTTTACTACTTGTGGCTATTCACAGCAGCTGGGTATAAATGTACTTGAAATTGTAGTATTACATATCCCCACCCCATACTAATAATGAGGGGGGAGCCAAACTTACTAGTGAAAACTACTACTGAAAAAAACAGTAGTAAGCCCAGCACCACACATAACCAACCACTGATACCGCAGCACCCTCCCATAAAAAATAATGATGATATTAAATTAAAAGAAAACCCATTAAGAAATACTGTTAAACTAACTTGATTAAAATAGTTACACATATAAATACATTTAATTTGTGTTAAAAACTCTATATGAAATAGAACATATTAATTCTTAAATTATATTTTATAACAATAACATTTTTTGGCCTGCAATTTTTTTTTTAAAAGCCTCTATCAATGTTTTATTATCATATAATTACATTCATTTTAATGAATTGTTTTTATCACTTTAATGCAATATTACTGCAAAACAAAATCTTTTTTTAACTCTTGGGAATTATTAAAGGGTTAGTTTGAAATTAAAGTAATTGTGCTTACTTTTATTTAGTTCTACATTTAAAACTTATAAATATCATTAATTCACATTAACATTCATTGTAAAATATTTTCACAAACTTTTTCCAAGTTTAGAAATCATTTTATATTTTCCCTGTAATTTACTGAGTCTCCCTCTGGTAAAGTATGGGGACAAATAAACATGTTTATTTGACTTGAAGAAAATTGGGAAACATTGTTTTTATCCTAACTAGTAATGTTACCTATTTATTTTATATGGAATATCCTATGGGTTTGTTAACGTCACTTAATCCTTTAGTTTCTATGGGAGGGCATTGCAGTACTAGTGGTTGCCATGTGTGGTGCTGGATTTACTTCAGCTCTTAGCTGGAGTAATTTACTACTGGTTAGGATGCATTTTTGGCTTGTGTAACTTTTTAAACTGTTACGATCAATAGGTTCACCCTTTTGTGGTTGGATTAATGACCCTTCCTAAACCCCTCCCACAACCTCAATGTCCCTCCTTAAACCCCTCTTTAGTTCTCCCTGATACCCTCTCCTTTCATCAAATGCATTCCCCATTTTCCAATCACTCCATTCTGTCCCTCCCATATTAAGGGCCACCTGTATGAACGTTTTTTGCACCCGCAAATGGTGCAATTCTGTAAAATCATCCGTTTGTGAATCCAAAATAGCCTTGCATGATTGTATGCGATTACCTAAAATTGTGAATTTAAAAAGGGAATCACAGCACATGTATGAAGCATGTTCCAAATGAAAACTGTGCTTTTAGGAAAATGCAATTACCATCAACTTCAAGTCAATGAGAACCATGTGCAAACTTAGAAAAGTGCACAAAAAATATATTTTTCAAAGTGGCATGTGTGCACTTTACATGTGCACATTTATATTTTGGGGGGTGCTTCAGTAGGGCCTTGAGCCCCTGGGCACCCTTGGCTTTGCATTATCTAATTTGCGATTACCAATTAGCTAATCGCAATTAGCTAATGCAAAACCATTTGTGCATATGGGCCTTTCGGCTCATAGAAAGGAATGGAGTAATTTTACCTAATAGCGATTCACTATTTCCCAAATCGTTATTAGGTAATATTAAGGAATCGCCAAATATTTGGAGATTCCTTACATATGTAACATTTTGCGATTACTAAATAGCATATTGACAGAAATCGCTGTTTGGGCATCCGAAAATGCCTATTTGATACATGTACCCCTCACTACTAAAAAGTACACCTCTCCATGATTTGGGCTCTGGGCTAAGATTTCCATACAGGAAAAGGTAGAAGAGGTGAAGGCGGAAACTCCGCACATAGGTTTATGAATAATAATTCAGAGTACATATAATACTATTGTAGTACAACCAAATGTACTACAAAATGCAGTTTCTAAATAGGCCCCTAAGGCTTTGATTGAAAGAGGGCTAGATAATTCTGACTCCCTGTCCAAATCCTTGCTTGCACAGGGATTGGACATATAATTTATGTGTTTTCTTTTTATCGCACCCATTAATCAATGGAGGTGATAAAGTTAGCACTACTGGAAAATATAAGCAAATGCAGATTTTGGAGTGGACAGCATGAAAATCTCCATATTATGCTTACTTTGAAGGGATACGCTAATAATAGGTTAAAATTACCAGTTTGACCTCAGAATATTAGATTTCATTGGGTACCAAAATTAACATCAACACCTCTGGCACTCATAATCATGGCCTCAGTCAAACAAACACAAGTACACATATAACGGCACAATCATAGAGACACCCAATGTGGTACACATAAAAATGAACACATGCACAGAAACAGACAGACAGACAGACTGGCAGACACACACACACATACACACACACAGTAGCACTATATTTAATTTACTTTGCCGGGCAATGTTTAAACCAAGTTATCTAATTCTTTGCCTGCTACTTGCTAACAGCACCCACTATGTGTGGTTCAGTCTGTGACTCCAAAGAGGTGTCCAGACCCAGAGACATACTGAGACAAAGAATAAAAATGTTCCAAACATAACAATGATAGCAGAATTCAGAATCCTAGCCAGGTAAATTAAGACTCAGAAGCAGTAATACACCATTAGGGGGAGGACCACGGTTCTTTCAGTATCCTTATTAGAAAGGTATTATTTTATTGTAAACTTAAACTTCACTCTCTTTCCTGGCAAGAATAATAATTGGCATTTCGCTTTTAGCAGCACCCACTACATTGTCAATCAGATAGTTCCTATCATTTGATTAGTACTATGAAGTTATAACATTTCTTGATGTTTTTGAAATATTTAACTTTAAAAATGACTACCTGCATCCTGCAAATATATTTCTAATCACAAAGAGAGAATTAAACAAATGGAATTATTGACTTTGCAACACTTAAAGAAAACACCCCTACACCAAGTTAACCAAGGAAAATGTATGTACTCAATGTGATGATTCAACTGATGCAAAACATGTTACAAATAGTCTAATGGTAATTAAATAATTACCTTGAAAAATTTGGTATATAGAGTAATTAGAGGTCAAAGTCAAATGTCATGACTGCTTCACCAATTTGAACAAAGAAAAAGAAAGTGCTTTTATTGTCAAGTCCAACAATACCCCACTTGCAGAAATTGATTAAGAGGTAACATAAAAACTAAAAAAAGTTTTAGAAAATGTGTATTTAGAGGTCAAAAATCAAATTTTCTGACTTCTCAGCCAATCTGACTAGATGTCGTGTGACTTCAGACAATGACCTTTCCATTGATACCTCATAGTGCAAAATCATTTTTACTGTCACAAGGATACAATGTTTGCATGATTCCAGGGGCTTCTCTTTTGGGTCAGAGGAACGCTTTGCAACCCTAGGGTCAGCATTTTATCCTTTTAAAAATAAGTGTTATTTTAAAAATACTTTTTTTTACATATTTGTGTTTACTGGCATTCATTGATCCTTGTGGACATCTCCTGTTTCCCCAGTCCACCACGAACAGTTTTGATAGATTGTTGCAGAGGGAAGCAGGTATCTGGAGCACTTCTGGTTTCAGGGAGGGGAGGGAGAACCCAGCAGTTAGCATTCCAGTGTCTTGATTAGTCACTTCTATTTATGGGACATGTGCATGCCGATGCGCAGCGGGCACGCCAAAGGCAAGGCCGTCTGCGCCCGTCTGTGTCTGGACTACACCCGGCACCCGGACCCCTGGCTTTTGTGTGAGGGTAAAGATAATAAGGCTTATCTCCTCCAGAGAAACAGAAGGCCCCCTCTTGTATTAGTTTCCCCTTCACAAACTTGTATGAGCAGCAGCTATGTATATATACATTCTGTGGCTATTGTGTGTGTCTCTGCCAAAACCTTTCCAGGCCTCACATGATTAATATTTCAATATTTATTATTACAGTTAATTAAAACCATAACATACAAACGTATTAATAAAATTCAAGGATTAAAATATAAGAGTTAATAAAAGCAGAAGAAAAAGCAAAATTATGTATACATTTATAAATCAGCTGTATGAGAAATAAGTGTCACAGTGCTTATCATAAAGAGTTTAACTTTTATCGACGTTCATATGTGCAGGTAAGGATAGAGTTTGACAGTTTCTTAATGCTGAGCATTATGCAATGCAATTAGGATAATATTAACAAACTTCCCAGCTCTTGCTAAGAATTGGGCTGAGTTATTACTGAAGCATAAATCCGATGCTTCCATGCAATGTCTCAGTAACTTTTCCCGGTAAACTGGGACCAGTAGGCGTCGGCGGTCATTGGCACGGTGAGGGCAGCAACATAACAGATGAAACCAGGACTCATGTGGATAGTTGCAGAGCCTACATGTTAGCTGGCCATTCTTCCGAGCCCACAGCGGGTTGAAGTCATGAATTGGGAGTGCTAGCAGCCTCATATAAATAATTTTATTACGAGTCAGTGATTGAAGAGGGCAGCTAAAATATGGTTGAGGTTTCCCCTTGATATACGAGTCATTCAAAGCTGCAAGGAGCGATTGTTTTGGAAGCCGAGCAACATCTCTCTCAAATGACACTAAAGTGACTTGGTTTTTTATCGGTTTTTTCCACCCTGGCAGGGAAATGATTGGATTAGTAAAGTTGGTGATTTCAATCTTTAATGTGGAGATGGCCACGTGCAGCTGTCTATACCAAGGAGAAAGTTCGTCCGTTAATACTGATTGCAATTGTTTTTTCATAGATTGAGCAGGTGCACGTAGAGTGTGAATGTAGAATTTAATTAAATCTCCCAGGCAGTGAAGATCTGTGCTTTCCAGGCCCAGCTCGAGTCTCAGTCTCATCCTCCTAGCATGCTGGGGAACGGAAAATATTTTCTTGTAAGCCTTTATTTGATATTTTGCTAGAAATATATCCATTTTGCCAGGGAAAGCCAGGTGGCCATAGGACACTGCCGGGAGAAGTTTGGCGCGTAGAACCCTTAAAATTGGCTCAGCTGTAGGGCTGTGCAAGTGCCGATTCAAGCGCCTTTGGGCCGAAGATGTTTAAGATGGGATACTTGATTAGACTCCTAGGTAATTGTAACTGGTACAGGTTGCTAAATGTAGACCGCCTGCTCGCCAAGACAGATTTGTCTTTTTTATGTATTTCCCAAAGATCATGACTTTGGTTTTGGATTCGTTCATCAGAAGGTTGTTTTTTATATTATATGTGTTAAGGGCAGTGAGCGCTCTTTGTAGACAAATTTTTGTATGGTCCATGATAATAATATCATCAGCGTATTGCATAATTTGTAGTCATGTGCCACCCAACTTTGGGGCGACCAAGGTTGTGCTTGCCAGTTCTTTTGGCAGATCAGCAGTGTAGAGATTAAATAGTGGTGGGGCTAATACGCAGCCTTGCTTTAAACCATTTTAGTTGCAATTTTTGCAGATACTGTTGTGGCGCATGTTTTAATCCTCACCCAGGCTTTCTGATGCAAAGATATCAGGGCAGAGAGAAGTGCAGATGTTATCCCCCAGGAATTAAATTTGTTCCATAGAGTCCCTCGGTTGACTCTGTCGAAAGCTGCGCTGAAGTCCACAAAGCAGCAAAATAATGGTAGATGATTGGCCAGAGTGGCTCTCCACAAAAGATAGGACAGTGCTATTATATTATCCGTCGTGGAGCTGCCTGATCTGAAGCTGGACTGAGTATGAGGAAGAATGCTATTTTCTGTGACCCAGTTCTCAAGTTCTGCCAGCAGGACCCGAGCATAGGCCTTAGCTTCGATATCCAATAGAGCTATTAGCCTATAATTTGCCAGATTTGAGCGGTTACCCTTTTTATGAAGTGGGTGTAATATTGAGCCTTGCCAGGTGGATGGAATTGTAGCTGTGAGAAAAGCTTGTTTAAAAAGAGGTGTAAGGATGTCTGCCCAGAATGGACGATTTGATTTAAAAACTGTGGCGGGTATTCCATTTGGCCCTGGCGCACCATCATTCCTCATATGACTAATGGTCTTTGTTACTTCGGCTGCCGAGATGCCTAAGATGCCTAAGCCCGGGGTGTTTTCATTATTTGGTTCTTGAGGAGGGGAGAGAACTGACGACTCCCCTGTCCTGCTGCCGTAGAGCTGAATGATGTGGTTCACTCAGACATTCTCAGGTACTCCGTTATCCTTAGACTGGCCACTGTTACTGACTTGATTGATGTATCTCCAAAATGGTTCTGGATTTTTTTCTTTAAGAAGAGAGAAGATTTTAAGCCAGGCTTCCTCTATTCGTTTAGTGCATTGCTCCCATGCGCGTTTCTTTTGGGCAGCTCAAAGTGATCCATTTATGGCGCATCGCAGTGCTTTTTCCCCTTTTTGTCCTGCATTTGGGGGATTTTGACGCTTCCGTTTGCTTTCCGACATTTCCTTATTTAGGAGCTGGTTTAGATCGTTTGGCGCCTGTTTTTTTTGAGTATCCAATGTTCCCCCCAGTACCCGATGCAGGTCTATCCGGAGAATAGGCCAATAATCTAAAAGTGCTTGCGAGCCGAGAGCAGTATTTAATTGTTCATTTTTAATAATCCATGCAGACAGTTTTGCCAATGAATAGGTAATCAATTGTAGAATATTCCTGTATGTTGGAAGCGGGGCCCATGTTTGATGCTTTGCTTTCTTGAGATTGTAAGCAGATGATATAGAACCGGCATCAAATAAGGCTTGAAGTGCCGCAACCTCTTTTAATGTTTGTTTCCGTTTCCTGTTTTGTCGAGAGATCTGTTGTTGAAGTCCCCGACTATAAGTGGATTATGATGAGGATATTTGATGAAAAAGTCTCCAATAATGGCAGCCTGGTCATCGAGAAATTGGTTTCTCTGATGTAAGGCTGGATTAACATAACAGTTAAATAATAGCAGTCTGAGTGGATTATAATGATTTTTTACTCCATTGATGAGTAATACTTGAATTCCAGGTGAGGGAGGTGCAAGTGAAATTACATCCAGCCTTCGAGAATGCTTGATGTAAACAGAGAGACCGCCCATTGGCCGCTATTACGTCTTAAAGCCGGGACATGATTTTCAAAATACCCGGAAAGAGCTGTAGTGGTTGTTACCCATGTCTCCTGGAGACAAATTATAGCACTGCTTTGAAGGTATTCTAGGACGGAATAATTTTTTAACAATTTCTGAAGACCAGCCACATTCCAAGAAATGATTGTTAAGTGGTTATTTTGCTCTTTCGGTATATTAGCTGTTTTGCCTTTATAGAACTTAAAGGTGCCGTCGGGCCGAATGAGGACCACATTTGACGCGATATCCGAATTGGTTGTTTGTTATCCTGTTTGCTAATAAAAACTCTTCTCTGATTAGTGGAGCTAGTGATCCTCAGTGGTTCATGTTGGGAGAAGATACTAGTGGGGTTATGACTATGACGAGTATCAACAGCACATTTTAGGATAGAATAGGTATTTAGAGATTTATTGGCTAAAACGTGAGGGTATCTGTCTTGAGGTAAATGCCTAATCTCAATACCCCAGACAGCCAATTGGTTGGCTTCACACAGCATTGCCGTTAGATGTGACTGTTGGTATAGCCCGATCACTGTGGATTCATTGTGGGAGTCACCTGGCAGGCTTTGAAATTTAACCCAGGCAACATCTACTGAGCCTATGTGCTCCAGTGATGGTATGTGAGTAAATAAGCGCAGGATGTTGCCTCTGTTCAAAACATCGTAATTGCCTTTGGCATGGTATCTTGGTGTAAATGTGACCTCCACCACTCCTGATTTTAAACGACTGTTGCTCGTTGAGGTTCCCGGAATGGCTTGATTGATTATTAAATCCACTAATGGTACAAGAAATTCTAGCTCCACTTCTGGAGATAGATACAGTGGCCTCCTTGTAAATGCTCACTCCCTTCTAAAGCATAAATTGGAGATTGCATTTTTTTTAGGAGAATTTGAACCTGACTGGGTCCTTATTACCAAAACCTGGGCTAATAACGCATCAGGACCCAATTTATTGGATGCTATCCTGCCAAACAATTCAATTTCAAGGGCAGATGGGGCTGGGCGGACGGGTGGAGGTCTGGCCATTGTGTTTAAATCTCATTTTAAATGCATGGTGGAATCTGGTTACAATTTGCAAACATGTGATGCCCTCCATTTCAAACTTATCACTTCAGCCACTTGTTCATTTGGAGGGGTGCTGATTTTTAGCCCTCCTGGTCCTAGACCCCATTTTCTTATGGAGCGTAAACTCTTACTGGAACATTTTTCAGCTGAACACTGGGAGATTTTAACTTTCACCTAGAAGAGTCTGATAATCAAGATGCATGCTCCCTCATAAAGGCTCCTGCAAATTTTGGAATGTCACAACTGTTATCTGCCCCCAATCATAGGGCGGGCCATACACTGGATGGTATTTTTACCAATGATATTAGATTAGCTTATTAAAAAAACATCCCTATCAGCTGGTCTGATCATAGTGCAGTAGTCTTTACTCTCGTATTCTTACCTGTACCCAAAAATAATAAAACTCATAGTTTCGGCATAAGTTAAGAAACTGGAAGTGGGTCTGAGCTGAAGTCCTGGCTAGAACTCTAAATAGCATACCATGCGAAATCCCAAATGATTCAGATGAGGGGGTGGAGGTCATTGCTGAATGGCTGGCAAGAGCAGCCAACAAATTGGCCCCTTTTAAGGTAACCTCGCATAAAAGACGCTCACCATCAACCCCCTGGTACAACGGTAGGCTTAGATTGTTTATGCAGGCATGTTGTCGTCAAAAGCATACATGGAGGAAAAACCAAGATGAGCAAGAAAAAAATCTTGTACAGAAATACCATTAAAGAATATAAGCTTGCGTTAACTCAGGAACAAATCTAATTATTGTACGCACAAAATGGAGAATACTTCTTCTACCAAATATTTTTTCAGGTTAGTTCAGCAGCTCTCTACCTCACAACCCAGGGAGGAGCCAGAGGGCTCACAACTGTTTTGTAATCAGCTAGCAACCTTCTTTCATTCTATGACCATTGACATCCATGCAGGATTTGAGTTAACCTCTAAGGTGTCTACTCAGTTAAGTGCTACTAGCTGACTCCAACTGACACACCAAGAGATGTCATCGCAAACACTCCAAGAGAAGAAAGTCTTATTGGTTTTCTAAAAAGGTGAAGGCACTGTACTATTACTCAGAGGTCTTTTCCCTGCCTTGTGGAGTGCCACAGGGCTCATCTTTGAGCCCCACGCTCTTTAATCTCCATGTGGCCCCCTAGCAGCAATTCCAGATATTCAGAATGAAGGCAGTGCCAAATGCTGATGACACTCACATTATTGTGTCAATTCCACAGAACTCATGCTTATTAGCAGAGAATGTTTCACGATGCATGTCCATAGTGGCATAATGGATGTCTTGTAAGTTTTTAAAACTTAACGGGGATAAGACAGAAGTGATGATTTTTGGTTTAGGAGCACCTAGCTGGAATAGCAACTGCGGGCTGCACTGTTTAGGAACTTGCCCGACCCAGGGGAAAAAGGCTAGAACCTTGGAGGTTTGATTGATTACGAACTTTACCTCAATGCCCAAGCAAATCATACAATAGCAACCTGCTCCTGGATTATAAGGATGCTTAAGAAAATCTTTCTGTTTATCCAGCAGTCTGCCCTTAAGCCGGTCGATCTTGCCCTGGTAATGTAAGACTGGACTATTGCTACTCATTATACCTGAACTCTAATGAGAACATGCAGCATAGACTCCAGGTGGTTCAAAATGCACTGGCCAGACTTATTCTGGATATCCTCAGGCATCAATCGGCCGCCAGGGGATTGGATGCCCTTCATTGGCTTCTAATGAGAAAGCGCATTATGTTCAATATAAGGCTCTCTAGCTCCCTTATCCTACAAGATTAAAAGCTATGTTTAGCTGGTACACCCCAGGCAGATACCTTTGCTCATCGCTTCAATCCCAGCTCACAGTGCTGAGAACCAAAAGAAAGAAATGGGGCAACAGAGCATTCTCAACAGCCAAGAGCAGACTCTGGAACACCCTTCCACAAAATCTTAGGGCTATTTCTCAGTTCCTGCCCTTTTAGAAGGCTCTCAAGACCTGGCTTTATCCTCTGTAGATCTTTTTTGTATCCGGAGGTCTAGCAGGCATCCTCTGGACGGCTTTCTATAGCGCCTTGATGCCTTCAGGTAATTTTTGTGCTCTACAAGTTCTAAATCAAATCAAATTAAATCAAAAACTGTGACCCTCAAGAGACTATGCATGAAATCAGACCTTACCTACCCACAAAATATGCATCACTACGGCACACAACAATCAGAAAATACATTTTGAGACGTTGACCATTTTTACAATAACAAGACTAAGATGATCGTATGAAAGACAACAACAGATAAAATAGCATGTTGGCCATTTTTAGTACATAAGTGGTGTCAAAAGCAGCTAAAATGTGCATTTGCTTTCCTTTTACTCAGTAACAGTACTCTCTAAAGCATACATTTTATTTATGTGAAACAATTTTACTAGACTTTTTGCTTTAGATTCTGTTCAACAATTAAAACACATGAAAATGCTATGTGCCTTACATGTATGTCACGTTATGACAAGTAGGCATAAAATAACAGAAAAAAACCAAAATAAAATCTAAATCTGTCTTTTTTTAACCAATCAATCAATATCTTTATTTGGTGTAGTAATGGTGAACTCTGCTCCATTCGCGGAGTTTTCAAGGTTTTCTGCACTTCGCACTCTGTGAAGCACCCAGAGTGCAGAAAACTCCACTGCGCATAGCTCAGCTGAGGTTTTTCCCCGCTTGCGCTCCTCAATGGTAAGTTGGCGAGTGTGAGCTGCCACTTGGATAGAATTTCTACCCAAGTGGAAGGAACCTCAGCACAAACAGCAGTTTGCGCCACACTTCGCCGCTTTCTGAACTACACTGAGTTTTTTGTCACTTCGCGAGTTCCAAATAGCGGAACTCCATATACTCCGCCCGGAACTCATAAAAATAGAACATAAAAGCACATAAAATGAAATACAAATCCATATTATCAAAAGTGTAAATGCAAGATGACATTTGATTAAAACAATTAAAAAGGTGCTCATGTAATCTGATTTGATTCACCAATTTCATCATATATAAGTTAAAAAGAGCGTAAAACATTTTTCCATAAAATGATCATTAACATCAACTTCTCACATGTCGCAGTTGGCAGAGGTTGAACTGGAATAGTGAAATAGAGGAGAGCAAAAACTTCAAAATGGGTCCACCATGTACTCTCATTAAAACAAAACTGAAAAAGGGACACCGCTGCCTAACTTCACTATCAAATGCATGTTAAGCAAGCCAAGGCCTAGATATACATCAGAAGGTTAGCCTTCCTTAGGTTTTGTAACCCAGATGGCTGCTTTCAGGTAATTACCAACAAGTAAGTGGTTACATGTGAGTTTAAGAAGTGTAAGTGGAGCAAAGCTACTCTACACCGACGAAAACCTAACTAACGTAGCAACGGCTTCAGAAAATGCTTACATGCTAAGCTATAAAATCTAAAAAAAAACATAAAATGCAGCAGTAATTGAGTGGATTGATTATTGTAGCGGAAGTTCAATTCTGTATTTCCCTCTGGGTCTGGGGAATTTTTTTAAAACAAGGACCAGAAAATTGATCCTGCTCTGAAACGAAAAAGAAGTGCCCGCTCCCACCTTTTGAAATCTAAATACAGCTACACCGCGGGTTCGACTGGGAGTAACAATCTGCAGTAATTCAGAAATGAAGGTTTTGTTAACTCTGTTTTTAATCTTATATCTGCACAGTACTTTTTAAATGCTACTTTCACCTCAACCTTAGCAGTTTTAACAATAGTGTTATGTCTGTTAAACCAAGCAGATAAACCAAGGGTTCCAAGGGTGGCTTGTATGTAGCTTAACCAATGGATATGCTGTGCCTTATCCAGTGTAAGGCATTTAAATATAATATCCCTACAGAGCTTTGCTGCTGGATTCATCCAGATGCTGACCCATAATAAGAGAGGCGCCAAACGGACCTTATCGAATATACAATCTTGTCTTAGGTCCGAGTGAACCATAAAGCTGGATATGGTAGGTGGTAACCTCAATAACTGCCGGAAGCAGTGATTTTTCTCGGACTGTAAGCAGTTACACATGTTAAAACCCCAGACACTTACACCACAAGTGGCTGCACTTATACACTGTGTATTGTACACATTCAAATGAAGAAGAAAAGACCCTCTGATGTCTGTTCTAATTAGGTTAGACACAGTCCCTGTAGATTTACTAAGCTTTGAGATAGCTTGCACAAGATGAGGACTCCAGGACCTGACGAGCTGAAAGTTAGTCCAAGGTAGCAAAAGTTGTCGACAGGCATTAAATCCTGACCCTTTACACTAATTTTATTCAGCCAAAATTTTCCTGGTGCACATGTTATTATGTGCGACTTGGCATAGTTAGTTTAAAGATTCAAGTTTTGCATAAAAGAAGCAAAGAGGTCAATCTGGAGCCTTAATTCATTAGGGGTGAGGGCTAGCTGTACAGCATAATCAGCGTACAGTAATGCTGGAATCGTAGAACCTATTACTCTTAGTATATCTGGGAAGCAAGAGGTTAATTGGGCTGTTAGTCCATTTATATATAAAATACATAGTAGGGGGGCAAGAATGCACCCTTGACATACTCCAGACTTCAAGGGAACATCAGTGGAAAGTTCTCTGTAAGAATTTAAACACACTCTAGCAGAAAGGTCTGCGTGTAAGGAGAATAAAACATTTACGAGTGGAGGGTCCACTCCTTGATTCAATAACATTGTCCATGGCTTAATTCTGTCCACTGAATCAAAGGCAGTAGAGAGATCCATAAAAGCCAAGTAGATGGGAGACTGCCTGGCTTTGGTATATCTAGAACAAATCTGTCTTTTCAAATGGGAAGCAAACAGATTAATGAAAAATTCTCTGCATCTACTTTCAGGAAGCACTATTTTAATAATTACCCTACCAACGCAGTCATTCACACATCATATTCACAGTCACCTGTTGGCCATCTTGAATTGAACCATGTGACTTCGGGGTGTATTAAAAAAGTATGTTTTATATCTTAATTGATAATACAAGATGCACTGAAACCCAGCCACGGTCCGTATAGGGCATGCTACCGGGGCGGTGACGTAGGGCGGGGGAGGGGCAGGGTGGGGGGTTGTAAAATGCGGCATACGGCCGGTTTCAGGTAAGTAACGGAAAAAAAAAAAAGAATTTTTTTGCGCGCGCTGCATCGCCAAATGCGACGCAGCGCGCTCAACAACATTTTTTTTTGTTTGTTACTTACCTGAAACCGGCCGTATGCTGCATTTTACAACCCCCCTCCCCCGCCCTACGTCACCACCCCGGTAGCACACCCTATACGGGCCGTGGCTGCTGGAACCTAAAATATATAGTTTCCCAGCATTATAATCACAATTGCAGAAACAGTACAGGAAAGGATAGCAGTCCAAAAAATCATTAAATAGCTTGGCACTGAATGATTTTCAGTGGTCACTAACGGGGTAAAACATTGAAAATCGTTATCAGGGCAAGAATGGTAGCTGCAACCAAGCAAGGATCCATAAGGTGTTGATCCTCCCTCCTCAAGTTCCTGTAGTAGTCTCAAACTTTGAGTTTCAAAGTTCAGAGCAAGTTAAGCTGCTGACATGTAGCCAGCGACATTGCCTCATTTTTAGGTACAATTTGCACCTTCTTCTTCCAAAGATGAAAAATCTATACTTCTCAACATTTACATAAAAAAGATTTTTCATGCCACATGCTTCAAAATTTACCAAACTTTTAGGAAAAGGCCTTTCAGATGCCAGTTGTAGGAACTTGCAACTGCATGCCGAGTTTAAACACATTGCTATGAGATGGGCTGCTGTTCTAGGAGACAAGAGACAGATGACATCAAGATAAGTTAAAGTATTATGCATTAGAAGTAAGTCAGATGAACCACTGCTATTCTAGAAGCAATCAAAATGCTTGACTTTGTGAAATATTATCTTGTCAGGAGGTTCTGGAGAGCTGTAAGCTGGCATATCTATGGAAGTCTTAGGGCATGTATGACATTATTCTGAGCACAGTAATATTGTGCTAAAAACTATTGCAGCCAAAATTTCATTGTTAGGCTTGTCAGCTTTAGGGTGGTCTTCCCCCAAACTCTTTGCCTTTGCCCCCACTTGTTGCTGAAATTAATTTTTGTTGCCCTTAGAACTCTGTGCACTCTGCTAACCAGTACTAAAGTGCTTGTGTACTTTACCTTAAGCATTGTAAAATTGTTGTACAACTGATTTGCATATTTAATTTACCTATAAGTCTCTTGTAGAGTGGTATACCATCAATCCAGGGTCTGTAAATTAAATGCTACTAATGTGTCTGCACCACTTATTGTGCCACCCGTTTAAGTAGACCCATAAATTCTGGCCCAGGCATGTCATTGCATCCTGAAAGCATTTTCAAAATGCCACTTCAGCTTGGTAGTATACCCCCCCTGACAAGTCTTAAACTCCCTTTTGTTACATATGTCAACCCTAAATCAGGTCCTAGGTAGCCCATAGGGCAGGGTGCTGTGTGCATAAAAGGTTGGACATATATCTTTTAGGTTTACATATCCTGGTAGTGAAAAATTCCAAAATCAAATTTTCACTACTGTGAGGCCTACCTGTTCCATAGGATAACATTTGGTTGCCTGTTAACATTTAATCAATAATTACATTTGATTGTGAATAGGCAGGCATTTCATGTTTGGTGCCTGAGAAATTGTAATGGAAAACCTCTGCAATGGCAAAGTGGAATTTTAAGTTACATTTTGAAAATTCACTTTTGGAAAGTAAGCATTTTCTTTCTCTAATGTATTTGGTGTCTGCATCCTATCCCTGGGTCACATGACTGGGTGTAGTTGGCAGTTGGACTTTGTTTATTCCTTCCAGACAGCCACAAAATAGATGGTATAGGTGTGCCTAGAAGGGCCATCACCTGTCAGGATGGGAAGGTGGAGCTTGGCATAGCCCCATTTGTAACTGAATAGGCTGTTTTCTACATTCACACAAATGATTTTTCACCCCTGCATTGTTCATGCAGCCAGTGTGAAACCAAGGCAGGGTAGTCAGGAAATATTAAGCACTTCAAAGGGAATTCTGAAGAAAATGTTCCTCTTTCATAGAAAGCACCATGTATAAAAGGGGACCTTTGGACTTACTCTTAAAATCCCCTTCTGGGCCTTCAGAAGAACTCTCAGAGGACTGTCTGCTGTTGTGGCCTTATATGTACCGCACAAGACGGTTTAGCTGAACCTGGAAGGACTGTTTTGCTGCCTGGAGCCTGTGTTGAACCCTCAGAGTCCTGCCTTGCTAGTTGAGCCCTGCTTCATTACCTGAACACACGACTACCGGAGTGACTCCAAGTGCTAGCTTCCTCGCCTTCTGTCCAGAGCCTCAGGGACAGAAAAGGCTCACACCATCTTGAACCCACACCGGTACCCGTCCTGAGTGAGTCCTGACTCCCCAGTGGAGTCCCTCCCATCCTGGACTCTTGGGTGTGGTGTTAAAGGATAGCAAAAATCCAAATCTTGAGAACTGCTCTGAGAACCAAGGGGAGGCTGGGACCAACTTGCATTTCCAGCCACCCAAGGTGCATCGCCAGTCAGCCTGACTTTGCGGCAGTACTGGCTACGTTCCCCGCAGCAGCAGCAAATCCTGTTCAAGGGTGCCTATGCAAAGGGGTATCCGGCCTCGTGGAACTCTCGTAGGCCACATGCTCCAGCTTTATCCAGCTAAATATTTTTGACTTCCAACAAAGAGATTAAGGGGCAGATATATGACCATTTTTTGTGGTTGCTAAGGGGAATTTGGCCCCTTTGTGACTGCAAAAAATGTCTGCCCAATGTACTAACCCTATTTTGCGAGTCGCCAACCTATTAGCGACTCGCAAAATATGGTTACAGCTTGCTATTAGGAAGGGGCGTGCCAAGGGCGTCCCTTCCTAATAGCGAGTGCAGTTGCCATGTACCATTGTTCTGCAACCGCATTTACGGTCGCAAAACAGTCGCAGTTTACCACCCTTGTCAAAAGGGTGGTAAGTGACTCACAAACACGAAGGGGTCCCCAGGGGACCCCTTCCCCTTTTGAATGGGTTTGCAAATAGTTTTTAAGAGAATGCAATGGTCCCAGGGACCGCTGCCTGCCCTTAAAAAATGAAAAAGTAAAGTTTCATTCTTTTTTTCAAATGCATCCCTTTTTCCTTTAAGGAAAACTGGCTGCATTTAAAAAAACTGACTTATTAAAAAAGCAGTCACAGACATGGTGGTCTGCTGACCCCAGCAGGCCACCATCCCTGGGAGTGCTAGCCATTCCCAATGGGGTCGCAAATTGCGACAGCCTCATTATTACTCATGAGGCATGTAATTGTGACCAAATTGGGAATCGCAAACAGTGTCTGAGACACTGTTGTACATTAAGTTTAGCGAGTCACAAATTGCGAGCTGCAAATTTGTGCCATTTGCGACTCGCTAAACTTAATGGTCGTACATCTGGCCCTAAGTCCAAATGTGGAAATCTTCACTGCAACTTCGTCCAGAGGCTCCTCGATGATGAGGTCTCGGAAAATGCCTGCAGCCTTGACCTGCTGAATTTTACTTTCACTGAACATTTTTCCCAGAATTTCCTTTACTTTTGAAGCTAAGTGCTGATTGGGCCCATCTACTTTTTGTATCCAACCCACGCTCCATCACGGTCGGCTATATTTTTTAACTTTTGCCCAATCTTGAGTGGCTAGTTGGCGCTTTGATTGTTGAAGCGTTAGTTTTTACCTTCAACTTTAAAAATTCATAACTCCTGTTCTACAGATTGGAGTTTTGTCATTTTGGTGTCCAATAATGTATTAAAATGTACTCTAAGTTTTTTTAATTGGTGTGGGATTTTTCTTGTGTTGTGTTTTCACATCATGACTGTTTGTATGCTGCATAAATTGCCCTTAATGTAGGCTTAACAGCTTTTGTGCCAAGCTACCAGAGGGTTAAGCATTGGTTAATTTAGGACTCTTTGTGGTTCACCCTGATGAGGATTGTGGCTGTTGCTTGAATAGGGGTCACCGTCCTATAACCAACAATGTGATTTCTCACAATCACCTATTAAAATATTGAGAAATCATTGTCCGTCCGAAATTGGGTTGCATTGAGTTATAAAGTGCATGCTATATGTCTGAAAGAATTTTTTGACTCACAATGGCCTCTTTAGTGAATTACTTTTTTGCTGTTATTAAGCCTATGCTTTTGTGAATCACCATCTATGAGATCATAGAAGGTGTTCTATGTCAAGTCCATATTTGGTCCACAATTTTATAATTGGTCAAATCATGATGACCTTCCCATGCGCGCTTTTGGGGAAAAAACAAAATACCTTAAGGTCACATGTGTACATATATTTGCCCTAAGTGGTCAATACACACACTGAGTCTCTCTGGATTTGAAATATAATTGTGCTCATCACAATTCTAGCGATCACCTTTAATGGAATACAAATATGGGCATCATTAAAGGGTCTGTGTACATCAAAATAAGCTTACAACATCCATGATAATTCTTCAGATCTGTAGTATTTACCCTAGAGTAAATTATTGTGGAATATCATAAATTACTGTGGGATATTCAAATACAATTTCTCAATTCTTTTGGTAATTTCCTGGACTCTAATGTGATGCCCATGGCCCCACTTGTAATCCACATACTCTGTCTCTTCTGGAGTTAAAGATGTTACTTTATTGGTAACTCTCAGTGGTGAATTTACTAGAAAGGTTACTGGGGCTTTCATAATGATGCCCCAAATGTTCAACTTTAGATGGTGGAATTATGGGTGCTCTTTTCAATATATGTTCTTCCTGCACTACAATGTATATTGAATGTATTTGCATTGTCTGCACTTATTTCCAATTTCTGGCAACTCAATCGTTTAGTTATATTAAGAGAAATTGATCTTAATAGCATTTCTACTGATGCAAACACTTTAATTCCTTGTTTTAGCTGGTAAAATAAAACTTCAAAGCATTGTTTATAATATATAATAGAAGTTTGAGTGCCATTGCTTGGTGAAGGTTAGACTATCACAAATAGTCAAGTAGTTAAAAGAAGTAGTGTTAAATTAGTGAGTATCATATTTACTGTGCAACTTCTACCTACTTATATTATGTAAAAAGTTGAAAAGACATAATTTCAATCATTCCGAAAAGAGGGTTCCCTTTTGTGCAACTGTCTTTCGTGGGATTCAAGTGTGCTCACAGAGAGTCAATGAGAATGCTCTAAACAATAATTTATACAATGAAAAAGCTATATAACATTTAAATACGAATTAATAAACCCCGTCTCACTGTATGTAGAGAAATATCCATATTTATTTTATAATATAATAGTCTATATTTTACATAAAATCACACACATATAATATAACAAATGTTTTCCTCATTCCAACCCTTTCTAATACATCTTTAGATCCTAAGATTCACTTGGAAATTTCATTTCATGTCATTTGATCAGTTTAAAAATAGGTTGTGAAACAATTTAAAAACACTCAAGAGCAATTCTGGTGATGTGGTATTTTGGTGGTAATCAAAAAGGTTCACACCACCTTATCAGGCCAAATTTACAAGTCTTACACAATTTCTAGGAGGCAGAAAAATCCAAAATACTATCAATCTATATAAGCAACAATTTCTTATTATAAAACCAATCAGTACAGATTTTTACAAAACACTCAACAATGTTTTAGTGCAGTCAATTAATATTTGAAGCAACTTCCTACATGTATCTGTATAGTCACATCTTTAAATGTATCATAGGAGTAATAAAAACACCTGTGACATAGCTACATCTCAATGCCTAAGGTACTCATACAAGGTATAAAAGCAAAAAATGGCATCATACATGAGTGAGATTTGAATCTATTGATTCTTACAATTACAGTAACACATATTTTCTTTTCAGATCACCTTTTTCAATGAATGCTACGTTCCAACTGGTTCCAATATATGTGTATCTTCCTTGAAAAATTGAAAATGTTAATGGACTTTGTTTCTAAAAACAAGTGATGTCTTAGGTGAGTGTTTTTTATAACTGTTAACTGTTGATGTAAAAGTTTTTGACTGCAACACCATATTTGCTTCATATGGAATGAGGTTTGGAAATTATTTTGGTTCCAATTTCACTAGAGACTAACAAATGCAGTTTGCAAACGAGCAATACCTCCATAGCATCGGTTTTCATGAACACGTTTACTGCTGCATTATAGTTTATTGTTGTCAACCAATACAATTGATTACAGTAATTACTTTTTTTGCTCCAACAATTTTACTTGCATTAGATTCCAGATGCGTTCCCTCCAGTAATGGTTGAATATGTTCAGATAGATGACAGTAATAGGTAGCAGATGTAAAAAGGTAACCAATTTGGGATTCCATTTCACATTTTATCTGGGAGTAATCAGTTTGTATCAATACACTCTTTATGTTCATGTGATAATGCAATGATATATGTTGATGAGAGTAAGAGTTTAATAAGACCTGTATTGATTAATGTATTCAGTAAATGTTTTTATAATAAAATAGTTTGTCAAATGAGAATGACTTCTCCCTTAGCAGGAGTCAAATCAGGCCGGTATACTTTCATCAATGTACTGATTAAGTTTGAAGTACTGATTAACCCTCCAAGTTGTCTGATATCAGCATACGTGTGACAGTGAACACTCAGTACAGCATGTTAAGGGTGCAAATGAAACAATATACCAGCTTGGACAGATCTAAGACTTGCCTAATGACTGTCATCAATGACAATGTGTTGAAATAGAAACTTGAGCAAAATGCTAATTTGCATTAAGGTTTGGCTTGATAGACCTCATGTGATCAACAGAAAAAGAGATTTAAGAAGCATTACAGAATGAGGGAACGAAGAATCTTGGTCCCTCTCACATGTTCATTTTCCAACATACAGCATTTGATTGGACAGGAAGAAGATGTGTGCTTCTACCAAAAGAGTGTTTATATCGAGGTCCTATTGGTTGGTAGAGGGTTTTACTCACATAATATGTTGGCTGTGTTGAAATGTAATGAACAGAGGTGTGCATAGGGAACCCTCCACAATGATGAACTATTACTGGCTGCACCTGCCCTACTATTGGTCAACCCTCACCTATGATGGTACACCATGTAGTTGGTCCATTTCTGAGTGCTGGTTACAGTATTCATCCATCTCCTACTTGCACACGTTCATAATTGTACCATTAATGTTATTGTCAGTTGTTTCTCTTTTAGAGGCTAAAATTCATTATAAATTTCAGATCACCTGATAGACAATCCTTTGGCTGGAAATATTTTGGGAGTCATTTGGGAGTGGCACAGACTCTTAAAGTCTAAGGTGAACTAGGATTTCTCGTCCCTCATCCTATGCTAGTGAACTGGACAAAATTCTAAAGTTACAAATTACTCATTGGCTATGGAGTCCACAAGTGCATCGGAGGTGTGCAAACACTGCCAGGCTGCCACAGGCCAATTTGCAAGTATGAAACACATTGGAGAGAGATGAACTTGTCTGGTGGGTGATCTTACCAGAGTCAGTCACATAGTGGGCAGGAAAAGTATGTCAAACGGTGACAATGAGTATCCACCCAGGAAAAACATGCTGAAGCAACATATGAATCTGGATGAGATTAGGTAGAGGGAAGGGCAGCATGACATTTTAAAGCAGAGTGATCTTGGAGGTGGAGTGAGATTTGGAACCCTGTCAGCAGTAGTGCTTGATGCTTCTGTGGAATTGATGTGCTTGGGACAGATTCCAAATCTTTAAAGCAACAGCTCACATTTCATCTCCCATATGCCACCTTTGCTAGGTTTCCTTTTCCAGAGTAAATGATTGGGGACCTGCATAATGCAGCTCAGTAATGGCCTGGGACATACCCATAGGCTGCCTCCCTCTGAACATCTGAGCTAGTTCAAATGTTAGCTGTGCTAGAGTGATGAGTAGTGTGTGCGTGCCGGATAAAGGTGTGTGAGTGCAGCATGAGCAGGGGTTGTGGTTTGAGTACAGGTTAAGTGGAGTGCCTGGCAGAGTGCAGAGTGAGTAACATGTCTGTTTGAGTGCAAAGTGAGAGGTCCACCTATCTGAGTGCAAGGATGGGTCTGCCTTACTGCAGGCTAGATAGTGTGTGAGTACAGGGTGAGCAGTGTGATTGCATGAGGTGAGAAGTATGCCTGTGTGATTACAGGGTATGCAGTGTGAGTGTTCAGGGTGAGGAGTGTACTTGTATGAGTGGGGTGAGTGTTGTACCTATTTGAGTGGGTGGTGGGCATTGTGTGAGTTCAGGGTGAGCAATGTATGAGTGCAATGTGAATGGCATGTGAGAGTATGGTGTTTGCTATGTGAGTGCAGGGTGGATATGTTTGAGTGCAGCATAAACACTGTCTAAGTGTAAATGTGGGTGTGTATGTGTACTGTAACGATCCTGTCCGAAGACTGGTACTCCTCAGGATTTGTGCAACGCAATAAGGGTTCCACCCCATGACATCCCCAACTCCTACAATGACTGAACAGAGTATTAGGGCGATCAAGTAAGAGAAGGGAAAGGAAGGGAACAGCAGGGAGTAGAATTTGTAAAACAAAGAACAGGTTGATGAAACACAAGTGCATTCAACACTACTCTCAATGTGTCTCACTAGCTTGTGTCTTATCTGACCTGTCTCACAAACAACCACCAAGCTTCTCTTATGCTCCAACAGCGGTATTACAGCATACCCATAAAAGTAGTTATACCAGAAGTCCCAGACAGCAACGTTGTGATGATTTGTGTAACAGTTTTAGATCTCAGTGCAACTGAGAAATAAGTCTCGCTCCTATAGCACCTAAGGGGGGTGCTCACTCGTTGAACAGCACAAGTGCCTCCCTGTTTCCTTTCCGAAATCCAAGAAAACAAAATGCTCCTTTGTCAAAGTTAAGTTCCAAAAGAAAAGCACCCTAAAGTACAAAGCCCTGCTCTCAGGGTGTCAGGCGAGGAGTAGCGAGGCGCACTCCTCTGTGAGGGTAATCAAAGAACAAATGACCAGCACAAGGGTTTACTCGGCCAAAGATATTTCACAGCCTATAAAGTTCCAGACAGCACGGCAAGACCAAGACTGGCGCTCTCTCCTCAGAGCGCAAATGAGAGCCAGAAGAGCAAGTCCGAGTACTCACTCAGCATGCTACTGAAGCAATGTCTTGCGCTCTTACTTCAGAGCGTGTTGCAGGACCAGAAGGGCAAGTCTGAGTGCCCACTCGGTGCACTCCAGAAACAAAGTCAGACGCTCTTACCTCAGAGTGCGGTAGGGGTCTGAACGGCTCCTCAAGTCCTCGGCGTGAAGCTGGCAGCTGATCCTAGGAACGAGGAAATGCCGAAGTCCTTATCCATCAGGGCAGTCAAAGAGCCGAGCGTTCAGTCCGGTTCTTCTCCAAACACCTTGAAATGCGGGTCGGAAACCAACACCCGCTGGGGTGGCAGCATCGGCTGCCGAATCCAGAGAAATGAAAAGCCAAGTCGGGGGAAAGGGCAGACGCATCCGCGCACCTGCGTCTCTCTCAATCTTGGAGTGCTGTGCGACAGGGTCGCAATTCAGAATAACGCACGCCTTTCTGTCGTGTGGCGTCCTCATTTAAGGACGTGGCTCCACCCCCTTCGTTACCGCAGGGCTACCTGGGAGTTGAAGTCTTAGGCAGGCGTAACGGTGGTCAATCCCTGACATGTACAGGGTGAGAAGAGTATGAGTTCAGGCTGAGCAACATACTTGAGTGCAGAATGGGGGTTGTGCCTATAAGCCTGCAGGGTACGTAGTGTGCTTTTGTGAGTTCAGCATGAATTTGGGTGCTTGTGTAAGTGTGGGCTAAAAGGTGTGCCTTTGTGAGTACAAGGTGAGCGCAAGGGTGAATTGTATGAGAGTGCAGAAGGGAAGTGAGTAAGTGCAGAGTGAGAGGTGTGTCTGTTGGAATGCAGGTTGACTGGTGTGCTGGAATGAGTGGATGGCAAGTGGTTTTCAGGTCTGGGTACAAGGTTGTGTCTGCAATAGAGCAGGACAAGAGTTGTGTGAGTGTAGAGTGTTTGTGAATATTGGTTGTGTGGTGTGTCTGAGTGCAGGGGTGGGTTTTTATCAGTGTGCCTCTGTGAGTATAGAATGCGTGGTATGTGAGTGTACAGAACATTGTGTTTGAGTGTAAGGTGAGTGGTGTGTGTCTGAGTGCACTGTTAGAGTTGTAGAAATGCACATGGAGAGGTGTGCCTGGATCAATGTGAATTATGTAGTGTGCCTGTTTGAATGCAGGGAGAGTGGTGCACCAGTTTGTGTGCAGTGGTGGATTTGCACTTGTGTATGAATAGCAGTGTGTGACAGCAGGGTGAACAGTGTGTGAGTGCAAGGGAGTGGTGTGTGAGTGGTGTGTGAGTTCAAGATGAGTATTGTGCCTGTCTGAGTCTAGAGTGAGTGGTCTGCTGAGTGCAGGGTGAGGGAATGTGCCTTTCTGAGTGCACTGTTAGTGGTAAGCCTGTGTAAAAGCAAAGGCTGGTTTGTATTAATACTGTGTTAAAGTACAGGATGAAGACTTTATAAATGCTGGTTCATCAGTGTGCCTATATGAATGCAGGGTGACTGATGGCACTGTCCTGTGTGCAGTCAGAATGAGCATTATGGTTGCATGAGTGTGGGGCTAGTGTTGTGACTTCAGGGTAGGTAGTGTGTCTGTGTGAGTGCAGGGTGAGTAGTATGCAAGTGCGTGGTGTGTGATTTCAAGGTAAAATGTGAGTGAGTGTATGATGAGCAGTGTGTCAGTTCAAGGTAAGCAATGTGCTTGTCTGAGTGCAGGGTGAATATTAAGAGAAACTGACATATCCCTAATACCTTAGATCCAAAATTTTCAGCACAGCTGCTCAACCTTTGAAGAAAGGAAACTTTACAAAACCATCTTGTAAGAGCAGATGTCAAATGAAGTCCAGTATCCATCAACCTACATTCCATGAGAAATATACTTCCAATTGTTGACCCCAATAAATGTGGGTCCTGTAACATGTGTGATGAATTTCTTGAAGGGTCAGCTTTGTTGTGTAAAAGTAACAACATTTGTCATGAAGAATTTACAAACTGTAACTTACTGCACAAGGCGTACACAATCAAATGCAAGTGCAGACTGAAATACATACGAAAAAATGATCAAAAAGCCTGTATAAGAATAATCCAGTGTAAATCAAGAATTAGAAGTGAAACCTGTGCAGTCCCACTAGTAGACATTTTTCTTACCAAAAAATCACTGTTAACACAATTTTAAATAGGCAGTGATCTGCCTAGTAACAACACACCCTAGAAGATGGGGCATGGAAAAAATCTCCCAAAGCACCTTTGAAAGATTCCAAACTTAGAAAAACACATCACAGGACTTAATATCTCAGAAGCAAGCATCATTCTCTGACTCTAAAATAATATTCAAGGAGGCATTCTCAACAGGAAAATACCTTCTCCTGAGCTTTTCCAGACATGGTATTCATGAGCAGTGTGCCTCCTGTCATAACCGTCCATTTTTTATCCAGTTGCAAATAACTCCAAGTGTGAGGGCACATCAAACAATAATCCAAACACAGAATATTTATCTTTTAGATACACTTTTTTTAAATAGACAACTAGCATTCAGATTTAAGTTTCTCACCAGACACAGATATGCAATGAGAATGCACTAAGCACTAATTTATACAATAAAAAAGCCTTATCACATTTAGATAAGAATCACTAAACAGTCAATACTCTCAAGTATCAATTATATTTTTTTTAGTACAATTCCTTATGCACATGATCTTGCCAAAAAGGAACAGCTACAGCATGTTTTTTTTAGATACAAGTCACATAAATAGTTTTTCATTCCTTAACCTCAACTATATTTAACACATGTTTAATAGTCCTTCAGCAATGAACAAGCTTCCCATCCTCGGTTCAGTCACATATAACAGAATGCCCACCCAACCCAATGGAGCACGTGCCTGCTGATTTGTTCTTTCTAATACAACTACCATATGTCTCTGAGGCAACAGTACATCGCAGTACGTAGCAACGAGCAAGTCCTTTCTCTTTATTTGCTCCTCATTAAACTTATGAGGCAAATGCCATGTACAACAATCAAATTAAGAAGTGTGTGCAACCAAGAACAAGGGGTGGTTTCCTTGACCTGACTCACCCAGGGCACCACCCTCGAAAAGAAGGTCAAGCACTACTAGACAGAGAAGCCTTAGATCGTCAGCGGCCTCTCTACTTGTAGTTCTTAGAGTAAAGACTTTGAAATGGGGTGGCAAAAGTTTTTGCTACCTGGCCCATAAGTTATGGAACTCGTTGCCCATCCGTCTCAGAAATCAAACCAATCTAGTGTTGTTCAGAAAAGAATTGAAACCTGGCTATTTGTCCCTAAACCAAAAATCAATAGCAGTTAGCGCTAAGACGCCACAGCAAACATGCGCTCTACAAAAACACTCATTTCATTTCAGCCATATATTTGAAGTTAATATAATGGAAATTAAATAAATGTATGTGATATTAATACTATATATATATATATTTTTATAAACATACACACATTATATATGTGTTTATGTTTATATATACTAGATAATATAACACTCATTAAAATATATATTTTACATTACATAATTGTTTTTAATTTACTACTTTAAAAATTACATATATATACATATATATTTATATATAAATGTATGAAATATAAAAAATATTACAAATCAATTGCAAAATATTAAATAAATTGACAAATTCATTAAATATAAAGAGATTCACTAAAAGGATTACAAACAATAAACAAATAAAAAATTATATATATAAAAATAATATAAAATTAAACAAATAAATAATAATATTAGATATATGTAAACAATATTAAAAAAGTGTGGCGGTCTAGGAATATTAGATGCACTATTCCCAATCCTGTCTGTGAAAGAGTAGGGAAAGTGTTAGACTTTGTAGGGGTAAGATTTACTATTCCCACTCCAGTCTGTGCAACAGTAGAGAAAAGCATTACAGTACTTCGGATGGGTAACATTTTCTATTCCCACTCCAGTCTGTGAAACAGTAGCAAAAGCATTTAACTTCGGTGGTAATACATTTACAATTCCCACTACAGTCTGTGCAACAGTAGGAAAAGTGTTGGACTTTGGAGCAGTAACATTTACTATTCCAACTCGAGTCTGTGCCATGGTAGGGAAAGTACTTCACATCAAACACATAACATATTTCTAATATAGCCCTGTTAATTTACAATAAATATACAACTTTGTTAATTAACCAAAAAAAAATATATATAAAGCTAAAAAACAAATAAACAATTAACATGATTATTATAATATTTTTCAATTAAAAAAAAGATTTTTACTTATCGTTTGATTAACTTGCCACACTATACTCCCAAAAACTTAGCAGACCACTCTTAAAATATAACTTAAATAAATAAAGATAATGCAATCAACATAATTAATAATCAATTGCATATTTATTAAAAATGAAAAATTTACATTTACATTTACAATATATGACAAAAAAAATAATATGTTTACATCATTTTCCTTAATAAATAATCAATTAGATAATTAATAATACATTAGTAATGACTTGTTAAATAATTAATTAATTAATTTTTAAATTCCAATCCTGTACTGCAATAAACCCAGCACTGACACCTAATATATAATTTAAAAAAAATGATTATTGCACATGTACATATTTAATAATGAATTAAATAATTAATAATACATTAATAATTAATTGTAAATAATTATTACTAATTAACTTCTCACACTATACCCGTACAAATCCAACATCCCACACCTAGGGGTCGATTCGGATCCTGTAATTTTTTTTTCCGTACGACTCGTATCCGTAATTTTTTCTGACGAATCGTACAAGTCCCGTCCGACCCATGAAGTATGATTCGTACTGGAAAAATACATACGGATCGGCCCGATCCGTACGAATCGGATCGGGAAAAGTTGTACGAGACGGACCCGGACACTTTTCCGTACGAATCGTAAAAATACAGTCCGACCGTACAAGTACGATCCGGACCGGCTTTCCGATTTACAATTCGTACAGAAAATGTCCCGTACACGGGGAATGACTTTACCCGCTACGAAGTGAACTTTGTATGACTCGTATCCCGGGAAAAGTTGTTCCCGGGGTGCGTGTCGTACAGGCCCCCCCATGCATATGTACGCACCTTACAACAACATCGCGTATGTACGCACCGTAAATACGCAATGTTGGGGTACGCACCGTACATACACAATGCTGGGGTACGCACCGTACATACACAAAGCATGAGGGTGTATGCCTGTACGACTCGTACCCCTGGGGACTCTGCTTTTACGGCTGTTTTTGGCTCCCGTAAGAAAAGAGCCGTACGGAGTGCCGTATGGACGAATCGTACTTGCTGGGCCAGAAACCGCTGCTTAAATACGTCCGGACGTCCCGTACAGGCTGTTCCGGATCCGAATCGTTTTTGTACCCGTACGGTCTTTTGTACGATTCGTACGGAAATAGGCTTTCTGTACGAATCGTACTTTCTAGGTTGTACGGAAAGTTTACCGGGTACGAGTCGTACGGAGAAAATGCTTCGTACAGCCTTTTTCCAGGATTGGAATCGGCCCCCTAATATATAACAAAAAAATGATTATTACACAATTTACATATTTAATAGTCAATTAAATAATTAATAATAATTTAATAATTAATTGATAAATAATTAAACTTAATTGACTTTCCACCATACAGCCCTACAAAGCTAGCAACTAGTTATAACACTATACATTTCAATTAAATAAAAAATTATGAATCACTTAAAATTACAAACTATATTTAAAAATATTACTAACAAGAATACAAACAATAATAGCACATAAAATTAATTATTTTTTCACAACTATATAATTGTAATTTTTTTTTAAAGAATTTTTTCTTTTACAACAAAATTACTGCATGGACATATTTTTCCATCACAATATTTTTTTCCTGATATGTCTGTTACTCGATATTTAACACTCAATATTTATTCCAATTACCCTTGATCATAGTGTCAATTCAGTGCTGGTTATAACCTAGTTAGAGAATTTCCATATACAACATAGATGTGAGCTGCCTAACACATTTTATTATCAGCTAACTATTGCTTGTTCACACTAATCGGTAAAATTAAGTAACAAATCAGACTCAATATTTATTCCAATTACCCTTGATCACAGTGTGAATTCAGTGCTGGTTATAACCAGTTAGAGAATTTCCATATACAACATAGATGTGAGCTGCCTAACACATTTTATTATCAGCTAACTATTGCTTGTTCACACTAATCGGTAAAATTAAGTAACAAATCAGACTACTCTTCAGAATTCTTTCACATGTCTTACACAAAAAGATACTGTTGACCTTACCCTGTTATCATTCCTATGAACCATTATGGGCCCCTGCACTGATGAAGACTTTTGTAATCAGTCTTCTGTGTGAAAACGACTAGCCATTATTCAAGGAGGCCTACCTAGACATCACATTAGCAGGACTGAGAGAAAAATGATAAACATTAGTGAAGATTCATAAGCTGTCTCTCTCATTTATGATCCCCTTCTCTGAATAGTCACCAGAAGGCATCTACATAGGTCACTGTACAAGGCCCTTAATAAGAGTGTCAAAACAATGCTGATTGCCTAGCTACTTTCTTTTCTATAGGGTCTAACATTCATTTCTACTCGTATATCCGTAATTATACATACAATGTTGTTTAGCTGATCAAGAGCAATTTATATTCTTTGGTCACCACCACAGTTTGTCTTTTCATGCTTTCAGACACAAGTCTGTTTGAGAACATGATGTAATTTGCACATCTTCCACACTGTGGAGCAAATCACGATTAAATCTGTTTCCTTAGTGATACTATTTCCATTGTTCTTTTCCCACCCGCCCTACAGAGTGATTTTTGTATCTTATGGTTACTCTAGTCATTGCCTGAACCAATGATATAAAGTAATTTTGGTTCATTTTGGTTACATGGCAGTTGTCACAATAACCTTTTCTTAAAATTTTAGGTTATCCCCTGGCCCCATCTTAAAGTGATCCTGATTACTGCATGGAAAACTGAAAGAAGGGTTAGAGGTTAATACTAGATACACTGTAACTGTGCTACTACTTTCCTTTTAATGTATTAGGGTTTCTAGTTGCAATGACTCAGAATTTGATCATTTGGTTGGAAATCACCCTTCTTTATGAAGAACAAAATATTACTTATGAATCTGTCCTATGTGATAAAAAAACGTCCAGCAATATTTATTCCTTAACTTGCACTTGCTGTGGAGATTACTGGAGAAGGGTCCTCCATACTATTCCTCTCCTCACATTCCTGACCCTTGAGCATGTCTTCCACACTAGAGGTGTACAGGTTCTTCCCATCTGTGGGCACAATATCTTCAGTGCATATCTCATTTACCTGTTCAATGTAGAAAAATAGCACTACCATTCTCCTATATTCTCTTCCTCCCACTTGGTGACTAGAAGAGCTCTCTTCCAAGTGGAGTAGCTGTTTTGTGAAAACACTGTAATAGGCTGATTAAAATATCTATCTATCTATTGTAGCCCTGAAAAAGTCATTGTGGCATGTGACAAGGCAAAACACATGTTGGCCAGACTGCAACCAGTTAGAGTGTCAATTATTTGAGAGAGTGTCAATAAAAACGACTTGGTCACAAAATCGAATGGAAATAATTATAAAAGTGTGTGCAAGTGCACAGTTGTATATAGAATTCTGGCAATGCCATAAATGTCTGGCTTGCAAACATAGGAGGAATGGCACCAAATCTGTAACAGTGGGAAAACATGCAATAATAAAATAATGAATAACACATCTGTAAACAGTGGGAAAACATACAATAATAAAATAATGAATAACACATGCTATACATGATTGAATTCCAATTTGGCCCTGGATATGCCTGTAGCACCACCAGCCTATTAAAAAAAGAATCCAGTAATATATTTGAGCCAAAAGAAAATAAGGATTGCAGCTATCTGATTGCTAGACATTATAAACAATATCATGACAGTAACCCAACATCTTTGACTTACTTTGTAATTGATGTAATACATCGAAATGCAAGAAACAAGTAGAGTCATGATAGATTATTAAAGTAAGAAGCACATTTCCATTGGCCCCTTAATCTTTGATGAGGAACTGTATGTCCATTTAGAATTACCATAATACCAATCCTTTAACAGTGATCTCCCTCAGTGAATATGTCCCAAATCACACAGTTAACCCTTTCAAGTACAGCTGAGAATGAAAGACAACCACCCAGTATATACCAAAAAGGGGATGGTGCTGGACACTTAAATAGTGAGCATGACAACACCCCACCAGAAGGGAAAAACAAGGTAAAGAATACATGCCAACAAATCTAGGGGATCTAAACAGCAGCACATATTTCTGCTGTATTAAATCTCACATCCATCATACAAACCTGTGATGGTTGAAAAAGGTGCTCAGATTGTAAGCAATGGGACAAAATATGTGCAATTACCTTTTTATTTGCTTTTTTATAGTGATTCACATATAGACTTCTTATCCTAGAATGCCTATCAAAGTAACCCTGAATTATGCCATTTGTGCTATACAAACCCGTGGCTAGCAGACATGCAAACATCACTAAGGGGCCGATTCCGATTTTGGTCGGAAGGGCTCCGACCGAATCAGGAGGTGTCGGCCGCATTCCTTTCTGACCGAGCCATTCTGATGGGCTCGGTCGGAAAGGAATCAGACTCGGATTTCTGGATTGTGGACGACAGACTCGGAGAGCCCATCTGCAAATCCCTCAGTACTCCCCCGGCCGCCTCTTTGCGACCGAGGGAGTACGATGGCAGTTTTTCACTGCCTTTTCGTGCCGGTCTTTCCAGCATGAAAAGGCAGTCAGAAACTGTAGGCCCCTATGGGTGTGAGGCTGCCGAATGGCGGCCTGGGGGCACCTATGGTGCCCCTCTGTGGATCCCTGCACCTGGTGGCAGGCACCTTGGGGTGCCAGCCACAGGGTGCAGGGATGAACTGCACCCCTGCTTTTCGCACTGCAAGCAGGCATTCAGCTCGGAATGCATGCTTGCATTGTGAAGTATACGAATGCGACCGAACCCTGTTCGGTCGCATCGTACTTGCAGGGCCCTAACCGACGACAGCAGGTCAGTCGGTTACGGCTCCTGACCGATGTCAGACGGACCTGAGACCGTCCAACATCGGAATCAGCCCCTAATTGTATGCATACAGAAAAGATGCCTAGTCTCAATGGACAAGAGTAAAACAAATATAAATGGATAATTGGAAAAACACAATTGTTTGTAATAAATATTCCAGAATGCTTAACACTTTTGTAGAGGGAATACAGTTCTGGATGTGTATATAATAAAAACTGAGACACGAATTGCATTGCTGTGAACAAGACCATTTTCGGACGAAATGCATTAGTGTTGTGTAAACTACATTTATTTAAATGCATTTTGAGCTTTTTGCACCTGATTGGACATCTGTGCGTGCAATTATAGTCTTGCTTGTAGAATACTATATATATACATAAAACTACCCTCGGGAAAAAAGGGCAGGGTGTACCCCCCAGGTAAATGAAAGAATCAACATAAACACACACACACATATATATATATATATCTTTATATTTTTGTGTGTGTTTATGTTGATTCTTTCATTTTCTGGGGGTAAACCGTGCCCTTTTTTACGAGGGTAGTTTCATATATATGTATATTCTATTTGAACTTTCTAGGCAACAATACTAGCACAGAAGAAGGCACCCGCCAAAACGCACCTGCCAGTTGCTGCAATCAGAGGACTCCTTTCCAATGTGCCTGCTGGTGGTAAATAAAGCCTCGCCTTGAGCAAACTTGCGCTGTGTCAGACCCAGGGAACGGGATTGGTGGGTCATGTTTAACAGAGGTCAGCTCTGTATTATGGTACACCTCTCGTTCAGGTGCACCGCGGTCATGCCGGCAAATGGTGGTGAAAGTGCACGGACTGCACAACGTGGTGCCCCCCGACCATGAGCAATTGCGGCATTGGGAGAGAGAAGCAGATTGCTGCTGTTCGAGTTTGCCTTCGGAGAGGCAAATCACCAGTGACCCTGCATGTTCAGAGAAAGGATGGCACAAACGGCTGGCGTTCTGCCAGTGCATTATCGGATGCACAAGCCAGTCACTGGACAAGGCTTGCGGGTAGAGCTATCGTGACATTAACGGCAGGTTCTTTTGCATATTTTGAATTTCGGAAAACATGAAGAGAGAGAAAAGTACTTACTTATGGAACTTTCCCAGTCCTCTTTCTATACTGATTTCAACAAGCCAATGAAAGCCCTCCAACCAGCACGTAAGAACTCCCTCAAAATTGTATTTGAACTTTCTAAGCAACTATACTGGCACAGAAGAAGGCACCCGACGAAACGCGTCTGCCAGTTGCTGCAATCGGAGGACTCCTTTCCAATGTGCCTGCTGGTGGTAAATAAAGCCTTGCCTTGAGCAAACTTGCGCTGTGTCAGACCCGTTCTGTGACCCAGGGAACAGGATTGGTGATTCATATATATATATATATATATATATATATATATATATATATATATATATATATATATACACACACACAAACCTACTGGCGGTCGCCAGTAGGTAGTTATAGTTAGGACCTAGTTTCCATAGGAAAAGCGTTATGGTTTTCCCGATAACTTTAGCGCCGGTTGACGAACCTTCGTGAAATTTTCCAAACTCGTGATCAGCTCCGGTCAGCTCCTGTCTTGAAAGTTTCGGGGTGATTGGCCAAGCGGGGGCCGAGAAAAAAGGGGGTCCCAAAATGCATTTTCCCCATGTTATTTTCCATGGGAAACTTTAGACAAAGCTACAGCCTGAACTGCTGAACGGAATTACACCAAATTTGGTAAAAGGGTAGCCCTTGGTTCAGAAAGTGTTAAATGGTGTAAATCCGTTCAGCAGTTGCTGAGAAATGTAAAAAAGAAAAAGTTTTGATATCTACGGCCGCGGTGTGTTCGTGAACCCTCCCGACCACGAGCTTCACTCTGATTGGCTGCCAACACTCCAAACCAGGACGTGTTGGCAACCATCTTGTGACTTGGTAGAACCGAGTCACAAGAAAACAGTGATTCACAGTGGAAAAACAAGAAAAGGGGGCAGGGTAGAAACACCCTGACCCTCTAGGCCTGCTCAGAGGGTCCCACAAGGACCCCCAGGGCCAAAAAAAGCATTTTGTTTTAAAAATGAAGAATGTTGTATTTAAGCCCCCGAGTGGGCCAGGTCCCGGGGGCACTGAAAAAAGTGCGGTGGGGGTCCCAATCCCCCCCAACGCTGCCCCGGGGACCGCCACCTCCTCGGGGCTCTTTATTTAATAAAAAGAAAATGAGTGGGGTCTCAATACCCCACACATGCCCCGGGAACCTCCACCTCCCTGGGGCTTTTCAAATTTAATGCGGCGGGGCACGCGCCCCTGGCAGCCCCAGGTAACCACCACCTCCCAGGGCTCTGTTTAAAAAAAAATGTGTGGGGAGGGCACAAGCCCCCCCCACACGCCACGGGGACCACCACCTCCCCGGGGCTTCAAACATATTGGGAGAGAGGCCACGCGGCCCCCCTCCTTGAGTCCTTGATGGCCCTGGGGACAGCCACCCCCCAGGGCAAGCTCCTGTACTGTCCCAGGGTGCCCACCCCCAGGACACTGCTGTTTGCTATGACAGGGTGGAAGGCGTGCGGCTTCTGCCTTTTCATAGCAAACACTGGTTTGGATTTTGTAAGCGAGAGCAGGTTTCATTTCAATACATAAACAAATACACTTTCATATACAAATTTAGCCATGAATCTGCATGCATTGTGATGTCATAAATCTCCATTTCATAGAAAACTAATATCTACAATTACGTTGCATTCTCAAGGTAATTTACATCAAAATTGATGTTACAAACTAAAACCATGTTACGAAAGCTTTTGTGAGATTCTTAATCACGCCGTGAATCGGCATATACCACTGAAATCATTTCATTCATTTGTCCCTTGTAATAAACCGACCTCTCGCCATGTATTGGCATACAGTTACAGTCTATGCAAAAAACTTCTTGAAGCAGAAGAAATCATCAGAAGTCCAAATGGATTGTACAGGTAATCACTTGTTACCCTAAATTTCTCATTTTCCCAGGTGCACAGATAACTCTTCCCCACTATTAAGGCCATTGGGCGCCTTAGTTTGCAAATCAATGATATAGCGGGATTCTAGCCTCTGCAGTCTCTGTACTCTGTCTCCCCCGGCATCAATTGGCACATGATCTATACTGAAATATTGCAACAGGTCCCTGTTGCTTTGATGTTTGATGGAGAAGTGCCTGGCGACTGGATAATTAAGATTTTTGTTCATGATTGCGCGCAGATGTTCTAAGACTCGTATCTTCGCACTATGTATAGTGCTGCCTATATATCTGAGCCCACATGGGCATATCAGACAGTAGACGGTTTGTATAGTATGGCATGTCAGAAATTAATTAATTATCTTCTGTTTCTTAATAAATACATTTCTGACATGCTATACTACACACATCGTCTACTGTCTGATATGCCCATAGTAAGTTGAGAGTTTACATGGGAGCATTTTTTGCTTTGCTAATAACTGGTGCCATGTGATGAATTTGCACGAAATCTTCCAAAAAATGTTCATTTACTTCGCTCCTTCATAGAAAGTATTGTGCTCATAGGTCAAGAGTTAATCAATAAAAAGAGGGTTCCCAAATGCTGATTTCCCCTATTAATTTCCATAGGAAACTGCTCTTTCATATAAAATATGGCTGAATAGAATTGCACCAAAAATATGCTTTTAAAGAGCTGCTCAGATAGAGCTTTAAGGGGTTGAGAAGTGAGGAATATCTGTTCGATTGGACCTGCAGGAGTCCTGTAGTACTACATTGTTTTTAAAAATAGACCCCTCTGATTGGCTGAGGGAGCCTTTTTTCCTTTTGGCCATTTTGGTAGCATGAGGCCAGTCGCAGCACATGGTATTGAGTGATCTGATTGGCTAGTAACAAGATGGAACAAAATGTTGTGTTCACCATTACAGAACTCAGGGACTCAGTCCCAGTGTCCTGAAAATCTTTTGCCAATAGGGTATAGTAGCGTGGGACCCCCTGGCCCCCAGACCTCCTGTCAGGTTCTGCAATGCTCCAACAGGATTCGCTGCTCTAGGTTTGCTACCATGGTACCCTGGTGGAGCACAAGCTTCAGTGAGGAAGCATACATGGGGATGTAGTGCCATGTGAGTGAATTGTTTGTGGCTGGTACTTTGGAACCCAATGAAAACACAATATGGTGGTGGATGGCTCTAATGAAAAGGTTGGACATCTACTTTCAAGTGTTACATGTTCTACTAGTAACAAACTCCTAAATTTGTTTTTCTTTACTGTGAGGTATGCCCCATATGATACCAATGGATACTCCTTATTTCATTTAATAAGCTCTAATTTCCAATCGGCAGCAGGTAGGTATGTAATGTTTTGTGTACCTGGAATTGTAATGAAAAAACATATTAAATAGTAAAGTCAAGTTATTTTCAAAATTTCCAAAAATGCCACTATCAGAAAGTTGGCAGTTTTCTGCCATTTTCTGACCTTAGGCTTTTTGGGCATGCATCCTGTCTTGAGTCCTATGACCAGATGTAATTGACAGTAAGAGTTTCTGAATTCCCCCATACAGTCATTCAATATAGGAATCAGGTGTGCTTAAATGGGCTATCTGCTGACAGGATGAGGGGCAAAAGACTTTCAGAGGACTGCCTGCTGCTCTGACATGCTGTGCGCTCTGCAATACTGCTTTGCTGTACCTGGAAAAACTTCTTTGCTGCCTGAAACCTACCTTGAACCCAACGGAGAAAGCCCTGCTGTTGAGCCCTGCATCTTCACCAGAACACAGGACTTCTTGAGTGACTCCTAAGAGCTAGTTGGCCGGCCTTCAGCTCAGAACCACAGGGACACAAAAGGCTCCCACCTTCTTGAACCTGTACCGGGACCTAGCCTGAGTGAGTCCTAAACCCCCAAGTGGTGTCCCACCAGTCCAGGACCTTTGGTTGTGGTGCTAAATGTGCTCAAATGGCCACATCCCAAACCATGGGGACAGAAAACTGCTCTGAGAACCAGGAGTGGAGTGGAACCAACCTGATCGCCTAACTGCCTGAGGTGTATTGCCAGTCGGAATGACTTTGCATCTTCTGCTATGTTGTTCTCCAAAGCAGCAAATCCTGTACAGCTGCCTTGTGGAACTGTCTTCGGCTACAGCCCTCTGTCTGCTGGAGATTTTTGAATTCCAAAAGAGAGACTGAGTCTGAACTTAGAAATCTTCACTGGGCTTCGACCCAAGGCTCCCTGACTACGACGATCCGTCTTCAGGCACAGCCTACAAATTCACCCCCCTGATGTTTACCTTCTCAGATCATTTTTCTCAAAATTTCTTCTAAGTCCGAAGGTGAGTGCTGACAGGCCCAGTCCACATTTTGTATCCAGACCGTGCTCCATTGTGGTCGGCCACAATTTTTCAACCCAGCCTCATGCAACTTGATGTCCACGGTTGGCCCTTTGATCTGTTTGGCATTAGTTTTTACTCAAATGTTTACAAATTCATAACTCTTGTTCTACTGATTTGATTTTTGTCATTTTGGTGTCAAAGAATGTATTAACATTTATTCTATTTGTCTAAATAAGTGTGGTATTTTTCTTGTGTTGTGTTTTCACTTTATTACTGTTTGTGTGCTGCATCAATAATTTACACATTGCTTCTAAGTTAAGCTTGAATACTTGTTGTGCCAAGCTACCCAGGGTTAAGCACAGGTTACTTTAGTGACTTTTTGTGGTTCACCCTACAAGGGATTATGGCTGTTGGTTCACAAGGGTTCAAACCCCAGTCAACCAACAACCCAATTTCATACATTACCATTAAAAAAAAGTAATTGAAAAAAAACAAAGTTTAAAGGGATGCTACAGTTTGATTTGAACTCGGACCCAACTATAACTAACACAATGGTAATACACACACACACACACACACCCATATTACATGGGTAAATCATCTTATTGAATGCTTCTCGGTGGTTTCAAAGGCTATATTTCACAGAAAAGAGGTCTAATGCTGAATTATTTCAGTAATTTACAGTGTCCATTTCATTTGCAGGACATTTAGCTTCCCTAAGCAAATAAAACAGTTAAACACAGCATTTGTCTTTCTTTCAATGACAGTGTTGCTCTTAGACTATTAATCAGCCCACCTGACAAGCTCACCTTTGGAGGCTCATCCTTGATGAAAGTCTCTGTGTAGGCATCCTCCTCAGTGTGTAAAAATAAACATTGTATATGCAGAGTTCTGTCAGCAAAACATATGTGTTAATAAACATACTCTAGTGTCAAGGTACTATACAAATAAATCACAAGTTACAAAGTATGTTTTTAATTTCTTAAAATGCACTTTGAATTTAAAACAAAATTTATAATAATGCACTTCGGCCCAGATGTTTGACCCACCTATTTGCGACTTGCAAATTGCGTCGCATTTGCGACCCACAAATTGGGATATATAACAGTGTCTCAGACACTGTTTGTGATTCCTAATGGGGTCGCAAATTGCATCCTTCATGAATATTGATGAGGCAGACGCAATTTGCGACCCCATTAGGAATGGCTAGCACTCCTAGGGATGGTGGCCTGCTGGGGTCAGCAGACCACCATGTCTGGGATTGCTTTTAAATGAAGCAGTCTTTTTTTTTTTTTAATGCAGCCCTTTTTCCATAAAGGAAAATGGGATGCATTTAAAAAAGAAAAATTAAACTTTTCAGTTTCATTTGTTTAAGGGCAGACGGTGGTCCCTGGGACCACTGCCTGCTCTTAAAAATATTTTCTCACATACTCACAAATGGGAAGGGTGGTACACTGCCAGTGTTTGCGGCTGCAAATGCGGTCACAAAACAATTGTTCATGGCATGGTAGCTCGCTTTTAGGAAGGAACTCCCCTTCCTAATAGCAGGAGTCACAAATGCTATTTTGCGAGTCAGTGACTTGCAAAAAGCATTTGTACATGCCATTACCCTTTTTGCGGTCGCAAACAGTAGGATGTCCCATTTGTGGCTGCAAAAAAGGGTCGTACATCTGGCCCCTTGTTGCCTAAAACACATTTTAAGTATTAGCACATTATCCCTTATTAAAACACATATTTCTCAAAACATTGGCATACATATCTAAGTTCAGTCAAATGGTGAACATGAAATGGATGATGTTCAAATGTTCTAAATCATTCCAAAGGCTACTAAAGTCATTCAATAAATCATGTAACTTGTAATATGGTCCCATATAGCCATCTCAGGGTCAGGTGTCAATTATAAACCACTCGACCCTTGAGCTCATGTTTTGTCAATGGCATCAGAACCCCTCAAAGCCAATATAATCTTACAAAGTTTCCCGTCTTTACAATGTCGAGAATAACACGGTTGTTTCAACCAATGAGTGTTACAAAGTTGATAATTTAAAAAAAGGAAAAACCATATGAAAATACAAGATCAAAAAATAAAATATTTGGTCATATCAAAGGTGTGGTGAGATCTTGAAGTGAGTATGAAAAGAGATATCAGTATTGGCATATGTGTTGTTTTATGTTACTAAATAGGCCTAACCTTACTGATTATAGCCAAACGCCGCTAGGTGCTGAACCTAAGAGCGTTAATCAGCACACACGCCAAGCTCATCCTTGAAGGCCCATCTTTGATGCAAGCATCTAACATTGTCTCCAATCCAATTTATAAAAATAAATATTGTCATCACAGATCCTAGTTATCAAAAAGTTATAAAGTCCAACTTTGCACTTTATTTTCTTTCTTTCTTTATGTCTTCTTAAACCTACTCTTTAGTCTCAATGTACTGTAAAAGAAATGCACATTTTAGAATGCATGCTTTTCATTTTCTTACAAAGCACTTTGCATTAAAAAAATTGATTTAGAATAATACATATTAGTGCATAATATTGTAAAATATTAGTATATTATACCCAACAAAAACACACACATTTTTCAAAATATTCCCTTTAGGGAAACAATGAATACTAAACATGCTCAAATGATCCAACTCATTCTTCAGAATAATAGATCCATTATTAGATCATGTAATTTAAAAAATACATAATGAGTAACATGTATAATATTGTCAGTCCGTTAATACCATCTTGAGGTTCACAAGATAATTATCAACCATCCCTCCTTTGACCTCATGGTTTGTAACAGTCACCACAGTCCCTAAATGGCAGTATAGCTCCATATTACACAGTTACCCATTATATAGTCTCTCTATATTACATGGTTCAGATACCCTTTTGAACGTTTTTCAGTGTTTCAAAGCTTTTATTTTGCACAAAAAGAGGTTTAATTGTTTAACTATTGCCCATGATTCACAGAGCTTAATTCATTTGCAGGATGTTTAACTTCCCGAACTAAATAAGAAAGTTAAATGTATGTTTATCACAGCATTTGTCTTTCTTTCAATGATGATAATAAAACCACTGTCTCTATAACAGTGATGCTCTCAGAGCATTAAGTAGAACACCTGAAAAGCACACATTTGAAGGTCCATCATTGATGCAAGCATCTTCTATTTAATTTTATCCATTGTGTGAAAATAAACTTTGTAAACGCAGAATTCTGTCAGCAAAAAGTTACACTATCCAACATTACAGTTTATTTTCTTTCTTTATATATGTCTTGTTAAACCTATACTTTAGTGTCAATGTACTATAGTAAAGATCATATTTCAGATTGCTTGTTTTCAATTGCCTTGTAATGCGCTTTGCATTTAAAATTTTAATTTTGTTAATGTACATTGTTGCAAAAAAGTATTTTAATTACTAGCACAATATCTAGCACAATATCTCCAGCAACAATGCACATTACTTAAAACATTGACAGTCATATCTGCAGTCTCCGCAAACAACGATATCAAATGGATGACTCTAAAATGCCCAATTCTTTCTAAAGACCACTAAAATAAATTACTAAATCATGAAGAATAAAAAATGCATTGCGAGTAATGTGTGATGTGAATGTTTCCAGAATCTATCAATGGCAATAAACACCCAAATACACAGTTACATTGGAAAGCACACCTGAATTAGTGGATCTTTTATGTCTTGGATGCATTGTACTTTCTTGTGTGGTGGTGAAATACAACTATGAACCTCTCCTTTGTATGGTGTTTGACGTGCTTTGTGCACTCGGGATTGACCCGTTTCAGATTTTCCCTCATTATATGTAGACAAATGTTAATCTTCCACATCTTGGCCCATTCTGCTGATGCTTCTAGACATTTAGCGAATTTTAATTCCCTATACCACTTCATCCTGAGTCAGAAATACTGGTGCTGTGAGAGCCAGCTGGAAAATGGTCCAGATAATGTTTGAAACATCAACAAGTAAAGCATTTATAGATTAATAGATAGATATCCAGAGAATTCTACAAGGTGCCTTCAAGTCACTAGTTTGGCTTTAAAACATATATATTTCACCATTCCATAATTTATTGCAAAACTGTTCTTGCAAAATATGTTCAGCTAACCAGTCTCATAATTACACAAAAGAGTGCTCAAGCCTTCTGAAATGGGAAGAGCAATTCACTAGTCCTAATTTGTTCTGGCTGTCCATTCCACACAGTGTTTGGCAGGGTGCTATATGAGCATCTAACAGCTCTGGCCTTCTTCATAAGAGGTTGCACCAAAATATTCTACCACCTAACCATAGCGGATCTCGCCAGACATTATATCTCTTCTTTGGGTATGCGTGGGCTGTTTATTCATTAATATTTGAACAAGCTTACTGACCTTAAACTAAAACTAGCTTATAGCAGTAAGCAGAGTATGATTGCTGGGTTCTTACTCCATTGAATTTTTTTTTTGAGGATGTTGATGATGATAATTATGATAGTGATAATGCAAGTGGTCTTCAATGCAGAATTAGAGATACAGTACAGTGGGACTTAGAGGGAAGCCAGAGCCTACTGCAACATTCCATTTTTTGCACAATGCATACATCCCTTCTTCTACACCTCACAAAGTTTTTTTAGATGGGGGGGTTGTTTTGTTTCTCTTCCCAACAAGGAGTGACATTTAATTGATATCTTTTTAGGAGCTAATCTCTGACCTATTCCATAAAGGAAAATCGTTGAAGATCAGGTGATGAATGTTCACAAACATAAGTGGCGTTGGGCATTCAAAAACTCACAAGGCTAACCACGCTTTGTAACACCCAGTTCCCACCACTTACTCTGGAATTACACCCTTGTACACCCTAGGTACCAATTTAGGAATGCCTGTCAGCCATTTATAAACCCATTTCCTGGTGTGAATATGTATTTATGACAGAGAAACACTTTGTAAATTGGGCCTATGGTTTGGACAACTAAGGATCCTTAATTTACCACTATAGTTTCAACATGACACCATTCATTGTATATTAAAATTATTTACATTTTGCTAATTGTCCTTTTTGACATAAAGATATCTCTGACATAATATTAAAGAATATTGATTTATGTAACCCAGCAACTCCGGATAGATATTTTAATCTTTATTTCTATTTAGATAATTGTCTTGCATTGTACCACTACTCAGGCTCACAACACCATAAGCCTTAACCAACCATCCGCAGCCACTAGGAGAGTGAAGCACCCTTGGAAAGTAAGCCAACTTTCGTTTGCAGACTGAGTAACTAGTGGTTGGTTGTAGAATACTCTTGTATTTTCACCTTTTGGCATTGCTAAGCTGTCCCTCACACAGAATTTGAGGAAATGGCTGACAATCATCATGATTCTTGTATTGGTCGCAATGAAAGGCTAGCGCACACTGGCTTAGCAAATGTTTGTTGGTCAGTGCTCATATTGAACTGAACTCTCAAAGTTATTTGCATATGTAAGTTCAGCTAATTCACGCAAATACTGCAAACATACCTTTTTGTAATGACTACTAAACTACTTTTAACAGCCCCAAAACATGATGCTATGCTTATAAAAAGTTTTTCCCACACAAATTCCAAGCAGGGTGGTGAGGAAGAATTTCCCTAAAAGTTGGGAACACCCACACTTAACATACAAATATTTTGCTTGGTCTATTCAGGCCATGGAGATATTTATCACCATCTTTTGGCAAAACTAAATCCCTTTCCAGAATGTTCCTGGGAAACAATCAGATTAAAATCTAGTGGGATGTTGGGAGAGTGCATTTCTCTTGAGGAAAAATGCTTTCCTAGTGGAAAACAAAAGAGTCATGCAATATATGTTCGCATGAACAATTGTACACACATGGAGAAATGCCTTCACAGCGATCTACATGGAAATGAAAAAAAGAGTTCCATGAGTAGTCCTGGCAACTGTTGCAGATTTTCAGTAATATTCTTAGGAACCTTAGCAAATTCAAAACATCATACTTTTACACCAAAATGAAGGAGAAATATGGATTTATATTCACAATTATTTTTAGGCAGTACTATATTTGTACCTATGGCAAGCTGTTCTGCTGGTACGAGGTGTGCTTAATGAACTTATTGGGCTGAAAATCATTATAGGTACTGGGGTAAAGGGACATGGCAATTTCTGCTCACGGCTGTTGTATGACTGCTGGTTCGGTTCTTGAGTGACTGCTCATGATTGTAATGTAATGCAAATAGCACTTCTAAAGTACAAACGGACACCTGAAAGGTGTCCTGGCACTAAAGTAGAGAATTGACACTACAGAAGAATTATTTTGTGAACAGCCATGGTTTCAAGGCTGTGTGATATGGTAATAGCTGTTGTTGCTCATGCAAAGAGAGAGGTAAAGAGTACCAAGTTCTGCCACTATGAATGAAAAAGCATGGCCCCCCTACACGGGTGCAATGAGAAAGAAATTAATTACATTTGATAGATATATCTCAAATATGCAAAGAAGTTACATAAACAACGATGATAAAATCAATTTTGCTAGTCTTGTTGATATGATTATATTGTTGTGACAAAAGAAACATAGGTCTTGAGGAAGCCCTTTTTTGTATCAACAGATGGCCACCAGATGACCTCAGTTTACTAGTTTGAAAATAATGGTAAACAATCTTCCTTAGATAGAGAGGTCCTCTGTCATGGAAGGCATGAAGTTCCGATCATCATGTTCAACCAAATACACTCGTGGGAGATGAGTGTCCTAGACATCCCATTGTGTACAGCATCACAGACAGTACAAAATCCACATTACTGAAGTATGCAGTGAACTCAGGTAAGTCTTTGTTCATTTTCTAAATGTTTGATCCCCAAAGTCCACAACCAATTTTTAATGCATGACAGACAGTAACCTATGGCGGTGTTGCCACCAAATGATGACTCATACTGAAAGTGTTGGTCTATGGAAATAATTTTAGAATAGACTGCGCACACAAATGGTTTGTAACACTGCTGGCCACTCAACTTGATCAATTGCTATGGGTGGCTTTGTATTTCATGCACACATTTTTCAGCTGTGTAATCCTATTCTGTGCCATGATTGTTAGACTTCTTATGACTTGTGGAGTTGTAAAATAAGACCTGATTCTTGGCTCAAGTTCATAGCCAAAGTCAAGATCATAATAAAAAATCTGACTATGTATTATCCATGAATGGCTAAGAATTCCAAATTGATCCCAACTTCTGCAACAAAATCTTTTTTTTTTAAACTGTGTTTTAACAGTTTCTGAACATTAACACAAAGAAGCTTACATGCAAGAGTACAGCTTTTCACATATTATCCCAGCAAGTACAAAATAAAGATTGTTACAAACAAGGAATCACGTTACCCACAGGTGACACAACGGCAAAGCATTACTTACAATAAATAGAATAAAATGTGAAATAAACCAAGTCATCGAGCAAACACATTCAAGCTGCCATAAACTCAGCAAAGATAACATCAATCAGAACATTTATCCCCCAGTGTCAGAGCTGTTATCAGCACTCAATTCCCCATCCTGATTGAATCTCCCAAGCAATTTGGCCAGATCAGTACTTCCTATTCTGCCTCCTTGTCAGTGCTCGACTGTCTCATATGTTGTTCCTCTACCACCCCAATTCCAAGAGGTCCCTTAGCAGCTGAGCTTCCAGTGAAACTTTAATACCTAGCCACACGATGGACATGCAACACTTCACCAGGAGAATGGCAAGTTGAGCAAGTTTACTGGGAATATTACCCAGTAAGCAAGTGAGTGGTGTTAGTGGGATCACCATTCCAGTGGCTTCCTCAACACATGGCAACACCTGCCCCCAGGAGGACTGGACCCTGGCACAATTCCAAGCCAAAAGGAGAAAGGATGCACCCACCTCCCCAAAGCGTACAGACCTAGTTCACCTAGTATCTGCAACAAAATATTTACAATTTCTTCGTGTACTCCCTTGAACTGACTTGATGGCAACTGCTCAATTGCCTCTGCTGCCTTAAAAGGATTAAGGTACAATCCTCTGCTAAGCTGTCATCATCACCATTACCATACAAAGATGCTTTTACATTTAGACTTATTCTTGTTGGTGATGACTCTGTAAAAGTATATTGACTTACAGTGTAAAATCCTAGGTACAGTTAAACTTAGTGTATTGAAGGGTGTACATAATTGCAGGGATACTATTACAGTGGAAACAAAACAGGAGTTGCAGAAAATGTAAAGGTGATGTGGGTGTGAACGAGGTTAAAATAAAGCCAAAGGCCACAGCCTCCTGGTGTACTGTATGGTGTACATTATGGTGAACAATTGGATGTATTACTCAGTCGCCATACTACAGGAATTCTACCATCACACATTACTGCGACATTACTTGTAAAGTAGGATATTGAGCATTTATTTAAAGTAGAAAATGGATAGGCCTGAAGTTGCCGGGCTAGGAATTTCCATGGCAAAGAACACTGTATGTGGTAATCTGAAACAACATACCTGGAGCCTATTGCAGTGATTCAATTGCAGTCTGGCATGCGAATGCAGGAATATCGAGTGTTCACAATATCTTGATCAAAATATCAAAACCCAAAAATTGAGTGCACAGAGGAAGACATGGATTTACTCTACTTAACGCCATGGCTACATACCCCGAAGACATATATATCATCAAGGTATATTTATATGAGTTAGCTAAGAAAATCTAAACATATTTACCTGTTGATATTTTGGGTATTGATATTCTGGTCATGATATTGTGACCAATTGACATTCCTGCTTCAGTTTTCAGAACCCCACCAGTGATTTTGAGCTGTGGTCAGCTGCTCTACCTGGTCCCCATCTGTCCGACTTACAAACCAGGGAGAGGGCAGACAACATTCCCCTAGACTTGGCAACTCTTCCCTGACAACCTGGACCATGCTGCCCCACTTGCTAATATCTTCTACCTGCACTGAGCAGACAGATCATATCAGTGGATTTTTTCCCAGAATTTGAAAAAACTGTGGAAAGGGGGTCAGGTCAGTTCTCCTGCATCCAGCTGCCCATTCCCCACCCAGGCAACACATTAGTTTGGAGTACTGTCAGGAATTGCCGATTTTGGTGTTCTGGCATCCCAACACCAACATCCAAACTCATAATGAATGAGTTAGTATACTGCTTTTACCTTCCTCTCTTCCAACTTTCAACATTTCAGTTTTTTGAGCTTCGCAAAGTAAACATTTTCAAGTTTAGAAAATGGGAGTTCTAAATGGTACTTCGAAGCAACAAGTTAGATTTTCCACTGCCACATAGTGTCCCAGGTAGACTGGGACAGGTTGTTTACCATCCCACATCTCTTACTCTCCACATTACCCCACACTCAACCAGAGCACTAATATTTACCCCACCCTCGCATTATAACTTTCCCTGCTGTGTCAATCCCAAACTCACTCCTTCTGATTCTAATATGGAAACCATGGCAGTCTTGGATAGGAAAAAAGATTTACATGTCCCCTACATAATGAGAGACAATGTAGTCTTCCAAAATGCCTATTGCACAATTGCAGTCTTGTACAAAGTATGGTTATTAGATTTCTCATATTTTGCATAATTTCAGTAGGAGACATGGCTCAAGCAAAACACAGAATTTGCGCATTAGTTGCATGTGCTGCACAATTAAAAATCAACACAACATTAGAAATATTTTGGGTAATACATTGAGCTGGTAACCTGTATGAATTTGTATGCAAGGACATATTTATCGTACATCTTAACACAGATGACCACACACAAACAATTGCTGTATAACCTGTAATTTTTACAAAAACTATGCGTTTTATGTGTGACAAAATGCAATTTCAGCTCATCAGGACATCAGTTATTTGATTCCCAAATTTGTATCCCCGTTTTGGTGGTTCATCTCCAGGAATCAGACAAACGTCACCAGACAACCGACCACAGGCTATTTTCCTCACTCAGGGCCTCATTACAAATGTCAGGCGGATGACCGTAGCGGGCTAGAACCACTTATTAGTGCCTGCGACAAATTACAGGGATATTTAGGGGGGCACCATAGGTTGCCCCCAGGCAACATAGCACATGGCCAGGGGGCAAGAGGGCCCCAAAATCATGTACTGATAGCCGGTCAATGTCGGAAAGGTCAACATTTTAAGGATGTCGGAAAATGACATCATTCTTCCGACAGCGGAGCTGAGGCTGGCTCTGCTGTCATTATGGCATCGGAAATATTTCCAATGCTCCGAAGGCAGCGGACGGTCCTTCCAACTCATGCCTGTGCCCGCTGCATAGTAATGCAGTGGGCAGACCACAGGGGCAGATGTCGCTGGGACCGACAGCAACGTGCCGTTGGAGTCAGGCACACCGACATCTTAATTCAGCCCTAAGTGGCTCACAACATCTATACAGTGGCCCAAAATGTCCTTTTTCTGTGGCTTCTGGTATGCTGAACATGCTGTCTCCAACACAATGGCCCAGTGATCACCAAGCTGCCAAACGTTAAACCAGAACATATTTTCCAGTCCTAATGCCAATTTCATTGTCATACTCTTGGATTTCTTTCATAATGCAATACAATGTATTTCTTTTACTATCAAAGATATAACCCTTACACTGTTTGTTCACTTCACAACTTGAACACAGCTTGACAGTCATGATATAAGACGTACAGCCTCATGCATCAAGCCAAAATCCAGTCGGTAAAATACCGATTCCTTATTAGCTCCCGGTAGCGAGTCCCAAATCCCCAATCCCAATGCATCAACCCAAAACGTGAGCAAATAACAAATCGCTAAATAAATATCCGCTAACATACCGAATCGGTAATACCAAAAATGCTAAGTTACCGAATCGCTAAATACCGAATTAGCAGTTACCGAAACACTATTAGCTCCCGGAAAGTGCCAATAGCAAATAACGAATCGCACCCCAATGCAACAAAACTCGCTAATAACGAAAATGCCTAAAATCGCTATTTTGCCAGAGCTAAATAAGGGGAATCAAAACCTGGAGGTAAAGTTACAAAAAAAAAAAAAGACAATGCAAAAATGTTTCCTACATGTGCAAATGATTGAGGCAATCACTAATCCCTTAAAGGTGGCCCAGGAGACCCTGTTGGCTCCCACAAAATGGCTGCCCTCTACGTGCTTGCAAGGAGGATGCGGATCAATGCAGCAGGACAGCGCAGGAGAAGGGTCCAGGAGCGAGTTTTCAGACTGTGCATAACCTTGCTCGGGCAGAATGAGGACGAGGTGTACCAGAAGTATCGCCTCAATCGCGCTATGATCATGCGCCTGATTGCAGACCTGGAACCATTGCTGCAGCACCAGACACACCGGACAAATGCAATCCCTGCGCACGTTCAGGTCCTATGCAGCCTGCACCTACAGGCCTCAGGGAGTTTCCAGGGTGTAATTGCGGTGGCCGGAGGTGTTTCGCAAAGCGCACTGTCACGCTTCTTCAGGAAATTCCTAGATGCCATGCTGACAATGCTCCACACACACATCAGCTTCCCCACAACCCCACAGCAGTTGGACCGCACCAAACAGGCTTTCTACCAGGTGGCACAATTCCCACATGTGATTGGATGCATCGACTGCACGCATATCCCCATTTGCCCTCCAGCTGCAAATGAGTACATATTCCGGAACCGCAAGTCATACCACTCGATCAACGTGCAGGTTGTGTGCGATGCCAAGAACATCATAACGGACCTAGTGGCACAATTCCCGGGGAGCACACACGACTCATACATCTTCCGCAACAGTGGAATGCACAGGCGACTAATCAACGGAGAATTTGGAGAGGGACTCCTGCTAGGTACGTAGAAATACGCTTCCCCACACCAACACCACACATGTATGTACATCACCAATGCGAAGTCTATGCTTCTATCCTCTAGGTGACAGTGCCTACGCCCTGCGGGAATACTTACTCACCCCATACTTAAATCCAGCAACCCCGCAGGAACATCGCTACAACGCTGCACACATCAGCACGAGGAATGTGATAGAGAGGACTTTTGGGATTCTCAAGAGCCGCTTCCGTATCCTCCACAAGACTGGCGGCGCCATGTTATACCAACCAGAAACATGCTGTCGGATAATTGCTGTATGTGCAATGCTGCACAACATTGCCACCAGAAGGGGGATACCAATAGAGGTGGACAGGGATGACGACCACCGGGCTGACCAACCACCCGCCCAACGACGACAGGCACACATCCCAAACACAGCAGAGGGCCATAGGAGGTGGACATATATTATGCAACATAATTTTTGAAACATGGGGAAATGAGACATTACAAGTTGGTTTGGGGTGCAACTGTTTAATGCACAGTAGCACTGAGGATTGTGCAACAAAACTAGCATTGTAAATCATGCTCCAATTGCATCATTGTAAATAAAAGGTGCCTTAAAGTCACGCCTGTGCATACACAGTGATTGGATGGCCATGGTTGCCCCACCATGGTCCTGCATGCATGTCCAACTGTCTAGTGGCGCTTCCCACGTACCCCAAGCCTCCGCTCAGGTGTATCCAATGCCTCACCACGGCCTGTCCCCGCGGAGGCACGCGAACTGCGGCGCCTGGTGCTGGCCTCTGCCAGTGACACGCTGCTGACACTGGAGGCAGCCTCACTTGTGTCATCCCCTCCCAATGCAGCAGCACTGCATGTGCTGCTCTGAAGGTGTTCCACAGCAGTGGTGATGTGTCCTAGTGACTTTGCAACATCCCCGCAGAAGTGCCCAAGGTCCACCTGCAGGGCGACTGAGCGGCGTGCCAACACAGCGGTGCTGTTGCTGTGCCGTGTGATGGCCTTGGTAGCGGCGGAGGTACGCAACATTTGCTGCCGGTGACTCCTCTTATGGCACTCATGGCCCTCCCTCGTGGCACGGGTGAGCTCATGTACCTCCTCCCTGAGCTGAGCATTGCCCTCTGCAACCGCTGTGGTCATGTCCCTGACCGCCTTGCTCATGTCCGTGACTGCTGCAGTCATGGCACGCATCTCCCTAGCAAGGCACACAATATTGCAGCTAATGTTAGCCACATGTCGCCCCTGCATGCGCTGTGTACGCAGCATCCTCTCCTCAATTGCAGAGGTTGTTGGGACATCCTGTTCGGCTGAGGAGATGGAACTGCGACGAGCCCTGTGCCGCCGTGCGCGTCTAGCACCTCCAGGTGGTGCATCAGGTGGTGTGTATGTGCTCTGCCTGGGTGCCAATTGCGAGGTGGTTGTTCCCATCTCCTGCAAGGGCGCAACTTGGGACCTGCGCCTCTGCGCTATTGAGGCTGTAGTAGCTGCAGCCTGTTTGGCTGGTGCCGTTGCTTGTGGCGCTGGTGCAGGTGCCGTAGCTTGTGGCGCTAGTGGAGGTGCCGTAGCTAGTGGCGCTGGTGGAGGTGGTGCTGTTGGGGTGGCAGGTGTTGGCGATGCAAGCGCGTCCTGCGCTGTCTCCTGGTCTGACTCGACGGGTGTTTCCGATATGACCAGCTGGCTGCTGTCGTCCGAATCCCCAGGTGATGCATCTGTGTGTGAAACAGTGCATGGTTAGTGGGATAATTACAACTACAAGTGTTGTACACATTAATCTCCCTCTGTGGTCCACTACATGAACAGTCTCCATCCATGTTCAACTGATGTGGTGTATGGTCATTGGATTTACGCCTGTACATGCACACTGGGCTGACTAGACTACAACTCCCAAGATGCACTGGTGTCATGTGTTAAGCTGTCTGTGCCAGAGCTGCAGACACACTGAGATCGGGCTGGGGGCATGGAAATGGATTTACGCTATGCTGGGTGTGGGCACATGCATGCATCTTACCTTGGGCACTTGTGGCTGCGCCGGACGTGTCCATCTGGGTCACCCCCACGACGGCTTCCCGCTCTATCGTCCCTTCCACAAGGTCCTCCAGGGCTGTGTTGGCTGGTGCTGTGGATGCTCCGCCTCCAGTCCTGCTCGCCTCCCGGAGCCTCTCCGCAATCCTCTCTTTGGCACGCTTCCGCAGGTCGTACCACCTTTTTTTGAGGTCGTCGATGCTGCGGGTCGTGACGCCAACAGCATTCACCCTCTCACGGATGCGCAGCCATATGCGCCGCTTCTCCTGCTCAGGCACCTTGAGGGACAGCTTGCCAAAGAGGCGGTCGTGTTTGCTGGAGACTCCCTCGATTAGGTACTCGAGCTCCCTGTCTGAAAATTTACGCTTTCGTTTGCGTGCAGACTCTGCGCTGGATGGCACTTCCTGCGCCATGATGTTTGTGGCTTTGGATTTGCAGAGTCGGTGTGGCCTCACTCTGCACAGGCAGTCCTCCTTCCCAGCTCCTGTCTGCTCCTCTGTCGAGGCAATGTGGGTGGGGCAGCAGTATTTCCTGGTTGGTGATGTCATCTGCACGTTCCCGGAGCGACGCGGCAAATTGCGATTTCGCTAATACCGATTCGGTAATAGCTAACTCGGTATTACCGAACTCGCTATTAGCTAATTCGGTATTACCGAACTCGCTATTTGCTAGGGGGAGTTTGCGTGCCCCGCTATGTAGGAATCGGTAAATTTAGCGATTTTTAAGGAATCGCTAAATTTTAGCGAATCTGTTGATGCATGCCATTTACCGATTCCTTAATGGCGATTCCTTAATTTTCGCTATTAAGGAATCGGTATTCGTTTGGTTGATGCATAGGCCCCTTTGTCACTAATTATACTGTTCACCTTAACACTAAAAATTATTTTTAAAGGAAGTGTTATACTCAAATTCTTAATCTCTCTCATACAAAACCTAAGTGTACAGTCACCAGAAATTTTTTTTTTCTTTGAATTATTCTTTTAGAAAGGAACTTCATTTTAAATGCTCCATGGGCCTTTTAGTAATCAAAACTACTCTGCGTGCCTACCAGTGACTCTTCATAAAATGTGCTCATGTAAAATGAAAATCTGGTTTTACATCAGCTTGAAACAGAAACAGTAAGGCTTAACTTAGAAGCAATCTTTAAAGTATTTCTGCAGCACACTAACAATAACAAAGTTAAAAACAACAAAAGAAAAATGTCATAGCAATTTAGAAAAATAGAGAACATTTTAATTATTAAAAAGATATGAAAACAAATTAAGTCTAATCAGTAGAACTGGAGTTAGGATTTTTCCACTTTAGTCCATCACCTGATTGTAGTAGATCCCTGTCCGCCCAAATCTAAATCAGCCCATTTGTTTTAGATCTCAGTGGTTCATATAGAACAATGCTTTCAAATAGATAATCTTTACATGTAACACAGAGCTCCTACCATAATATTCCATTCTTCAGTATGCTGTTCACTAATTTTCCTATGATATCAGCACTGTTTGTATCACTCCGAAGGACTCCTGAAAAATAGTGTTTTGTAGCACTTCTCCAAAGCCAAAATGAAGATAATATAAATAGATAAAAAGCGAAAAATGCTACTTTGAATTAGAATTCAGTTTATGTAGTGACCATCTTTGATAATGCGAAGTCTTTGATCCACATTAAGCTATAACAAATCCATCAGAATGCTTTCAACCAATTGAGAATTATTCTTAACAGTTATAGAATTAGAAAGAGAACCAACTAGCATAACAATTGGGTTAAAATAATCATTCTCAAAGCTAATTTCACACCAAATCAAGCGCTGCATTAAGTCTATAGATGGGACCTTTGATGCAAATGTTTGGGCGTTTCTTTTTTAGAAAGAAGTTCATTTACATAAACAATCAACGGAAGTTGGAAAAGTATTTTTCTAGATAGTTTTAGTAACCAGCAAGTATGTTCAGCCAGGTTTTACCGGATCTGAACATGTTTTGAAGCTGCAAACAGCAGACTGGCTCTTTCGAACATATGCACTATTCGTGGCTTGCAAGTTTTACATAAAGGCTAATGAAAAAATCATGCAGGCATCGGAACAGAGACTGAAATGGGGCAAATGTGTTAATATTCTGTTCTACGATTAAACTTCCTATGTTGTAGGACTGTGATGGTCACTGAGAACCATTATGTGGTTAAAAGAGAAATATTATAGCAAGAAAAATCCGCATATCATTCCTTGATAAATCTTGAGTTTGAGGTACATGATATTCTCAAATCGTCTAGAGAAAGGTTCTTTAAAAGGTGTCAACTGCCTGCAATGACTTGAATTTATATTTTCTCATCAAAAATATGTTCCAAATACTTACTTAAAACAATATTATTCTGTCTTCATTCAAATGCTGTTATCCTAAGTGAATATTTAGTGTTATTCTAATGAACATCTAAGCAACTAATTTTCTGAGTAGTATCTTTGTTGTACATACAATTAACATGGTTCCATGTTTGTAAATACCACATCATACATGAAATCCTATTTATTGCATAAAACATGCCTCTAACCTTCTTATTACACTCTAGCTGTGACATCAAAGCTCAGCTATTATATGAAAATGATATAATCTATTGTAATAACTTGTTCTAGTTTAGTTGTCATGTCACAGTTAGTGGCATGTGAATTTGCATAATTTAATTTGCCTAGTTACGCAAATTACGCGAATGGCAAATCTGGCATTTAATAGCGTAATCGCATAAGAAGCGCAATGTAAAATGCAGCAATTTACACAAGATTACTACAGTGGAATAACATTTCAGATAATTTGCTGGCAGAGCCAGTATACAATGTAAAAGGCAAGTCAGTGAGCAGGAGCACAACTGATCCATAAGCAAATAAATGGAGAGGTAGCTTTTCAGCTCTCCTTCTCCTGAACTTTTTCATCTGATAATTACCTTACTTTAATGGATATGAAAGTATTCAAGATATGGATAGTTAATAGGGACCTTCATTAGATTTTCAAGGGTATGATGAATATTAGTCCTGATTCACAAATATATTTTTTGTGACTTATTCCTGCTGTTCTCTTGGCTTACTCCGGAATTTAAGGAATATATTATCTGACTGTAGATATTTAAAGCATATTTGGAATCACTAATGCGAAAATAAACAAGTCAAAGGGCCCTTTGTATGGTGTCCAAACACTCATGTTAACTACTTTAATGTAAACCACTTTTAGGGCCGGGTTTTTAGTAGCCCATTCTCCAGCAGTTCAATAAATACATGCTTCTTTTACATCCATAGTTTCTGTTTGTTATAGTAACTGTGATAAAACTGAGGACAACCTTTATAATGAAACCGTTGTTATCTGTTGAATAGGCTTTTGACAAACATGGGATATATAAAATAATCAAATCTTATGCATATACATTGCGTTTCATTAATGTGGATAGAAGCATCAAGTTTTTAGGCGAAGGAAGGTGTTTAGTTAATTTATCATTGAACAGAGCAGGATAATTGCAAGAAAATGCTCATCTATGACACATGGCTTGCATTATGATATAGCAAGTGTATAAAGTGCTATCTTAGATGTGCAATTAGTAAAAAAAAAATGGACCCTAGGATTGTTAAAAATATTAGTTCACGGATTTGTTATATATATATATATATATTTTTTTTTCACTGAAAAAACATAGGTTTTAGGGACGTTATAGTTAGTTAGACATTTGACTCGTAGAAAACAAGAGAAATTTTCCTGTTATAGTTAGTTGAGCTAACTATAACTCATGCGCCTGCAATGCACTGCTGATGACATCACATATTACATTACTCATGACATGGTCAGTGACATCAATCATGAAATCACTGATGACATCTCAAATTACATCACTGATGACATCATCCAGTGAATGTGTGTTTCTGTAAAGTTTAAATATTTTTCATATATATCTATGCCAAGGTCTATTCAAGAATATGTTGATGTAAAAGTGCCTAAATACATTATTTAGTAGATGCATGACTGACTCTATAAGTCACTGACTGAATGTATGCTACTGAATGCATGGATTAGTGACTAGACTGTGTGAATGTCTCTCTTAGTCTCTCTTTTGGTGTGTAAGCAGGTGCATGGCTTGGTGAGTAGCTACATCAGTGTGTATATGTGTTTTTCATTGATTGTATGAGTATCTGTATGGGGGTCTGACTGTCTATGTGGGTGTGTGGGTGGTGTCTGACTCTGTGCATGTCTGAATGGCCGATTGACTGGTTCTATAGATTCAAAAGTGCATCTCAGAAAGGCTGTATAGGTATCTGACTGTGTGAACAGGTGTGTTCATTAGTGAATTGATGTCTCAGTTGTATATATGTGAGTAACTATATATGTTTCTACACACTATATGTGAGTGTTGGGGTGTATACTTGACTATGTGAAAAACAGTGATTGGAAGAGTATCTACATACATGAATGTGTACATGTATTAGTGATTGTATAAGAGAGTCAGTATGTGATAGTATCTATATAAATTAGGAAAGTGATGTGTGTATAAATAAGGCAGGTGTTGTGTATATATCTGCATAGGTGAGTACATGGGTGTATGATTGATTTTTGGCTTGACTGAATAGATGTGTGAGTAACTCTATGGATCAGTAGCACTGTGTAAATATATATATACGTGTGTGAGTGGATATTATACTGATGTAATAATGAGTGACACCATGTATGAGTGACTGTATCAGTGTATATCTGGCTCACAATATATAGATAGGAATCAGTGAATGGATATCTAGTATCTGGTATTGGTGTGTCTATGCTTTTCAAAACGGTAGTCTGTATTTTAGAGTGCGTCTATCAAAGGTTATATTACAGTGTGAAGAGGTGTGTCAGACTATCACATGGATGAGGTCATCAGTGATGTCATGAGTGATGTCATTTGAGATGTCATCAGTGATTTCATGAGTGATGTCCCTGACCATGTCATGAGTGATGTAATATGTGACCTCATCAGCAGTGCATTGCAGGCGCGCGAGTTATAGTTAGCTCAACTAAATATAACAGGTGAATTTCTCTGGTGTTATATGAGTCAAATGTCCAACTAACTATAACGTCCCTGAAACCTATGTTTTTTTCAGTGAATTTCTTAGGTTTTTTAAATACCAATTCCTAACTATAACGTCGTGTAAAACCTATGGTTTTATCAGTGAATTTCGAGGTTTTTTAAATGTTAATTTCATGTTTTATTATTTATAAAACCTATATTTTTTCAAATTGTTTTTTAATATTTTGCAACTCTATCATCCTTTTTTAAAACTTTTTTTTGTTGAGAAAACTACAGTCCCGTACCGGTAGTCTAAGAAGCTCAATCAACACGCAAATCCTATCCACCACATTTAAATTATGCGCATTTCATATCCGACGGGTTTGTGGCACCGCGTCCCGCGTAACAACATGTACATATGAGGTCGCGCCAGCAGCTACTTTGGTATGCGATGGGTACGCACTACCAAGCTGCGCGTTACGTCATGTGCGTATAGTGTCGCGCCCGCTGCGTGTTGCGTATGCGACAAGTGCACGCTACCACGCCCTGTGTTACATCATAGACGTACGATGTCACGCCGCATACGCCATTCCCTCATTTTTTTTGTCTCAAAACGTTATCTAAAATCTTTAAAGTGTATATGAGTGCAAGCGATAATTAAAAATATTTTAAACAGTTATATATTTCTAACTCTAATAAACTTATATTATAATAAATATATTTTCTCAAAATCACATCGGGTTCGGTCTCATTGCACACTGGCTGCGCGATTGCCATGTAACCATAAAAAAAAAAACATTTCATTAGTTCATAACATTTCCCATTGTAACATTTCGAAAACGCCACCTATTTTAGTCAATATCTGTACTGCATTTCATGAGACACACCTCTTCTGCTTAGAGAGCTTTGTTCAAAACTTTTTGCACTATACACATATCTTACACTACACACGACATGCAACCATCATTTTCATCAATATTCATGCTCTGTAAAGTAGCCTTCCACCTATGATACCCATACACTTAAAAGTTACATTACCGAAATGTTCTCCAGTACCACGGGTAACATGTTTGCATACGCTGTCCACAACACAACGTAATATAGTACGGCCCAGAGACAGTATCATGCATAGATAATGAACACACGGACACAGATAGATAGTGGAATTGGATACGGGCATGTACGCTCAACTCCTTTTTATTACCATGGTGACATATCCAGTGACGTCTGTGCTGGATGTGTGTGCGGTATGTCTAAACCAGCCTTCAGACAATGGTTTCTGCTAGCATCAACTACAACAGTAATCATTGGATCACACACAGAGATTCAATATTCAAAGAATCAATAATTTATGCTGCAGTAAGGTAGGGACAGTAGATGTGAAATAATACAGAAATAATTCCATCGTAAAAGAACAACAACTTGTGGTATACTGACACACAATCAATAGATCTGAAATAATACACAAAAAGATTATATCATAAACGCTCCATCAGTTCTAGTGCACTCACATAACCACATCAAAAGCATTCAGCATGTGCACAGCCACCGATAATGCGTGCTGTAGACAGGCCGTACTAGGAGCAATATCAGTTGCCATCAACACTGCATCATCTGCAATACCGACACAATCTGAATTATGAACACTGCTGTCTGCAGTGTAGGCCATAGAGAGCGGTCACAAAGGACCCACAGATACATAAAGTGACTTCACCTACCCAGTTTGTCGTCAGCGAAGCAACAAAAAATAGTGTGCAAAGCCTGCAATGATACATATGCATGGTGCAGACAGTACACACTGGAGCAATGTATTTTCCTACAGGACTACCTCATCTACAATAGCGACTCAATCTCAATTGTGAACACTGCTGTCTGCAGTGTAGGCCAGAGTGAGCGGTCACAAGGGCCCACAGCCACATTTCATTCACCTGAGCTCTACAGTTTGCAATACACAAACTAAAGAGAAACGTGTGCAGAGCCTGCAATGATGCATATAAGTGGTGCAGACAGAGTGCACTGGAGCAATATCTTTTCCTACAGGACTGCATCATCTACAATACTGACTCAATGTCAAATGTGGACACAGAAGTCTGCAGTATGGGCCAGAGAGAGCGTTCAGCAAGGGCCCACAGCCACATGGCAATGACTTGACCTCTACAGTTTGCAATACACGAAGCAGAAAAAACGTGTACAGAGCCTACAAATATGCGTATGAGTGCTGCAGGCAGAGCACACTGGAGCAATGTCTTTTCCTACAGAACTACCTAATCTACAATAGCGACTCCATCTGAATTGTGAACACTGCTGTCTGCAGTGTAGGCCAGAGAGAGCAGTCAGCGAGTGCCCACAGCCGCCTGGCATTCACTTGAGCTCTACAGTTTGCAATACACGAATAAAAAAACGTGTGCAGATCCTGCAATGATGCGTATGAGTAGTGCAGACAGAGCACATTGGAGCAATGTCTTTTCCTACAGGACTGCATCATCTACAATACTGACTCAATGTCAAATGTGAACACTGAAGTCTGCAGTATAGGCCAGAGAGAGCGTTCAGCAAGGGCCCACAGTCACGTAGCATTGACTTGAGCTCTACAGTTTGCAATACACAAAGCAAAGAAAATGTGTGCGGAGCCTGCAATGATGCGCATGAGTGGTGCAGACAGAGCACACTACAGCATCTCTTCTCTTACAGGACTGCATCATCTACAATAGCAACTCGATCTGAATTGTGAACACTACAGTCTGCATTGTTAATTAAAAGCAGTACTCACACACACAACCATCAATACTTTGTCTCACTCCCTCCTTACAAAATAAAACAACATAAATTACAGAGAACTCTACAATGAATAAATCAAAACAATTCGAATTGGGATTTCATCTCTCCACAGTCTACACTATTCACTGTTCCTTTGGACTTCCAAGATAAATTTGGTCATTTCACTAAACCTATAACTGATATAAAAAAAACTTCTTGAAGCAAGTATACTAAAACAATATTGTGTATGTTTCAATAGACATTCTAATTACTTAACTACTGGATTCTGTAATTAAACAATCACCACGCAATCTAAATTGTGAACCCTGCGAACTGCAGTCTACACAAAATCCAGTGGCCATTCACAACTCACAGCCACATACCGTTGGATTCGGAAGCACCTGATCAGAGGCGGTACACAAAAATCATCACAGACTTTAACTTATGACATCCTCATTCATAGAATCAAGACCCCATTTCACTGTTTGCACCTGCTGTACCACAGTATATTCCACCGACTACTGTCAACTAAGCCCAATAATCATGTGCAGCAGTTAGCTATGGAATCACAGACTGTGATGCACCTCAACACACGAACTTCTGAAAAAAGCAAGCAGCAGGTAATATCGGACATCATCCATTGTGGGATCAAGACACCGTTCTGCAGTTGGGACCTGAAGTTGGATGAACCTGATCGAAGAGAGTACCTTCATCTCCACTCTCAAATGCAGTTCTAATATCGTCCATTGTGGAGTCAACACACCGTTCTACTTTTGGAACCTAGAGTTGGTTGCAGCTGGTAGAAGGGAATACCTCCATCTCCACTATCAGATACAGTTCTAACATCATCAATTGTGGGATCAACACACCATTCCACTGTTGGGACCTAGAGTTGCTTGCACCTCATCGGAGGGGGTACACAGAAATCATCACAAACTGTAACTTCTAACATCCTCAATCATATAATTAAGACCCCATTTCACTGTTTGGACCTGCTCTACCGCGGTGTATTCCAGCAATACCAGTCAACTAAGCCCAATAACCATGTGCAGCACTTAACAACAGAAGCACAGAATCTGATGCACCTCAACAGACCGAGTTCTGTGAAAAACCAGCAACAGGTAATATTGGACATCGTCCATTGTATGATCAAGACACCATTCCACCGTTGGTACCTAGAGTTGGCTGCGCCTCATCAGAAGCTATACACAAAAATCATCACACACTTTAACTTCTGACATCCTCAATCATAGAATTAAGACCTCGTTTCACTGTTCGAACATGCTGTACTGCTGTATACTCCAGCAACTGCAATAAACCATGCCTAATAATCATGTGCAGCAGTTAACTACAGAAGCACAGAGTCTAATACACCTCAACGGAAGGAGTTCTGTAAAAATTAAGCAGAATGTAATATCGGACATCTTCCATTGTGGAATCAAGACAATGTTCCACTGTTGCAACCTAGAGTTAGTTCCACCTGGTCAAAGAGAGTACCTTCATCTCCACTCTCAGATGCAGTTCTAACATCATCCATTATGGCATCAAGACACCGTTCCACTGTTGGGACCCAGAGTTGGTTGCTGCTGGTCAAAGGGAGTACCTCCATCTCCACTCGCAGATGCAGTTCTAACATCGTCCATTGTGGGATCAAGACACCGTTCCACTGTTCGGACCTAGAGTTGGTTGCACATGATCGGAGGGGGTACACCGAAATCATCACAGACTTTAACTTCTGACATCCTCAATCATAGAATCAAGACCCCGTTTCATTGTTCGGACCTGCTGTACCGTGCTATAGTCCAGCAACTACAGTCAACAAAGCCCAATAATCCTGTACAGCAGTTAGCTACAGAAGCACAGAGTGTGATGCACCTCAACGGAGGGAGTTCTGTGTAAAGCAAGCAGCAGGTATTATCGGACATCATCCATTATGGGATCAAGACACCGTTCCATTGTTGGGACCCAGAGTTGGTTGCAGTTGGTCGAAGGGAGTACCTTCATCTCCACTCTCACATACAGTTCTAACATCGTCCACTATGGTATTAAAACACCGTTCCACTGTCGGTACCTGTCGGACTACTGTGTTACTATTATACAGAGCACTCCACGCTCCTGGGCCTCAGGCTGGGCTCTGTGTGCCTGTGTTGCGGTAGCCAGCGTTAATCTAAGGAGCCTTCCGAGCTAGCAGACATTGGCCCAGGACCCTCCGCCGGCACGTGGTCAGTCCTCTTTCACATACAGCAGTGTCGAAAGGTGAACGGTGGGGCATATATGCATCACAGCGGCCATGACGGTTTCTGAGTACCAGCAGGCTGATAGTATCATTCATGCACCCACCTTCGCTCACAGCGTCAGCCTCGTGGCAGTGTAAGTTACGCAGACCAGGCAGACACGTTCGCCAATCCGGAAGAGAACCACACCCAAAGAAACATGCCTGTTATTCATACCCCTACGCTAGCCTTGCGTACGGCGAGCCAGCCCACTTCCCTAAACATTTTGGGGGGGGGAGGCACGTACGCGCTACCATTCCATAATCTTCCCTAATGACTGCACTATCATGGTTCTGTCCACTTCACTCAATAGACCATCAGTGTATGTTGACATGTACATGTCTGTGCTCGGCATACTCAAGTCTGTCCGGAACATCCCCTCAAGACTTTGCATTGTATACTTTTATAATCGAGAATTACTTGCCACCTTCGCACATACCTTGCTCTCATCTCTCCCTGCATTCTGCATAGTGATGCAGAAGTGCCATGCCATGTTTTGTTTGTATACATGGTTCGCCACGGTTCCCACAGTATGTAGTGTCATTAAGTCAGCTACGTGCACATGTTATTTGTCATGTTGAATGTCATTATATAAGGTAGCGCGTTTATTCACGAGCAGTGGCTGATTCCATTTACATATCGCTGTCTTAAAGAGCATACAAACGTTTTTCTCCCAGGTGAATAGTGCGACCACAATGGCAGTCATTCATTACTATCCAAGAATGTCCAACTACACTGCGCTTCTAAGCTTACAGCCACCAATCTTGCGTCCTTTCTTAAAAAGACGCCAACTCCCACAATCACACCAACATTCACACAGCTTTCTAACGACAGTTATCTGCTTCTCAATAACATACACTCCTACGGAATATGAGCTGGCATACTGCATGTCCTTACTGTTTCAAACACAGTAACTTCCTGTGGCAATATCTATTCCTTTCTAGAGGATGCCACTTTCAAGAAAGAGTGGTCCCTGGTGTCATGGAAATGCACCAGGGACTGGCTGGTCTTGATCATTAATACCGCAAAGAGATTGGCAGACGCCATCCTCGTGAGGATTCAAATTGCGGAAGGGGCCCTAAAGACAACTATACAGCTAACAGCCTACAAAACCAGGCTGGCCGAGATCAACGCCGAGATTTCTGACAATAAAGACTACCTGATGAAACAGAAAATAACAAAATTGCAAAAAGACATACAGAAATTTGATAAGGAAAGGGTCTACCCATACCCGAAGGCCGATTACACCTCTGATAAAACGAGCTACTCCTCTGACGAGACCTCAGATAGGAGAGACTCCAGCGATAGTAATTCTAGCACTAATAGCTGGGGGAGTAATAACTCGAGAAAAAATCAACGGAATAATCGACCCTACAATGGCCCTCCCTTCCAGGGCCCCCCTATGTTCCAAGGTCCTCTCCCACCACTACCATACTGGCAGTTTCCTCAATACCAACATTGCCCCCCCCAGTTTTTCAATGGTAACAGCCAGCCTTTTTTAGGAAGAGGCTGGGGCAGAGGAAGAGGGCGCAACAGAAGAGGCGCACAGAAACAGGTCCACTGGCAAGAACCACCGACCAGCGGCATGGACACCAGGAGCAGAACGAGGGACAAGAGGAACTAGTAGTGAACCTCTCACATAGGGTCCTCACTGCTCCTGAGAAGTCACTACTACAGAAAGGCCTTGGTTTTGTCCCCACCCCAAGGGTAGACAGATTCAGGGATCACTGCGAAATCCACAGTCTTTTTCGGAAGATACGCCTCAAAGCCTTCTTTCAGGACCAACCTCACAACGAGGTTATAGATTCTGGATTAAGAAACCCCTCCACATTCACTCCACAAAATAACATGGTTCCTGTGGAGATTCTTACATTTGAGAAAGCGGTGTTGAAAGAGCTAAATTCACCCCACAGGGAGGCGCCTTACCATAATTTGACTGGGCATGAAACCCTGCTCTTGAAAAACCTCTCTGAGGATTCCACGATTACTATTAAACAGGCGGACAAGGGCGGTGCGATCGTAATCCAGTCTACAACAGACTACGAGATTGAATGCAGACGCCAACTCACAAATGAGAGATATTATACTCCCATAGCGTCTGACCCAACTCCTCGTCTCAAGACCACCATCTGCACTATGGTCTATGAAGCAGAAGCCAATGGCTGGATTACCCACAAAGAGGCAGATTTCCTGATAACTCGGGAACCTAGGATCCCCTTTTTCTATACCCTCCCGAAAATACATAAGGGCACGACTCCGGTCCCAGGACGACCGATTGTATCCGGCATTGGCTCGCTCCTCGAACCTCTGTCAAAATTTTGTGATCACTTTTTGCAACCATTGGTACGTGACATACCCTCATTCATCAAGGACACCACTGATGTCCTCAAAATCATTGATGACTTTCCAGACACTAGTCCCATTAACTATCTTCTGACCTTGGATGTGGAGGCCCTCTTCACCAACATCCCCCAGAGGGCCTCTCTGGCTGTTATTGAGTCAACACTACGGGCACTAGACTGGTCATCACCCACACCAGTCACCTTTATCATTGACTGTGCTACCTTGGCTCTCACTGAAAACTTTTTTAAATTTAACAAACAACTATACCACCAGAGCCAAGGCACATCTATGGGTAGTACCTTTGCTCCCAGTGTAGCGTGCCTCTATATGGCTGATTTTGAGAAGAATGTGATCTCTGGTACATCTAACCCTTTCCATGACAACATCTTTGTTTGGAAACGGTTTATAGACGATATACTCGTCTTTTGGCATGGCACACATACTGAGTGTATGAATTTCATTCAGTGGATTAATGAGCAGAATGAGTTCCTGAAGTTCTCCCACACTATATCAGAACATTCGGTACCATTCCTGGACCTGAACATCACTCTTTCTGAAGGCACCCTAACCACCACACTGTACAAGAAACCCACTGACCGCAATAGTCTTTTACGTTATGATAGCCACCACCCCAAAGCATTGAGGGACAACCTGCCCGTTGGGCAATTCCTACGCATCAGACGTAATTGCACTCAGCTAACAGACTATAACTCAGAAGCCAAGTTATTAGCATCAAATCTGCGGGCTAGGGGTTATCCACCTAGATGTGTCGGTAATTCTATGAAAAGGGCCAGGAACAACCCACGGGAGACACTACTGGTAACACACACCAAACCCGATACCGATGTTCTGACCTGTGTCACGTCTTTTACATCTGATTCAAGCAGGATCAGAAAGATCATTTTGAACAACTGGGGTATTCTAGATAAAGGGAATCTTAGCATACCCAAACCCAGATTTGCCTACAGACGCACACAAAACATCAAAGATCTACTTGTCCACACTAGACCTAGACTGCACACCATTGGTCCACAAAGGACGATATGGGAGCTTCCACCGGTAAAGGGCCATTTCCCATGCGGTTCATGTGTAGTGTGCAAACTGACTAACACCTACAAGGACATAACTTTTACGAATAACTTCCACTGGACACTAAATAGACACACGAATTGCAACACTAAGAACTGCATATATATGATCAGGTGTCCGTGTGATTTGGTATACGTAGGCATGACAACCCGCATGGTAAAGACCAGGATTATGGAACATAAGAGTAACATTCGATGTCAGAAAGTGACCACCAAACTCTACACCCATTTTAAAACGATGCAACACCAGACAGATTCCATCAACTGGTTGGTCCTAGAAGCACACCCTCAGATGTCCCAAAATGCATTGTTTAAACTTGAGCAAAGATGGGTCCTTAGAATATCTTCACACCTGACTGGTCTTAACGACGACATCCCATGGTCCACACTCATTAGGTAAACATGCTCCTTGGTAGGACCTGTGACCCTTCCGGAATTCACTACGTGTCCTTGTTACACCCACGACCACCTTGGCCATACCTGTTAACTTGGATGCGGATCCTTAATCCTTAGCAGTGATGTTCTCTGAAAATACACCTTTTTAACAGATCACGAACCATCTAGATCTCTTTTCCACTGCTTTAAAAATAGATACACTATATTGGTATCCTATTTCTTTTTATGTGCCTCCCTCTGTGTGTTTTTATGTGCCGGTCCCCGATGCGGATGGTTGCCGCTCTGTTTTTAGACCCCCATCCACGGGTTACATCCCCGTACAATTTTGTGGGACTTTGATACTTCATCACGGCCCCCGCGAACCCCATCACTACCGCTTTTATTATTTTTCCACATTCCCATGTGTTACCCGTGGCATTTAGTCTGGCCACCTACCCGTTGCTAGTCTTTAATTATATCGCCATGGCAACCAACTCTGTGAGTAAATCAACCCACGAAGAATCATTTCCTGATTCAGACCGGATGCCGATAGTTTCCCCACACCACCTGCTCTAACATGGCCGGCCCTCTATCCCCAACCAATGGGATTGATACAACCGCTCTGGTAACCAATCCCTGTGAGCACACCAACCCACTGAGTATCACTTCCCGAGTCATACCGGATATGGATGGTTGCTCTCTCAACCTGTTCCAACATGGCTGACCCGCTTTACACTCCCCGACCAATGGGCTTGTGATTACCTTAGTCATGTGACACATTCCACACCTCCCGATATCCTTATCTGGCAAACACCGACTCCGTTCGGAACCCATCCCAGGTCCGGCGGTAGGGGTAGGTCTTCCATCCCACGCGTCGTTTGACGCAGGTGAGTGCATCAGGGTTCTTCCAAGCCGTCTTCCATAAGGTGAGTTTGAGTATTTTTAAAGGGGGATTCGTGACGCCTCCATGACTTCATTGGCAGCTTGAGCGAGTACGTCCTGCTCTGACCCATCCTCTACCAGGGGCGATGGCGGTCGCCCCCTATTTTGCCCTTGAGTCTCTCGTGGCGACCCGTTACTGACCTCATTGACTACTTTTGGGCGGCGATACACCCTGGCCCCTGAGCATGATGGTCACCATGGCTGCACACCTAATCGCTCATGTTAGCATCTTTTGATATTCAAGGCTGTCATTACCCTCCGACACTGCTCTTACCGCATGGATTGCCGGGCTGACCATGTCACTTTTAATTTCGTCCATCCCGGGTTTCTTAACTGCTCCTCCCGGTTTTTTACTTCAGGACCCACGTTAGGAGTCCTTTTTTACCCGCCGGAGACTGCTGCAAGATTGCCTTGCTAACGCAAGAGGTGAGTTTACAACCTCCGCTCTGTCTCCGCCCCCAGTCCTGTCTTTTGATTTATTCTGTCCTTCGAGACCTTCCAGTACTCACCCTGAGAGCTTCACCCTATGAGACTCTCGATGATTTCAGCTGAAGTTGTTATGTATGTATTGTTTATCTTTACAGTTTTGTCATGTGTTTTCTGTCTCCAATGTTTCCATAGGTGACTCCTGAGCACCTTTCGGGTATGTAAAACACACATACCTTGTTGTAGATAGTTTATGTTTTCCTGATCCTGACGAATTGCCGTGACCAATTACTGGCTTAAAGGGCAAGAAACATGTTGATCCTTCTGAGAGTAGGGCATACACAACTAGCATCATAATCACTAGTAGCTATCCCCACCTCATTTTCTTTTTAACTAGGCTGTTTACCACTTTATTAAACACATTTCCTGTGGACTAACAGTACCTATTTTATCCGTACATCACATCTACACATTCTAGGGCCCCTTACCCCCACAGCACCCTTCGGCAGGAACAGAAGATCCCCGCCAAAGAGCCCCAATATTGGGAGCCCGTCAGGAATTGCAGCGCCGACCTGACGAGGGGCAGGCTCAAATGATGAAGCATGACACCTAGCTTGCTGGGTGTGTGAGGGCCCTAGTTCCAACTAAAGGGTCTCCCCCCCTTTTTTCATGACAGACGAAACTTTTTGCTGAAATCATTATTTGTTCTTAACTGACCTGAGGAACTCTGTACCCTTTTTGTCTTAATATCTATTCCCACCCACACAAACTAACTCCCAAACTTCAACTTGGCCTTCAATTCCTAGTTTGAAAACACATTTCAAGAAACAAACCAAACTAAAAGCACCTTTGTTCAGAACAGAAGTCTCCCTCACTTCTGCAAAAGAAATGTATTGACTGCAGATACCACAAACTTCAAATAAAATACACTCCCTTTTAAATACGAACCGCCAATTGCACTTTGTGAATTGTTACCCAATTTTCAACACATGTCACACTCAAGGTCTGGCATACTTTTTTAACATGGTCTCCTACAGCCGTCTAACACGCTTTCAAACTGTTCTTCTTTTAATACCAGACTACATTCAGACATTCTTTCGATCATCTCTGGAATAACAGGAACAGTGCCCATAATTCTCACCCTCTTTGCAGGCCATCCTACTACTAATTCTACTTCTAGAAATGGCTACGCTCTCTATGGTAACAACTATGTCCGACAGAATACGCCTCTACGCCAAGCTACATCAATACTGTAAAAAAACTGAAAACCTTTTCGGCTGCCTGCCTCTATCTATTATCGGAGATAGCTACAACATAACAATTATCTACACTTATTCAATATGCCTACAACCATCGTTTGATTGCAAACTTGCCCATTCGACTAGCGAATGGATGTATGCCTTGCCAACATCTCAACAATCGCTCCAGATATCCAGCAGGTAATGGAGTATCTTGAAAACCATGAACATGATTGTTCTGGCAGCGGAGCAATGGTGAATGCAATGCAAAAAGGAATCACAGCGCAATGGGATTTCTGCGCAGCCACGAAAGATCTCCTGCAACGTGCGACCTTTCACAACATCGCAGATTGCCTGCCCATTCAAATTACCACTCCAACATTAGAGGAACATTACTGTCCCTTCGAGGATATGAATTGTATCGCTTTGCTTTTCTCACACGATGGCAACAATATCCTCTTGGAACATTACGCATCTCAAGCAGTTGAAGAACTTCTGGACTGGAATCTCCAAGACTTGTAAGAAACTCACATTATTCTTGAATGGATTTTTTTCCATCTTTTTTTACTTTTTCCCTTAAATCTTGTATAATACACTTCAATCCTACTACTTTGATATAATAACTTTCTAAGTATACTCAGACATTTGAACTCTATCCTCATTATTCCCCCTTGCGTCTCCAGTCTAACCAGGAATCGGTGATGTGTGGCCTATGCAAATACGCTATTTACTTCCAAAATTAACCTAAACCCGACACCCATTTAGAAACCACGTCTATTCTTTGTGCACACACATCTCTGCCTGCCTGTTATTCACAAAGCCCTTTCACACAATTTTACTCAAAGTCAGCCTCTGCTCAGAACCTCACGATAAAAATGTAAAAAGAGACTTTGTTTAGGAACTGGTTGGCACGATGTGGTAATCGTAAACCACCTTTATTTTCATTATGCAATGTATTTATTCATGTCTAATAGCTATTCTGTAGGTCACATAGAATTGTAACATATAAGCAATTGGAGTTTGTCTAAGCTCGATGCCTTAGCTCGCTACACAAGAATGTTTTTTTGAAACAGCTGAAGACAATAATGTACGGTTTGACTACAAAGGTACCGAATGTGCTTCTCAGAAGTGAAATGTTTGTATTCATCCTCAAAGTTCCAATGTGGGTAGAACTAGTACCAATTCTGACATGCACCACATTGAATCTACTGTACAACAGATTGCTAACTATTCTACTGTTGCTAATTTTCTGTTACAAAAAAGCACTGCCAAGGTACATAAAAAGTTTGATGACTACATTTTGCAATTTCTTTTTTATTTCTTTCTTTTCTTAAACGATACATGTGGTAATTGTATCCTACCTTTATTTTCTTCATAAAATGTAGAGTCATTTAAGTGTAAAAGCTATTGTTTATTTCACATGCAACTGTAACATGTAATATACAATTCACCGATGCCGAAAGTTTATGTTTGAATACAGCAGAAGTGGTTCAACTTTGCATCAGCTGGATATCCTAGCTCTTGCACCAGTGGGTCCAATTATGGCACTTATATAAATAAAGACACTTTCTATATAATTTTCATACTCCATCCCTTTATTACACACAACCACTTTCTTAGACACAACTCATTTTACCATTTTCCTTCTCTGGCATTGCACATTCTGCATTATATTCATGATTATTCCTTTATTCCTGCTTCCTAAAACACTACATTCGACTCTTCAGACCAATAGGGATGAGTAGTTCGTTTCACACTCCCTGTATAGAATAAACGCACACTAACACTACTTACACAGGTATGCTACAGCGGCCAGTATCCCACAGCGCCCACAGCACATCACTTCACAGCAATAAACTCATGACTTACACTCACAGTTTCATCCCCGAGTCTTCATACCGATACCACTAAGTACTTTGCTTCCCACTCCCGCTATACTCTAAATGCATACTAACACCACCTGCACAGATATGCTACAGCGTCCAGAGCACATCACTTTACAGCACTCAGCTCACAGTTTAGACACACGATTTCATCGCAGAGTGTACCGACACCTCACCTCAGCACCATCTCACAGTGAGCAAAACAGCACTTTCACACCAGTAGGGATAAATAACTCGCTTCACACTCCCTCTATAGCACACCCTACCCACCCTACAAACTTCACAGCGCTCCTACCCTCCTCTTTCCCACTTTTTTCTCCCTTTTTTCCCCTTACTCACTTCAACGGAATCACAAAATGGCGGCCAACTCTTCCTAGTTGCAATCGCTAGCACCGCTCGCAGCCTATCACCAGCAAGCTTGTGCTTGTAACGCCTCAGCCAATCAGATGACAGAATGCCCAAATATCGATATCTGTAAATTTCGATAATTCTCAAAAACTACTGAACGGATTTACACCAAATAAACAAAAGCGTGCTTTCTAGACCAAGACCCATCTCCCTTCCAAATTTGGGGTAATTCCGTTCACCCGTTCGACCTGTAGCCATGTCTAAAGTTTTCTATGGAAATTAACATTGAAAAAACATGTTTTGGGACCCCCCTTTTTTCTCACCCCCCCTTCACGAATCACCCCCACACTTTCAACATAGGAGCTGATTTCAACAAAGAATTAGTTTTGAAAATTTTGCGAAGATTCGTCAATCGGCGACAAAGTTATTGGGAATAGAATGTTGCCATTTTCCTATGGTAACTAGGTCCTAACTATAACTACCTACTGGCAAATATATATATATATTCCAAACGAAGAGACCCACAGTTGGAGGTCCACACATAACGTACATAATTCTTTATTCTGCCAGGCAGCACAGAAAACAACTTCATGGGCAACGAAAATTCAGCCAAAAGTTCCCCTACGTGTTTCTGGCGTGCATCCGCCCTTGATCAAGGACATGGCATCATGGAAAAGCGGCATTTCAGGTGAGTTTAAATCATTTTAGAAAAGTCCTGCCTACAAAGCATGTCTGCATAGTGCAACATGGTACTTGAAGTTTTAGTCCAATATACTCCTTTAGAAGGCTATGCCACCATTCTCCCAACACACTTTAAATTACCCAGTGAGCTTCTCCGTCCTATTCATATTGCTGCCATGCTTTTCCTCTCACCCGGGGGAATTGTACGATGTTCCCAGTGCGTCGGAAAAGTGCCGGCGCTGGACCTGCTCTTCTGCAGGGGAGGCACTTGCATTAGGGAAATGATACAGTATGTAAGTGTCTGTGCTTTAAATTGCTATTGGATATATACCGACCCTTGCGCAGAGCCCAAGGTTTGACGAGGGAATCCTGAACCAGGGTCAACATTACAACGAGTGCGGTACCTTTGTAATTGAGCAGTGGTGGAGGTACTTATCGATACTTGGGAGTGCCATTTGGCTTAATATGCAAGACAGTCATTTTCCATTGGGACTGAGACAACTTTTAACAAATACTCCAAAAGTATGGATGTTGCGGTAACAGCAGGAAGTGTAAAAGACATTGGCAGACGAACAGCCAATCCCTTCCCTCCTTTCACCCACTGCGCTCAATGAGAAGCCATCTAGCAATTTAAAGCACCGACACTTACATACTGTATCATTTCCCTAATGCGAGCAGAAGAAGGCAGAACGCCGAAACGCGTCCTCGCTGAATCAAGTTGAAGGAACCCCATGAGTGCAGTGAGTCTCAGAAACGGGACGCAGGAGCGCTGATGTTGTGAATGGATCCACCTCCATTCTATGTGCACCCGTCAGCAAGAGTGCAGAGCACGTAAAGGTGGAGAGGGAAGCATGGATATTACTAACGTGTTGCACCGCCTCTGGGCATCTGAGGCACCAGCGTCGACTCAGTCGCCAGGCATACAGGCTGGTAGGGATTGGATATATACCCTTGCGCAGAGTGCAGCAGAGCCCAAGGTTTGACGAGGGGCTCCTCAACCAGGGTCAACATTACAACGAGTGCGGTACCTTTGTAATTGAGCAGTGGTGGAGGTACTTATCGATACTTGGGAGGGCCATTTGGCTTAATATGCAAGACAGTCATTTTCCATTGGGACTGAGACAACTTTTAACAAATACTCCCGAAGTATGGATGTTGCGGTAACAGCAGGAAGTGTAAAAGACATTGGCAGACGAACAGCCAATCCCTTCCCTCCTTTCACCCACTGCACCCAATGACAAGCCATCTAGCAATTTAAAGCACCGACACTTACATACTGTATCATCTCCCTAATGCGAGCAGAAGAAGGCAGAACGCCGAAACGCGCCCCCACTGAATCAAGTTGAAGGAACCCCGTGAGTGCAGTGAGTCTCGGAAATGGGACGCAGGAGCGTTGATGTTGTGAATGGATCCACCTCCATTCTATGTGCGCGCACGGAACGAACTGCGTGAAGTGGGCGCGCACGCCACGAACGGCGTAAAGTAACATAGCATTTAAAAAACCGTACAAATTCACTGAAAAAACCATAGGTTTCACACACGTTATAGTTAGGAATTAGCATTTAAAAAACCTTGCAAATTCACTGAAAAAACCATAGGTTTCACACATGTTATAGTTAGCTGGACATTTCACTCGTAAAAAACCATTGAAATTCCCCCGTTATAGTTAGTGCAGTCAACTATAACTCACGCGACCGCAATCCTCTGCTGATGACATATGTGTCTTTATGGAAAAAAAATATTTGCAATATATGTATAGCTAAAATTTAATGGAAGAAGACATGGGCAAATAAGTGTCTAAATACAGTATTAGCATCAGCAGAGGATTGCGGTCGTGTGAGTTATAGTTGCCTGCACTAACTATAACGGGGGAATTTCAATGTTTTTTTACGAGTGAAATGTCCAGCTAACTATAACATGTGTGAAACCTATGGTTTTTTCAGTGAATATATATATATATATATATATATATATATATATATATATATATATTCCTCCAGGTGCCCCAGAACATGAAGACGCCACTCCACGGAGGATGATTTACAAAACCTTTTATTGCAAACCACGGAAAGCAGCCCAGTCCTTGCTGTCCCTTACGCGTTTCAGTGTAACAAACACCTTAATCATAGGGGGAGGGGGAACTTGGCAAGATCCGGTGAGTACTTCACATCTTTTTATCCCATAGCGCAGTCACTTTCCAGTAAGTTGCATGCTGGGTAATGAAGTCAAAATTAAACCTTCCAGTAGGGTCCGTTTTCTTGCCAAAATGTTTTTAACCCCAAATTCTTTATCGTTTTGCACAGCCCTCCGGTGGGCTGCTGGGTTGCTTTCCTGATTCAAATTACGCATCCCTCGTGCTGGCAGGCAATGAAGATTCACGGCCTCGCAGTCCTGTCATTTTCAGGTGGTGCATCTTCCGCGGCTTGGAGCCTGCCACGTACAACATTCCTCCAGGTGCCCCAGAACATGAAGACGCCACTCCACGGAGGATGATTTACAAAACCTTTTATTGCAAACCACGGAAAGCAGCCCAGTCCTTGCTGTCCCTTACGCGTTTCAGTGTAACAAACACCTTAATCATAGGGGGAGGGGGAACTTGGCAAGATCCGGTGAGTACTTCACATCTTTTTATCCCATAGCGCAGTCACTTTCCAGTAAGTTGCATGCTGGGTAATGAAGTCAAAATTAAACCTTCCAGTAGGGTCAGTTTTCTTGCCAAAATGTTTTTAACCCCAAATTCTTTATCGTTTTGCACAGCCCTCCGGTGGGCTGCTGGGTTGCTTTCCTGATTCAAATTACGCATCCCTCGTGCTGGCAGGCAATGAAGATTCACGGCCTCGCAGTCCTGTCATTTTCAGGTGGTGCATCTTCCGCGGCTTGGAGCCTGCCGCGTACAACATTCCTCCAGGTGCCCCAGAACATGAAGACGCCACTCCACGGAGGATGATTTACAAAACCTTTTATTGCAAACCACGGAAAGCAGCCCAGTCCTTGCTGTCCCTTACGCGTTTCAGTGTAACAAACACCTTAATCATAGGGGGAGGGGGAACTTGGCAAGATCCGGTGAGTACTTCACATCTTTTTATCCCATAGCGCAGTCACTTTCCAGTAAGTTGCATGCTGGGTAATGAAGTCAAAATTAAACCTTCCAGTAGGGTCCGTTTTCTTGCCAAAATGTTTTTAACCCCAAATTCTTTATCGTTTTGCACAGCCCTCCGGTGGGCTGCTGGGTTGCTTTCCTGATTCAAATTACGCATCCCTCGTGCTGGCAGGCAATGAAGATTCACGGCCTCGCAGTCCTGTCATTTTCAGGTGGTGCATCTTCCGCGGCTTGGAGCCTGCCGCGTACAACATTCCTCCAGGTGCCCCAGAACATGAAGACGCCACTCCACGGAGGATGATTTACAAAACCTTTTATTGCAAACCACGGAAAGCAGCCCAGTCCTTGCTGTCCCTTACGCGTTTCAGTGTAACAAACACCTTAATCATAGGGGGAGGGGGAACTTGGCAAGATCCGGTGAGTACTTCACATCTTTTTATCCCATAGCGCAGTCACTTTCCAGTAAGTTACATGCTGGGTAATGAAGTCAAAATTAAACCTTCCAGTAGGGTCCGTTTTCTTGCCAAAATGTTTTTAACCCCAAATTCTTTATCGTTTTGCACAGCCCTCCGGTGGGCTGCTGGGTTGCTTTCCTGATTCAAATTACGCATCCCTCGTGCTGGCAGGCAATGAAGATTCACGGCCTCGCAGTCCTGTCATTTTCAGGTGGTGCATCTTCCGCGGCTTGGAGCCTGCCGCGTACAACATTCCTCCAGGTGCCCCAGAACATGAAGACGCCACTCCACGGAGGATGATTTACAAAACCTTTTATTGCAAACCACGGAAAGCAGCCCAGTCCTTGCTGTCCCTTACGCGTTTCAGTGTAACAAACACCTTAATCATAGGGGGAGGGGGAACTTGGCAAGATCCGGTGAGTACTTCACATCTTTTTATCCCATAGCGCAGTCACTTTCCAGTAAGTTGCATGCTGGGTAATGAAGTCAAAATTAAACCTTCCAGTAGGGTCCGTTTTCTTGCCAAAATGTTTTTAACCCCAAATTCTTTATCGTTTTGCACAGCCCTCCGGTGGGCTGCTGGGTTGCTTTCCTGATTCAAATTACGCATCCCTCGTGCTGGCAGGCAATGAAGATTCACGGCCTCGCAGTCCTGTCATTTTCAGGTGGTGCATCTTCCGCGGCTTGGAGCCTGCCGCGTACAACATTCCTCCAGGTGCCCCAGAACATGAAGACGCCACTCCACGGAGGATGATTTACAAAACCTTTTATTGCAAACCACGGAAAGCAGCCCAGTCCTTGCTGTCCCTTACGCGTTTCAGTGTAACAAACACCTTAATCATAGGGGGAGGGGGAACTTGGCAAGATCCGGTGAGTACTTCACATCTTTTTATCCCATAGCGCAGTCACTTTCCAGTAAGTTGCATGCTGGGTAATGAAGTCAAAATTAAACCTTCCAGTAGGGTCCGTTTTCTTGCCAAAATGTTTTTAACCCCAAATTCTTTATCGTTTTGCACAGCCCTCCGGTGGGCTGCTGGGTTGCTTTCCTGATTCAAATTACGCATCCCTCGTGCTGGCAGGCAATGAAGATTCACGGCCTCGCAGTCCTGTCATTTTCAGGTGGTGCATCTTCCGCGGCTTGGAGCCTGCCGCGTACAACATTCCTCCAGGTGCCCCAGAACATGAAGACGCCACTCCACGGAGGATGATTTACAAAACCTTTTATTGCAAACCACGGAAAGCAGCCCAGTCCTTGCTGTCCCTTACGCGTTTCAGTGTAACAAACACCTGAATCATAGGGGGAGGGGGAACTTGGCAAGATCCGGTGAGTACTTCACATCTTTTTATCCCATAGCGCAGTCACTTTCCAGTAAGTTGCATGCTGGGTAATGAAGTCAAAATTAAACCTTCCAGTAGGGTCCGTTTTCTTGCCAAAATGTTTTTAACCCCAAATTCTTTATCGTTTTGCACAGCCCTCCGGTGGGCTGCTGGGTTGCTTTCCTGATTCAAATTACGCATCCCTCGTGCTGGCAGGCAATGAAGATTCACGGCCTCGCAGTCCTGTCATTTTCAGGTGGTGCATCTTCCGCGGCTTGGAGCCTGCCGCGTACAACATTCCTCCAGGTGCCCCAGAACATGAAGACGCCACTCCACGGAGGATGATTTACAAAACCTTTTATTGCAAACCACGGAAAGCAGCCCAGTCCTTGCTGTCCTTTACGCGTTTCAGTGTAACAAACACCTTAATCATAGGGGGAGGGGGAACTTGGCAAGATCCGGTGAGTACTTCACTTCTTTTTATCCCATAGCGCAGTCACTTTCCAGTAAGTTGCATGCTGGGTAATGAAGTCAAAATTAAACCTTCCAGTAGGGTCCGTTTTCTTGCCAAAATGTTTTTAACCCCAAATTCTTTATCGTTTTGCACAGCCCTCCGGTGGGCTGCTGGGTTGCTTTCCTGATTCAAATTACGCATCCCTCGTGCTGGCAGGCAATGAAGATTCACGGCCTCGCAGTCCTGTCATTTCAGGTGGTGCATCTTCCGCGGCTTGGAGCCTGCCGCGTACAACATTCCTCCAGGTGCCCGAGAACATGAAGACGCCACTCCACGGAGGATGATTTACAAAACCTTTTATTGCAAACCACGGAAAGCAGCCCAGTCCTTGCTGTCCCTTACGCGTTTCAGTGTAACAAACACCTTAATCATAGGGGGAGGGGGAACTTGGCAAGATCCGGTGAGTACTTCACATCTTTTTATCCCATAGCGCAGTCACTTTCCAGTAAGTTGCATGCTGGGTAATGAAGTCAAAATTAAACCTTCCAGTAGGGTCCGTTTTCTTGCCAAAATGTTCTCCTCCGTGGAGTGGCGTCTTCATGTTCTGGGGCACCTGAAGGAATGTTGTATACGGCAGGCTCCAAGCCGCGGAAGATGCACCACCTGAAAATGACAGGACTGCGAGGCCGTGAATCTTCATTGCCTGCCAGCACGAGGGATGCGTAATTTGAATCAGGAAAGCAACCCAGCAGCCCACCGGAGGGCTGTGCAAAACGATAAAGAATATGGGGTTAAAAACATTTTGGCAAGAAAACGGACCCTACTGGAAGGTTTAATTTTGACTTCATTACCCAGCATGCAACTTAATGGAAAGTGACTGCGCTATGGGATAAAAAGATGTGAAGTACTCACCGGATCTTGCCAAGTTCCCCCTCCCCCTAAGATTAAGGTGTTTGTTACACTGAAACGCGTAAGGGACAGCAAGGACTGGGCTGCTTTCCGTGGTTTGCAATAAAAGGTTTTGTCAATCATCCTCCGTGGAGTGGCGTCTTCATGTTCTGGGGCACCTGAAGGAATGTTGTACGCGGCAGGCTCCAAGCCGCGGAAGATGCACCACCTGAAAATGACAGGACTGCGAGGCCGTGAATCTTCATTGCCTGCCAGCACGAGGGATGCGTAATTTGAATCAGGAAAGCAACCCAGCAGCCCACCGGAGGGCTGTGCAAAACGATAAAGAATATGGGGTTCAAAACATGTTGGCAAGAAAACGGACCCTACTGGAAGGTTTAATTTTGACTTCATTACCCAGCATGCAACTTACTGGAAAGTTACTGCGCTATGGGGTAAAAAGATGTGAAGTACTCACCGGATCTTGCCAAGTTCCCCCTCCCCCTATGATTAAGGTGTTTGTTACACTGAAACGCGTAAGGGACAGCAAGGACTGGGCTGCTTTCCGTGGTTTGCAATAAAAGGTTTTGTAAATCATCCTCCGTGGAGTGGCGTCTTCATGTTCTGGGGCACCTGAAGGAATGTTGTACGCGGCAGGCTCCAAGCCGCGGAAGATGCACCACCTGAAAATGACAGGACTGCGAGGCCGTGAATCTTCATTGCCTGCCAGCACGAGGGATGCGTAATTTGAATCAGGAAAGCAACCCAGCAGCCCACCGGAGGGCTGTGCAAAACGATAAAGAATATGGGGTTAAAAACATTTTGGTAAGAAAACGGACCCTACTGGAAGGTTTAATTTTGACTTCATTACCCAGCATGCAACTTACTGGAAAGTGACTGCGCTATGGGATAAAAAGATGTGAAGTACTCACCGGATCTTGCCAAGTTCCCCCTCCCCCTATGATTAAGGTGTTTGTTACACTGAAACGCGTAAGGGACAGCAAGGACTGGGCTGCTTTCCGTGGTTTGCAATAAAAGGTTTTGCAAATCATCCTCCGTGGAGTGGCGTCTTCATGTTCTGGGGCACCTGAAGGAATGTTGTACGCGGCAGGCTCCAAGCCGCGGAAGATGCACCACCTGAAAATGACAGGATTGCGAGGCCGTGAATCTTCATTGCCTGCCAGCACGAGGGATGCGTAATTTGAATCAGGAAAGCAACCCAGCAGCCCACCGGAGGGCTGTGCAAAACGATAAAGAATATGGGGTTAAAAACATTTTGGCAAGAAAACGGACCCTACTGGAAGGTTTAATTTTGACTTCATTACCCAGCATGCAACTTACTGGAAAGTGACTGCGCTATGGGATAAAAAGATGTGAAGTACTCACCGGATCTTGCCAAGTTCCCCCTCCCCCTATGATTAAGGTGTTTGTTACACTGAAACGCGTAAGGGACAGCAAGGACTGGGCTGCTTTCCGTGGTTTGCAATAAAAGGTTTTGCAAATCATCCTCCGTGGAGTGGCGTCTTCATGTTCTGGGGCTCCTGAAGGAATGTTGTACGCGGCAGGCTCCAAGCCGCGGAAGATGCACCACCTGAAAATGACAGGACTGCGAGGCCGTGAATCTTCATTGCCTGCCAGCATGAGGGATGCGTAATTTGAATCAGGAAAGCAACCCAGCAGCCCACCGGAGGGCTGTGCAAAACGATAAAGAATATGGGGTTAAAAACATTTTGGCAAGAAAACGGACCCTACTGGAAGGTTTAATTTTGACTTCATTACCCAGCATGCAACTTACTGGAAAGTGACTGCGCTATGGGATAAAAAGATGTGAAGTAGAGAAGAGTCTTGCCGGTGGCAGTGGCAGGCTCTATCCGCTCGTGCTGTGTTTATTTCATGTGTCACACTGTTAGCGCTGATCCATAGCGTGGTATTTTAATTTTAGCGAGTAAGGCTAAATTTTAAAAGTTTTTGTGTGCTCACTTAATTTCCTGTCACTCACTTCCTTGCCGACTCGCGCCCCGGTCCGCCGCGTCCATTTCTGGGCGTTTGTTTGCGGAGGGTGAGGAGGAGCCAGCACTTCCGGGCTCGGGCGGCCAGGTCAGCGTTCTAGTTGCGCTGTAGGCGATGTGCATTTAATCTGCAGCCTTACGCAGTCGCGCTGTGGAGAAGAGTCTTGCCGGTGGCAGTGGCAGGCTCTATCCGCTCGTGCTGTGTTTATTTCATGTGTCACACTGTTAGCGCTGATCCATAGCGTGGTATTTTAATTTTAGCGAGTAAGGCTAAATTTTAAAAGTTTTTGTGTGCTCACTTAATTTCCTGTCACTCACTTCCTTGCCGACTCCCGCCCCGGTCCGCCGCGTCCATTTCTGGGCGTTTGTTTGCGGAGGGTGAGGAGGAGCCAGCACTTCCGGGCTCGGGCGGCCAGGTCAGCGTTCTAGTTGCGCTGTAGGCGATGTGCATTTAATCTGCAGCCTTACGCAGTCGCGCTGTGGAGAAGAGTCTTGCCGGTGGCAGTGGCAGGCTCTATCCGCTCGTGCTGTGTTTATTTCATGTGTCACACTGTTAGCGCTGATCCATAGCGTGGTATTTTAATTTTAGCGAGTAAGGCTAAATTTTAAAAGTTTTTGTGTGCTCACTTAATTTCCTGTCACTCACTTCCTTGCCGACTCCCGCCCCGGTCCGCCGCTTCCATTTCTGGGCGTTTGTTTGCGGAGGGTGAGGAGGAGCCAGCACTTCCGGGCTCGGGCGGCCAGGTCAGCGTTCTAGTTGCCCCTACTGCCTATAAATGTGTGTTGGCCAGCGACCGCGCAGCGGACGCGTGCAGCGGGCGCGCCGGAAGCGCGCCGAAGTCGAGCCAAAGTCAAGCCCGTCTGCGCCCGTCCGCGGCCGGACGGGGCGCGGGTCCATACACCCTGGCCTACCAAATCCCCTCCACATACGGTATGATAAACAAACCTTGTTGAATCTCCGTCCTGCTATAACACTACCATGTCTACACTCTATGAAGGTTCTATCATTACACAACTGTTCTATGTGCTCTTTTACTCCTGAAACTGGCTCCATAATAGACCCCCCTAAAAAACTGATAAAAGCCGCACTGCTTAACTGTAGATCTCTCAGTAAACACTGCATCCAAGTTTATAATCTACTCGAGGATGAAGCACTTGATATTTTGCTGTTAACTGAAACCTGGCTTGGCGAACACTCTGACCCAGACATCATAGAGGCGTTGCCTCCTGGATATTCTCTCGCTAGGCTTGACAGGCAAGACGGTAGGGGTGGAGGAATAGCTATCGCTGTTAGAGCCCCACTGGAATGCTCCCTATCCCCCCTGACAATTGACCACTGCGAAGCTGCTTCATTCACTATCACACTGGGGCCCCAACACTCCCTATCAGGTATTCTTATATACAGACCCCCAGGCAGACTGTTTGATTTTACAGCTAGCCTAGTAGAGGCGACAGCACATCTCGCCTTGAGGAAATCCAGACTCCTGGTGCTTGGCGACATGAACATTCATTTTGATGATGTCCAAGACAAGGATGCCTCCTGTATAAAAGCTGAATTACTTTCCCTGCAGCTAGCTCTTAAAAACCAGGACCCTACTCACAGACAAGGTCACCTGCTCGACCCCATATTTGGCAACTGGAATGGAGTAGAAGCGCTTCCTCCAATACCCGTTCCCTGGTCTGACCACTTTGTCATTCCCTTACAAATATGGGTGTCCGAGTCTGAAACAAGGAGCGATAGCACGCAGATTTACCAATGTCGAAAGTGGAAAAACTTTAACTTAGACACTTTCATCGACAATCTTGAAGCGGCAGGACCTCTTGGAGGGTCCGACTGTGAGACCGCCTATACATGCCTTAAGAACTGTGTCCTAACTGCCCTAGACAATACCGCTCCCATCCGTAGGTCAGTAATTAACAAGAAGATGAGGAAACCCTCCCTGTGGTTTACTTCAGAACTTCAGGTTGCAAAATCTGCTTGCAAAAAACTGGAACGTGAATGGCGCATTAAATTTTGCCCCACAGCCAAAAACCAATATAAAAAAGCGCAAGCGAGCTACTATAAACTTATCCGTTCCGCTAAAGCACTTCATTATAAGACCCGCATTGGAGAGGCTGAGAACTCCTCAAAGGAGCTTTTCAAAATTTTCAAAGAAATTTCGGTGGTAACTAATGAGAGCAATGCCCAGAATGACTCTGTTGAAACGTGCAATAATATTGCTAAATACTTTGCCAGTAAAATCACCAACATCTACGCAAACTTCTCTAAGGATTTGCCCTTGGGCTCTGACTTTACTGAGAATTTGGAGATCACTCATGCTAAGACATGCCTAAACTGCTTCTCTGTCCCTCCTACCACAACCTTAAATAGTATCTGTAAAAGCATCAAATCAGGCTCCCCTCGGGATCCTGCCCCTCCCAAGATACTAGCAGCTAGCCTTAAAGTCTTAGAACAACACTTTAGATACATTCTCCAACTCTCCTTTTCTACGGCCACCCTCCCTGCGGAGTGGAAGAAAGCCATTGTACTTCCGATAAAGAAAAAACCGAATATAAGTCAGGATATCCTAGAAAACCTGCGGCCCATCTCGTTGCTACCTTATCTGGCGAAGGTGGCCGAAAAAATAGCTAACAGCCAACTCATGGCCCATCTAGAGTCTAATAATGCCTTCCACAGTTCTCAATCAGGGTTTAGGGCAGGATACTCCACTGAAACCGCCCTTCTGAGAGCGACCGAAACCTTACGGGCAGGCGCTGATGAGGGCCAGACTATGGCACTGATTATGCTTGACCTTAGTGCCGCGTTCGACACTGTGGCACATTCCATCCTGCTGCAGTGTCTGAACAAAGCCGGGTCACCCAGGAAGCACTGGGCTGGCTAAAAGCCTTTCTCACCAACCGCTGCTTCCAGGTTCAGAGAGGCATGTACCTCTCTGATAGCATAGCTTTAGAACAGGGGGTACCTCAGGGCTCTGCCCTGAGCCCCACCCTGTTCAATCTTTACATGGCCCCCTTGGCTGAAGTGGTTGAATCGTTCGTCATTGAATTAGTCTCATATGCCGACGATACCCAACTCCTCATCTCCCTGTCCCAAGCACCCTCCATTGCTGCCGACAACTTTAAAACATGCATGCAGGCTCTGGCAGGCTGGATGACCCAGCACTGCCTGAAGCTAAATGGTTCAAAAACGGAGGTTCTGGTAATTGGAGGCAGGGATACGAGCTGGACCAAGGAGTGGTGGCCATCATGTCTGGGGCCGTTACCCACTCCCTGCAAAGCAGCTAAGAACCTGGGGATCTGGGTTGATCCCAGACTCTCCTATGACAACCATGTGCACAAAGTGGTAGGGAAATGCTTCGGGGTGATGAAGACCTTGAACCGTACCCTAGACCTCCTCCCTCTTGAAGCCAGGCGCACTATGACCCAAGCTCTAGTGACCTCGAGGATAGACTATGGAAATGTGCTTCTGCTCGGAACAACACAAAAAAACATCAGGAGACTTCAAGTACTCCAAAACACGGCAGCACGCCTAGTCCTTAGACTCCCTAAAAGATCAGCCTCTAAACCAGCCCTAGCCACTCTGCACTGGCTCCCCATAAAAAAGAGAGTCCTATTTAAAGCACTTCTAATGTGCTACAGGATCATCTCACACAAAGCTCCCCCCTACATGACTGATCTGGCTATCCCCTACGAGCCTAACAGAACTCTCCGCTCTGGGGGAACTGGATTGCTTAAAATTCCCCGCGTCAAGAAAGCCAGAATGGGTGGTTGTTCTTTTCGTGTAATGGCTGCCAAAGAATGGAACTCTCTCCCCATGAGTATCAGACTAGCGGATTCAGAGACCTTGTTCAGAAAACTTCTGAAAACCCATCTGTTTTCCCTTTAATTTCCCTCTCCTGGCCCTGACTTTTCTCCACAGCGCGGGGACACGCCGGGATGGCGTCACCATGCGCTTTACAAGCCCCTTTATTATTATTATTATATTATTAAGTACTCACCGGATCTTGCCAAGTTCCCCCTCCCCCTATGATTAAGGTGTTTGTTACACTGAAACGCGTAAGGGACAGCAAGGACTGGGCTGCTTTCCGTGGTTTGCAATAAAAGGTTTTGTAAATCATCCTCCGTGGAGTGGCGTCTTCATGTTCTGGGGCACCTGAAGGAATATATATATATATATATATATATAGTGTGGCTTCATCTTGGAGGCAACTTCCTTTTATATATATATATATATATCCACGCTTCCCTCTCCACCTTTACGTGCTCTGCATGTATATATAAATATATCTCATACACACGTTTGAGATGGAGAGACAACATATTTGCTATAGGCTAGTTTTTTTAAATTGCTTCTACTTTACCTAAGTCAGGTTTACCAGATGTGAAGCACCAAGTCTGTTTCTGGATTCAGAAAAGCTTCACCCCGAGGTGAGGCTGATCCTTTTCAGAAGCCACAGTTCCACTTGATAATACCAACATAACCTGAAAGTGTGTCCCCAAAACTAAATCAACGTCATGGAGGAAGGAAAGTTAGATATAAAAAAGCCTCCTGACTGAAGACAGTGGTGGTCTTCTGGCCTGGCTGAAGAAGATACAGGAAGGCCAAAGGCTGAGGTAAAAACCAATGCAAGAAGAAACTACAACTCTGGAGCAAACAGCAGAACAAAAGGGACCTTAGACTGCCCTTTGGGGAAGCAAAAAGGTACCTATGGGTAAAGAACTCATCGAAGGAGAAAAACACCCGGACACATTTGCAAGACACCTTGGCCAGGTTATGAATGTTTTTTTATAGACAGAAGTAAAAGGAAGCGAGGCAGTAACCATAACTAGTCCCTCCTTTATTGATAAATCACCTATAAAAGAATTTCAATGCAGAGCAACCAGATAAAAAGAACTCGCCATTCTATTCCCTAGATTGGCTTCCATTTCTACATGTAATACATGCAAGAATGATCTCAATAGGTGTCCCAACGCTCCTTGACCTCCAGCTTCGAGCCACTCTGAGGATGTCAAGATGGCTGTGGAATAGACACCTGAGGCAGTGAGACGATAGCTCCAAGGACCCCCCACAACTCATCCACGAGAAAGCACAGTAGCGAGTGAGTGTCCCCTCCCAATATGATACAGTGCTTGAAATGTAGGCACAGGGCAACGGATCCAGTGCTCCCTCCGCAAGTGAATAAACTTGACCTGCAGGTTGATGCCCAGACATTGAGACATTACAAAATTACATATTACATTACAACTTCAAATATACTTACATTCTAGATGTAGGTTTAGAGCAGACGTGCAACAATCTTGTTCTAAAACATTAATGTTTGTTAAGAGAGAGCCTATTTACTCACAAGTGAATGCCTTCATTTGATTTGGGTAGTTGTTTATATCTTTTGCTCACCCATCTATATCGAGTGATTGTGGACTAACACAATTACACACACACCAATGTATCAAACCAAAATTAATTAAAAATTGTATATCTTCTTTTAAAATGCTGTTTACTAATGAGGTACTTCAAGAATGCACAGAAAAGGAGGAACATAGTTGAAGTGGTACAATTTGACAGATTTTTTTTTTTTTATCGTTTGTGTTTACCCCACAAATAATGAACCCCACCCTAGCTCAGAACAATCCAATACATACAGATAACAGTTTTTATCTTAGCATAATACGTTTTGGACAACTTAAAAAAAATGGATAAAGACTTCAGCAAAAAAAATGAACATAATATGCATTATCTTTGTAGCCATCGTAGAAGAGGATCCCAGATTGCCAGCCCTTTTTGCATTTGATATATCCCTTTATTTTATATATAGCTACTTCTAGACTGCAAATTACTAAAAACCGAGATCTCCATTGTTGAAACGCCGGAGCATTGGTATCTAACCAAGCTGAAGCAATACACAGTCTAAAAACAGCCATTGCAATGAATATTAACCCATGCATATGTTTAGGTCGTATAACATTTGACGTGCCCAGCATGAATTCTGCAATAGAAATTTCTATTCTTGTATTAAAAACATTGGAAAGAAAGGTGGAGATATCATTCACAATATTCGATAATACCGTGCAGGTGGCAAAGATATGGATACTATCAGCTTCGGGTAGCGCGCATCTGGGGCACGTAGTTCCTTTCACTGAACCCCATTTAGCTATTTTATAAGGGGTATAATACAAGAAGAAAAAAGTTTTATAGAATTGAGCCTGAAGCTTGATTGACATAAAAAGACTGATATAAGCTAAATGAAAATTGAACGATTTCAGCCGATATCCCAAATCTACCCTGCCATTTACATATATATTTATCCATATCATCTGGGTTACAAAAATTTAATAGTTCATAAATTTCCCCAATTTTGATTTTAGAGTTGTTTAATAAATTCTCAATTAATGGGACTGTTAGGAATCTTGACCCGTTCCCCCCTCTCTTCAAAAGAAAGTCTTGAATCTGCAAAAATTAAAAAAAATCCCGGTGGTCTAAATTAAATTCAGTCCGCAATTCGCCAAAAGATTTGATTCCGGATATGGTATATAAATAACCAAGTTGTGTAACTCTTTTCGTTATCCACCATTCCATATATGAGTCGCTAAAAATCCCGGGGAGATTACTATTATTGAGAATTGGAGTGTAATAAGATAATCGTCCAATACCGGCTAATTTCCGTACAAAGTTCCAGATTTTATAGATGCACGTTATTGACTTAAATCTCACTTTTTTAAAGTAACCATCGTTCATATGACGCCATAAGCAGCCGCTAGATTCATTTCCTAGCAGTAGCTCTTGTGGAGTTGGGATATCTCCTTCGTTATTATTATTTATCGAAGAGAGTAAACCGACGCAAAATTTTAAGGTGGTAGCCCAATAGTATAATTTAAGATTGGGCAGTGCCAGTCCTCCTCTATCTCTAGGTAAAGTGATGGTTCGTAATGCCCTTCGTGGTTTCTTGTGCCCCCATAGAAATCTACTGAACATACTGTCCATATTCTTGAATGTTTGCGGGGGGAACTCCAAACAGATTAATCTAAAGAGATATAGAAATCTAGGCAAGATAAGCATTTTAATTAAATTACAACGACCTCCAATGGATAGGTGAAGATTGTTGTAGCGGATCATATCCTTCTTGGTACGTTGTATTAAAGGAGAGATATTATCATCAACTAGGTTTTCTAATTTTGAGGTTATGCTCACTCCTAGGTAGTTAGCTTTTTTGGTCACCCGTGAGTCGATCAGGCATATTTTGCTGTTGGAGATAATCTGGGGTTTGGCTTGATTTAATTTATAGCCTGACACTTCCCCAAAAATCTTCGCTTCTTCCTCGATCGCCCTGATGGAGTTCGCAGGGTCGCTAGTGACCACTGCGATGTCATCCGCATATACTAGTATTTTTGTAGCTTGGTCCCTTACCCAAACAGGTGAGATCCTAGCGATATTCTCCAATCTCCGTATGAATGGGTCAATGTATATAACAAATAAAAGAGGTGAGCATGGACATCCCTGTCTTGTCCCTCTAGTTATAGGCAGGGATTCTGATATTGACCCGTTCACCATGACCACTGCAGTTGGCTCCCTATACAGCATCTGTGCTGCTTTGATAAAGGGTTCCCCTATACCACTTTTAGCCATGACAGTCCAGAGATATTTCCAGGAGACCCTATTAAAGCTTACTCGGCATCTAGTAATATCAAAGCCATAGGGTCTCCTGAAACCTCGCACCAATCAAATAATGAGATTACTCTCTGGATATGATCGGTGGTGCCCCTTCCAGGGATAAACCCATGTTGTCTAGCCAAGACTAATTTATGTATGTTAGGAGCCAATCTTGTAGCCAATAACTTCGAGTAGATTTTGGAGTCGCTAGTTATTAACGTGATAGGGAGATAGGACCCTAACTCTGTAGCGTCTTTATGTTTTTTTAAAAAGACTACGATTTTAGCCATAGACCAAGATCCCGGGGGTCGTCCCCCTTGAAATACATGAGCGACTAGCTCTGACAGTATATCTTTCATTTGTGAAGAAAATTTAATATAGAATTCAGTAGGAATTCCATCCAAACCCGCTGCTTTACCTATAGCAAGGCTGTTCAATGCGAGGAGGATTTCCTCCCATTTTGGGATCTCATCCATACTATCAGCATCATTGCTCTCTAGCCTCATGTAATCATCTTGTATTATGTATTCATTAATGCATCGTGAATATTATGGTGTATGAGAGTTTCCCTGTATAGAATCTGGTAATATTTATGGAACGCAATCCTAATTGCGTCAGGATCTGTCAAGAGACTGGCTTCCGGATCTCTAATAGCCTTGATAAGGTTAGAAGTGTTTGATTCTCGGGTGCGCACAGCTAACTGGTGCCCTACCTGTTCACTTAATTCATAAATATTTTCTTTATGTGTTAAGGCTTGGTCAATAGCTTTAGCTGTTAATATCTCGATCACACGATTCTTGGCAATTGTGATCTGTTTAAGCTCTTCTTCGACTTCCCTTCCCTCCCGGATAGCTTTAATTAGGCCTTCTTGCGCGGTTATGGCATTATTCTGCAATACTACCATCTCTTGTTTGATTTTTTTGTTAGCGCATAATGAAAATCGGAGCGTTTCACCTCTGATCCCGGCCTTAAGAGCATCCCAGACTATCTCAATTGGCGCGCTACCAATATTCTCGGCAAGAAATCTAGGGATCCATTGTCGCACGAGCTCACAATACGTCTCGTTAATTAATAGTGCCCTTTCAAATGTCCATATATTAGTGTTAATTTTAATTACAGGAATTTCCATAGTTAATAAAAGAGGGTTGTGATCAGAGAGTACCCTAGGTAATTTTTCAATAATGCAGCTAGAGACCATAGAATTAGACACTAAAAAAAAATCTAACCTTGCGTGACATGCATGGGGGTAGGAATAGTGAGTATAGCCAGGATCGTCCGGGTGTTTAGTTTGCCAAATATCGATAAGACCGTGGATCGAGCATAGATTCTTAAATGCTTGAAAGACTCTAGGCTTCCCCCCTTTGTATTTAAAACATAAATCATCTGACCAATCAGTCGGTAAATTCAGATTGAAGTCTCCACAGATTATTACCGGGAGTGGCCAGTGGACGAGCTCGTTAGAAATATGATCCAAGAGATCAGGATCGTCACTGATGCTATTATATATTGAGCAAATAACTACTGCAGATCCATTGTTCAAGAGACACTCTGTGATGGCCCATCATCCGTGTTTATCAGCCTTTGAGCGGTTAAATTGTGTTCCATATGTCTTCCCTAAAATAGCAACACCCTTAGTTCTAACCCCTTGTATTGTGGCAGTAATCAGTTTAAAGCCGAGTTTATGAAGCAATTGCATATCAGATCCCTCGATATGTGTTTCCTGGATACAGACGATATTTGCCCCTACAGATTGTAGCCCCATAGCCACTCTGTGCCTTTTTCTATCGTCATTGAGACCACAAATGTTAATGGTCAGAATCTTTACCCTATCCATCTTAAAATTTTAGCTTTCCCTGCTAAGAGCATTTTTATCTTTCCTATAAACACTTTTTTCCTGTGTTCTTTGATCTGATGTCCTTTACAGCTAAAAGCTTTACCTTCGCAATTTATATGTATTGTAGTACTAAGCTTGACAGATTTTTGTGTACAAATCTAAATCATTTTTGATTATAGCTGGAGCTCCTAAAGACGAGAAAGCACTGCATTTCCATCTAGCCTCAAAGTAAATCGAGGTGGTTGACTCCTTCCCATACCTGGGGATCCTGTTTGATAACAGGCAATCATGGAACAAAATGGTGGCAGTAAGGACCCTGGGCATGGAAAGAGGTCTCCAAGCCATAAAGGGGTTTGCTAAAAATACTTGGAGCCAGTCCTTTGGACAGAATTTAAAACATCTATCAAGCAAAAACAAAGGCGGCGGGAACCTATGTGCCGGAGTCTGGGGAACAGCCCATATCGACCAACTGCAGAAAGTGGAAGACACCTTCTTTAAATCTAGGGTTTTGTTACCCCCCCAGCCTCAAACTACATTTTACATCTTGAATTGGGTCTTCCATACCTGCTTGACTCTATCAGACTGGCCCCCATCCTGCTGTGGCTCTCGATCTGGCGAAGGGACGCCATTAATCTAACTCCAGGCATAATTGGTGATTGCCTGAGGCTTGAGGGATATAGCATGATTGGTTGGCTTAGATATGTGGAGGCGTAATTAAATGCAGTAGGGCAGGGAAAACTATTTAGGGATCCCACATCTTTAGTAAGGTCTCAAAATGGAAAATAACTGAACTTTACCTATTGAAGGCCAACTGTGATCGTAGGGAAAAGAACGGGCATTCACAGGCACATGCAGTGTACGATCAAATTCCGCCAAGACCTGGGGAAGGTTGTTTTTACCTTTCCTCCATTACCGTAGCACAGCACAGATTAATCCTGCTGGGCTTCCGCCTGAATCTAATCCCCTTGATGTTTGGGTTCCCAGAGAGAAGGTTCAAGCACACAGACTTGGGTCCCTGCCCTTGGGATAATCACTCACCCCAGTCTGATTTTGCACCTGGCACTGTTTTGCAAGTTTTATATTACTGAAAGAGAATAGTTCCTCCATCCAATCTTAAGGTGCCAAAATTGTACGCAATGCAGAGTGGCACTGCATTTTTTAAAAGCTCTCTATAACCCCCATGTTTGTTTTATGGTGGCATCCTTTTTGTGGGCTTGTAGGAGAAATAGAAGGGTGAGGGGCTTTCCGTTTTGAATCTTGTAACTTATAGTATTTATGGATCAAATCATACAGGTAATTTTGGTTTTAATGGGGCACCTAAAAAGATTAACCTATTTTTTTTTACATTCTCTGGCTTTTATGCAATCTGTTTTTACCATGGACCATTTGATGAAATTGTGCTTTTATGATCAGTCTGTACATAGATCAAATAAAGATTTGAATGCATGACAGATTTTTGACTATAATTAAAGAATCTTCATATGTAAAGGTGCAGCAGCCAAAATAATTTTTTAATTAAGAGAATTATACTATCTACTAATAATACACCAGAAGAAAAACTCAGGGGCATATTATTAAGGATAGCGTTAAAATTATCGCCGCTTTAGCGGCAGGAAACTTCAGCTAAAGCGGCGATAATGGGCTTGATAATATGCAGCAGAGAATTCCAATAGAAGCCCATTTTCACACTAGAATATGGGCTTCTATTGGAATTCTCGGTGGCATATTATCAAGCCCATCATCGCCGCTTTTAGCGGCAGTTTCCTGCCGCTAAAGCGGTGATAATTTTAACGCCGTCCTTGATAATATGCCCCTCAGATAGCAATAATAATTTCCTGCAAATTGCTGATCTTAAATGTGACTGGTTTGAAAGTGACCAATGAATATAGGTTTATAACTTTAGTTCTCTACATCATCTATAAATGCACTGTTTTTGCTATTAGTTTTAGCCATAACACATATTGGAATCATTCAGAGTGTGACTATTTACATGCTTTATCTTGGTTATGTTGGCCATTATTCTTCATGTAATTACAGACAGTTTCAAGTCCTTGGTTTTTGTGTGTCAACCTTATGTATTTTAGTTGTTGATGTAGTCTTGGTTTGCTTCCATTGAACTAATTACACTAATACTCCTTATGGCAAAAATGTGTAGATGAAGGATTAGAAGCAGGGTCTGTGATGATATGGAGTAAAATGATCTACCTAATCTTGTTGAAACAGATATCCTTAGAAAAAATTATCCTCATTCCATGATTAATTTAGTGCTATTTTCTGTGTAATGTTTTTATAATGGTGTCATACCAACAGGAGCTTGTTAATGGACAGTGTAATAAGACATGTATAAAACTAGGATGTGAAGTATTACAATTAATCTACAGCATTGGAATATTTTTTTGTGAGTTTAGAGGCAGCAGCAGACTTTCTCCAAAACAGGGTCCAGGACATTTCGGTTAGTATTCCTCATTACAAGTTTAACTCCATCACCCAATATGTTTTGTTTGACTAACCATGTAAACACATGTGCAAAACCCACAGAAAGACAGAATGGCAATACAGTAGAATTCTATCAAATTGGTGTATGTATAATAGATATGGACACACATACTATGAGAAGCAGCCAAGAAATCCAGACTTATTCTTATCAAAAGTGAATATGGATTAGATCATAATATGTAGTTCCTTACGTCCCCAAAGAACATCAGCACAGCACTAAAGGCAGATGTTTTCAAGTCAAATAATCATGGAATGTGATATAGAACTGGACAGAGCGTGAAGCATAGCGTTTGTAAAACGTATTCTCACTTGAAGCAGAGTGAATGCATGGAACATCATTTTGACTGATATGGAAATCTGAAGTTGAAATTAAAAAGGCCTGGAGATGGCATGGGTTTAACAAAATACAAAGGGCCTAATTACGATGTCGGACAGTTGTGGTCTGGAACTGGCCAACCATAGGTCTGCAGTTCCGACCGCCGGATTTGGATGTGACTGCCCTATAGCAGTCAGAAACATCCAGTTCCCATGGCAGCTTGTGCGGCAGGTGGAAAAGGGTATGGGCTTGCCACATGGTGCAGAGATGTTTAGGGGGGCACTGTAGGTGCCCCCAGGCCCCAAAGAGGAGGGCCAGGGGGAAGGGGGCCCTGCTAGTGGCCCCCAAAGACACTTTTTGACAGCCTTTCCATGGTCGAAAGGACATTGCAAAGGCTGTCAAAAAGTGACATCATAATCGAGACAGAAGAGCCGAGCCTGGCTCCCCCGTTATTAGGTGATTATGGTGTCTTCCGGCGCTCCAAAGGGCTCCTTGAGCCCGTCGGAAGTGCACCAGCATCCCTCTGCAGATTTCACCCCGACTGTGTCAATCCTAATACGGCGGTCGGACTGAAACCTACAATGTCGGGCATAAAGCCTCCAAAAGCTGGTTGAGGGCTTTCTGCCCGACATCGTAATGGGACCCTAAGTAGTTAAGGAATTAGCTGGACACAATGTGGAGTATGTGTTTCAGCAATCAATTATGGTTTCTGAAGCCTGAGGCAATCGTTGGACAATTTGGGTATTAATCACAGCAAATCGCCTTTCCTTAGGAATGACTGTCCCTGTTTTTTTTTTAGTTATTTGGCAATCACAATATTCTATTAACTCCTTAGGAGTTTCTATGGAAAATACAACTTTTTGGATCTCCATGTGACTCACCCTCCTCATATTTTCCGGAGTGAAAAGAAAGTATATTTATTTCGTAAAGTTTTGTGCATTCCCTTTATAGTGCCTTTTAATTGGGAAGGAGACGAGGCATGGCAGCTTGAGCTAATGACTTTGGAATTGGGAACAAGGTTAGGCACAACACCCTGCGATACTGGGCCATTCACTTAATCTCCTGATGCCGAAAATAAGGCATAATCTAATCTGGATCTATTGTAAAGCACTCTATTGTCCTCAGACAAAATGTGCGCTAGATAATAATGCCCAGAAATGCCTACATTCACACCCAGGCTCTGCAGTCACGAATGTCGAAAATATTCGATAATAACAGATTGTTTTGTTTGCAAATTCTATTTGCATGAGAACATTCAGGCACTCCTGAATTATTTGGGATGTGGCTCTTAGTTTCACAAATATCTTTTCTTGTACATGTCAATTGCCTCAGATGACTCACTGACACAAACCTTTGGCAAACAGCCCATCTGCTAAAGGTCAATGTGAGTCAGAAAGTCTGCCTAATTTAGGGCAGCCATTCCAAAGATCTACCCGTTTGGAAACATCAGTCAAAGCCAGGATCACCTGATGGTTCCATTCATGAAACAAGAGAAATTACAATTACCCACTGAGAGAAAATTCCTAGTGTTAGGTCCATGTTTTTCAGATTTTTGAATAGCAAATTCCTACCTTGAGAGTTTGCTATTGATGACAAAAAAAAATTGTAGAGTGACAAAATTAAATATGTTGCCAATCTGCAAAGCATCAGTGCCGTGGGCAGAGACGCCGCAGCTCTGCTGAGGCACAGAGTTCACTGCCTGCCTGCTGAGGATTTCCAAATATGGCAGATGGTCATCCTCCTCCATGTTAGAGTAGGCCATTTTCTGGCAGACCTGACAGTCTGCCTGCCAAACTAAATCTGCCTCACAAAGTCCATGTCTGGCGTAAGACAACATCTCCACAAATGAAGTACACTTTCCATTCAAATCCTGCCCTGGGGCCCAGTTCATGACCGCACGGTCAATTTATTGATAAAGTATTCCAATGTTAATATTCCAAAAACTACACTACAGAGTTACACCAAGCCACAAGATTATTTTATGGCTCAAACAGAACTCCTATGTTACTCCTCAAAAATGTTTACCAAATTAACCCATGTGTGCAAAGCATTGCAAAATCAATTCCAATTGTTTAGATATTGTTTTGAAATAATTGTGTGGAATCATATGCTTCCAATAATATTAGAGGACTGGATGAATTATTTTTCCAACAGCTAATATTTTGTAAATACCCCTACTTTTTCCCTTCCTGAATTTGAAAATGTCACACTAAGAGCCTGATTTACAAAGGTAACTTATACTTTTAAGTACGTTTACACTTTTTAGTAAGTTTGCTACTTTTCAGTATTCACAAACTCCGAGGGTAAGTTACTAACAACAAAAAACCAGTAGTAAGTCCAGCACTACACATGGCCAAACCACTGTTACTGCTACAACCTTCCATATAAAATAATAAAACATTTCTAAGATGCTTCAAAAGTGCAGTTTGTGAATACTGAAGAAAATGAACTTACTCAATGTGTAAACTTACTCATAAGTGCAATTTGTGAATACTGAAACGTAGTAAATTTACTCAAAATTGAAAACTGACTCAAAAGTGCAGTTTGTGAATCAGACCTTTAGGGGCTTATTGATGAGCCCTTGCGTCACTTTTGCGCCACCGGTGCGTCACTTTGTGTGACGCAGCAGCAGGGTACAAAATGCATCATGTTGTGTCATATTTACTAAGTGACGCATCTAGGTAGATGCGTCAATTTGTAAACCCCTGCGCCGCATTATACCTGCGCCAGGTATAATGTATGCAGGGCGGGCATTCTGATGCAAGTAAGCCTTATAGAAGTGACGCAGTGAAATCTATGAGATTTCACTGTGTCACTTCTAGGACGCAAATGCGTCAATATCTTACGCCTGCCTCACAGCAGGCGTAAGACTGACGCAGGCACATTTGAAATGGGACTTGCCCATGTGAAATGACCCACTGATGGAGTTGCGTCACTTTCGCGACACGCTCCAGCAATGCGTCATTTTTGCGCCTACAGATATGTCAGAAAAACTGACGTATCTGTAACTCCTTGTGACATGATGCATCATACTGTAAATATGACACATCCAGCATGTCGCAAGGAGGGCGCAATGAAAAGTGACGCATCGCTGTTTACACGCAGCGATGCGTCACTTTTCATAAATGAGGCCCTTAGTCTTTAATCAATGTTATTCTCTCCACTACTACTTTAGTTAACCCCTTCAAAGCGTGTGACGGAGCGGTTCCGTCATGCGCGTCGGTCGCGCTGTGCACATGACGGAACCGCTCCGTCACGGCCTCGCCCGCGCAATGTACCTTCAGCACGCCGCGCTGAAGGGGTTAATACGTTTTCACACAATCATGGTAGCTGTAATTACGAGTTTTTCGTCTGAAAGTGGATATGTATGAATCGATTGTAGGTAATTTACTAGTTTTCTGCTGCAAGTGGATTAAAAAGCATATCCCCATGAGCTGTTTGTGTGGAACAAAACGTAACGCTGAAATCAGATATGCTCCAACATGTTCTGGCAAATGTATTACAGTCGTAGTTTTGCAAACACTTTCTCGATATATTTGCCAAGAATCTATACAGATTTCTTGTGGCTTTCACTGTCAACAATGGAAATCTAAGTGAAAACATTATTTGTGCTGAATTCTTGAGAGGAACATCCATCATTAATAGTGTGAGCAATATTTAATTGTTGCACAACACAATGGCAAATAAAACCTTTAGAACCTTTAGTTCAAAAGTGTCATAGAGGTGTAACTACAGAGAGTATCACATGCCCTTGCCTGCCTTTGTCGTGGCTGGTCGTTGATGATTGTGTCACTGGAAAAAAAGCATGAAAGGATAAAAAAAATCATTCTTTGTCTGCAGCACTTTGTCCATTTCTTCGGAATATGAGGTGTTTTTTTTCTCGTATTTTACAGTTATTTTTATAAGCTGGTCTGATGATTGCGGTATAAGTAGGCTCGGGCAACCATCTAGTTAGTTTCTGTTTTTTTTTTGTATTATTAGTTATTTTCTATATTCTTGTTGTAGGAGATCAGTGCATGCCTTAGAGCTGAGAGCATGGCCTTCTGGAGGATGAAGTGGTCGTCTCTGTTGAATTTGTGGATTAGGAATGCTGGGATTTAATAATATTTGTTCATTAGAAATGCAGGAAAACGGGAGCCCGATGCTCCTAGAATTGTATTCTAAAATCCTTACGTTTTGATAAGGAACACTAGGGGGTATATCAACAACAACCGGCGATAATTATCGCTGAGCGCACTTAGCGCTCGGATAATTATCGCTGGCTAGCGCCGATTTTTATCGCTGAGATAGCGTGCTATTAGCAACGCTTATCTCATCAGCGATAACAATCCTAGCGCTAACTGGATAACGTGAGATTATCGCTGGAAACACAGCGATAATCTCATGTAGTGTGGCGTTAGCTTGTTGATAGGGACTCACAAACTTAGCCATGATATCCTCCTTCCATAGGATATCATGGCTAAGTCAGTCCTGAAGCAGGTGTTAGGAAAGTAGCGATAACAGGTGTTATCGCTACTTTTCCTGACGCTATGCTTCATAGCGTTAGGCTTGCTGATAGGAGAAATGTCGCTTAGCGACATTTCTCCTGTCATGCCAGGTCAGGAACGCCCACTTTGCATCTCATTAGAGATGCAACGCTGGGCGTTAGGAATCCTGACGCTAAAGCAAGGTTTCACGCGTTAACGTGGCCTTGCTGATTAGGCGATTAAATTATCGCCGCTTTTCGTCCGAAAACGGCCGCAAAAGCGGCAATAATTTTTTATCGCCTGCTTGTTGATATGCCCCTAGGTTTCTGGGGCCAGTGTAATGGTGTGGTGTCTACTGTGGGCTGCATGACGCAACAGACTTGGGAGGAGTATAAACTGGAAATCACTTTTACACTATGAATTGTATTTGCCACTAATTCTGTGATATGTGTGATTTGCATTTTATGTATGCATTGGAAATGTTCAAGTATGTTAGACTACCTTGTTTCTTATTTCCTCTTATATCTCAAAAACACAGACCTGCTCTAAACCGGGACATATACTGTGAGCATACCCCAAGTAATGTCTTGGCTATAATAATCAGATACCAGCTATTCAAATGCTGTACATAATGGGTGCTCCAATCCCTTTAAAACATTTTTTGTAAAAAGTTTTGTCTATGGACAAATACATCACTCATACTCCAAATTTTTGCACAAAACAGAAAACAGATTATTTCCTCTTGCCTAGATGCTTTCATTAGGGAAACTATGCTAAATTTAAAGTTGCACTAAAAAATAAATTAGAGCTATCATAACGTGGGCAGCACAACCACCTCAAAAAAGGCTGCCAACGTCACACTGTATTCTTCAGAATATGTGTGCACAGTCCCATAGATGGTGCACTCTTTACACTTTGAAAAAACTGTGACAATATAAATTAAATATAGGCTTCACTTGAACATGAACCTAATTCCTTGTTGGTTTACAGAAGCCAGTCCCTTCACTGCCCTGCCAACAGCTTGGTATCAATATGGACTTCAAAGTGAGTCAAGAAACTGAGGGCCTCATTTACAAGGCCCCTAGCTGCACTTTTGTGCCGTAGTAGTGCCCCTTTTTTGACACTCATGTGGCGCAATGGGCCGCAGCATATTTACAAGGCCACTCAAAGCCACTTTGGGTGGCTTTTCATGGCCTTGTAAATATGTGCCTCTTTAACGCAGAACACTACACGGAAGGGGAGTTCCATGGGTGTTGCTGTGGGTGTTCCAACGCAAACCCATGGAATCTGAAGCATTCCCAGATTTAAAAGCAATCATAACCTGGATATGTGTCAGATTCTAACACCACCCCAGAGGTAGCATTAGGGAAGGGCAACAAAGAGAAAGATCCTTATTTCTCCTTGTTTTTTGTTCTTTCTATATGTGCTGCATTCTGCGGCACACATAGAAAGAGGAAAACACCACTCCCGACTGTTTTTATGCAGAAAAGTGTCCCTTTCTGCACAAAAACAATCACCTCTACAACGCAGACACCATTGCACCATGGTGCAAAGATGCCTGCATCGGCGAAGGCAGCCCATTGTGCACCAGCGCAGGGGAAAAGGACAGGAATACACCGTATCTCATAGATATGGCACATTCCTGCCCTTTTTCTTTTGACGCAGGGCAGCACAGCAAGATTCCTTGCGGCACTCCCCTGCACCAAAACCTCGTAAATAAGGCCCTAAATGCCCATGCTGTGTTTTCCTGGGCCTCCTAAATGAACTAATGAACTGGCACCTGATACAGATCAAACGTATTGTTCAAATGATATCAACTTCAAACAAATCAACATAGCATAAAAAGCAGCATAGGTGATGATTCACTGTTCCTAATTTTTATTTAAACAGTAGGATTATTAAGACTCTACTAAAGAGAATCATATTTTGTAACCCTCTCGAAGCCAATTGAAGGTAATTACACAGTTCATGGGCTATACTGCCCATGAGCCTTTTTACTGACATACCAATAAGGTATCAACAGCTGTGTGATGGCAGATCAAAGAAATCCCTCCAGAAATTGCAGAAACTGATTTTGTTTCTAGTACTCAGATACATTACTAGATAGAGCTTTTTGTGCGAATGATAACATCTTGAAGAGGATGGTGGAGGCTACCGGCAGGGAAATCCATTCTCTACTGGTTACAGATATGTGCACTAATCTAGGAAGATCACAAACTGCCCACACATAAGGATTCTGCAGCAAAAGCTGAGCATTTTTTACTTTCTTTTTTGTCACCGTTGTCATCCAAACAAAGCACAATGTATTCATGATACAATAATTGCTCTCATAATTGTTTCCTTATCTTCCTAGTGCAGATGATGACAAAACTTTCTGAGCAGGTAATTGTGCCAGTTAGAAGCCTTCATCATATGGTGGACATGCGCGACCAACAACATCCATTCATTACAAAGACTACTAGTTAACTCATCTTCTTTTTCACCACCACCTCCACCTTTCTCACCAAGATGAAAGTATGTTATGTTATTTTGTAAACAAAATGCCTCTTTTTCATGGTCACCGTCACTGTTTGGAACTGATACTGCTGTTTTGTGACTCTGTGCACTGGGACCTTGCTAACTAGGCCCCAGTGTAAATGATCCGACCCTTAAAGCATGTTGACATTGACTGCAATTCAAATTGGCTTCTGTAAAGTACCTTCAAGTCACTAGCATGTGGTAAAAAAGTGTCCAGTGCCTGTAATTTTAATGTTACTAGTGGACTGCAGCACATATTGTGCCAACACTAAAGTGACAATACAAAGCATGTCCTCAGGCCTGATACTGTAGACTGGGTGCACAGTTTTAAAACTGCCAGTTCAGCCTGGCAAGGCCTGAACCTTCCTTTTTAATTCATATGAGTTACCCCTAACGTAGATCCTTAAATTTCATTGAGCAGGATGCATTGTGTGTGTATGTGTATATATGTATATATATATAAATATATATATATTTTTTCTTCTTTGTTTTCTCCACATTGGTAACTCACTAAGAAACGCACTCAAGCCTTCACGGGGTTGCCAGCCTTTATTTGCAATCAGGAATGGACGTGTTACACAAGCAGGTAAGTAATGCAGCTTCCCCCAGTTCCAACACGTTTCGAGTTTCCAATTCTTCATGGGTCATAGAGGAAGTTTGTGCATGCTGCGGGCCAACTCCCTTAAGAATCACAAAGTCCCGCCCTCGATAAGGCATTGCTGGGGCTTGTGGGTGTTGAAGTGCCGAAATGTCCGCAAAGAGTTCAAGCGCACTTATTCCTGCAATTTAAGTCCTGAGTGGACCCTCGCTTGATGACACGTCCTCAATCCTGCCTGTCAGCCCCACAATTGGAACGATGTATTCGTGCCTGTGGCTCCCTTCTATTCCTGGGATGGTGCAGTTTCTGGCGGATGAGCGTCCGCCTCAATATTTTTCTCCACATTGGTAACTCACTAAGAAACGCACTTGAGCCTTCACGGGGTTATCAGCCTTTATTTGCAATCAGGTATGGACATGTTACACAAGCAGGTAAGTAATGCAGCTTCCCCCAGTTCCGACGCATTTCGAGTTTCCTCATCTTCATGGGTCATTGAGGAAGTTTGTGCATGCTGCGGGCCAACTCCCTTAATAATCACAAAGTCCCGCCCTCGATAAGGCATTGCTGGGGCTTGTGGGATTTGAAGTGCCGAAATGTCCGCAAAGAGTTCAAGTGCATTGATTCCTGCAATTTAAGTCCTGAGCTTCATCAAGCGGGGGTCCACTCAGGACTTAAATTGCAGGAATCAGACCATCCCAGACCATTGTTAGTTTTTCGGTCACTGTGGCATTCTAAACAGATATCAGGTTTTGGACCTTGCGCTTTCTGTAGGGTCACCACAGATTTTGACTTCCTTTGCTGAATCTGTTTTTGTTGGCTTTTAAGACTCTGTGCACTCTACTCCTGCCAACCAGTGGAAAAGTTAATGTGCTCTCCCTCCTAAACATGGTAGAATTGGTATGCACCTGATTGGTCCATTTAGTTTACTTATAGTGCTCCAGTGTGGAGAGCTTAAAGTAAACTAAATGGGCCAATGTACTCAGGGCTCGTAACTTAAAGCTGTCAGTGGACTGAAAGACTCATTGTGCCACCCACTAAAGTAATACTGTAAAACATGTCTCTGGCCTGACACTGCAACCAGTAGTGCAGTTTAAATTTTCATTATGACATCGCAAAATACACTTTTTGCAGGCCTAAATCTTCCTTTTTTATACTTATAAATCACCTCAAATGTAGGGCCTTAAGGACCATAGAGCAGGGTGCATTGAATTTAAAAAGCAGAACATGTGTACTTACGTTTTACATGTCCTGACAGCTAAAAAATCCTAAAGTCGTTTTTCACAGTTTTTCACTGTAGCAAGGCTAGCTCTCCCATAGACTAACAATGGGTTTCCTAATTACACTTAATGAGTGATAAATTCAGTTTAGGAGCAGATAAAGAGATACTTCTATCATTCATTTGAATTGCAATTTTAAATGCTCTTTAATGATATAGTCAGATTTTAAGTTACTAATCTGAAAATGCCACTTTTTGAAAATTGGCATTTTTCAGCCTAAACCAAATGTGCCTTGCTGTCAGTATCCAAGGTCATATGACTGTAAATGCCGCTTCTGTGGTGAGATGTGTATTCCTTCCAGACAGAGAATAAACATGCCTTGGGTATGGAAAGGGTGTTCCTCTCCTGAGCATGATGACCTGGTGGGGTTGTACTCAGCCGATCCTGAGCTTTGAAGGGCAGCCTGAGGACGGTGCCTACCCCTCCTTGGAGCCAAACCCATGATAAACTGAATGACTGACCAGGGCCATTTTAGGGTTAGACAAAATGGGTGACACCCACACACATGCCAGCACAGGATATAAAATTGGCACCCTCAGAACCTCTTATCAGAACATTTCTGAACATGTGAAGATTCAGAAAAAAGACTGTACCTGCTTGCCTTGAACCCAGGATCCCACAAGCGACACAAAGTGTCAGTTGACTGACCTCCTTTTTGAGCTACAGGGTCACAACAAGCTTCCAGAGGCATTCCCTGCAACTGTCCAGCTGACTAGTACTAACTGGTCCTGGCTGGACCCTGCTGCTAGACTCTGCTCGAGTGAGACCAAACCTCCAAGTGGTGCACACCTAGTCCTTGTGTCAGAGTGTACTCTTCTAACAAGTGAGCTGTAAGAATCCAACTCAAGGTGAAAATTAAGAGGTTCTGTGTTCTTCGCATTGAATCAGAACTGTACCCGGTCTCCTCGAGAATGAGAGTGGACTTTCCTGAGGCTGATGCGGGACTTGCGTCTGATTGCAAATGCGACCTCCTTGGATACAGACTCTGGACTTCACTTGCTCGGTACTCTTCATGTCAGCAATGACTGCCCTGTGATTCCTGACAAAGCAAAGCCAGCAACCAGTTCTTCACACAAATAACGATGTCCATGCTTGTAAACTCCAACCAGCTCTTTCACACCAACCACTATCTTCTCAAGGCCCCACCAAAGCGAAGCTCTGACTGTATGCCCATATATGGAACTGGACTTATTTAAAAGGTAATATTTCCACCAGGATGAATCTGGTCCATGTATCAAACCCGCTCTCCATCACGGTCGGCCTCAGCTTTTGACTTTGACCAGGTCCAGCGCCACCAGATAACCGCTATTGGTGATTTGTTCTTCTTTGTGCTATTTTAACATAAAGCTTTAGAAATTCATAACTCCAGATTTGCTTATTGGATTTTGGCCTTTTTTCATCATTTAAAAAAATAAAATTGACTCTATTGTTCTAAATTGGTTTGAGGCTTTTTTCATGTGTTGTGTCTTCACTTTATTACTGTTTGAGCACCGCATAAATAATTCACACATTGCCTCTAGGTTTAGCCTTACTTCATTTGTGCAAAGCTTTTTTGAGGCTTTTTTGAGGGTTAAGCACAAGTTTATTTATTGACTTTTGTGGTTCACCCTGACAAGGATTGTGTTTAATACTTAAGTAAGACTCTCACCCATCTCAGCTAATAACCCTGGGGCATATTATCAAGAATGGCGTTAAAAGTATCACCACTTTAGCGGCAGGAAACTGCAGCTAAAGCGGCGATAATGGGCTTGAGAATTCCAATAGAAGCCCAGGTTCACACCAGAACATGGGCTTCTATTGGAATTCTCAAGGGCATATTATCAAGCCCAATATCGCCGAACTGCCGCAAAAGCGGCGATAATTTTAACGCCGTTCTTGATAATATGCCCACCAATTTCTTGTGGTCTCCTTGTTTGTGGGCGATAAGATGAGATGAGATTAGATGACCCCATCATAAAATTAGAACGTATTATTGTCAATGAAAATAAATGTATTCTAAGGGGGGGTAGACTTAAATTGGCTTCGGAGCTACAAAAATATCTAGCAACAGGTGGATTCCTTTCCACTGATAATTTATTTGTTCTCCTATTCCTGTTATACTAATAATTAAACCCTGTGTATATTTCAGATGTCCATCTCTATGTAATACAATTGAATGTCCTAACCAACTATTATTTAATTCTGCCATTCAATTGTGGACCATGTGCAGCCCTGGACAATTCTCTTCTGAAATGACGCACAAACTTACTGGATGAAACCATATCAGGTCGAAATCACTGAAGAAGGAACATCTCTCAGGACTGTCTTAATCTTGTTTGAAATCAAGTCCGAAATGAAAGTGAGAAAAAATGAGATCTTGTAAGCCTACGAAATGGAATATAAAAGCCCAGTGCGAGGCTTGTAACTCCAAGCTGATATCTCTAACAAATTGTTCATAGCTTTTCCAACCATATAACATACACTATGAATGTGAGTAAAAACACAGAGGAAAAACACATACTGCTGTAAAAGATTTGTCACAAATACCTAATTTGAAGTAAAAAAAGATAACACTGCATCCCTTCTACTAGAAGAGCTCATTATGAGCTGAACTCGAGATTTTATAGCATTATGTGTCAGATTTGGGATTATGCAAGTGCACTGTATCTGTTTGATTATTGCTATTCAAGTCTTCAGGGAGTATTATGCAGTCACCATAAATCTTCCATAAAGTACAATGTGTACTTTATATGCATGGAAGTCTTCCAGAGCCAACAGGTAATGATGACTGTAATTATTTTGCAATGGGTGGAAAAAGAAAATATCGAGGCAACAAAAATTACAAAATTAATGGCACTCATAAAATAGTAAAATAAGTTTGCATAATGTAATTCACTGTATCTATGCTGTGTTGTCATTGTGAAAATAAGCTGGTATAGATTGAGCCACTTCATCTTTAATACAAGTGTACTAAAGGGCACTAGTCGGACCTATCTCCGAGGCTAATTAAAATGAGGTATAGATTGGTAAAAGGCATCATCATCTCTCTTTTTGTAGAAGATTCACTGACTTTTTTTAATATGTGGAAGTTATAAATTAGGCAGCATTTATAGGCAGTGCAAAATGCGAAAAGGTGGAAGGGTCTGTTTGCAAAGTCTATTTAGGTGTGTACAATATAAGGTAAACATTGCCCTGCCCACTTCAATGATGGGTGAGAAAAGTATTAGATGTATCAAAATGTGTATATATGGTGTATTGCAACGCATATTATGCATATTGAAATGCATAGTGTAAAAGAAACACATATTCTGTTTGACACTATGTACTGAGATGCAGTTGGTATACTTAGTGACTACATGCAGTATGCCATTATACAGATGCGGTATAGTGAGAAAATCCTTGTGCCTGAATCCTAAAATGTCCATGACATATAACCATGCATCCATTGTGTAAATTAATAATACATACTGTAAAATCGCTAGGTGTGAAGTTGCAAAGTTTAAAGATTAGCAACTTTACAAAAGAGAGGAAGGTCAAAAGTCCTTCAGGTGTAAAGTTTCCCGACTTTGCCAACTACTCAGGCATAATAAATATTTTTTTACACCCTGATGAAGACTGTGCTTCTATTTCCATATAGTATTATATATTAAATTAAACTATAATATCTGGGAGACCACAATTCCTATCACTGATGATCTTATTACAGGTGATATCTGATGTCTCTTGTTGCCTGTAATAAAGAAATGGCGTAGCTGCTCAATTGTAATAAACTATTACAGTTCCATTCTGACTTCACAATGCCTGCTGCTAGAGCAAGCAGCCAAGTTTAAAGGTGAAATGTACATCACAAATCATAATTTCAGAGGAAGTCTAAACAAGGAAAATGGGCAGTGGGCTTTCATTCTCTTGACATATATATTTCTAAAAAGTACAAGAGATAAGCATGAAAGAGGAATTCTTTTTATCTGCGATGACTTTGAAAGAGCAAGATACCAATAATTTAAGTGGTTTATGGAAAGGGTGATGCTATGAGCAGTATTATGAGGAATACATTTCCCAATGCTGTACATTCTAAGGCTATTACAAGTCTCCTCAGAGTTTCAAAAAGCAACTCAGCCTTCAATCTCGTTCCATGACTATGCAGAGAATCCTGGTGAATTCCAATAGCTTTATAATGCAGGGGGCAATTCATCCAATATAGAACATGAGATTTTGTGAGGAAAGCCATATTATTGATGGGTTATTTGACTCAGCGCACAAAAAACCTGAATACCTCACCCCACAATGTTAAACTGGATTTCATAAGGACTCCTTGCCTCTCTGATGATAGTTTTTCTGAGCATAAGAGAAGGTGCATACAATATTTGTGCAATAACTGGTCAAACATCCAAAAAGTTAGAATACAAAGAGCTTGGAGTTCAAAGCAAGCTAGATAAAAAAAAAAATGTAGTCAAATCATACATTAAGAAAGTGGATCAAACGTATGTCATGGTGATATAAAAATATCAAAATCATCACTGCATACAAATGGGTCACCAACAATACAAAACAGGTCAAAGTCAAAGGTCGATCTCCTCAAGAGGAAGCCACTGAAAAATGTTATAATATGCGTAACTGTGATAATATTTAAGTGCCTGACAGGTATCAGGTTACCAATACATGTTCTGCTCATTCCTTTCAGGAGACATCCCAAAAATGATTGGAGAGAGCAGGAAATTCAGAGCGCAGATCAGAGGAGTACAAGAAACCGAAGTACTCACAATGCTTGTCTGACTACATAATAAAAAGGGAAGACAAACCCAAACAGTCAAACCCTCAAGTCAGAAAGAAGAAGGTTGCTGGACTGAAAGTCAAGCGTGCTGCAGATATTGAGAACTGCTGCTTTTGTGCAGGGAGTGGGCTCTCACCATGCTGGACAGTGTGGAAGAATTCACAATAGTTTGCTGGAGCCTGATGGGTTGTCTGATGGAAGCAGTGTTGAATGAATATACCCAGGCGTATACACTGGATACTAAGGTAAACATCCCACATTGTTTGTACAAATTAAAACTCCAATTGGAGGGGGATGTCCCTAGAAATATTAATGTCCTCTGTAGGATAGTAGGATCTGCTTCTTATGGTTACCCCCACTTTTTGCTTGATGTAACACTGCTTTTGACTAGTCTGACTAGGATCCTGCCAATCAGGACCCCAGTCTATCTGCCTACTTCCTAAATAGTCCAGTTCAAACCAGTCCTGGGAGCCATTGGCTCCTGCTCTGGCGCAAAACTTGGCAAAGGATATGGAGTAACCTCCCCCCTGTCCAGACCCTCCCCTGGGTGGGTCCATTGAATCTTTCTAACCCTCTCCTGTGGGTACCTAAGGGCACACCTGGCTGTAGGACCTTAGATTAATAATGGACAAGATTCAGAACTGAAACCACTGCACTTCAACCGTCTGGGCACTCTGGACTTCACTGGACTTCGTTTGGACCTGACTTTATCCCCCTCTCGGTCTGCTGCATTTTCTGTGCCTGTGCACCTTACATAATCTGTGTAGGACCTGTGGAGCATGCAATACCTGTAGATGATCTCTCTTGGAGTGAAGGAGTCACTCCTCTGCATTGGCAGGCACCGCAACACTGCTGATCGGTCTGTCGACCCTGAGCTCCTACGTACTCCGAAAGGCTCAGCAACACAGGAGGTGGATTTCTATGTCTCCTGAGGTCCGAGCTGCCCTCTCACCAAGTTTGAGGTCAGAATCCCTTGTGGGGGCTGGAATACCCAACCCCTGTGAACCGCGTACTTTTGCAAGTGCATGTCCTTGTTGGCAATTCCTTAAAAAGTGCATTGGGCTCTGAGTAGCCCCAACCTCTGGCCTCTTCTTCAACAAAGATCTTCAACCACCTCGCACCATGTGCTCCGTGGCCTGTCGTTTTGTGAAGCTGCTCAAGGTCCGCTTGTGACTGCTATGTCTCTGGCCCGTGGGTCCAATTCAGGGTCAGCTTTGCTTTTCCTGGGCTCCCCTGGTTACTCCAGGCTTGCCCAACTCCACTGGCTGTGGTGAGTCCCCTGGACCTTGCTGGTCCAAACCGTACACTTCCTTGACCTTCTGCATGGGTTTTGGCATCAGCAACCAACAGCTTGCTGGTGCTCCCGCCATACACCGACCCCTCAGCACTCGACATCCTTTGTGGGACAGCTGGCATTCGGCACCTGGTCATCCTCAACATCACCTGGTCCCCGCAGTTGAAGGGTCAAGGTCACCATCAACTATCCTGAAACACCCAACATTGGTGGGCATTTGTCTACCGAGCCCCTGGTCACTCTCAAGTGACCCAGACTCTGTCCTCTCTGCTTTCAGGTACTTTTCAACAAGAGTCCACATTTTGATTCCAACAGACATTCTTCTCCCTTCCAGGAGCAGCTCTTCTTTGAAGTACTCCATTGTGTTCGACAGCGGTTTCTGATGCCACTTTACACCTATGCACCCCCCTCCCCTGGGATATGTAACTTGGGAACTTCGATATCCATGGGTGGGGTGGCTCTCCAACCTTCTGTCTTCCACAGGGTTTCTTCGTAGTCCACTGGGAAGAGTCCCTAATCTCTAAAACTCCTACCGCAACTTTCACATAGAGTTGTACGGAGCATGTGGTCGTGTTTCCACACTGCACCTGTCCTCCACAAGGTCCCTATCTACTCACCTTGGGTGGTTCCTTAGGGTCCCAGCAATTCTACGTCCTCTCAACATTGTCCTGACTCAAGTCCTGGTTCTTATACCACTTTCTTAGGATATGGTTTGATCCCCCCGAGGTAGTGCTATTTACTGTGATTCATTTGCTATACTATTGGGTGCTTTATGTCTATCTCTGTGTAGAATATACTGGAATGTACTAAAGAATATTATATAATAAAAATACATATTTTTAATAATACCTTATGTGGTTCTTTATCATTTAATCTATACAATGAGATTGCATTCTGGTAAAACAAGCTGCTTTACACTTCTTCAAGACTAAGCCTGAAGGCTGTTCTCTACAGCTACCACTTGGATAGCTTTCTAAGGTTGTCTGAGACCTCTTAAATCACAAAAAGGGTTGTCTAGACTGGTGCAGGGTGCCCACTTACATTAGTGGACAGCATATACCGATTAGTACAAGTTACAACACAAACATTTACAACGCATGCCTTTAAAATGGGGTTTTTACATCGCAACATCCATTACAACGAATGATTTTACAATGCTTGCCATCACAATGCATTTTTAGAAACTACATTTACAACGCATTCCATTACAACACATACCATTACAACGCATACCATTACAATGCATACCATTACAATGCATAATACTTTTAGGGCAACAGGTAAGTGTTGGATAGTGTAGTGGTAAAAAATGCTATTCCCACTCAAGTGAGTGCAACAGTAGGGTAAATGTTGGATAGTGTAGGGTTACAAATTACTATTCCCCATTACATACGTTATAATGCGCTGTAATTGCATGCGTTGTAGTGACATGCGTTGTAATGGCGTGCATTGTAGTGACATGAGTTGTAATGGCATGCGATGTAAAGGCAGTTGCGTTGTAACAACTGTGTTGTAAATGTAGTGCATTGAAATGACTGCGTTGTAATGGTTGTTTCCTGCATATACCAGGCCAGCCTCTCACATTCTCTTTTGGGAGAACTTGCCATTCGGCTATGACATTCTTTTGGCCAAAAAAGATAGGCCACTTGAATTTGTTATGGATTGCCCGATAGGAGAAACCTGCTTTTTCTGACCTTGTCCCAGAATCAGTTTTAAACATTTAAATGCCAAGGAGGGGCATTAGCGCTAGCTTTTATGTTATACGGCAACCATGTGGGGTGGGATGATGGTTCATCCTACCCCACATGGAATCCAGAAATTCCATTGAGGTCAACCCCACAACCTCAAAGACAATACCCATTTAAACATTAGGCTAAAAAAGAAGTTAGAGAGATTCCAGGGTGCACTAGAACGTTGCGCCTCTACTTGTTTGCACTTATGAAACCAGACCAGTCATATCGTCTGCAATTAGATTACAGATATTTAAACACAGCTACATGAACATTCGCAGTACAGCATGTGCACAGTACAGCATGAATGAATAATATATTGTGCAAGAAATACAAAACAACATTGGACGTCTTGAATGGATTTTTCTGCCACAATATTGCACCTGGGAGCAGGTATTTGACCAAATTTTCCATGCTGGGTTCTCAATGGCAGTTCTGTTGTTTGCCCCAGGGCTATAATAATAGCCCCAGGTTGTTCTCAACCCGAGTTACAGAACTTCTACAAGAATTTGACGACCAGGCATTGTCTTATGTAGATGACAATTATTTGACACCTGATGGCCTATCTACACACTTGACAAGAGTAGATCTCATTGTCTTGGGATTTGCTCACATGGGCTTCAAATTTAATTAAAAAAATCTAAAATTGCCCACCTCAATGTCCTCTTTCTGGAATATGAGCTGTCAAGTGAAGGCAAAAGCCTTGTGACACACTTCTTAGAGAAGTAAGCGTGCACTCTTACAATCAACAAACTCACTGATGAAACTTCAATACATATTGGGATTCCAGTTGGTGACACCGCTCTCCAACTAGAGTTAAGAACAGTGGACTAAACAGTGTTGCAACATGGCCACGTGGGTTCTATTTTTATAAAAACATAACCACTTCCTTGTTTAGGCAGAGGAGCACTCAACTGACACTGCATGGTTATCAGATGTCGAAATTCCAGCTTAGGTGATTCCTGCGTACCAACCCAAGGTATGTCCAGCTCTACACCAAGAATGACATCCTGATGACACTTACCCACAGGTAACAGGGAGCTAGTCCACCCAGCAGGGATTTGGCAGATTACCCACCCTAGGCAAGACTAATTTAGGGAACGCTTGTTAGGAGTACACATATGCACACTACTTATATGCCTGCATATTTACACTGTCTTAGCCCAATGGTGGAAAGGTTAATTCTTTTAACTGGTCTTGTAATGCTAATTATGATAATATTTTTCATTCTACTCATCAAAATCAGCAGATCAAAAAAATTCTCTGTTAATGTTTGCCGTAATGTCCAGTTCTTGTTAAGTTGATTGGATGTCTCAAAGATACAGAATGCGCAGTTGTATCTCTAGTTCAAAGAAGTTGAATCACCAATTCAAAGCTGTGAAGCAACGTGTAAGGAAACATAACAATAAATGTGGTGGTTAGTTGTTGACTCTCTGATTTGAAAGGTTTAATTGAATCAAAGCTCTGAAGTGGACATACCAAAAAATGATCAAACCATAAGAGTGTGTTATAATATATCAATTGATCAAACCTTACACCGTGACTGATCAAGGTAAGAATGATCCTGGGTCTAGGTGGTTTACAAAGCCTGTGCATGGCATGGGGTTGGCTGCTTTGGGGTAGGTTGGCCACAGGGACTGGACAAGCTTATTTTGGAAAAAGGTGCGCATAATGTATTAGAAATTGTCGATTTGGTTTTAGAAAGAGAACAACATAATTGTTGATTTAGAGCCAGAAATATGACATGATTAAAAAAAAAATCTATTTTATTATACACATCTCCCCCTCTTTAACCCTGCGTTTATGTGGGGACATTCTGTGAGCATGCTGAGGCAGAGCCTTTGTGGTGTGTAAATGTGGTAGGTGAGAGCTCCTCTCTTCATCCTGACAGAGATGGCCTATCCTGACTCCAACTATTTCCCCTTTGCCTCACTGTCTGAGAGCAATACATAAAAACCCACTGCCAGCTACACCTCGTCATGTGACCCAGGATACAGGCCGCAGGCACCAAGTGGTTCAGACAGGAAAATGCCAACTTTCAAAACTTGCAAGACAGAGAGCCTCGTCAGCGCCCAAAAAAGATGCGCAGCCATATCAATAAATGAACCCAACCATAAACCTTTTTATCATTTTTTATTCTCCTTTTTTCAACTTTTTTTAATCAAGTTTTCTCCAAAGTTCTCATGTAATTTATTTTTTTCATTTTGTGTTCAACATTGCCTATCCAGACTTTCAAAGCAGCGTAGGAGATTCAAAAGTTCCTCCATTTGTTACAGCACGTAAAGTCTCTACCCAGTGCATTTTGGGATAATTCCCTTCCTCAGGGGTAACGTGACTTCAACCCTGATTTAAGAATGAGCCCATATGGCATTCTCCCAATTTTCACAGCCAACAGTTTCCATGGCCATTTCTTTTATCGCCCTTCAAACCAATGTCTGCAAAGCATTGGGTAGAGACTTTACGTGCTGTGACAAATGGAGGAACTTTTGAATCTCCTAAGCTGCTTTGAAAGCCTGGATAGGCAATGTTGAACACAAAATGAAAAGTAAATTACATTAAAACTTTGGAAAAAACTTGATCAAAAAGTTGAGGAAAGAAAGAATAAATTAATGATAAACAGGTTTATGATTGGATGCATGAGAATCAAAACAAAAAGGTTCTAGAACTGTTACCACATTTTACTTGGGGGACCAGGGTTGTCATGTTCTGAGGTTGCACACACATTTGTTACCCTGTAAGATTAGGGGTTTGGTTGGTGCACTGTGAGCTAGCAGGACTATAGGTCAACATCTCCTGAGGGGGTACGGGCAATCAGGCTGCCACCACCACAATGTTTATATTGTCCGACAGAAGCAAAGTTTTACCACACTTTGGTACAAGCCATATGACATAATCTGTGCTCAACCCTCTGGTAGCTTGGCACAGAGCAGAAGGCTTAACTTAAAGGCAATGTGTAAAGTAGTTGTATTTATGCAGCACTTTAAAAAAACACAACACAAAAAATCCTACAAATAATTTGAAACATAGAGCCAATTTCAATAAATAAAACAAGACCAAAACAACAACAAATAAGTAAAAAGAACCGGAGTTTTTAATTTTTAAAGATGTAAGTGAAAAGTAGCACTAGAAAGCCTAAAGCGCTACTCGCAGCTATCTGGCTGTGGTTGGCAGCCTGTTATGTCATTGTGGCTCTTAACAGGAGGCCAGCAACCTAGACCTTGGAGTCACTCTCAGAGTACTAGGTCCAGAAGTGTACTGAAGAGTTAGTGTCTGAGGTCCAATATTTACAACAGGTGCCTTCTTTGAAGTGGGGAAGGCTCCTAGAGTTTTCTCTTTGAAGTGCAAAGGATTCTTGCTCTGCTACCCCTACCCTGGTTCCAGACTAATTAAAGGGGTTATGCAGTACTTTGTGTGAAAACAGGGCACAGCCTATTCAAGTATAAGCAGGGATGCCCCCAGCTCCACCACCTTCCTGCCAGTAATGACCCATCTAAGCTCTTTTTTGTGGTGGTTGTCTTGGGGGAAACACCAAGCCCAACTGTTAGTTATATCCAGTCATCTGTCCCAGAGAAAGGCTGCAGGCACTAAATGGCTAAGGCATGAAAATGCTAACTTTCTAAAAGTAGCATTTTCAAAATTGTCATTTAAAGTCTGACTTTACCATAAGGGAGGATTTTTCTTTACAAATCCAAAGACACCAAACATGAACTGGTTACCTGTTCCCATTTGGAAGTTACAACTTATTAAATCTATTAAGGTAACATTTTTCATCTTACTGTTATCCTATGGGAGAGGTAGGCCTTGTAGTAGTGAAAAACGAATGTACGTTTTTTTCACTATAAAGACATGTCCACCTTTTTAAATACACTGCACACTACCCTACCGGACTGTCCAGAACCTACACTAGGGTTGACTTATATATATATCTTAAAAGGAAACGTCTGGACCAGACAAACAGTTTCTTTTGCCAGTTCGAAATGACATTTTTGAAAGGGCTTCTTCAGTGGGTGGCACAATCTGTGCTGCTAGCCCACTAGTAGCATTTAATGTACAGGACCTGGACACTCATAGTAGCAGTTTACTAGGGACATACAAGTAAATTAAATGTGCCAATTTGGTATACGCCAATTTTACCATGTTTAGGAGAGAGAGAACAAGCACTTCAGCACTCGTTAGTAGTAGTAAAGTGCACAGAGTCCTATAGCCAACAAAAAATAATTAAGTAAAAAGCAGGAGGAAGGCAAAAACTCTGGGGATGACCCTGTAGAAAGGGCCAAGTTCAACAGGGTAACACAATAAATGCTGTAAACCCACTAGAGCATTTAATTTACAGGTCCCGGGTGCAGGCAGTACCACTTTACTAGGAGCTTACAAGTAAATTGAATGTATCATTTGGGTGTAAGCCAATGTAACCATGATTTAGAGTATAAGCACTTTAGCACTGGTTAGCAGTTCTAATGCCTACAATAACTAAGTCAAAACAGGAGGATTTAAGGCAAAATAGAAGGGTAAACTATTCCAAAGATGTCAAGTCTAACAAACTGGAAGTAAAAAAGTGACCTCAATATCACAGCATAGGTCCACTTACGTTTCTAAATAGAGGATACATTTGTGATTTGCATCTGTATGTATACATTATTTTCATTTTGCTATTTGCAAAAAATCTTTTCCATCCTTCCCTTCCCTCCTCCCTTCTCCCTATCCCTTATCCCAAATATTTCTGATTACTATGGACTCCCAAACATTCTTCTCAAACTTTCACCCCTCCTTGTAGTCATGCAACTCAACTTACAAGCACACACAACCACTACTTATAAAAAACATACTACGTTCTCTTTTCAAATCCATTCCTAGCATTCTAACCCTACTCCAAACTACCCTTTTCAAATCTATTCCTAGCATTCTATCCTTGCTCTAAACTGTACTAAACACATGTGAAATCAAGAGCACACACCTAACACAACTAATGCACAAGAAAAGAAAGAAACAAATTGTACTGACCTACTAACTACTAATCTTGGGTTCCAGAGTATCATGCTACTCACCAGAAAAGCACTTCAATGCCTTGTCAGGGGTTGTAAGTGCTATATAAATACATTTACAATGCAATACATTCACATTATGAGGGCTAGATGCCATGTGGAGCCTTTGAAAAGGTGCCAGTTCTTCTTTTGTTCTCAGTTCGATTCTGATTTAATGGATGGGATCAGCTCAGATACTAGGTTAAGCATATAGAGTTTTCAGAGTCCAGTGATTTGAAACATGGACTAGATACAGCAATTCCTTGTACATGTGTTGGCTACGTCCTCTCAATTCAGTCCATATTTGGCATTCTCTTAGAGCAGCCCTCTGACAGGACAGCAAATTCCTCCAGGTCTTATACTTCTCAGTTCCTCTAGCCCCTTAGTTTTTCCAAGAGATAGGATGTCCTTAGCCAACGGGTTCAAATGTTGCCCTGGGCTTCGTTTCAGGGAACTAGTACTACCAGTTCTGGGTAAGAGAGATGGGGACTTTAACTTGGACAGGAGAATACATGTTGTTCCGTTACCTAGGAAGTCTTCTGTCAAGCAACTGAAAATCTTTTTTTCAGTTCCAGGAAGGCTCTTCTGTGGGAGGAGGTCTTCTCAAGGAGGGTATCCTAAAGGGTGCATCAGACATTTATTAGTGATCAGACCTAATTCAATCTTCATAAACCTCTCAGGCTTACATGACATGTTTTATGTCTAAAACACATATACCATGCACCAGAAAATAGAAATGAGAAACCCCTGTGTTAGACCTGGCCTTTTTGGCAGGGTCTCTACCAGACTTGTTTGTGTTTGCATTAGGACTCTGTATATGTTTTCCTGCAAACCACTGGTAAAGTGCTTTAGCTCTCTCCCTAAAACATGGTACAATTGACTTCTACCTGATTGGTACATTTAATTTACTTGTACATCCCTAGTAGGTGGTTCTAAATTTACCCAGGGTCTGTAAATTATATGCTATTAGTGGGCCTGCATCACTTGTGCCACCCAGTAAGGATGCATTTTAAAACTTGTCTCAGGCCTGCCACTTCAGCCTATATTGCAGTTTTAAACTGCCATTTTGGCATGGCAAAATAGAACTTTTGCCAGACCTAAGGCTTCATTTGTAATACTTACAAATCAGCTCAAGGCAGTCCCTAAAGTCTCATAGGGCAGGGCTTATTGTATTTAAAAAGTGAGACAAGTGTGCTCAAGTTTTACAAATACTAGCAGTGAAAAACACCTAAAGTCGTTTTTAACTTTTGTAAGGCCAGTCTCTCCCATTGACTAACACTGGGCTACCTTAGTGCATTTAATAAATGCTAACTTTGGATTGGGACCAGCTATGGATATGCTGTTGATACTCAAATGAATTGTAAGTTAAAATCCTATTTAATTGTAAAGTTGATTTTAAGTCACGATTCTGAAAATTCCACTATTGAAAAGTAGGCATTTTTTTGTCCCAACCATTCGTGCATTCTGTCAGTGTCCTGGTTCACATGAATATGAATAGCTCCGCTGTTGGGGTTTGTGCATTCCTCCAAGACAAAGAAACAAAGTGGGCCTAGGTGTGAAGAAGATAGGCCATCCTGGAAAGATGACTGGAAAGGAACTGTATCCAGCCCTACTTGCTCTTCAAATGGCTCTGTGTGGCTCTTCAAGTGGCATTGCAGACCTGCACACACACACACTGACAAAGTAATCTTACACCAGGGCTGCCTGCCTGCCTTTTTGTTATCTCCAGACAATTTAAAAGCTTTTGCAGGGGAAGGGGAAGAACTTCCTAGAACCAGATGTGGGTTTAGGACAGGGAATCCCTCTCCCCACAATGACTGGCACCAGCAGTTATATATATTGGACCTGTAGAGCCATTCTTCAGATCACTCTTGGACAAGTGGAAGTTATATAAGAAGGACTACTCTCCTGTCAGAAGACTGTCCTGCTGCTTGAAGGACTGACATGCTGTCTGAGAAGGAAGAATAGAACTGCTTGCCTTCATTCCATGCTAACCAGATTGACTCAGAGGGACAGTTGTCTGAGTACAGTAACACAACAAGCTTCAGAAGTTTCCCTCCAGCTGCCTAGCTGACCTGTTGCACTGAACCTACCTGGACCTGAAACTGGACCTGCATGAGCCATGCTGCTGGCCTCTGCCTGGAGTGAGTTCTGATTCCCAAGAGATTCCCTCTAGGGTCTGGACCCTTGGTTGGTATTGGAGTGTACTCCTTCCTGCCTAACTTTGGGCTCCATCAAATCTGGCGTTACACAATGCAACCCGATTCAGGCCTCGCATCACAGTACCTTGCAGCTCCAGATCAGTGGCCTCATTGGAATGATGCTATGCAACGAAGGTCCTTGCATTGCAGCCTTGCTGCTTCTGATCAGAAACAACACAGCATGACCCGACTCACCTCAGGACTTCGCATTGCAGCCCTGCACAGCTCCTCATTAGAACCGACACCGAGTGGCATGAAGCCTTGCATCAAGGACACAAGGTACTACTCTGAGCAGGACTAAACTAGTCCCTGAATCCAGCTCCATTGTGATCTGCCTGACCTTGTGACTTTGTACCAGGCCAGTGCATCCAGATAATCACAGTAGGTGCTTTCTGCTTCTTGGCGCTATTTTCACTTAAAACTTTACAATTCAATAATTCCGGTTCTGATGACTGGATTTTTATCGTTCAGGTATCATTTTATTTATTTAAAGGCACTCTATGTCTCAAAGTCAGTTTTGGAGTTTTATTGTGTTATGTTTTCACTTTATTACTGTTTAAGTGCTGCTTCAATATTTTAAACATTGCCCTAAGCTACTAGAGGGTTAAGCACAGGTTGCTTTATTGAGGTTGAAATGAGACATAACCTGTGGACTTTTCAGGCCCAGCACAAAAATCCTTTCCTTTACTGAGGCCTGATTTTCATAAACAATTTTCCCTATTTATTACTTAGTCTACATGGAAAAAGAATGGGTTAGTTAAATTACAGCAGTTAACAGACAGCTGTCAGCTCAAGATTGACCAGTGAATACTTGGACATCAAGTCTGTAAGGGGGTTTGAAACAATTTCTGATCTGGTGACTGTCCTTTGCACAGAAAATTATATTTTCATTTTTGCATACGCTCTCTACCACAAAGGATGTTTACTTACGGATGGGTTGGTAAAGGTGACACTTGTCCCATTTGCCATTTTTCAAAGGAGAGCATCTCCCACGTATTGTTTGTCTGTCCAGGCTATGTATCGTCTCGTCACACCTGGCTTACATCGGCATGCAGACTACTCAGAATACATACCAATCAAGAGGCCTTACGCATCCTCAGATGGGATCCTGGCCCTGTCTTAGTCAGTTCCATCTCTAAGTTTTTCGGAGCAATGTGGGTGATTCGTAGTAAAGCCTTACATCACCACATCACTTGAATGCACTTGAATGTACTATGATTTTGCACTCTTTGGCCCCTCTAACAAACTATTTGACATAATGGCATTTCCTCCTATAGAAGAGACACTTTTTCTATATATTTCTTGAAACAAACTGTTAACACAAGTATTCATTAACAGATAACTTTTTAGAAAATGTTTGCATATTTTTTTTTATATTTTAACCCTGGATTTGTTTTATTGATGATTAAATACGAATTCTTTATAAATTGCATGTTGATACAATGTTCCTACTTTTATGGCCATGGCGGCTAACATAAAGTAATTTGTACTGCGGTGAATTACAGCACTTCTCAAAGGCCACGAATCTGCCAATCCATGTTACTGAGGTTTCATGGCGATCAAAACGAGGGCCTGAATTCCCATATAAATAAGGTTTACCAGGGGAATAATGGTTAATAAACACTTAAATGAGAATAAGTTTTGGATGATCCTTGACAAGCATATGCTAATCTATGGCGGAGGACTATACAGACCATGAAGCACTATGTAAAAGGTTTGCCTGTGTACCCAAAAGAGGGCTTTCAGAGTCCTTAGTATTTTCTGACTTAGGTATGGTGTTAATTACACATTATGTTACTCGAAAAAGACCACTAAAAAAGATGATTTGAATTGGATAACATGCTTTGAGTGCGTACAAGTACACATAGGGTATGGATATATTTGTACTTCTTTGTAATTTTTTGATCTTCCTGTTAGTCACTCTAGGAGTGCCCTCTATCTCATCTTTTCCCTGCAATTGGAAACACTTTAGGAAAGGCTCATGTTGCCATTTTGTTTTGCATAGAAATGTAAATGTCAGTCACATTTTCTGGACTCTGGAAGAACGTAGTTTAAGTCATCTCAAATAAGTTGTATATCACAAGGCAGCTGCTCTTTGTGACTTATTTCCAGAGGAAGGTCGTTTTTTGGCACTGCTCCTTTATCAAGAGAAGCCAGAATTTAAGCTTGCAATGGTATTAAGATGTGACAAACCATTATATTCTTAAAGGTTTGTCTCCCTTGTCCTTGATTATTGGAGAACATTTTTCTTAGATGAATAGTAAGTAAAGAATCTAATGTCAGACTTTGAGTTTGGTGTTTGTCTTTCTTAAGATTTTTATAGGACTCGGATTGTTGATTTTTGCTTACCTTCAGTGAAATTATCTTTGTTTGGGCCACAACCCAAATGAGGGAGGAAGACTGCAACCATTGTTGATTACGTCAACACTCAGGAGAACTACAATTTCTGCAGTGGCAGTGTTAAACCTGTCGCCCTTGAGTGGTTTCCCCCCAAAAGTTTTGCCTTTATTCCTACTATTTTCCATATTTTTCACTTTTGATGGCACTAAGACTCTGTACACTTTACCACTGCTCACCAGTTCTAAAGTGCTTGTCCTCTCTCCTTAAAACATCGTACTATTGGCTAAAGCTGATTAGCATATATAATTTACCTATATGTCCCTAATATATGGCAGTTCATGTACACATGGCCTGTAAAGTAAATGCTACCAGTAGTCCAGCAGCAGTCATTGTGATACCATCTTAAGCAGCACTTTAAAACACGTTTTAGGCTTGCTTGCAATTGTAGCCTGCCAATTTCACCTGGCAAAATGTACCTTGTGCCAGGCTCACACCCTCCTTTTTAAATCATATAGGTCACCCCTAAGGCAGGCCCTAAACAGCCCATAGGGCAGGGTACATAAAAGTAGGATATGTGTTTTTAAGTTTTTCATGTCCTGGTAGTGAATAACCCGGCAGATTCTTTTTAAATTACTGTACGGTCTATCTCTCCGCTTGGATAACATTATGTTTCCTTATTACATTTAATAAGTGCTAACCTTTGATTATTAACACATAGGTATGTCAGGTTTGCACTCACATCAATTGTAACTTAACATTTACATTTATTGGTAAAGTTGAATTTTAAGTCACAGTTCTAAAAATTCCACTTTTAAAAAGTTGGCATTTTCTTCTTAAGCCTGTGGTCTGGGTCAAATGACTGTGAATAGCTTGGCCAATGGCCTTCTTGTATTCCTCGCAGACAGTAATACAAAGTGGGGCAAGGTGTTGTAAGGGATGGCCATCCTGCCAGGATGAGTGATGCAGTGCTGTTCCCTGCCCTACTTACATTTCAAACGGCTGCCTCCAGCACACACACAAACAAACCTGACACTAGTATTTTGCCACACCAGACTTCTTGGAGCTTTGCCAGAGTAAGGGAAGAACTTTACAAAAAATCAGTTGTGGGGTAAGCAAGATAGATGTCACCCCAATTTTAAAGGCTGGTACCATCTATAAATATTGGACCTCCTTAACCACCTCTTCAGTACATTCCTGTACCTGTGGAAGACTTCAGAAGGACTACCCCATACTCAAGAGGGCTTCCCTGCTGTTTGTAGCATGCCTTGTACTGGATCAATCAGCTTCTACAAGAAGACTGCCCTGGTGCTTGAGGCTTGCCCTGTTCTTTAGATGACTGCACTACTGTTGAAGCCTGCCTCGCTTACTAAAAGAGAGAGGACCATCTCATTAAACCCAGAAATACCAGAATGACCCAAAGGGCTAGTTGGCCGGTCAACTGTGAGAGCTATATGGTCATACCAAGTCCCTAAATCCTGCATCTGGCCTCGAATGAAGTGAGTCTAAGCCTTGCAAGTGGTTCACCCCCACGTCCTTGACCCTTAATGATGTTAGAGGTGCTGCTCCTGCCCAACCCTTAAAGTTAGGACTTAGAAATATTTTCACCAAAAAGAGGCAGAAGACCCGACAGAAGACCAGGACATACCTGCCAACTTATCCGCCCAAGGTGCTTAGCCAGTTGGCCTGACTTTGCAATTCCTCCCACTACGTTCTTTTCCGCAGTGGCAAAATCCTGTTTAGCAGGACCTCCAAGCAGTGGTATCTGGCCTCGTGGATACCTCTTAGGTTATGGCTGACAGCTTCGTCCTGCTAGAGGTTTTCAAAATCCAAAAAGTTGTCCAAGTCATCGGGCTCAACTGCAACACGCTCCCCATCGATGACAATGACACACTCGGACTGGAAATCCAGCTGTTCCCGCTCTGAACCTTTCCACATCATCGTCGATGACATCACTGAGATCTCATCCAGCGATCTCCAGCGACGAATACTTGTCCTCGGACACAGACTGCTGCCGTGTCCCACTGAACTCTACATTCTACTGGCCTTTTCTTCAAAAATTGTTTTAAGTCTGAAAGTAAGATGAGACCGGACCCAATCCAACTAGTGTATCTAAACTGCACTCCATCTTGTTTTGACTTAACTTTGTACTTTGCCCTAGTCTGGCATGACAGATATCTGTGATTGGAACTTTAATCTTTTAGGCCCTGTTTTCCACTAAAAGGTTAAACAATTCATAACTATGGTTCTACTGATTGGATTTAATTTGTTGTTGTGTCATTTTATCTATTAAAATGTTCTCTATTTCTCTAAATTGATGTGGAATTATTCTTATATAGTGTTTTTACTTTATTACTGTTTGCGTGCTGAATAAATGCTTAACACAGTGCCTCTACATTTTAAACCTGACCTTTTTTGTGCAAAGCTACGAGAAGCTGATAAAGATTATGGTTGTTGCTTGAGTAGGGTTTTCACCCAACTCAATCAAGGACCCATTGTCTTACTGGCCGCCTAGCAGAAATTCACATTTCAGGTTCTTCAATCTTGAAGCATGTCAAACTGATTCTAGAACATCCTGCTGTGGGTGCACTCAAGGAAATGTGTTGTGTTTACCGAAGAGCATACTCAGAGAGATAAATGAGGTACTCTAAGATCTGAAAATGACTTTTAAGGTCTTGTGCAGAGATGTAGTATTCCAAGCAGGTTTGAGGTACATCCCCTATGCCAGAGTCATATAGGTAATTCATATGTTGAGAATGGTGCATTTGCAACCCTAAATTCATCAGTCAGAGGTGTACCTTTACCATGCTGGCCCATAGAGAATAAGGTTATTCTATGAGCGTTTCACTTAGGATACACATGTTTTCCCACTGTTGAAATGTACTGGATAGACAAAAATGGGACATAGGGTAGGGATGTTTATCCCATTGAACCTGCAAAGAAAACGTGAATCTCACTTCACTCGAAATTCTTTTTTATATCAGTCACAAATTAGCAATGCTCAGAGGAACTAGATTAGGTTTGCTCTCCAGGAAGTTGTATGTCCTAATGTAGCAAAATTATCCTCTGATAGAAATAATGTCTTAATCATTATCATATATAGCTAGGCAATAAGTTTTAAGTGTAATGATATTTTACTTAAAATATCTATTACAATTTGGGTACCATACCTCCCAGAAGTACATCAATGTTTCAGGACAAACTAACAAAAATCCTGCCCCTCAAGAACAATGCCTTGAGCCATATATCAAAATAAAGACCTACAGAAAATATAATGTTGCTGAGTAAATGGATAAATATAATAATATTTTAGGCTAGAGACTCTACCACATCAGTTGTTAAGGAGGTGAACTTGAGTTAGTTGCCATAGCACATGTTTTCTTTTTAATTGGGTATTCTATATTCTGTGATCTGAAGTATTGAAATAAAGTTATCTTAAAATGTATGAATGTCATCAAAAAGATATATATCCCATGGAAAACACATTATTTCACCTTTGTTTCAATTCAGTCCTTCATTTTTTTATTTAGAAATCTGTTTATTGAGTTTTAAATTTTTGCAGCAAAAAAAAAAAATCATACAATGTAGTTCAGAATGGCAAAGTGCATAATTACAACTAATGCACGGTAAGAACTCAGAGCATATCACACATAATCTTAACACTTTACATCAATTGAGGGGCATTCAGTACTGACTAAAGGTGTAACCCGTGAGTCTGTAAGGACAACTATCATCACCCGCGATGTTGCAGTCTCTGCGCTAGCTGAGAGTAGCAAGTCGTCGTCTTATTCGCCAAAGACGTATGCTGTCTAGTGTACCCCCTGATCAATAATCAAACAGCTGTGTGCTCCCGTACTGCAACCGGGGAACTGTCCTTCTTGCCACAGAACATCGAAAACAACATCCAACAGCAGCTCTCCTGTTTTAATTCTAGGCGTCCTTCCCCCTCAAACCCCCCTCCCGTCGAGTCCCTCCTCCGGCCCCCACCCTAGGAATGTCATGTGTATTAACATCCGGGCTGCAACACGCAGGGACGCCAGAATCCAAGCAAACCAGCCCCAGCGCTGCGGCACCCCGTCAGATCAGATTACCTCTCTGCAGCGAACGCGGTTCCTGCAGCTCACCCTCGTCCCCAGCCAGAGTCACCCCATCAGATTGTAGCAGGACCTGCAGCATCTCTCCCCATTGGGATGCGATCGGTGTCATCCGGAGGCCCAGTGTTTCCTCCCTCCGAAGTGCCACCTCCTCCGCCTTGGCCCAGACTAGAAAAGAGCCGCGCCACGCCCGCACATGTGGCGCAGCGTCTGCCTTCCAGCGTTTAGTGATGAGGCGCTTCGCCACTATGATCCCCAGATCTATAAAACGAGATGCTACCTTGACCGGGGGCGACCTATGAAAGAGGTGCAACAGGTAGGTAGGCCACTCAGGGGGGATCTCCCGTCCCGTACACCTACGGAGCATCCCGTGTATCGTCTGCCAGTATGTACGCAGTTCCGGGCAGCCCCACAGCATGTGAAGCAGATCAGCATCAACCTCCGCACAACGGGGGCAGCTGGCATCCACACGGTGGAAATACCTATTAATGGCAGCAGGCGTTAGGTAGGCTCTGTGCAAGACGAAGAACTGTATTTGGCGGAATCTCATGTTTCTAGGTACCCTCCTCGGCCCTTGTAACACCCTGTCCCATTCTTTGTCCGCCATGGGGCGGGCGAGGTCTCCCTCCCATTTCTCGCGTAGTGCACCCAGACTCGGCACAGCATGTGTGCGTAAGGCCGCGGCAAACCACTTGATCAGGTGCCCCCCTCGGCCCAAGACATGGAGATATTGCATCACCAAGTGTTGTTCCGGCTCCTCCCGTAGGTCTCCCCAGTGGCCTGTGAGCATCTCCACCAGGGCCCGATGGCGGAGGAACTGGCCCTGCGCCAGCCCCATCTCTTCCGCAAGGGTCGCGAACGACAACAGTTCTCCCTCACGGTAGAGATCTTCTAACGTGTGGATATCCACCGCATGCCAGTCCCTCAGTTCCGCGGCCCCTAGTGTGTCCCGGCCACAAGGGGAACCCTCTAGGGGCATAGCTGGGGCATAAGGGATCCTGGCACTGGTGATCCGGAGGCTTCTGCGATAGCATTTGCACGCCACCGCTAACAGCACCGGTGCTGGCCGTGAAGCACCCGTCATCGGGTGAAAGATCCGCAGAAGCTCCGCCACTGCCATCGGAGGACTCTCCGCCGTTGCAGTATCCTCCCGACACCTATCCGCAAGCCACCGGGCCACCTATTGCAACTGCGCCGCCAAATAGTAGTGTTCAAGAAGGGGCATTGCGAGCCCGCCCTGGCCAACGGGAAGGCATAGCTTGGGCAGCGCAACCCTGTGGCGTGCCGCTCCCCATACAAAATCCCCGGAGGGAGCGCATGAGGCCTGCGAAGAAAGACGCCGGTAAATACAACGGCAGATTGGCAAAGTAGTACAACAACCGGGGCAGCACTACCATCTTGACCAGCGCTATTCGGCCAGTGACAGACAGGGCTAGCGTACTCCAGAACGCCATCTGAGTCCGAAGCGCCGTCACGGCTCATCCCAGGTTGCCCTCCACCAGGTCCTCTGGCCGGCAATAGATCTGGACTCCCAAGTAACGAAAGGTGTCCGGTTGCCACTGCACTCGTACCCCACCAAGCTGGTAAGCGGGATCCTGCGTGTCGTCTCGAAATGCATAGAGGCAGGATTTGGCCGCATTCACCCGGAGTCCCGAGAGCTGTTCAAAAGTGGACAAGACACGCTCCAGGTCCGCAGAGATAGAAGACACATCTCCAACAAAAACTAGGAGGTCATCCGCATAAAGGGATACCTGGTGTACCGCATCTCCCAGCGGAATGCCGTCTGCCAAGTCTCTACGAAGCGTCGCCGCCAACGGCTCCATTGCGAGCGCAAACAGGAGGGGCGACAACGGGCAGCCCTGCCTGGTGCCGCGTCCGACCTTGATGGGTTCCGAAACATACGGGCCAGTACGCACTCTCACCGTCGGGCCCTTATACAAAAGAGCCGCCAGCTGGAGAAAGCCGAGCCCCATCCCGAATCGCGACAGTGTAGTCACCAGGTACCCCCATTCCAGGCTATCAAAGGCTTTCTCCAGGTCTTAAATCAGACATCCTGCCCGGGGCCAGAGGCGGGTGCTCTCCGCCATGACTCGAAAGAACCGCCTCAAATTGAGAGAGGTGCTGCGCTTGGGCACGAAGCCGTTTTGATCACCGTGTACCAGCGCAGGCACCACCGGCGCCAGCCTCTCCGCCAGTATCTTCGCCAGGATTTTATAGTCTGTATTGAGCAGGGCGAGCGGGCGGTAAGACCCCAGCTGGGTGGCATCGCGGCCCGGCTTAAGTAGGGAAATCGGATAGGCCTCCTTCATCGACTCCGGTAGCATGCCTTTCTCCAGAGCTGTTAAGTAGAGGCTGTGGAGTTTTGGTATCAGGGACTCCCGGTAGGCCTTATAGTATTCCGCCGGGAGTCCATCTGGCCCCGGCGCCCTACCCGTCGCCAGCGAGGAGACAGCATCCCCTATCTCTTCCACTGTGGGGGGGCTCTCAAGGAGGTCATGGTGCTCCTCCGGCACCACAGGCAGTACTACACTGCCCAAAAATTCATCCAAGTCACACTCTCTTCTCCTCCCAGTTGACCGGTACATCGAGGTATAGTACGCCGTGAATGCTTGGTGAATTTCCCATTGGGTGTGGACAAGCGTACCATCAGGACCGGCAATGGCGCCTATAGGGGCTCGCGCGGTCATCAATTCAGTCCTTCATGCATAGCATTTCTTCATTTTGATTTAACTTTATATATTTTATCTTGTGCAACCAGTTCATAAAGTTAGGCAGATCTTTGTGACCCCCCTACAGTTTAGTTGGAGTATGAGGCATAATCATGATGGCAAACACAGCATTCCTTTCACTGTTATCATCCTAAAATATCTCATATATACTGCCCAATAGTAATAATGTTTTCTCCTTTGAACAATTATTTTTAATCAGAGACCCCTCCTGCCCCAAATTATTTTGCAGCAGATCACATATTCTATGTCATCTATTTTCAGGCCTATAACGTCTACCTGAAAATTTCTACTTTATTCTCTTAATGTCTGGTGGGCTTAGTGTTACTTACAGAGGACAACATTGCACACAGTGTAATTGTATAATTTGCAACCCATTTGAATCATAGGTATCACTTCACACAGTTGCTTCTGATCTCTTGAGACATGATCTTTTACCATGTCTTCTTTTCAATGACTTTTAGTTTTCTCGTTTGAATTTTGCTGGGTTACGCCTTTGTCTTGAAATTATGATAAATCCCAACCTTTAGGGATGATTACAGTAACAAGAGCTGACCTTGTCTCATGCTGCTGAAAATGTGTAGTAGTTGTATGTATCTATGTAGACGGAGCAAACCTAGCTGAAAGGCAGTGAATCATAGTACAAAGCACAAGGCAAAGATAAAGTGAACACACGATTGTAGAGGGAGCTAGGGTTTGAGAGTGAAGTTGAGGTGTTACTTCATTTGCGATGCAGTGTTCTTAAAAGTGCTATGTATTTATCTACTTTCTAAATCCCAGAAGGGTTGGGAGTTGTTCCAGATCCAAGGTGAGAACAAATGGAAAAACCTTTTAAATGTTTTCCTTATTTCTTTGCATCTCTTAATTGCCAGTCTGATGGAGTCCTTTCAGAGGGTCTGCCAAGAGTCACCAGATGTGGTGAGCTTGTCAACAAGACTGGCAGGGTATCTAGACATGCTGGTTTTGTAGGTGATGCAGCTGGTTTTGAAGATAGTTTGAGCCAGCAAAAAGAGTCATTTGGGCTCCATCAGTATGGGGTTGAAGTGCTCATTTTTTTTAAAGCTCTGATGAGTTGTGCTGCTGCACGTCGTATGGCCTTTATAGTGTGTAGTCTGGGAGATCATGGAGCAAGTCTTTCCCACTATCCAGATGCAACAGTATGCAAGCTTACAAAGTTTTAAAGGTACAATGGAAACATGCAAATGTCTCAAACAGATTAGACTTTATGAATATCAAAGGCGATGTTGTGGGAGAGTAAATAGCGATGACAGGCATTTAACAAACATATCTAATTTTTATAATATGTATAGGAAATAATATGCATACTTACAAAAGAGAACAAATTGCAAGGTTGCAAAACATTTAGTTTTTAGTTTCAGATGCTTTAAAGTCCAGAAATGAGGTGCAAGCTCTGATGTCAGCTAGAACCGGATTGCAGTAGAAGGGAAACCTAGGTAAAAGAAATGGAGCCTCGATGTAGTGCATGGAGATTTTGGTTTGCACTCTGAGGTTTTGACCAGAAGATCTGTGGTTCCTGGTGAGAAGATAATTGGAAATGTAGTGTGAATCGAAATCCTGTGGTATGTGATAGATAATGCCTAATCCTTTCTAGAGGGCTTTTGTTTAGGCCTGGGCATGAAATTCCACTCCACTTGTTGAGTTTGCAGAGTTTTTCCCACTCAGTGCTCTGCGTAGCACGTGGAGCTCTGAAAAACTCAGCGGAGCTTTTTCCTCAATTGTGCTCACCAACATTAAGTTGGCAAGTGCGAGCATGGAAAATCTTACTACCACCTCCCGGTGATATTTCTCAATGCTGGCGCTCGCGAATGGTCGCTACTAGTCGCGTTGAGAAATCTTCAATTCGTTTTGAGGAAGCTGCAGCTGGAGAAGAACATCTACTTGAGCAGCAGATAGAAGCAGCACCATATTTCCCTGCGCATAGTGCCATTCGTGCTGATTTTACAGAATGGGACAAACACCTGGTGCTAAAAATCAGCGTGAATGACATGAAGTAATGCACTCCACCACTTGCGGAACTCTGCGTAGCAAAAGCTCCACCCAGGCCTACATTTGTTTTTTCAGCTCGGTGATGATGACAGTGAGGTGGGTGTGCATTTTGGAAAATGGTATACGATTCTTGTAGTGAGGTCAAGAACTTTGTCCAGTGGAACAAAAGAGTATTGTTGGAGCATACAAGTATTGTCGCAATATTCAAGTTTACTGAGTTCTTTGAGTTGATCAGTGTTTCCTTATTGTTAAATAGAATATGAAGTATCTTTCATACGTTTAGGGATTGGTAGTGCATAACTATGGCAATAAAAGATTGAAGATCATTTAAACATTGTACAAAATGTCAAGATTTCTGGACAACAAGGCAAAAGTCAGAGAGTCTGAAAGCAAGTTGATAGAGCTGACTAAGGGAGAAAGTGCAGTTAAGTAGAGAAAATGCAAAAATCTCAGTTTTGGATGACTTCAACATGACGTTCGATAGAGCCTCCTTAGACAGACAGTTATTTTTTGATTGAAGGATGGGAGGATGTGCCAAAGAAGAGAATTTGGGTTACTTTAGGCAATAAATGGTTAGGGAAAGAAGTTCATATCACCAAGGTAGGTGGTGCATAAACACAAATGTACAGGACACAGACCTGAGCATTTAGGCACACCAACCCATGGAGAAATTAGTGTGGATAACTTGGAATCCCATACTAAATAATGGGCAAAGAAGCAGGAGTAAAATCAGTCAAATGCTAAGCTGAAGATGTGTAGCAGATTGAGAGAGTCAAGTGAGGTAGGGTCAACAGAAATATCAAATGCAGTACATAGGTTGAGGAGCCTATGTTATAGATGATAATGATGAGTGTGAGAAACTGAATTATTACTTGGGGTGGATGTAGCCGCCTGCTAGCAATAAGGTCACTATCGTATTAGGTCCTGTTAAAGGTTTTAGTAATTTTAACCTGACCCCTCAAATTCTGGTTGCTGTGGCACGGATCAAACAGGCATAATTTAAGAAAATGTATAGAGCATTTACAAGTACCAAAACTGATAAGCAGGACGCAATAAAAATCCACTTCTAATTTAATTTATAAAGATAAAGAATGATTTAAAGACCACAATGACACCACAGTAACAAAAATACAATAGTGGAAAACAGACATAGATTTTTTTACATTTTAATGTAAAAAATAGGACAAAAATTAATGCGTGCCAATACGGGTCAAATGGTCACAGTAGACCAGGACTTAGCTTCAATTTCATGCTAACCTAAATGTAGCACGCATATACTAACCAGGTTCGACCAACTTAAATCTTTTACTGTGGAACCTAGTTTTTTTCTGGAAACCTATCTCCTTCAGCAGTGCAAGGCAGCAGGCTGAATCCTAGGAGGGGTTCATGACATTGGATAGGCGTTGTATGAGGTCTATGTGAAGCTGTTGGTTGTGTTGGGACAATTTGTATTAAGTGCCTGGGAAATTTCCCTTACTGGCCAGATACTTCGGCAACTTTGCACAGCCAAGGTTTCTATATTCAGATTAAAGGATTAAGGTATGAATTTCCCATGCGCAGAAGGTAGTCTCAAATTGATTGAACACTGTCTTTTTACAAATGGAAAGTAATTTTGCTAACAGACCTGTGTACAGAAAGTTTGGTTCACAAAATTTGGTAGTAGGTCGCAATTCAACTTACCTCATTAATATGCATGAGGCAGGTCTGAAATTGTGACCACTACAATTCGCTACAGGTATGGTAGTCTGTTGAGGCCAGAAGACCATCAGGTCTGTGATTGCTTTTAAATAAGGCAACCTTTTTTCTTATGTGCCGCCCATTTTCCTAAAAAGACAACAAGACGTGTTTAAAAATAAATTGAAGTTAAATAAACCTTTTTTGGTCAAAAGCAGTTTTCCCATGGTCCAAATCCTACTCCTAAAAATATGTTTGCTACCTTTCTCAAAGGGTAAAGGGCCCCCTGGCTCCCTGTCCAGTTTGTGAAGAGCTTACCGTCAATTTTGAATTGCTGACAAAATATGAATGTTTTATCAATGGAATTTGGGTCGCTAAACATTAATACATAATTTATTGATTATTTATTTTGAAGGCACACCCTTTACAAGCCCCTTTTAAATACTGATTCCATAATGTTTACTTATCCCATGTAACTACTTTTTCTGAACCGTTCATTGCATTTAGGACACTACAAAAAAGTGTTTTCAAAGTCGCAAACCCTCAGATTTACTGAATCTGGGGTTTGCATCCATTAATACACTTTGTACATCAAGCCCCTAGCCTCTTATTCAGGGCTCACAATTCTCCAGTGGGGTAAGGCTGTTGAGTGTATCCGAAGAGAGCTCCATGAGGCCGGCTACCTTTTTAGCGAGTTCCTCCTGAACTGATTTGCTCCTGAGGAGAGACTCTTACCGGGGAACCTATTTCTTCACCTCAGCAGCAATGTGTTTTGGGGGAAATGAGCTTGGCAGGTTTGTCATGGTCTTCCTGAAGCTTTCAAGTCCAAAAGAAATATAAGTCCTCAGTTTCGAGGAATATTAGTAGTCCAGTTAAACATAGCCAAGAGTTCATGACTTTAGTAACAGTACTTGGGAGTCACGGCTCACTACAGCAGAGGTCCTAGCAGGGTCCAGGTCAGGTCCATCTGGTATTGGTCAGCTGGGCTCTTCAGGAAAAGGCCACTTACAGCTTTTTGTGGCCCTGTTGCTTACACTGTAAATCTGCCAAGTTTCCCTTGTAGTCCACTTCTTTGTAATGGATAGGGTGGGTGGAAATCTGCAGAGTTACACAAAAACTCTGTGAGGTTATGTGGAGTTGAGTCAACAGGCAGGAAATATGCATGTCATGCAGGTAACAAGAGCAGCGCTAAAAAATCACTTCGAAGAGCACCATGGGGCGCACAAGAGTGCATGGCCATTTGAGCTGATGTTGCATCCGCTCGAGTAGAATATCTACTCAGCAGCAGCAAATCTACTAGAAAAGCAGCCCACTGACTGAACCACTCGCATTGGCCCACAACTGCCAGCATTCGAAAATCATGCTAGGGGCACCAGATCTTACTCGCCAGCTTGCATTTCTGGAGCCTTGCTGGAAAGAAATTCCACCATGCATTGATTGGAAAAATTAGGCTGGAACTCTGTATTGCAAGAGTAACAGGAAGTTACCAAATTCAGCCAATTCCATGGGTGGAATGAATCATTCGTTCTACCCCTAATCCTGGATTCAAATGGGAGCAGGTTCAGCCCCTCAGTTTTTTTTACAGTTCTCATACAGAATGGTGCAGACTTTCTTCTGTTGTGTTGCTGGTCAATTAGTTTTCTGAAGAAGGAGTCTTGCATAGCAATAGCTTGTGGGTGGGGTTGACTCCTGGCCACTTCCTAACTGATAGGGTAAAATTTCCCAGAGGAAACTCTATGGATAGTACAGCAGTTCCTGTGTGCCTTACTGCAAACAGTTTCATAGTACCACCTTACTCGAAAATAAGCTTTATTCAAAATCACAAAGTGAATCATAAAAGCATACACAATAAAAGAAGATATACAATATTCAGATTTAAAAAGCACAAGGCAAAGATAAAGTGAACACACGATTGTAGAGGGAGCTAGGGTTTGAGAGTGAAGTTGAGGTGTTACTTCATTGCGATGCAGTGTTCTTTAAAGTGCTATGTATTTATCTACTTTCTAAATCCCAGAAGTGTTGGGAGTTGTTCCAGATCCAAGGTGAGAACAAATGGAAAAACCTTTTAAATGTTTTCCTTATTTCTTTGCATCTCTTAATTGCCAGTCTGATGGAGTCCTTTCAGAGGGTCTGCCAAGAGTCACCAGATGTGGTGAGCTTGTCAACAAGACTGGCAGGGTATCTAGACATGCTGGTTTTGTAGGTGATGCAGCTGGTTTTGAAGATAGTTTGAGCCAGCAATAAGAGTCATTTGGGCTCCATCAGTATGGGGTTGATGTGCTAATTTTTTTTAAAGCTCTGATGAGTTGTGCTGCTGCACGTCGTATGGCCTTTATAGTGTGTAGTCTGGGAGATCATGGAGCAAGTCTTTCCCACTATCCAGATGCAACAGTATGCAAGCTTACAAAGTTTTAAAGGTACAATGGAAACATGCAAATGTCTCAAACAGATTAGACTTTATGAATATCAAAGGCGATGTTGTGGGAGAGTAAATAGCGATGACAGGCATTTAACAAACATATCTAATTTTTATAATATGTATAGGAAATAATATGCATACTTACAAAAGAGAACAAATTGCAAGGTTGCAAAACATTTAGTTTTTAGTTTCATTTTTTTTTTTTTTTTTTTTTCCTTATTTTTGAAAAATTAGTTTTTAGTTTCAGATGCTTTAAAGTCCAGAAATGAGGTGCAAGCTCTGATGTCAGCTAGAACCGGATTGCAGTAGAAGGGAAACCTAGGTAAAAGAAATGGAGCCTCGATGTAGTGCATGGAGATTTTGGTTTGCACTCTGAGGTTTTGACCAGAAGATCTGTGGTTGCTGGTGAGAGGATAATTGGAAATGTAGTGTGAATAGAAATCCTGTGGTATGTGATAGATAATGCCTAATCCTTTCTAGAGGGCTTTTGTTTAGGCCTGGGCATGAAATTCCACTCCACTTGTTGAGTTTGCAGAGTTTTTCCCACTCAGTGCTCTGCGTAGCACGTGGAGCTCTGAAAAACTCAGCGGAGCTTTTTCCTCACTTGTGCTGACCAACATTAAGTTGGCAAGTGCGAGCATGGAAAATCTTACTACCACCTCCCGGTGATATTTCTCAATGCTGGCGCTCGCGAATGGTCGCTACTAGTCGCGTTGAGAAATCTTCAATTCGTTTTGAGGAAGCTGCAGCTGGAGTAGAACATCTACTTGAGCAGCAGATAGAAGCAGCACCATATTTCCCTGCGCATAGTGCCATTCGTGCTGATTTTACAGAATGGGACAAACACCTGGTGCTAAAAATCAGCGTGAATGACATGACGTAACGCACTCCACCACTTGCAGAACTCTGCATAGCACAAACTCCACCCAGGCCTACGTTTGTTTTTTCAGGTCGGTGATGACAGTGAGGTGGGTGTGCATTTTGGAAGATGGTATAAGATTCTTGTAGGGAGGTCAAGAACTTTGTCCAGTGAAACAAAAGAGTATTGTTGGAGCATACAAGTATTGTCGCAATATTCAAGTTTACTGAGTTCTTTGAGTTGATCAGTGTTTCCTTTTTGTTAAATAGAATGTGAAGTATCTTTCATACTTTTAGGGATTGGTAGTGCATAACTATGGCTGTGGTAATAAAAGATTGAAGATCATTTAGACATTGTACAAAATGTCAAGATTTCCGGACGACAAGGCAAAAGTCAGAGAGTCAGAAAGCAAGTTGATAGATCTGACTAAGGGAGAAGGTGCAGTTAAGGAGAGAAAATGCAAAAATCTCAGTTTTGGATGACTTCAACATGACGTTCGATAGAGCCTCCTTAGACAGCCAGTTATTTTTTGATTGAAGGATGGGAGGATGTGCCAAAGCAGAGAATTTGGGTGACTTTAGGCAATAAATGGTTAGGGAAAGAAGTTCATATCACCAAGGTAGGTGGTGCAGTAACACAAATGTACAGGACACAGACCTGAGCATTTAGGCACACCAACCCATAGAGAAATTAGTGTGGATAAATTGGAATCCCATACTAAAGAATGGGCAAAGAAGCAGGAGTAAAATCAGTCAAAGGCTAAGCTGAAGTTGTGTACCAGATTGAGAGAGGCAAGTGAGATAGGGTCAACAGAAATATCAAATGCAGTACATAGGTTGAGGAGCCTATGTTATAGATGATAATAAAGATTGTGAGAAACTGAATTATTACTTGGGGTGGATGTAGCTGCCTGCAAGCAATAAGGTTACAATCGTATTAGGTTCTGTTAAAGGATTTAGTAATTTTAACCTGACCCCTCAAATTCTGGTTGCTGTGGCACAGAGCAAACAGGCATAATTTAAGAAAATGTATAAAGCATTTACAAGTAAAAAAACTGTTAAGCAGAACGCAATAAAAATCCACTTCTAATTTATAAAGATAAAGAATAATTTAAGGACCACAATGACACCACATTAACAAAAATACAATAGTGGAAAACAGAGATAGATTTTTTTACATTTTTAAGTACAAAATAGGACAAAAATGTATGCGTGTCAATACGGGTCAACTGGTCGCAGTAGACAAGGACATAGCTGCAATTTCATGCTAACCTAAATGGAGCACGCATATACTAACCAGGTTCGACCAACTTACATTTTTTACTGTGGAAGGTAGTTTTTTTCTGGAAACCTATCTCCTTCAGCAGTGCAAGGCAGCAGGCTGTATCGTAGGAGGGGTTCAAGACATTGGATAGGCGTTGTATGAGGTCTAGGTGAAGCTGATGGTTGTGTTGGGACAATTTGAGTTAATTGCCTGGGGAATTCCCCTTACTGGCCAGATACTTCGGCAACTTTGCACAGCCAAGGTTTCTATATTCAGATTAAAGGATTAATGTATGAATTTCCCATGCGCAGAAGGTAGTCTCAAATTGATTGAACACTGACTTTTTACAAATGGAAAGTAATTTTGCTAACAGACTTGTGTACTGAAAGTTTGGTTCACAAAATTTGGTAGTAGGTTGCAATTCAACTTACCTCATTAATATGCATGAGGCAGGTCTGAAATTGTGACCACTACAATTCGCTAGAGCCACAGGTATGGCAGTCTGTTGAGGCCAGAAGACCATCACGTCTGTGATTGCTTTTAAATAAGGCAACCTTTTTTCTTATGTGCCGCCCATTTTCCTAAAAAAGACAACAAGACGTGTTTAAAAATAAATTAAAGTTAAATAAACCTTTTTTGGTCAAAAGCAGTTTTCCCATGGTCCAAATCCTACTCCTAAAAATATGTTTGCTACCTTTCTCAAAGGGTAAAGGGCCCCCTGGCTCCCTGTCCAGTTTGTGAAGAGCTTACCGTCAATTTTGAATTGCTGACAAAATATGAAGGTTTTATCAATGGAATTTGGGTCGCTAAACATTAATACATAATTTATTGATTATTTATTTTGAAGGCACACCCTTTACAAGCCCCTTTTAAATACTGATTCCATAATGTTTACTTAAACCATGTAACTACTTTTTCTGAACCGTTCATTGCATTTAGTACACTACAAAAAAGTGTTTTCAAAGTCGCAAACCCTCAGATTTACTGAATCTGGGGTTTGCAACCATTAATACACTTTGTACATCAAGCCCCTAGCCTCTTTTTCAGGGCTCACATTTCTCCAGTGGGGTAAGGCTGTTGAGTGTATCCAAAGAGAGCTCCATGAGGCCGGCTACCTTTTTAGCGAGTTCCTCCTGAACTGATTTGCTCCTGAGGAGAGACTCTTACCGGGGAACCTATTTCTTCACCTCAGCAGTAATGTGTTTTGGGGGAAATGAGCTTGGCAGGTTTGTCATGGTCTTCCTGAAGCCTTCAAGTCCAAAAGAAATATAAGTCCTCAGTTTTGAGGAATATTAGTAGAAGTCCAGTTAAACATAGCCAAGAGTCCATGACTTTAGTAACAGTACTTGGCAGTCACGGCTCACTACAGCAGAGGTCCTAGCAGGGTCCAGGTCAGGTCCATCTGGTATTGGTCAGCTGGGCTCTTCAGGAAAAGGCCACTTACAGCTTTTTGTGGCCCTGTTGCTTACACTGGAGATCTGCCAAGTTTCCCTTGTAGTCCACTTCTTTGTAATGGATAGGGTGGATGGAAATCTGCAGAGTTACACAAAAACTCTGTGAGGTTATGTGGAGTTGAGTCAACAGGCAGGAAATATGCATGTCATGCAGGTAACAAGAGCAGCGCTTAAAAATCACTTCGAAGAGCACCATGGGGCGCACAAGAGTGCATGGCCATTTGAGCTGATGTTGCATCCGCTCGAGTAGAATATCTACTCAGCAGCAGCAAATCTACCAGAAAAGCAGCCCACTGACTGAACCACTCGCATTGGCCCACAACTGCCAGCATTCGAAAATCATGCTAGGGGCACCAGACCTTACTCGCCAGCTTGCATTTCTGGAGCCTTGCTGGAAAGAAATTCCACCATGCATTGATTGGAACAATTAGGCTGGAACTCTGTATTGCAAGAGTAACAGGAAGTTACCAAATTCAGCCAATTCCATGGGTGGAATGAATCATTCGTTCTACCCCTAATCCTGGATTCAAATGGGAGCAGGTTCAGCCCCTCAGTTTTTTTTACAGTTCTCATACAGAATGGTGCAGACTTTCTTCTGTTGTGTTGCTGGTCAAGTCGTTTTCTGAAGAAGGAGTCTTGCATAGCAATAGCTTGTGGGTGGGGGTGACTCCTGGCCACTTCCTAACTGATAGGGTAACATTTCCCAGAGGAAACTCTATGGATATTACAGCAGTTCCTGTGTGCCTTACTGCAAATAGTTTCATAGTGCCACCTCACTCGAAAATAAGCTTTATTCGAAATCACAAAGTGAATGATACAAGCATACACAATAAAAGAAGATATACAATATTCAGATTTAAAACTAATAAAACTGTTAAAAACAAAAATACAGTTCAGATAAGACAGACAGTGTTCTATTCCCACTATAGCAGCTTTCTACGAGTGATAACAGCCCATAGAACAAAACATGTATACAAATTCGGAAGCAATAGTAAATATAAAAAAGCTGGTCGACATTGCAAAAAATGTAAAGGCTTTAACAATGGCTTAATTAATCGGATCCTCAAATCTCAAATTTGCAGGAAAACACAATGTCATCGTGGTCTGCATGGATGAATTGTCGCAGTGACAATGCACTAAGTCACGTGACCAATTTTTTATGTTTGGAAAACTAGTTAAACAATGGAAAATATCGAGCCTAACGCTTGTCCGTACACATCTATGTTGGGCATTATGTACATTATTTAAAGAAGGTTGGCTATCAAAGGTGGTCAAAATCAGCTGATTTCTAAATACTGATGTTTCAGTAGACAACCTCAGTTCCTCAAGCAGTGTTAGCCACTCCAACTTTAGTGCTTTCCTACAGATACTGGTCAGAGTTTCTGGTTGATCGCAATACTCAGATGACTAATATCTGTCAGGAATAGGTTAACATACTTTAGCGAGGGATTTTGGAAGCACGCTCGGATCTAAGGCAATCGCTTGCAGTAGCTCGGTTGAGCTCTGTCTGATCAGATGGCCAAATTGTGTGCCAGATCAGAACTGGCTGACCCTTAGTCAGATCTACTAGGTATGGGGCACCCAATTCCGAATGATAGACAAAGGTGGAACAGCTTTTAGGAAGGGCGAGGAGATTTTTTAAATACGCGTTTTCTATCAACTACAGAGAATCAACATTTGCATAGCCTCACAACTCAGATCTGTACATAGCAATAGGCTAGAATTTCGAGTTATATATGGTCATCATCTCTCTTGGGTGTTTAATGCTCAGCTTCCTAAAGAAATTGAGCAAAGCCGTAATGGATTTAAAAAATTTGAGTTTTCTAGAATTCACTGCATTTCTCCAATTCCCCTCCCAAATAATATCTCTAACTAAGAAAAAGATTGTGTGTGTGTTATAGTGGTACTCTCAATTAAAATGTCATGGCATTTTATTACTCTTTTCCCAACTTTCATAGCAAAGGTTTTATTTATGTTGGTTTGCAGGCCCAAGTTCTGCATATAATGAACACATTCAGTAAGTAAACACTGTAGGGCAAATGGGGTGTGATCCATGAGCAACACATCATCTGCATAGAAGAGGGCTGGTATGAGTTGATGTCCAACCAGGGGAAGATCAAAACATTTACTTACTAGAGTACTGCCCAAGCTATTAATATAAAGGTTAAACAAAAAAGGGGCAAGTACGCACCCTTGTCGGATTCCTCCCTCTGCGCTAACTGGCTGAGTGCATTAACCTTTTAAGCTATAACGCACCCTAGCTGTGCCGGAAGAATATCAGTATCTAAGGAAGTTAAGTATGGTGGTATCCACACCCATGGTGAGCATAATGGTGCAGAGCTTTTTGTGCACGATGCAGTCGAAAGCGGAAGACAAATCAACAAATACCATAAACAGATTGCGACGTTTAATCTGCATGTATTTTCCTATCAGTAAATTCAGATCAATAGCCTGCTCAATTGACCCTACTCCTGGTCGGAGTCCATATTGGAGGTCTTAGATTATATTATTAGATTCAGCTCAGTCCTGTAGTCTGCATCAAAGCATGCATCCAACCACTTTAACTGAAGAATCAAGTAAGGAGCTAGGTCTGTAATGAGCAGGACAGTTACGGTTGCCTTTCTTATGGATTGGCACTGTAAGGGATTCTGACCAGGTATTTAAAAAACCAGCACTCTAACAGGATTGAAAGAGGACTGTCAGGAGAGGGCCCCAGAGGTCGATGTTAGATTTATAAAGGTCAAGCAGAATACCGTGTAAACAAAAGACAATACGGCTGACCAATGTTAAGCACATCAATTTCCAAGTAAATGTTACATTTTTTGAATTGGTGCAAATCGCCTCCAGAGCAGGCCATACTTGTGCTCTCTGGAAACCAGATATGCAAACTTTTAGAAGAATGGACGGTGCACCAGAGAATAAAAGTCTTTCCAAACGATCCAAATTTCGTCTTTTATTCTTTATTTAAATTCTAAAATTCAGACTCAGCCAACGCGTTTCGTTCCTTACGAACTTCGTCAGGGCTGAAATGAATACAAATACAAACATATATCAATCAGAATACCATCTGGGCCCGGTGCTTTACCTCCTTTACTCATCTTTAGAGCTAAAATGACTTTGTCGAGAAAAACATTAGGGTAGGTCTGATCATAAAGAAGTGCCGTCAAGGGAGGGTCAGTCGTAGGCACTGATGGAAGAGGCTCACTGACACTCTCCACTGTTTTGGACTATACTTTAGAATAGTGAGCTATCTAATCTACCTCTGTAATTGTAATCTTGATTCGAGGTCTGTCAAGGGAAATTGATAACACGCCAAAAGGCTGTGTTATCGTTATAGCAACATGCCTCATGTAGGTTTTCCCAAGGCTCCTCCTCCAAACTTTTTTCAGAGTTTTATGGCTAGCCTGTAAGTGTGTCTACAGCCCTGGACTTCTTGATGTTCCTAGGTTTCTTGTTTAGGGTTCATTTTAAACTCTTGTGGGTCCTTCTACAAGCAGAGTCGAACCAGCCACTAGTCTGCTTTCCTATGTTTATTTGACGGGAAATTAACTCTTCTTTAATACTCTTGGTAATTAGTTAAAATGCTTCAATTACTTTTATTGCCCCAGCAGTCTGATCTAAACTGATTTCAAAAGCCCCACTCTGTTTAATAATTAACTATTCTAAACATTTGTTAAGTATTAGCATAGACCACTGTGGAGTATAACCGTTTAAATGTGAGATTTCAATGTTTTCAACTGATGATATGCAGTGGTTTGTCCCCTGTTGATTGAGGAGGTTGATATCTAACTCTATACTCTGGGGAAAATGGTCACTCATTGCAAGATAGTGTAAAACAAATTTAGTCACCAAGGCGAAATAAGGATTTGGAAACAGCAGGTAATCAATGATATTTTTCTCCCCTCTCCCATTAAATGTGCAGGTTACTTCAAGTGGGGGATAGCTTAATTTGTTACAGAAATCCAGGTCATATTAAAAAGTAATTAATTAAGTAATTCATCAAGCAGCTCTCCATAATCTGTCTGTTAAAAAAGGGTGATATCACCATTAATGGGAATAGCCAGACTTCAGACCTTGTTAGATGGCAGTTGGCACAATCAAAGGTTAAAATCGCCTTTCCCCATAAAAACATTAATTCTCTTGATTCGTTAGAGGCTAGTGATTCCAGCTCAGTGTGAATTTGATGTGAAACAGATAGTAGCTCCAAATTGCAGGCATTATGATAAAAATGGATTAATACCAGCAATATTGACAATGACATTAGGATAGAAATAATTTGATAAAAACTTTTTGTGGGTGTAACAACTAGATTTGAGGAGATCAACTTATTTGAAACATAGGTACATAGCCACCTTTGGGCCTACCACATATCGATGGGACAGCTGGAGTGGGGAATGTTTTAAAACCATTGAGATGAATTGGATCGACAGATCAAATTTCTCAGACATACAATTAAAAATCCAGACACAAAATCTGACCACTGTCAAATTATGCTTGCTACATAGCTTGGCCACATTCCAAAATAGGACGGCAGGGCCACATTCCAAAATAGGACGGCACTGGCACGTACATTAGGACTAACATGGGGGAGGTCTTCCAGAATGGCCAGTGGGAGCCAGTCTGTGGATATAAAAAGCCTCAATCTGCCATGTTGTCTGACCGTACACCCATTTTGTGAATATGAGTTTTGGGCAGTCCGTCACAAAGATCTTCTCCATTCCCATCGACTGCCTTCAGTCGGTCCACTCCGGTAAGTGAGGAAAGTCTGTCATACCTGTTAAAAGTCGGCATTGTATATAATGAGGAACGCGTTTCAACCAGACTAACGTGTGCTGGCTGGGGAGTCAATGTCTTAGAAGACTCTCTAACAGTAGGGGTTTGGACCTGTTGGACTGAAGAGTTGGATTAGCAATGGGACCAGTCATTGAAGTGTTACTCGTTGGGACAATAGGTAGCCCCACTGTTGAAGGTGGAGGTTGAAGTCGAACACAGTGCTGTGTATGTAATCGAGTGGCATTGGCGTGTTCCTGCAGCATATGTGTTAACCCCCAACGGGGGGCAACTGTCAGGATGCAAGTGTACCTTCTCCAGTAGGTCTACACATGTCAATACGGTGCGTTAAATACGTTTTAGTCGATCAGTAAGAGCACTGAAGGAGGTCTTAACCAAGTCTGCCAATACTTGTATATCGGTCGTCAAATAGGTGTAGTCCTGGATTAGTATGAGTAATTATTTGTTTTGAACTCTGGATGTCTTGTTTGTGACTACATGTTTCTATGTATTTGCTTTCCTTTTCGGCACTTCGATCCCTCCCCGTGAGTCCAAAGTGGAATCACCAGCAAGACTACTCGGTATTTTTCGGAGTTTTGTTGGGGGCTGAAGAATCAAAGTACCTGGCAAGGAGGGGTTAGAGATGCTCTCATCTCTTTTGAGTACAACAGGGTTCATCCCACAATGAGAACTGCATTGGACCACAGTTAGTGGTGACACTTCACTCGGTTTTGCAAAGTCAGGAATCTCCTAAGTACAAGTAGTCAATGTCTCCTCCACGCTCAGGATCTGCTTCTCTGTCACCCCCATTGCAACCGTAATATAATTTATAATAGAAGATCGGGATTTATTTGGAGACTTAGACACCATTGACCCCTGATGTTTCCTTTTCCCCATGGTCTGTAGCTTACCACACAATTACTAAAGGTGCATAAATAAAGTGTAGCCATGTTTAAAAATAGTTAACAAAAGGAGAGCGGAGAAAAGGAAACAAAATTACAAGCCAAAGCTAGGTGGGTCTTTGGAAGAAGCAATCAGTATAACAGTCCACAACTGCGCCAAGGTCCAGAGTCAAGGCAAAGTAAATACCAGTATAAACAACTCAAGAGAAATGGTGTACAGCGACCTCCAAGTACATACTGTGCTTGGTCTGCCAAGAAAGTCAATAAGATCCATATCGCCCAGTCAAGAGAGGTGGCCTGGCCCAGCCCTGCCTCTTCCTGTCACTGATGGGCCCGCCCTTGGCTGCGGGTCTATGCAGCCCTTAAGTAGGGCTTATCCCAAACAGCTGATGGAGCACTCAGGAGGTTGTGCGGGATGTAGTGCCCCAGCAGCCCAGCAGCTGCACCTCGCAGCGGCACACCCCCTGCAGTGACAGAGGCTCCGAAGTACAGAGAAACACTCCAGTGGCAGGTGTTGCAAGAAGCACTCTCTCACCAGTGTTAAAATTGAAAAAGACAGAGTCGGCAGCAAAGAAATGAATCCCCCAGTAGCAAATATATCAGACAGGTGCTTAGTATGGTTGCTAAAGGGGTCAGTCCAATTGTGGAAAGAAGTCTCTTCTACTTTGACCTTCTCCCTTCTGGTAATACAGCTGGACTGGTGACCTCCGGTACCCTCGAAATGAAAAGGGAGAAAGGGCAGGTAAGCACTTTATTCTGTTTTAAGTCTCTTTAAGAGACTGGTTAATTACCCCATAACAAGTTCCCAGCATGTTGTGGAGGTGGGAAAAGTGCTTTATTAATTATCCCAGTACATGGGCTCTGACCCCGTCATATAGACGTCCCAGGAGAGTCGCAGATAGTGTAATGAACACCCAACTAGTGGTGTGCAAGTTAGTCAGAGATAGTTCAATCACCCCTGCACAACCAAACAGAATTAGTGAAAATCCAGACAACACCAATGAAGAAAATCAAAAGAAAATGTATTTCAGAATTGCAGCCGCAACCCGCTTTAGCTTTACATTGATTCAGCGCGGAGCTTGTTTCCCCCTTCCTAGACTCGACCCCGGCACGCATCTGTGAGACCCATGTTCCTCCAGATGACCATGTAAAAAGAGTCATATTCTCACAATGAATAGATGTGATGATGTTTTTAACATGTGTATGAAAAGTTTAAGTTTACTGAAGAGTGTTAAAACCAGAGTGCAGCAATCAAAGCATAACAATCATATCTTCTAAGAGACAGCACTCTTTCACTCTTCCTTAGTGCTTTTACCCTGAAGTCAATGATTCTGGTAAGGGGAATCATGCAGACATTGAGTATTATAGGAGATAGAGCTGAGCCTTATGGGTCTCCACAGAGGGTATGACTGACCTTGAGAGGGATGGGCTCAATTTAAACTGATGTGTGGCTAAGAATTTCAAGCACCTTCGAGTTGTACCTGATGACCAATAGGATTGAATGCTATTGAGAGGCCCTAAAGGAATAAGACACAGGGTATACCTTGGTCTAAAAAATTGAGAAGTTCTTCTATGATGTTTATTTGCATTGATTCGGTGCCTCTCTGGAGCCAGATGCTTGATTGAAAGCCACTAGACCACCAAGAGCTTCCAAATGAGCGGAGAGTTGTGTGCAACCATTGCTTTAAGAGACTTGGCAATGCAGGGTTGGACATAGATCTCACTGAAGTTGGAGCAATTGTCGATTTCCAAGGTAAGTTTCTTCAGGATGGGTGTAACAATGGCAATGTTTAACAATTGAGGGATGTGACTGCTAGAGAGGGAGGTAAAGATTGAGAAGTGCCCTGCATGACATGAGCATCACAAAGCAAGTCACATAACACAAGGTTATGGGTGTTTAGCATTTCTCCAGCAGAATGCTTCCTCATACCTTTGTCATTCATTTCACATAATCATTGTACATTTCACGCTCACCATCTGACTCATTCCACTGTTCTTTCCTGATGTTTTCATCTTGGTGACATTACCTATAATCACTGGAATGTATTGTTTACAAAGGGTAAATCCAATACACATTCTTTACTGTTGCTTCAGCAACTCGTCAAATTGAAGGTCATATCTCCTTCTTTTAAATGTGTTTAAGGTGACACTGAAATAACCGTGACACTTGTTTGTATATATAAACTTTATTGTTGGATAGTTAAAACCCTTACATTTTAAAAAGTCTTGCAGCATGACATAAAATTAAGAGAAACCATTATATAAAATTGCAGATGAAAACAAAATTAACATTTTACTTAAAACTCTGCGGGGTGTCATGGCAAACCGTGTTTAGTTCGGGGAAGGGTTTAGATGTCTGCAAATTATTGTTAGTCAATAGCAGTGACACTTGTATGTTGAGTTGTGGTTTCTTGTTCTAGTACAATAATACAGAGAATTAAATCTTTCCACTTTCTCAAACTTGTATGTAAAGCACAGAGAAGTGTGTTGTAAAATGTTTGTCCTGATGTTTCCACCACATTATTATATCCATACAGTTAGTAAAATAAAGGTCAGGTATAAGAGAATGATTGCACCTTGCGATGTGCATGTAGATATTCAAATCAATCCCAGAGCTTTCCAATGTACCTTTGAATGGGAATAGGAGTAGAGGGAGTGGTGTCCTAGATGTGTAAAGGTTTAACTGATTATCTCAGGGACACAGTCAAAGTTCTAACACGTTTTCTTAAGAGGAAAATTATATCAGTGATGGAGATAATAGTATTGATATGATGTGGTCTAATAAGAACAATAGAAAATATAGGGAACTGTTGCTTTAAATTATTCCAATTGTTCCTAGTTATGAAGATTCTCTGCACATTTTACTCGATTGGCAGCTAATGAAAAAGAAAATACATCAATGCAAACTTGTAGCAGCGGTAATAAGTTCCAATCTTTTGACAAAGAAAAATAAGTCAGTCTTCCATAGCAGATTTTGCCAATTATGCATTACCAAAATCAAAGAGAAGTAACACAGCTATATGTTAACTAACTCAATCTGAAGACAGCGTCTAAGAACCTTGAGGTCTTGTAGTCCGATGCCCATGGAATCCAGCAGCAGGTCCACCAAAATAGCAAAACAAAGCAACTCTTACACCAGTGTAAAACCAAAAGGAAACAATAAAAGGACTCTAAAAGTAGCCTCAAGAAGTAATACAAATTGAGCTTAAGATTTAAGAAAAGAAAAATAAAACTAATACTTTCTGCAAATCTTGCCTGCCAAAGCCCTTCCCATACCATCTTTGTTGTTGAGTAGCATTTTTTTCTGATGGTAAAATAGACTTAAAGAAACCCAATTCCACCAAGATAGCAACGATTGTAGTCTGCTTTGTGTAGTGCTACTAAATTATCAATTCTGAGTAATCTCTTGTTACAGCTTTAATGCTGGAGGTGATGTTAGCCACTTTCCGACACTGTAAGCAATCCCACATGCATGATGACCTGACGAATATTGGACTTGTTCTCATTAACCTGTGTCAACATAGGTGTCAATGCCAAAAACCAGTAAGGGTTCCTTTGGAAATGAATCATGAGGAGGAAAGGGATTGGGAAAGGGGCACAGTGATGATGTGTGACTGAGGAACAGTAAATGTGGTGACCCCAAAGCATACCCCAAAGATTGATGTGTCTTAGCTGACAGGTTCTTGTAATGGTGAAATACAGTAAGAGGAAAGATTTAGTTAGTGGTATTCAATAACACCTCCTATATGAATGTTATTTTTAGACATTACCAGCACCTGTACTCTCATTGAATGCTGAATTCAAAAATTTAACTTTTCTTCATACTACTTCATCAATTGGATCAATTCTACTATTGTATGCTTGAAAATAGCCCATGTGCGTTAATAAAGGTTCCAGAACCTTTGTATTCCTAGAAAGAGCCTATGGACTTTAAAACGCTAGTCAGACATTTCTTCCAAATGAGAGACTATCAGATTGGTAACCCAATATGGCAGAGGATATGTTTGAGATGATGAAAACTGAAACCCACAGAAAGTGCCATTATACAACTCTTTTCAGTGAGAAGAGTACTATGAGAGGAAAGCAAGAGATACTCTGATACGTTTCTAAATTGGGCAAACAGATGAGGCAACATTGCCAATACGTAGAGGCCTTGAAAGACTTGCTGCAGATCATAAGACACTGGGTTGTACAATGTGTCAACTGTCAGAGGATTCTGGAAAAGGAACAAGTAGGGTTGGGAAGTGGACGATATCTACTGCTGCTTCTTTTTCTATGATAACTAGGCAAATGACTAGAATACCAAATGATTTTTCCTTCCAACGTGGTAGAAAAGTAAAGGTGATGTAAAAATGAAGTCTCTTCTCTGCTGACCATAATTCTAGTAGTTTTCTGCCAGTATTATGAGTGAGAATGTCAACCTGACCAAAATGTTTAGGCCATATTAGCCATTGTGCTTTAAACCCATAATAATCCTAATCTGCATTTGGCCATTAATCTTCTCTTTTTCCTGGTTTTACCATGCTGTATGATTTCCACTTGAGTAAAGGTAAGAGCTTAAATGGTGTCCAGAAACAACACTTTGTCCCTATGAAAATAGTGCAAGGAAATGACATACCATGGCTATTCAGTGGCCAAGCTCATGGTGCTATTTCATGATCCCACTGAACACCACTAATTATGAACTCTGGATGATCTTTGATCTGCTTCCACGTCTGTCTCTCACTTCCGCCTTCTCTCTACTGTTGTAGACACGCCTGATTCCTCACTCCTTATCTCCTCATTCATTTATTTCCCCCTTCACATCATGGATGATGATGTATAAATGTTGTTCTTCATGTCACCAATCTCCAATAATTGTGATTGCCTACCTCACTCGAAGCCTTGCTAATCAAAGAGCACCCATAAAACCCAAAGCACTTTGTATTCATTGTGATCTTTCTTTTTTCACAAGATGCCTAGCTCTCAAAATTAGAGCTGTGACTTCCCATACAACTTCAAAAATCTGGACCCATAGCGCAACACCTAAAAATCTAAAGGAGAATCATGTGGTCCTGACAGTCTGTTGTTTGATAAGTCATTGCCTATACAAAAATGTTATAGTTACACATGAACATTATAGCTAGCTAGTTATTTAATTATTTTATGACATTTATAAAGTGCAACAAACACCTTACTGAGGGTTCCTTGACCGAAGCAAAATTAAACAAGCAGGTGTTAATCTCCTTTTGTAAATTTCACCAAATTGGATTCAGGACGTGAAAACTGGACCTTTTTTCTTACTCCAGGGCCTCTGGCACTGACAAAGATTTTCCACCACAGGTTTTTATTCAAAAAACCTGAACCAGCAACATTGACAAGATCTCAGCAGGCAGAAAGAGATGTAACATTAGAATTTTGAACGTAAATGTCTTTTCTGGGGTGTAAATTAATAAGTGATAATAGATAATCAGCTCTTCTAAATTTCTGATTGTATGATTTATCTTTCCATCATGCATTTGACACTTAACCCAATGTGACCCCTATAGAATTTTATTTTGGACACACCACTTCAAATTAAACCTAAATATTTAAAAGCATTATTTTGTTATTTCAAAGTACAAAATCCTATTTACTGTCTCCTTGCACTAGGACATTTCTTGGGATCAAGGTTTTTTCCAACACTTACACTGAAAGGCTTACTAGCAAATCTAACTCTGCATACGGTTTACTGACAGAATATAGAGGAAAAAATATAGAAAAAAAAATATCGAGGAAAAAATATAGAATACAAAAATATAGACTGCCTCTACTTAGAAAAGTAAGTACACAAATATCAAGAAAAATATTGTTTGCAATAATATAGTCATATTAAATATTGATTTTAAATAGATATAATTTAAATTATTAAAATAAGCATATATTAAATACTAACATTAATTTACAAAAATCAAATATATTTAAAATGTATATTTGAACAAATATAACAAATGAACTTACTTATAAAAATGTTAACACAATTATATATGGCAGACAAAAGGGAGCTATCAATACTATAAATAAATAAGTATTCACCGACGAAGAGGAGTTCGTGCATTCTTTTTCCTGTGAAAAGCTGACGAATGCTCTATGTTTATATCTATATATATATATATATATATGTGTATATATGAACCTACATATATAAATAAACTAATATTCTATATAATAAAAAAATGTTTACATTTAAAACAAAAGTAAACACATGGGACCTGATTACAATGACGGTGAGACCGCCACAGACAGAATGCTGGTGGTGGTCCCACTGCCATCGTAATTGGGTTTTACGCCCTCCATACTAGAATGGCGGGTGGATGGTTGGCGGTCGGAGAGACCGACTTCCATGGATCTGACAGGCCCAAGAAGCCCACCAGTTCATCAGAGGAGCAGCAATACCTACCATGGTGGCGGTGCCTACCAGGCACAGCCATAGGTATTACAATGTTCCTTTCTGCTGGCCCATTCATGGCAGTGAAGCTGACATGAAAGGCAGGTGGAAAGGGACATTGGAGGCCCCTAGCGGATACCCCCTTGCCCCCTGGGCCTCATGTTTGGGTTTTGTGAGGCACCTATGGTGCCCCCCTACATATCCCTGCACCATGTGGCAGGCACCGTATTGATCTATTTTAAACCCTCCCTTGTACCTTTGAAAATAGAATACCTGCCAACATGCCACACTACCCATATCCTAGAGCACTGCTGTTCATGAATATTCCAAAGAAAATTAATATCCTGGAAAACGTCTCTACCCCTTCTAACCCCACCATCCCCCTCCTCCAGCACATTATACTCCACTCTCAAACATGGAACAGGGACAAGGCACCTTGATTACATATACTCTCTGAGAGACACACAGGAGCACAGGAGAGACAACTGACCTGCAGGAGACAAGTGAGACGGAAAGGTGATATTGCCATTCGATTCAATTTCCTGTCTTTTGAGAAGGGAAGCAGAGGAAAGTGTAGGAGGGTCATTATCCACCACTCCAGCAGTTTGTTTAACTCTCTGAAAATCCATGGAAGGTGTTGGACCAGTGCATTCCCTAATCTGGGTCCGAGAACTGCTTCCTTGTGCTGACATTGAAGCTGCAAAATGTGAGTTCTTGTTTTTACAACTGTGACATTACTGAAATAAGGAACATGGTCTTGAAACTTTTTTCTCACTTAAGGCTTCAAGTAGAAGCTATGTACTACATAGTAAATGAAAATCACAACTATGAGCCCAATTTGGATGTAGGATGGAGAGCTCTCTGCCTAACATCATGAGGTTTCCCTCCAAGCACCGTGCTTTGATTACGGTGGTCAGAAGAAAACCAGCTGGGAGATTCCGCTCCTCTTCTGATGGGTTCTGCAAGCCTGTCGGAACAGGAGCAGGATAGTAATCCCTTCAATGATGGCAGGCTTGGCTCTGCCGTTGGGATTACAATATCTGTTTCCAACAGCCAACCCATGTCGACCTTTTTGACATGGAGTGGCTGTTGGAAACTGACTTTGAGGGCCCCTAGCAGGGTCCCCTGGACACCTGCATTTGGGCCTGGGGGGCACCTATGGTGCCCTCCTTAACATTTCTGCTTGGTGCCTGCCACATGATGCAGGGATGTTTTTTAACCTCAATTTATCAATGGAAGTTTGTGCTGCAGGCCTGTTCTGCCCGCCACAGAAGCTTCCATTGGGCGGTCACATCGTAGTAGAGCAGTCAGAACGGCTGACCTTTGGTTCGGCGGTTCTTTTTCTGCAACGTCCACCTGACATCCTAGTAAGGCCCTATATGTGCTCCAATTGTGGGGTTCCATGATTTATGACAATCCAGTATAAACAATAATGCTCCCCAGTCTCCAAAGATGACAAAGTATATATGAAAATAAAGGGCCTTGGTTAAAAGGGTGGAGGGATATATATTTGTTTTATAGATACTCTGAATAATAGTAAATTAAAATAATTTCTGAAATGTCTCCATTGTTTCTTTACGAGGAAGTATATCATCCAGGAAACTCCATTCACATATTCACTTTATGCAAGGAGGTCCAAAGTCCACTTCAAACCACCTTGTTTTGTTTTCCTCTTCAATCCAGAATCAGGTTCATTGGTACACATTAAATCCATCCTTCAGAGCACATCACACTGTTCCTTGCCCAAAATCCCATACCAGTAAACAACCATGACCTTAAGGGCACACCTTACCTAAGTGTGTTTGAAAACCTAACAGCTACTTGGAATAAAGGTAACTTGGGGCAAACATTGAAATATTGGCACCAAGGTCAACTAAAAAGCAAGCATGATGCAGTAATAAGAACTTCATTACTGACTCTCATTCTGTACTCTTGTTCACTGATAAATGTGCTTGTCCCCATAGCATCAATCGTCCCAAATCATTCATTTTTGTTTCATAATATATTTCTCTATCTGAATAGGCATGTACATTTTTAAAATGATAATTCGTTGAATCCTCTACTATTTTCCAGAAACCTTAAAATCTTTCCCCTTTTAAAGCAACAGTGTTCTATGAATTGCAAAAAAAATGTTTCTGCATTAAAGCATCCATACATTTCCCAACTTCAGAATCAACTTGTAAGGACAAATTTGGAGATGGTGTAGAATACCTCATCATTCTAAAGGTATGATAGAGCTTCATAAATTAAAAATAATGCTCATTTTCTTCTTTTACATGCCATTTCTTGCCTTCAGGAACGCTCTCAATGATCATATGAAAGGTGAAATGTTCTTTCTTTTATCTTTCCTCTTGACATTTTTGAAAGGAATCTCAGTAAAATACAATCTGGCTTTTCGAGTTCTAAATTCAATTTACTGAGATCCAGAGTCCTGCATTGAATTCCTAATCAGTTTTTGAGTCTGACCTTGCACCTCAGAATCAGAGAACTATGCAACTGAATCAAGTGTTTGATTATTGACATTTTTGAGGTGAAAGGACACATGGCACGTTTTACCTTTGCTTTCTGATGTTGGTACCAGAATGGCAGATTTGTCCAACACACATTCCAGCTGCACAATAATGAATTCAATTTAATGATCTTTTGTATGTAAGTCTTATAAAAGGCTTTTGTGAAACATGTACAAATTGAGCCTTATAAAGGTGCTTGGGAACATTGTCATTTCTCCTTAACAGATGTGCAACAGGATTGTTTGTTACAATGAATTTAAATCTGGATAACACTGCTCTGAGTTTTCTTGTTTCACATGCTTTCATTCTGAACTCATTGATAACAGACATTTTGGTAAATTCTTTGACACAAACCCACATAAATATATTTCAGATTATTTGGAAACTTTTAATTTGGCCAGCATCAGCATTTATATTAGGATGTAATGTATGCACTTACTTAGAGGCCCATTAGGATGGTGGGCGGACTTCCGTCCGCCCGCCACGCTAGCGGTGCTGGGACTGGCCGCCAGTGGTGCGGCGGTCCCGCACCAGCAATTAGGATGCCACCGCCACCTTGGCGGTGGCATCCTCTATTCCCAGCATTGTGGCAGGCGATGCTCACAGCACCGCCCGCCACAATGCTGGAAATGCACTGCGTGCATTGTCATGCACTGCGTGCATTGTCATGCACTAGGTGACAGGCACCGTGAGGTGCCTGCCACCATGTCCATGACAATGCAGGGGGTACCATAGGTAACCCCCCTGTGCACCCCCACCCCCCAAACACCCTGGGGGCCCGCAACGGGCCCCCAAAGCCAGAACTGCCTGCCTTTCCATGGTGGAGTCTCCGCCATGGAAAGGCAATTCCCCGCCATCATCCAAATATGGATGGCGGTGCCTGCAAGGCACTGCCACCATATTCCTTGGCTTTTCCACCCGGTAGGCAATCGGGCAGATTGCCTACCAGCGGAAAACCGGCGGACGGTCCGCCCTACATCCTTGCCCACCCGCCACCCATTTCCCCCCGCCATATTAGTATGGCAGGGTGGAAATGGGTGGTGGGAATGGAGGGATGTAGGGCGGATCGCCACCGCCATGCGGGTGGTGGTGATCCGCCCTACATCCTAATGGACCCCTAAGTATCATATACAGTGTATATTCTAAACATGGTTATGTACTATCGTCAAAATATTGGTCATATTACCTCTGTAAATTGAACACTTGCGACTTCTATGCACTGAATTCTGGATCAGGAGTTCAAATACTGGTAAAGCTGACTTCACCTTCCATCGCACAGAGCTTAGAGATGGCAGAGCTGCGCTGGTGTATAACAAATAAGCAATTCTATATATTTTTATTACAACATTGATTACTTTCTTCTCAGGCAATTGACTTGGGAGCATCAACACTGTAATAAATCATTAAGCAGAGTTAAAATAAAGTAGTGAAGAAGAAGAAAAATAGTGGCATTGTAAAGAATAAAGGTTTTGTAACCTACAAAGGCACCTCTTAACCTTAATATGGTTGGAATGGAACAATCCTCCACAAATGAAGTGCTAACAAATACCGATTCCCAGCCTTAAAAGAAACTGATTCTCAAGAAAAGAGAAACAGCATTATGAAATTATTTCATTTCACCCAAAAAAAGAAGTTGAAAAAATGTACCCAAAGAAGATTCCTGCACCACCGAATTAGGTAGCTCTAGGCAATATGTGGCAAATTAGTTTTTAGATAACTCTCATCAAATTACGAACATCAAATTTACAAAATAAGGACATTCTCAATTTAATAAAATGTATTATAAATGGCACTTTCAACAACAAATGGTAAAAAACTAAAAAATAAGAAATTAACATTATAAATAGGATATTCTTCTTCTGTGTGTCCAGGTCAACTTGCATTATCTTTGGCTGCGTTCTATATACAACAGAACAACAAGCCACTGAAGGATAAACTGCCATCTTACTTTGTGAATCCTTTTTAGTAGTGCATTATATCCTATGGTATTTGTAATAAGACGGAGAAGATATCCGGTACGCTTGTGACGGAGTAGCCCATTCGCCAAACTCTAAATCAGACACTTAAGTATCAAATGGATAATCATGTGAAGTGTTTCATAATAGGTGATTTTTGGCTGTGTCAGTGAAATGGAGAACAGGAAAAGGGAGTGGCACAAAGGAGCAAACCTGCCAATGAAACACTAAAATGTAAGTTGTCCTAGATACACCAATTTCTGGGGCCTGGCATCCATTTACAGGTCAGCCTCTATGTTTTTAATATGATTTTAATATCTGACCCTGTAATGGCATATGTGGACAACATTCCTTTCTTTTAATATGAAAGAGGGAGCCTAATGTTCTGTCAGGTTCGATGGATAACCTGTGCCACTGACTTTGTGTTTGTGCTTTGAATGCTATTCTACATTGCAATGGCAGCCCATGGAAATACTTCAAGAACAGTGGGAGGGGTTCTCTTGTTTCTTCAGGTTGAGGCATATCCAGACACCATGGTGTGTACCCTCTCCTCATTTGGATCTCTGATTTTGGAAGTTATAATGCACAGGATGTTGCAATAGTCCCCGATGATATTACCAGTGGCTTGGTTTATTGCTTAGTAGTTGGTTGTGGTAAATCTAAGTGAAATCAAGTAATTCTTTTATTGCAATGATAGCTGAATGTCAACTATTTGGAACAGGGATGAAGTTTCACTCAAAGTTAAGGGGCGTGTGAAATATGAGACACTGCTGGCTGCATGACTTGTTGAAGAGAGGAAGCATTTCTTCACTGAGAATACAAAATGCTCCAGACATTCCCTAACATTGGTTCTTTTCATCCGTTCGCATTCGAAATGGTGGTAAACTTAGAGTTCCTCCTCATTCATCTTTAAGTGAAGACAGAGACCATGGATGGCTGATAGAAGGTGGGCAGTTACTCATGGAACAGAAAGGTGACATTAACATAATCTCTTTGGCTCTTACCTGTATCTCTTTTCATACAATTGCCACCTATATGTCAATCTGCTGGCTGCCAGAAAAATTGTGCCTGCACTGCACACTAAGACACTCCCACAAATGGCACATGAAAGTTTTAGAATGATGTGAGTGGAGTGTTAGCCCTCTCAGTTGACAGTAAGAACTCAGTAGAGCTTAAATAATCCACTTGGAGCATGATACTGGATTGCAAACAGTCCTGCATTGTCATATGACCTCACTTCAAGATTTTGCATGGATATCACACATTCAGGATCAATCGGTTCTATGGAGGTATCAGGGATCTGCTCTGTCTAATTATTTTTAGACTAGGTTTATTTTGCTTTATAGGATCAGCCCCCACTCTGATAGGGAAGAATCCCGTAGTTAAGTGATACAAGAAGCACATGTTACAAACAATTACTTCAAGTATTTTCTATGCAGGGTTCCACTGCAGCCCATAATTTTGAATGCTGCTTCCTAGACTGTAGTCAGGGTGATGGTTTGAAGAAGAGAGTGATTCTATGCGAGGAATGGGAGAGGTAAAATGGTTGTGCATAATTGATTGAAGCCTTGTATACTCAAAAATGTTCAAGCTGATGAGTTTAAGATAATCTTAACAATGCCATTGAGACATGAAAGCTGCAACTTTAGGACCTCAGCTTAAAAATGTACCCTAGTGCTCATAAACTGGTGTATGCTCCTCCTTTTAGTATTTTTGGCCTGATTGGTGTGGTAATTGTTACTGGCTTATTTCAATGCTTTGTAATTATTACTAGCTTATTTCAATGCTTTGTTTTTCCCTCTTGTGTAGATTTGTATACTCACTCTGTCAGCCTCATGATTATTTTTTTCAAATGTGAACTAGGATGGCAAAAAATCTGTTCAGTACTGAGTTACATGTTGTTAATTTTATAATATAATTTGCTATAATATAATTGACCTATTGATTTATAGTGGAATGAACGGATCCTCTTTGTGATCATAAGATAATGTAGTGTGAACAGTCAATGACTCTGGTGAAACCTCTACCTACTGTTAGTGGACAGATTGCCAAAGCAAGAGACTTTTTGGTGGAAGAGCGGGTTTTGGAGTATTTTCTCATGAAATATGCTTATTGTATTTTCAAGATATAGAGCCTTATTAAGATGTTGGGAGGAAAGCCATCCAACAGCTCATCGGAGGCTTTCTGCCCGACATCAGAGGTTTTCTTCCAACGCCCGTATTAGGATACGGGCGGTCGGAGAGAAATCACATGGCGCCTGCCACATGGTGCAGGGATGTTTAAACTCAGCATTTTTTCCATTGCAGCTTGTGCTCAAGCGGCAAAGGAAAAAATACAGGATATGACCAACACAGAGGTCAGATCATAATCTGGGAAGTGAGATGTCCGACTCCTTGTCAGGCGGTCCCACTTCCGCTACGTGCATCAGACCAGCATTGTAATTGATCCCATAGTGTGTTTGATGGGGCGAGTGTTCTCACTCTTGCTTGAGAGACGTTTTGCATGTTAGGACTTAGCAAAATGTTTTTCCAACATTTTGAGATGAGATGGGATGTTCACAGGAACCATACAGAGCGGTGCATGAACAATGATTAATTTTTATCACTGATATTTACACACATTTGCAGGCACATTGAAGAATCAGGTATCAGTTTAAGAACTCCTTATCTATGGCAGCTTCATTACATGGTTTCAACTATGCCACTTCTGGATTAACGCATTGTTAGATGTGAACATCCATGAATAAGAGGAATTTATCAGGTACAAACAACATGAATTATGTTTGTTTTGTTGATTAGATTTGTAGTTATACTAGGAATTCTTTTGAGGGGTTTCTTCAAGGTACTGTAAACAGGTTTAGTGCATTTAAGCAGCAGCGGTCCGTATAGGTAAGCATGGTGGGGCAGTGCGGGGGATGTCGACAGCCAATGGAATAGGAATTATTTAGTTACTTAATCTTGCCTTTTCCGTTTTCTGTTAACTCCCCCTCCCGCCCAACCACACTTACCTGCACGGACCACTGCTGCGCTTAAGTAAATAATGTTTTTCTCCAGCAGACATTTTCCCATCCAATTGAGCATTGATAGGTCTAATGTCTTCTTGCGTGTACTGGTTTAAGCAGTGACACAGAGGATCATTTCTCAGACATCAGTTGATTTCACAAAATAATGTTTCATGGTGCACATAAGAGACTTACATATAAGACTTTCATCATTTCTGTGCAGATAGTGCACACTTCACCAGTAAGGACCTGTTTTACTTTACTAATGATGGGCACTCTCTTGTAAATATCTGCTATATGTAAATTTGCTTTTTGCATGTGTAAAAAAATTGTAAACTGAAAACTGTTAAAAGGCGGCTACTTATTTCCTTACACAGAGGAAGATGATGGTCTGCATGAACAAAGTATAGAAAGCAAATGACTTGACACTACAAAGCATCCGAAGAAAGATGGAGCTGCTGTTGCAAGTGGTGCAGCTGTGTCAGGTCAACACAGGACGGAGATATCAAACAAACAGACATAAGGTAAACTGTGCTTTGTGGGGACAATCTGAATATAAATACTGCTCAATGTAAATGAGGTAGAGCGTTCTATTTTTACTGTTGATGAAATTCATAAGGAATGATATGGTATGTGTGCTATTACTGTAATTTAAGTGGTGTAGCATAAGTTACAAACTTTGTAACATAAATTAATTAGTCTGATTTAAAAAAAGAATCAGTGTATTCTTTCATTTCCTAACTCCGAACAGCACTTTCTTCAACTGTGCACCGGAGAAAGGTTATGGTGTGTGCATTACAGTAATAGGTAACAGCCAGCAAACTCTTTGCTAATACCCAAAACCTATTTTTTTGTAGGTTGTTTGCATCACAACTACTTGAAAATGCTCATTTTCAGTCCCCGAAATGACATCATTGCTTTATTTTATTACTGTAGTGGCATACTGTCCTGATTTGTAAGTCTGATCTAGAAGTAGAAATGTCCACTGATGCTGATTCTATGAATCAGGATCTATGTTTCTTTGAATCAGGATCTATGATTGTCCTGAATCAGGCCCTACAATTCTCATGATTCCCCAATCTTGATTCTATAAAGCAGGATATATGATTCTCCTGATTCAGGATCTATGATTCTCCTGATGCTCCAATCTTGATTATATGAATCAGGATCTATGATTCTCCTGATTCCCTAATCTTGATTGTATGAATCAGGATTGGGGAATTTCCACTAAACACATCTGTGTGCAAAACAGAAAATTGTGATTCACATCCAAAATGTTATTCTCAAGAACAGAATCTTCTCATGGTACGATTAAAAGTCAGAATAAAAAGTAGGTAATTTAGGAAAATGAGCAACTATATTGCATCTTTTTTCTCTAATCTTCAGTTATCTCTTTATTTTCTGTCTGCAATCTTTCCCATAAATCCTTAGTTTCTTAATTCTTTTTCACGTCCTTACTGCCCTTCCTTCTTCCTCTCTTCCCTTCCCAGAGTCATTTTTTACATCCATTTGCCCTCTCCTTCCTTTATATTTCTCCCCCATTTCAATTATTTCCCCTCATCTTTGCTGCCTTAATTTCCTACTAGCATTCCTTCCTCATTTCAATTGGATTCCCAGCTCTTCCTTTCTCATGTCCATTATTTTAATTTCTCACTTTGATGTCCTTTCTTGTTTTCTGACAACACCCACATTGTGGGATTGGTGTGCCCCGGCTGATCAATTAGGTCAATTTAACTAGAAGTTATGTCTAGGGAGCTACTGAGATTAATCACCAACTGCAGCTTGCTGCATGTCACCAAGATGTTCTAAAACTGTAAAAACGTGAATAGTCCAACTCTGATGTTCAGCTTTTTATTGTGTATAAAATGTTCATACTTCTGGGTACAAGCACTGCTTTTCAGCTTTCTACCTTTGCGGTGTGTTCAATTACACCCTAAAGCTGATTCATAACATCAGAGCCTTCCTTGGCAATGATATTTCAGTGTGTTCAGCATTTCCAAAATATTGAATACAAACACCGATTTTCAGCATATTTCCTTTGTGGTGTGTTTAAACACATTCTAAAGCTGATTTATAATAACAGATCCTCCCCTGGCCAAGATATTTAAGTGGGCTCAGCATTTCCAAAATATTCAATATTTTGTTGGTAGAAGTGCCAGATCAGAAGTGATTGAACCAACAAGTAGGTTGCTTTTTGCATGCAATACTTTCCTGCAGGGAACAGGACTTTTGTGTGGTCCAGGGAGTGAAGGATTAGTGGCAACCGAAGAGACTGGTTGAATTGGCTGCATGCCTTTACGCTTGAGGTGAATTGTTCGCTGAACAAAATTGGCAGTTTATTCACATCTGGGAATGAGAATCTCTAGGGGGTCAAGAAAGTGAGAATCAACATCCATTGAGCTGATCAGTCTGTTTAAGTGAGCTGTGGTGAATTGTTACCTATTACACTGGCAGATTAGTGCAGACTAGTGCAGTAAGAAACATTATATTGTAATGTTTTTTTTAACTCTCCTATTAGAATAGTCCAAAAAAAAAGTCAGTTCTTTGATTAAAAACATCTCACTTTAAAAATCATCAAAATTGATTATCCTGTATCAGATGCCAGATGTTACAACTGATACACCATTTCCACAAATGAAATCTAGAATTTCTTCTCTCCCAATACAGAGCAGTTGGTTAAAACAAGACAAAATAAAAACACTAACATTGACATCACAAACACGTTGCACACATTTTGTATATTCTTGTCTATCTTTCATAATGCGTTGGATGTTTACACATTCTGTACATTCAGATGAATGATTCTGATGAAACATCGTAGCCAAGAACAATTTTGCATAATATTTTTCTTTTATTTACACATGGAAAAGAGAGAAGAGAGGGTTTTAATTGTTGGTTTTGCATTGGACTATCGGGATATTATACATATACACTAAGAAAGAAACTTTATTGTGACGTTATAGTTAGGAGATAAATCTGTCACAAATACCATTTTATACATAAAAAAATACTGAAACTTGCCTTTATTGTTAACTGAAGTAAATATGACTTGCTCACTTGGCATGCACAGTGATATCATTAATGATGTCATCTGAGATGTCGTCACTAATGTTATCAATGGTATCATAGAACATGTCATGAGTGATGCAGCATGTGAGGCCATAAGTAGTGCAGGCCAGAGCCTGTGCCCTAATTTCAGAAGGTGACCAATCACTACCATTCATGGCCTTCAGCCATGCATAGCATGGGTTTGGGTGCAGGGCATGGCTTGTGGCGAGGCCCTACGCACAACCTCCTACAGACAGCCAGCCCCGCCTTGCTGGTCAAAGCTGTAAAGTCATGCAACAACAATAAACACGCAACCAACATTTTATTGTCTTTTTTTTGGTCCCATGGAAAACTTGGGGTAATCTTGCAGTTAAATCACAGTACTACAGCAAATTGTTCATGGGGGCCACATTGAGTACTGTGAGACCACTGCGAGTCTGCAGCAATTTCTTTTTTTTTTTGCATGAAGACAGTGGAAGTCCCTTTAGGACCCCCTGCCATAAGGGCCAGGGGATTAGGGCACCTATACTTTGTCCACTTATATGTCTACTGTTGATTTCAGGACATGGGGGGCGACTCCTAAAACAGCAGTGCAGAATTTCTCTTCATGTAGTGGCCAGCCAATCACAGCACTCAGTCTCACTGGACTGGCCATAGTTCCTCTGGGCCAGTCAATCCGAATGCTTTGTTTGTAGCTTTTCCATTCGGTACTCCCTCCGTCATAATACGTCACTAGACATTTTGATGCTTAATTTCTCTCAATCGGCTGAACAGTTTTTTTTACCAGATCACAAAGACCACACTTTCCGAGTATATAGCTAGCTTTCTGCCAAATTCAGTGTAATTTCATTCTGTTGCTTTGGCTGTAATGTTGTCTAAAAATCCAATGGGTAATTGCAGTAGGAAAACACATTTTGAGACCAAACTTTTTTGTCATTCCCCTCTTGATATTTACCCCAAACCTTTCCATGAAGGAGCTGACGTGGATGAACCTTTATTGTAAAATTTTGTATGAAGATTCATCAAACAGTGCCAAAGTTATTACCGAAACAAAAAAACAATTGATTATGGAAATTCAATCTGGTTCAGATTTTACACAGAAAACCATTGAAATTTAGCAGTTATAGTTAGATATCTAAAGTAACTAAAACTCATCCCTTAAGGTAGCTATAACTCAATTTTACAGCAAATAGTGGAGTGATGTTATCAATTATGTCATAGAAGATGTCACAAGTGATGTAATTTGTGGGGTAATTAGCAGTGCATGTTGAGGTCGTGAGTTATAATTACCTCTTTGGGCCAGAGTTATATTTAATGAGATAATTCTATCTATAACTGCTGAATTTCTATGGTTTTGTGTGTGTAAAATCTAAATGCTCTAATTTTTTGTTTTTTGGAGGATTTTTAATATTTTTTGATGTAAAGAAATATTTAATTACCATACATTGATCCAACTGCAGCTGCGCACAGCCTTCAGCTAACCCTTCTAATGCAGCCAGCCTCATGCTGCGCACAGCTGCGCTGGCCCTCCCCAATAATTTTGCATTCCCTATTTCCTTACAATGACATCTATCACTACAGGCAGGGAACAGATCTGAAGTCCTCTTCCAGCTGGCAGGAGTATTTTTAGAACTCCTACCAGCTGGGAGCGGACTTCGTGTTTGAGCTCACTTGGCGGCAGTTTTGAAATTGCACACGCCAAGTGAGAGCAAACACAGGTTTCACAGAGCATGCTAGTGCAGGCAGGGAAACCACTATGTCCCGGGGGTAGACCGCCAAGTGAGAGCAAACACAGGTTTTGCATAGTATGCTAGTGCGGGCAGGGAAACCACTATGTCCCGGGGTGAACACCCCAGGAAATAGCAGGAGCATGCCCCGGGGATCAGGTCCCCAGAGCCTTTATTGGATCCAGGAGGGGGCTGTCAGACTGCCTGCCCTTTACAAATTGTGCCCAGGACCCATGGGATGGGGTCCATGGGCCAAATTTGGCCTGGAGAGTAGGCCCCCTACCCATTACTAATCTGGCCTGGCCCTGGGAATGGGGTCTCCTTGGGTCAAAATCGGCTAGAGGAGGGGGGCTGCATGACCACTCCCCATTTTTCAACTTTGGCCAGGGGATGGGGTCGCTAGGGCCAAAATCAGTCTGGGAGGGGGGATGCTTGCCAGCCTCCAGGGGATGTGGTACCTGGGACAAAATCTCTCTGAGGAGGGGTGCCATGGGCATAAAAAAAATGAACATTGCTTTTTTTGCTCTGTGAATTCACAACAAAAGTTTAAAGAAAATGTTTTTGGTCCCTGATGTGGTCCGTGTGGGTCCCTACCACCTGGCCTAGAGGGCAGGATATTCTTACCCTTCCCCCTTGTGTTTTTGTTTCTTGGTACTCGGGCCGAGTCTGAGTCCCAAGATGGCTGCCGCCACTTCCTGCTTGAAGTGGTGGCAGTCAATCGCAGCATTGTTGTGGCACGTGGGTTTGCACATCCACTGCGTTGGCGTCTCTGTGAATCCATGTCTCTAAATCTTCTTCTTTAATCACTCCAAAACTACTGAACAGATTTACACCAAATTACAAAAAGCACTTTGTCTGGGCCAATATGTAGCTGTCCGCCAAATCTGGTGTAATTCTGTGCAGAAATTGCATGGGGAACACATTTTCTTTTACCCCCCTTTTTCTCATCCATCACTTGACGAATCACCGCCAAACATTCCAGACAGCAGCTGAATTGCATTTCAAACTAGTTCTAAAAATGTCATGCAAATTCATCAAATGGAGCTAAAGTTATTAGCAAAACAAAACACGTGACTTCTATGGATACTAGCTCGAACTATAAGTAGTTAAAGTAACATTGTATTTAGGTGAAATGTTCAGTATCAACATAATGTTTTAAACTCTAAAAACCCCTGAAATTCACAAGTTATAGTTATCACAAGAAACTCTAACTTGTTGTCTAAAGGATATATAACCTGCATCCGCAATGCAGTTTGCTCACCAATAATTTCACTGCAAATGTTGTAGTAATATTATCAAAGATGTCATAGAAGATGTCATGAGTAATGTAATAGGTGGGGTAATTATCAGTGCATTGTGAGGGTGCGAGTGATAGTTAACGTAGGGTACGGGTTATAGTTACTAAGTATAAATATGACTGGTGAATTTCAGTAGTTTTTAGAGTTTAATACATTATGTTGTACTGAACATTTCACCTAATTATAACGTTACTTTAACATTTTTTATTTCAGTGCATTTGTCGTTTTTTTACAGTTAAAGTAATATTTAATTGCCATTCATAAATCCAACCCCCAACATGTAGCCAACCTCACGCTGCGCACAGCCTTCAGCCTTGTGCAGTGGGAGATTGGTCACAATCCCTGTCCTATGGCCAGGTCCTGTGGCCAATCCTCCTAAGGAAAGCCAATCCCACACTGTGCAGGGCCGTCAGTTATACTTGGAAGGGGTTTGGCCATAGGGTCTCGCCTGTGTCCAACCCCCCAAACGCAGCCAACCCCACACTACCCACAGCCTTCAGCCGTGCACAGCAGAGGGTTAGCCACAGGGCCTGGCCCTGAGGACTCTATCCCCCAGGATTTTTAATTAATAACGCGGATGCCTGACCCTCCTCCCCAAGCCTTGTTAGTCCTTGGTGAGTCCAATACCCATGGCCGTTTTTTTTAATTAGAGGGGAGGGGGACCCGTGGCCTCACTCCCCAAGCCTTATTAGGCCCTGAGGACCCCATCCCAGAGCGACCGATTTTAATTAAAGGGGAGAAGGGCTCCTGGTCCCTCATGCCAAGCCTTGTTAGGCCCTGGGGACCCCATCCCCAGTTAAAATAAAGGGGAGGGAGGCCGTGCTGCCCTCCTCCGCCAATTGTATTCACCCCGTCAGCCCCATCCCAGGACCTGCTTTACATAAAGCCCTAAGGCACCCAAGGCCACAACCAGCCCCCCGCATGCAGCAGGAGCCAGCATTGCTCCTGCATGGCTGGAGTAGCTACTAATGCTCCTACCTCCGAAGAGAGCAGTATTTTGATCTGTTTTCTTGCCTTCATCATTTCACTCATGGAAGCAAATTGAAAGTCTGCTCCCAGCTGATGGGAGCATTTCAAAAGCTTCGGTCAGCTAGGAGGACTTTGTGTTTGCTTCCGTGGGAGATTCAAGAAAGGTTCCACTATACGGGAGCAGACACAGATTTCTCTGCCCGTGCAAGGTCTGTTATAATTCAAGTCCACGTTGAACATTATTATCAGCCTAGCAAGTGTTCATAGCATTTTCCAGTACAAATTTCACAGGAGTACATTTGAGATCTGCCCCACTTTTGTTTGCCTAAGACTTTAGTGGAGTGAAGATGTGAATGCATAAAATGCAATACTGTTATTTATTGTTTCATAGTATGTTAAATACTCCTTATTGATATTTCAGGCTTGTTTTCCTGTTTTCTTTGAATAACGTGCTTGTCCTTATTTGACATTCGCAAAGCAATTGCTTTCTCAATCAGTTTTCAATCTCCATGTCAGCTTCCTATCTAAACTATCTTAAACACTGAATCATTTAGCTGTCACCACATTACTCTCCCCATGGCATTTTGTATCTTGCATTTTAGTACTCCTAACCTCCATTTAAAAATATTACCTAAGAGAACATTGTTATAAAGTTGAAAGAATTACAGACTCTAGAGCAGGTGAGTCCAGGTGTCTTTATTTCTGATCATCCACTCTCCATCTCACAGGATGGAACGCCAACATTCTAACTCAAGCTCCCTGGGAGGGACTAATACCTGGGGACTGGCAGGGAGGAACGGAGCGAACCATTGCATGAAAACATATACATGTTAAATTATAACCACATACTTGTTAAATTACAACACATCTCCCTATGTAGGTGAGGATTGCCTGAACCATTTATCCCAGTGTTCACCATAACTACTTTCACCTAACCTCTGATCAGGAAGTGTTCACAATTCTATCCTTACTCCATATCTGGCCATTTTCCAGACGAACTACGTTCTTACCAGACTTGTCCACCCGTATGGAGGGCCCATACTTACTCAACCCTGGTGGCACATGCGTTGGTTTCTTCACCCTCACCAGAGTGTCTGGCTCAAAATCCACATTCTTGACACCATGTTTGACATCATACCAGACTTTGTACTTCTGTTGATGACCCTCTACTTTCTCTTTGCTCTGGCTTAGATCAGGACCGACACTTTTCCCACTTCCCAACCACCTGGGGTACATTTTGGTACTGGGCTCCCTCCCTCTCAGGAACACAAAAGGAGATACTCCAGTAACAACATTGGGAGCGGTGTGGTACGCCCACAACCACTCTCTTAATGAGTCTTCCACATTGAACCCATTTGTGATTGCTAGTTGAATGTGTTCTTTCACCATCCGATTCACTCTCTCAACTAAGCCATTGGCTTTCGGACAATATAGTGCAGTCTTCTCATGCCTTATATTAAGCTCTTCCATGAACTCCTTCATTGTCTCAGAGACAAACTGCACCCCATTGTCTGTGACAAGAGTGGCTGGAATACCCTCATAGACAAAGATGTTCTTAAAAAATGAAATGAGACTGTTAGTCGTAGTAGATGCTGTAAACTTGAAATTGACCCAATGAGAGGTGTAGTCCACCAGAACAAACATGAACCTCTTCTGCGGACCTAGCATCTCCATGGGACCAATGATATCCATGGCCAATTTGGTCCACGGAGTTATAGGAACACTGACCGGGTCCAAAGGAGCTTTGTGTGGAATCTTACTCTTATCACTTCTGGCACAGCTGACACACTCCTTAACTTTTACCTCAATCATGGAATCCATTCTCGGAAACCAATAACAGCTCCTAACCTTGTTTTTTGTGAGACTCCTGCCCAAATGCCCTTCATGGGCTAAATCAATTATTTTATTCCTCATACACATGGGCGGAATGATTTTATCACCCCGATGTATGCGACCCGAGAGAATGAATAACTCTAGTCTCACTTCCCAAAAGTCTCTGATACTGTCGGGAACTTCCGAAATCTTATCTGGCCATCCTTTAGTGATGAATTCTTTTAATGTCTCCATGGCTGTTTCCTCCTTCATTCCCTTATCCCACTCATCATTGGTTATCGAGGTGAGATGGATGGGAAATATGGGGACATCTAGCACTTCTTCACTTTGATTGCCACATAGGGGTGACCTAGATAAATAGACAGCAATCACATTTTCTGGACCTGGTAAGTACTCCACTTTAAAACAGTAATTTTCCAAACCTAGAACCCATTTACTTATCCGCGGAGACATGCTTTGAGCATGTTTGGGTGAAAACATGAAAGTTAGAGGTTTGTGGTCCGTGTGTATAACACATTTTGTGCCCCACAGAAAAAATTTGAAATGGTGCACAGCCCAAAAACACGCCAATGCCTCCCTCTCAATGACTGAGTAATTACGCTCTGATGAGCTCAATGTACGGGATGCAAACGCTATGACCATCTCTTCCCCTTCACCTTTCCCAGACAGCATGGCGCCTAACCCTTTGTTTGATGCATCAGTGGTTAGTACTGTTTTCTTTTTGGGGTCAAAAGTGCCAAGGGCTGGAGATTCTATGATATGCCGTTTTATCCTTTCAAACATCTCCCCGTGTCTTTCTTCCCATTCAAATACTGTATTTTCCTTGAGGAGTTCCCGTAAACCCTCACGCAGATCAGAAAAATTCCTTACGAACTTGGACATATACTCCACTAAACCCAAGAACGATTTCAGTTCCTCTTTGTTCGATGGGTGTGGGGCATCCTTTACCGCTTGAATTAGGCTGTATTTAGGCCTAAAACCCTCTTTGGATATAGAATGGCCTAAATAATCGACCGATGTAACTTTAATCTTGCACTTATCCAGTCAAACTGTTAACCCTGCTTTTGAGAGTTTTTGACACACCGTATTGAGCGTCATGTCATGCTCTTCCTCAGTAGACCCATACATCAGTATGTCATCCTGGAAGCAGAGTGTGTTTTTGACCCCCTGCAGTACTTGTTGCATTACTTTTTGAAAAATGGAAGCTGCAGATGCGAGGCCACACGGCATTCTTCTGAACATATATGCCCCAAAAGGTGAACTAAAAGCTGTTAAGGGTCTTGGCTCAGGGTGCAGTTCGACCTGGTGATAGGCCATGGACAAATCAATAACCGAGAAAAAACATGCCTTCCCCATCGTACTTAACATTTCATTTATATTGGGAAGAGGAAACCTCTCTACCCAAATATTGTTGTTAAGTGAGCGGAGATCCACACACAGGCGGATGCCTTGTCCATTGCCTTTGGCTGCAAGAACTAATGGGGCGAGCCATTCTGTGGCCTCAATGGGTTGAATGACCCCCATCTCACATAGTTTATCCAACTCCGCTTTGAGCATCTCTCTAAGGCGGAAAGGTACAAGACGTGTTTTGTGTACCACGGGTTTGGCCCCTTGCCTGACTTTAATTTTGTGTTGGAAGTCCCGTAACTTGCCTAGTCTCTCAGTGAACAAATTTGGATATGCCTCCTGCAGGTGTTTGTTACTATCAGGAATATTGACTTGTAGTACTTGATTCTTATCATTTGGATCCAAAATGATCCCCAGTTCCTTCTGATGTTGCCACCCTAACAGGTTAGCCCCACATTCTACCACATACTCTTTGCCCACCGTGGACCTTCCCTTAAAATTTATGTGACTGCATACCATGCCAACCAACGGAATGGGATCTTTCGTGTAACCCTCCGGAGATATATCCGGCGAACTTAACATCATTTTACAACCATTTAGAGACTTCTCAAAGTCTTTGACATTTATCAACGTAAAAGGTGAGCATGAATCAGCAAACACCTCCAGCGGTTTGTTATCAAATAAAACAACACACTTTGGATAGTTAGGCTTTGACTCTGTATCACTGTCTTTCACTTGAAACACAAATCTGGCCTGTGGTTCTTCCTGAGTATTGACTACATTAACCGTGTTACTCACGCCATCTCTACACACCCGTGCCAGGTGCCCTCTCCTGTTACATTTCTTACACAAAACACTACGTGCAGTACACACAGGATTGTTTGCAAGATGGTTGCTGCTACCGCATCTAAAACATTTCAAACAATGTCCCTCCATACTATGTTTCACCGTAGCAGTTTCTTTAATGCCCCGCTTGTCAGAGATCTCGTGTATATCATTGTTACTGGCCTCCGCTTGTACTACGGAGACTACCTCTTCTTTAACTTTCATCTCCTTTACACATTTAGCAGTGTGTTCAATAGATTGTGCAATCGAGATAGCCTCCCTAAGCATGGGATTTTTCGCTAGTAGTTTCTCTTGAACCCTGCTATTGTTGGTGCATCTGACAAGTTGATCTCGAATGAGCGAGTCATTTAGACCCCCAAATTCACATAACTGAGTGAGACCCCTCAGGGCTGCAATATAATTGTTGATGGACTCATTTTTCCCTTGCACTCTGCTAAAGAATTTAAGTCGTTCTAGAACCACATTAACTTTGTCCCCAAAGTGTGTCTCTAATTTTATTAGAGTAACATCGTAAATATCATAATCATCCTCATTATCCACTTCAGGTTCAGGTAGAGTTTCATACACTTTACGTCCATGTACGCCCAAATTATGCAATAGTATGTGTTGTTTCCGGAGAGCAGAGAATTTCCCCCCCCATTGCAATAAGATAGGATTCAAATAATTTTTTCCAATCCTTCCAATGAATCTCAGGATCCCCACACTCATTAAGAAAAGACGGTGGCTGGTTGATACCTGGGGTGCCCATAATGGAGATTGTACTGCTCCCACCACTGTATCTGTGAGTTGGATAGAACACAACCCCTTATTGGGTACCCCCCCCCTGCCCTGGAACCCGGCTACACAGACCTTGTACGTAAATGACTATTACGGAAACTATGTATGAAATTGGAGGCTAGCTAGTGTTAAAACCGCAGTCCCACAAGTGACCTAAACAGGTACCTCATAACACGTAGAACTGACAGCACCTGATACCCACTCCACACATTAGTGTAATCTTGCCAGGATCTAGTATGCACTCGAAAGATTCAGATAGTTTGAAACTCTCCAGATATCCCCACATGTGGGTATGTACGAGTACGTTAAAACACCCCGGCTGACACACACTCTGGTGCTCCCTACACCAAGTCTTACTTGTGAAGTTCACCACAGAATTTCAGTCTGGACGGCTTGCGGGGACAGCGCACCTCACCCCGCAATGCCAGTAAATTCTCGACATTTACATGGCAATCACAGCTTGGCCTGGGCCCTCTTTCCACAAATTGGTCCTCCGGACAGCTGCTGACAGGGCCGATTGAAGATTGACCCCAGCACGGCCCTCACGTGATTGGGGCGCCAGAGCTCCGCAGCCTGGGGAGACCCCTGCGAAAACTGAGTACACTCTGTCCTCAGGAGCTAGAGCGCCAGAAGTGCGAAGAAACAAAGGACTCGGCGTCTCACGGCCCTCTAGTGGCTGAGGCGCCGGACTGCAGGACTGCCGGAAGGAAGCTGAAAAAAGGACAACCCGGCCCTCAGGAGGTGGGGCGCCGACGCTGAGGAGACTTCCTTTACCCCTCCGCTTGCCGACCTCTGGAGGGTCCGAGAGAGCTTTTGACAAGGAGACTCTCAGAGCGGAGGCTCTTGAAGGACTGCCGTCACAACTTATGGCACACTCTCCTCAGCCACAGACAACTAGAACAGCACCATCAGCCGATACGGAGGCTACCACAGATGCCAGAAGCCTTTCTGCACACCAAGGAGCTGCTCCTAATAACGCTCTCAGAATCCGGTGAAGGTCACGCTCAGCTGATGCTCATGATGGCGACCCACGGAACTGATCCCATCTGACAGAAAAAGGTGACCTGAAGGCTAGACCAACGAAGACCATGCGCCTCCCTGGCTCCACACTGAACGGCTACTTGAACGCAGCCTCCGCTTCTCTGGCCCCACTGAACGGCCACTAGAGCGCACCTTACACCGGCTGGGAAGAAATCAGGGTAAGGACCTTGAAGGGATTCTCCTCTCCTCACCCGTGGTCCCACTCGGCTGAAAGTATTCACGGTGCAAGCCTCGCCTCAGGAACGCCAGGCGTCTGGTGTCTCACAGGACCCAAAGTGTAGGCAGGTAACAGCGCACCCTCCACACTGTAAAATACCACCAGTAAGCGGATCCAATTCCTGGAGAGCAGCATCACAATCACATTGATGGAGAGAAAACAAAGGGGAGATGATCAGCTGCCCCCTCCGCAGCTCGTCGCCAGTGTTATAAAGTTGAAAGAATTACAGACTCTAGAGCAGGTGAGTCCAGGTGTCTTTATTTCTGATCATCCACTCTCCATCTCACAGGATGGAACGCCAACATTCTAACTCAAGCTCCCTGGGAGGGACTAATACCTGGGGACTGGCAGGGAGGAATGGAGCGAACCATTGCATGAAATCATATACATGTTAAATTACAACCACATACTTGTTAAATTACAACAAACATCTATATAGTTTCTTCTACAACTGAACAATTACAGTTTATTAAAGGAAGCGCAATCTGAAATTGATCAGTCAAAAATTCCATATCAGGAATTTTACTTGGGACATTTTTCGAAATCAGGATATCGTCCAATCTCTAGTGAATACAGATGGTGGGATTGAAAGTAAGACTGTTCCTTTTTTTTTAATGAAAAGAATTATGTTTGGTCGTCCAGTTACATTTTGAAAAAGTATATTTTTAATCAACATCTTAGTTCTGTGGCTTTGGTTCATGTTTCATCCTGGTGCGTTTCAATAGCCCATGAGGTAATGTGGGAAGTTACATTCTTTTGCCCAAATTCGACAACTGATCCTTTCCAGAGATAGGAATTGCATAATTTTCTGAAAACAGACAGAAATTTATGATTGTAAAATTCCCACCCTATTTCAAGGAATCATGAATGCCACAATTTTGCATTCATAAGTGAACTCTCAAATGTGTCAATTTCACCAGCATGGTAGAAATGTAGCATTCACAACGTGTGCATTCTAGCAAGATTGGATGTTGAAAATGTTGTAGACTCCCACAAATGTTCAAATCTGTGGGTATTAACATTTATTTTGCATTTATATAACACTTTTACAAGAAGACGTGCTTTATATATATATGTGTGACCGAAATGTGTCATGGCATGGAATGAGTGAGTTTGAATAAATACGCTTATAAGTTACAAGAGGAGTCCGTACCTGATTGTTTCTTCGAGCAAGCAACATAAGGGATTTGGAACTTTTATATATATATATATATATATATATATATATATATATATATATATATATATATTCACTGAAAAAACCATAGGTTTCACACACGTTATAGTTAGGAATTAGCATTTAAAAAACCTTAGAAATTCAGTGAAAAAACCATAGGTTTCACACATGTTATAGTTAGCTGGACATTTTACTCGTAAAAAACCAATGAAATTGCCCCGTTATAGTTAGTTCAGCTAACTATAACTCGCGCGCCCGCAATGCACTGCTGATGACGTCACATATTACATCACTCATGACATGGTCAGTGACATCACTCATGACATCACTGATGACATCTCAAATGACATCACTGATGACATCACTGATGACATCATCCTTGTGATAGAGTGGCAGACCTCCTCTCACCTTAATATAAGCTTTGATACACACATTCAAAAATAGAGACTAAAAATTTCAAAACAATGGACATACCAATACCAGTTACAACAACCTCTTCAGTAATTCTAAGATCCACATACACATCCACTCATTCACCAACAGTCCTATACAGTCACTCATACATGTACTCACTCATCATATGTACTCATACATCTATACATCCTGTTACACAATGCCACTCATCCATAGAGTTACTCACACACATAGTCACTCATGCTAATAAAGAATCAAACATACATTTACTTGCATATACAGTTATACACACACCACCACACTTACTTCTACGGAAACTTACACATACTTAGTCTTTTAAACAATCACTTATAGAAACACATACTTATTCATACAGGAACTCTTTCAATCTCTCACTTTCACATATACTCACATATATACACCAATAGTCACATATACTAGTTTAAAACGTATGTAGTTACTCCTGAAGACACTATTGAGACAGTCATTCACTCACTAACACACCCATACACACACTCATCCACCCATACAGTCCTGCACACATGCTGTGTTCAACACATACAAACAGTGAGTCACTCATTCATGCACCGATGCACTACGTAATACCCCCCACCGAACCATGCAGACACTCAGACTGATACTCAAAAAAACAACTAATAACCTAAATAGGCACCCATGTAGCTACTCACCAACCCATGCAGCCACTTATACACAAAGTGAGAGACTGATACAGATATTTACATATTTAAACATTATTCACTAAGCCATGTATTCACTATGATACACTTAATCAGTCAGTTACACAATCAATTTTTCAAAAACAAATCATCCATTTAGACACTTATATACCCATTTATTCTTCCATCGACCATGAGATATACATATATAAAACATATTTAATTTTCAGAATAACACACATTCACTAGATGATGTCATCAGTGATGTCATCAGTGATGTCATTTGAGATGTCATCAGTGATGTCATGAGTGATGTCACTGACCATGTCATGAGTGATGTAATATGTGACGTCATCAGCAGTGCATTGCGGGCGCGCGAGTTATAGTTAGCTGAACTAACTATAACGGGGCAATTTCATTGGTTTTTTACGAGTAAAATGTCCAGCTAACTATAACATGTGTGAAACCTATGGTTTTTTCACTGAATTTCTAAGGTTTTTTAAATGCTAATTCCTAACTATAACGTGTGTGAAACCTATGGTTTTTTCAGTGAATTTCTAAGGTTTTTTAAATGCTAATTCCTAACTATAACGTGTGTGAAACCCATGGTTTTTTCATTGAATTTGCAAGGTTTTTTAAATGCTAATTCCTAACTATAACGTGTGTGAAACCCATGGTTTTTTCAGTGAATTTGCAAGGTTTTTTAAATGCTATTTTTTTTTTATATTCTTCATTTTTTTCAAACATATTTTTATTTTAATTTTCTTATCTTTTATAAAGACTATGCTTTAATTTTTAAAATCCTTAAATATTTTTTTTATATATATTTTTTAAAATAAACATGTAAAATTTATTTCCAGATTTTTTTTTTTTTTTTTTTATAGTACGCGTACCGTAAGCTCACGGTAAGCGTACGGTTTACGCAACGTCCGTAATCTATCTACGCTGCTTGCGTATAGTTACGCACTTTGCGTAGCCGCGCGTACTGCGCGTGGGACGCGTGCGCGCTTACGCAACACGCGCACGTTACGCGGAAGTGCCGGGAAATGACTGTTATGCGCATGTGCGCAAGCGCGTGTCTTTTTTACGCGCACGCGTACTTTTTGCCGTAAGCGCACCGTAAGCGTACCGTAAGCGTACGGTAGGTCATGTGATCATGAAACACAACTTTTGATTGGTTGAAACTACTTTCAGTTCTAGAACTCTCCTACACCACACCCATTCCCCTCATTTCTGCTTGTGATCCCTTGGGAGAAGGAGCTGGTTTGTCTTTGGGATACGATGGCAGAACAGCAGAGCTCTTCTGAGAGTGAGGCTAGCACCAGCAGCACTGTCTTGAGGCAGAGAGCGAGGAAAGTAAAACCTTCTTATGTTTGGGATTATTTTACTTTTCCAGAAGGCCAGCAAAAGGTGAATGCACCCTTAGTTACTTGCAAGCTGTGTCAGCGTGTACTTTCTAGAGGTAATCCTGACAGGAAGTATTCCTTTGGGAATCACACCATGATGAGGCACCTCAAGGATGTACACAAAAGGACACATGCTCAACTTTTTGGAGGTAACTCTTCAGAAAGACGAGCCAGTACATCCACAGCAGCTCAGCCTGGACCATCACCTGCAGAGCTTACTCCTTCTTCTGCAGCTCAGGTGAGCCCTTCATCTGTGGGGGGAGAATCTCCTTTTGCTGGCCCTCTGGAAATGAACCCTCGATTTCGGAAGGTTGATATTCATTGCACATTTTGTAAAGCTCTAATTTGTTATAGGGAGACCAGTGTTTCCCTAGTGAATAACAAAATAGATCAGCACATTTGTAGCTTTGAATGATTTTCCCATGGTTCCTTTCCTCTGTCCCTGCATGAACACAACGGTTCTTTTAAGAGCCAACCTTATCTTTCATCTTTTTTTTACATTTTTTTTAAAAAACTTTTTTTTTTTACCGTACGCGTACGGTAAGCGTACCTTTTTTTTTATTTTTTAAAAAAAACACTAAAAATCATTTTTCACATTACAAGGTCCTTGAAAGACTACAATTATTACTATTGACTTACCATACTCACTGAAAAAAATATTTATTCATTTGTTTTTTTAAAAAATAGTTTTTAAAATGGTTGTAGTTTACGAAAATTTTCTATATCGATCTGAAAAAAAAGAAAAAAGTATTAATATTTTTAAAACATTTTATAATACAGTACACATATTTACATTTTTTCCCAAAAAATATTTTTGCCTTATTTTTGCTGTTTTCAGAATATATTGCATTTCACTATAAATTGTGAAAGCAATTGCATTCATCATTTTACAGCGGGCAAAAAAAAATAACAATCTCAAAGATTGTATTAAAAAAGCCCAGAATCTCTTCTCACTTAAACTTATCATTACAGAAATGCATATTATTCTTAAAAAATGTCATCTAAAAACAATACTTTTTTCTTTAAAATACCGTCTGATATTTTTGTTTCAGAAGTACATTCACAATAATATATCTCAAATAACTCCAAAATACATCTGATTTTATTTCCTTTAGGCCAAATAGTATTTTTTATTCTTTCCCTGGAATAAATTTCCAAGGGAAAACCATTAAAATTCTAAAGTTTAATCTGTCCAGATCTCACCGATTCTCTGTAACATTTTGGTTCACGATAATTTTTCGAATAATTTATTTAGTCCACAATAGAATTGCTTACTTTTCCACATGGCCAAATAGTAATTTTTGAAATTATTTTTGAAAAAATTTCCAGTGGCAGTCCAATAACATTCCAAAATTTAAAATGTGCAGAAGTTACCGATAATCTCTAAATTATTGGTTTTTCAAAATTGCATTAAAAATTTAAAAAGTCCACATTACAATTGGTTATCTTTCCTTTAGGCCAAATGATAATTTTAAAAATCTTTTTTCTACAAAATTGCAATGGTAATCCTGTAAAATGGTAAAATTATTTTGTCCAGATCTTGCCAAGTCTCTCTAAAATTTAGGTTTCAGGAAGATTAGATAGGAATTTGCTAAATCAAAAGGCAAACGTTGTTTGAAAATCAATTGGGAATCATTACACAGTGTCCATCCTTTTTCACATTTTAGATAAACTGTGTAATGTCCAGAAGTAACAGTAGGTCCATCATGGAAAATTATTGCAACAGTTACAAAAGTTTTTCCTGAAATTGATAATTGCTGTCCTGTAAACTTCTTTATTAAAGTATCCAATTTTGATCCATCAGCTCTACATCGTTGCATCATTAAAATTACATACTGTCCGTATTCCCTTAAAATTAATGTTGATAACATGTCAGAATTACACTCACCACATTTCATGCTATGATTAGCATCTTTAACTAAGTTTGCAAAAGTGACTGTTTTACTCTCTGGCAATGTCAAATAAATAAACCTTTCATTATCAACAATAGAACCACTTATATTATAACAATTATCACAACTATGTTCCCATTTATAAGAGAGACCAAAAAAAATGTCAATGGGAACTCCTTCTTCTTCCACTACCTGAAGAAAATACATCAAAAATTCGTGAGCATCTTGCTGTTCATTTTGAGAAAACTGTGTTCGTCCTGAACATACATCTAAAAGTTTTCTAATATCAGTAGCACTTTCTATTTGAGTTTTATCTTTACTCAGCTTTTGAAAAAGGAGACTGAGCTCTGAACAGAATCTTTTTCCCTGATTTATTATTATCTGCTCTTGCAAACTTTCCAGATAAAAAGCAACATTCAGCACTACATTTGCGTAGCAGTTGACACCAGAGCTATTTTCAAAATGACATCCTACAACCTGTTCTTCATTTTCCTTATTCTTTTTGCTTGCAATTACATCACTCCTCTTTTTTTTCCTCTTCTCTACATCTTCATTACAGATATTCTCATTTCTCCTTTTACGAGAAACTACACGTTTCTCCAACACAGGATACTGACCTAAATGAGGAGCATAGCTTCTTCTTAATCTATTATACTCCTTTACACAGTTTGTATCAGCACTAACTTTTGAGTCATCGAAGTCTATCATGAATAAACCTGATAATGTTTTGACTCGTGACAAAGCAACATATGCCATACCTTCTTTGAACACACTAGATCCAATGTTCACAAATGCACAATCTACAGTCAATCCTTGAGACTTGTGAATAGTTACAGCATATGCTAGAGAAAACGGAAACTGCTTCCTACGTACATATAAGTCTTTCACAAGCATGAAACGAACTGAACAACGACAAATGTCTTTAACTTCCTCTATCTGATCAAATTTTATTTTTAACCATTCAATTCCATCTTTTTTCTGATAATTAATAAAACCCACAACTCTTCCCATCGCTCCATTTACTAAGCCTTTTTCAACATCCAAATTTCTCCTTAAAAACACTCTACAGTTCATGCAAACATATAGATTTTTTTCTAATCCTGCTGTTTTGGAGATGTTCTTCTCTAGTGAGTCCAATTTATTTTTCAGTTTGCCTGTTACTGTGACAGTAATTCTTCCATCCTCAATTTTGTCCACTGCTTCCAATTTCATGATCTCTTCCTTTTCCAATTTCAAAAGCTCCTCATTGAATATTGAGCATTCACGTAGAGTTGGCATTAAGCAGATGACACTTTTGTTTTCTGCAATGTTCTTGTATATCTTCTCTGCAACTATTTCTTCCTTTGGAAATAAATTATGTAGCAGCCGAGTCTGTAATGCTTTTTTGCCAGCTTCTGTGAGTAGTCCAATCCTGATATCTTTCAGAATACTTCCATATTCTTCATCGTTTGCTTGCCTCATATTAGTTGTAAGTTCCTTGTACTCAAAGAAGGACCAAATATTTGTATTACCGATGCTTCCCAATGACTTCTTCGTGTCTTCATGTGTCACAGTATTAAACACTGGTTGTCCTTTAACCGGAGTAAGTTGCAAAAGATCCCCAAAAACGATGACGTGTTTTCCACCAAATAACACGTCATAGTCTGTCTTCAAAATTTGCTGCATTCTTAAATGCACAAAGGCAAGCATTAAGTTTGATACCATGCTCACCTCATCAATAATGAGAACTTGCATCTTCTTCAATACTCTTGAAACTTCCAAGCATGCTTCTCCAGTTAGCTTGTTGAATTGTATTTTGTTCTCATGCTCCACTGGTAACATTAGCAAACGATGTAAGGTGATTCCTTTTATGTTATATGCTGCTAACCCAGTTGGAGCAGTAACCACACAAGACAAAGTAGAATCTGTTTTTTGCTTTAGGTAGCTTCTGATGACTTTAATTAGGAAACTTTTTCCAGTGCCAGCTTGTCCGCTTACATACATCCTGATTGGATGAAATGATGTGCATGAGCACTCTTTTTTTTCATGTAGAAATCCGTGTTCAATTTTGTTTTTGATCTCTTCATAAATTTGTTGCTGCTCTTGATTCAGTTGTCTTTCCAAATTTTCTAAGTCTATAAATTCTTCTTGAGCTTGATTCATAGCCGTTTCCACTTCATTCATGGCTATTGATGCTTCATTTTCAACGATTGGTTGTCCTAGGGGATCTTGACTGTATGTTCCTGAACTTTGGCTGTCCTGAGAACTGTCTCTAGCAATTTCTGCTGCAATTGTAGTTTCCTGTTCAATTTCTTCATTTAACATTTGCAGATAAGTTGAGAATGTACTGCATTGTATGCTGTCTTTGCAAGCATTAAAAGAATCTTCATAGCTCTGGAATTCTCCCAGTAGTTCATCCTCTGAACGCCATGGTTTAAACAACTGTAAAAGAGCCAAGTAGTAAAATTCTTTCTTGTCGGTAGTGTCGCAACTCAGCTTCCGGTGATTTATCAAACTTCCTTTGGTTTGCTTCACCAAACATCCTTCTTCACCAACGACTTTATATTTTCCATTATTGATGTCTTCTGCAGCTTTCCGTGAATAAATGTAGTTCTGCAGCACTTCATAGAGACACATGTTCTCCAGATGATGACTTCTCTTGGGATAATATGTGTCCAACATGTTTGTTTTCAATATATCTGTACTTTCAGGTTCGAACTGTGCCAAATATTCAATTTCTCCAACAGATTTCAGTACCCGATTTCTCATTGCTGCAAGGCCTAAACTTGCCCAAATTATTCTTCTTGACTTCGAGTAGAGACTTGCAGAAGATAATCTATCTGAACATTCGTAGGATCCAATTTCTCGATGCGATAACATCTTCAAACTGAAACTGTACAGCTTCTTACTGACAGTCTTCTCGTGAGAAATCTCTTCCCACATTTCCTTCAATTCTGTTTTTTCTGATTTCGTAATGTAAGACGTTACATATCGAGCAACAGCAATGGAATTGTCAGCAACATACTGTATATCCATGTTAGCGTTCCACATGGATAAAATGACTGGGTTGTAGTCATTTATATTTTTTGATTCTTCTTTTCTTTTAAGGTTGTAGGTATTCTTAGGTGATTTTCTTGTGATAGTATGTCTCACAGCTGACATAAAACTGTTGACTCTTCCATTTGTAAGAACAGGTCTAGGAAATCCAAATCGACATTTAGTGTAGTATTTTTCTTTGCTCTTGTATTTCCGTCGACAGTATTTTCCACACCGATGACTTTGGAAACGTAGAACTTGCTCCTTTAACTTGTACTCTTCTGTGCTTTTAGGTATAGCACATGTTGCATATTCTTCAATGTAAGATAACACTGCTTCATCAGTATCTGTTCCAAACTTTGGGGCATCCTTGATCCACAGCAGCATATGAATATGAGGAGCACCTCTTGCCTGGTACTCTTTTCTCCAAAAGAAATCCACTACTTCTCCAAGGGGTGGATTTTTTTTATTGCAGATGAAGGACATCATAGCCTCAAATCTATGATTGAAATATCTGCAAACATTAACCGGATCCAATGAGCACAGTTCTCCTGCTGTCTTGTATTCGATGTTTTCAATGTTTGAATTGGCCTCTCGTAGAAAATCCAGTAAATCATCCCAAGCGTACTCGGCGCAGCTTAGGGTAAGGAACCATGTTGGTGTTCCTAAATTGCGTAACATGCATTTTAGTTCACCATGGCGTCGGTACCAATATTCATTTGTCCCACGCTGACAAGCCATCAGATTGATCAGTTGTGTTTCCAAATGATCATCTCGGTGCTGCACTTTCTCCATAAAATCCTTAGCAGACACATTTTGTAAATGTACTCCACTTTTTAAAATGTGATTTACTGCATAAGACAGTGCAGACAAGTCGCTTTCAAATAAAAGATGGAACAAATAAGGGATACTTTGTCGAAATCTGGGATCTTCAGCATATAGTCTTGTAGTCCGATACTCAGAAGCTGGAATCTGTTCCGGACGTTCATCGTATCGTCCTCCTTTTCCTTTAGGAAACAGCTGGGGAAAACATCGAGCTTCCAAGCTCTCCTCCCATACACTCACGGGATTTCCTTTTGCTTTCTTCATCTGAAAGAGATCAATATTGTCTCCCATAACTTCTTTCGAATGGAGAGGATGTATGCTAAAATGTTCATAAATTTCTTCTTCCTTTGACTTGTCCACTTTTTCAATTTGTCCACTTGGTGTTTCTGTATCTCCTTGTAAATCTTCTTCTTCTTCTTCTTCTACTATATAAATTGATTCATACCATTTGTTATTTTTTTTCAAATACAAATTTGCTCTTTGTACTTTCCGCACATCTACCAGCTCCTGCCAAATCTTCTTATTCTTTGTAGGTACACCATTAACCAGAATAATTAATGGTTCAGTTTCCAAAGTATCCGCATCAATAGTTTCCATATTTTTTTTCAAATCCAAGGGCAAATACACCACTCTACCTTTTAAACCTCTCACTAAATCTGAAGGAGGTAATTTACCAGTTTTGGGCTCCATACGTACTATGGTCTGGAACGGATGAACACATTGAATGAGTATAGACTCATATGTATTTAATTCAGAGAGTTCAGCAGGAATAGCATCCAATTCTAAATTATTATGTACAGCTCTGGTCGGCATTCTATTTTCCTCTAACTTGTTGTAGCAGTATTTACAAATACGCTGATCTTCACCCAATTCAAAACAATTTTCAAGAAATATATATGTTGCAAAATCCATCCACTTATAATTATCTTCATTTTCACTCTTTCTGTAGAGATCAACATTCCTAGTTTGTTTTCTATAATGAGTTCTGCGGCAACAAATACAAGTAACATTTGGTCTTTCATTAGAGACTATTGCAAATTTTGTTATGTGATCATTAAATGTCTTACTTACACAAGGTTCTACATTCTCTTCCACTTCTGCCTCATTTACTGTGTCCTTCTCTGCACTGTTTTGTTCAGGACCAAAGTAACAAAACTGAATTTCATCAACAACCTTCTCTACATCTGATACCGTTCCTCGGAACAGAGCCCTATTCAATTCATTTAACTTTATTGCTGGACTTTTGGCAAAATACAACCGTCTCACAAACTTTCTCATTTCAGTATGATGAACAGCCAGCATCCTAAAATGATGGAAAACACTATTGCACACTTTTCTAGATAGACAAGCAAGAGAATGACCCTGCAAACCAGTATTCTCTCTCACTCTGCATGGATCCAGACTTTGAAGCACCTTAATCTTTTGTTTTACACTTTTTTTACTATATTCTCTTAGAAACTCTCGAAATCTGTCAATAGATTCCTGACGCACAGTGCAAATACTACTACAATTCCAAGTGTACACTGGGGCTTTAGGACGTCTCCCCATTGCCTCATCTGCCATCACTTGTACCTCATCTCTTGGAACCATTATCTCCTTCTCCATTATGCAACCATTTTTTACTTCGTATGAACGACCTCTGGTGTCAACTGCATGCAGCAAACTATTACTTTGAAAATAGCTCTCTTCATTAAAAAAAGGTTCACTACTTGAGCTATGCATCCACTTTCCTAAAAACACTTTACAAAAATTTGTTCTGTTCACTACTCTTTTGCTTTTGCTTTGTGATTTCAGTACATTAACCATTTTATCTAATGTACGCATCCTATTCAAAATTAATATGAATAGTTTCCTTTTTAATTCTAATGCCTTTGCTGCAATGGCTTCAATTTCTTTTTTTCTCTTATAATATTTAGCCTTTTGCTTATATTTCTTTATATCCTTTATCAAATTGGACATAACTCTTCTCTGAAACATTTTTCTACGTATCTCTTTAAATGCTGTTTTTCTGTTTATGTTAAACTTTTCAATTGCAGAAGGTATATTTGCATTAACTAAATCCTCAATTTTTTGCTGTTCTGTAGGTTTTGTTACATTTTTCCGAGAACAGACATTTTGTACATTTTTGTTTGTTTTCAATATTTTGTTTAGGAATTGTCTTTTTTGCTTACCAGAAGATTTTTTCTTTTTCCCAACATCAGCATCTTCTACTAACTTTGGTCCTCCAGTTGTCCTCAAATATAGTTTTTTTTTTAGCGTTTTTTGAACTCGAGATTTTGTAGGCATCTTAAATTTTGTTCACTGTTCTTCAGCAATACCTGCAAAAAAACTAAAAAAAAAATTCTTTATTGAATTTAAATATATTACTACATTTCTTTTCACAATAGTCACAAAACGAAATTTCTTTGCCAATTTGAATGCACACAAACTCCTCTTTTTTTTTGGGCAAGTGAAAATCTGTATAACAAACTGTCACATTATGAAACCAAGCTGTTTTTTTTTCAGACCACCACCGTGTGTATTCTCTGTGACTGCCTACACTCCAGCAGGGGCAACCAGCCTTAGTGATGCTGAATGTATTTGCATTACAGACTTAAACCTGAAAACCCCACTCGCTTCTAATTACTGTGCATGACTATACATGGCAAGCACATGGGTGTGTGCTAAACCTCTGCTTCTTCCCCCAAAAATTCGCTCCTCTTTTCCATCTACTGCAACTGTGAAATCACCAGAGCAAGACGCAATACATTTCTGCCTATAATTCTTCTATGCACACAGAGTCATGTTTTCACATTAGTGCCAAAACGAAATTTCTTTGCCAATTTGAAAGCACACTTACTGCTCTTTTTTTTTCGGGCCAAGTGAAAATCTCTTTTTACACTTTGAAATCACTTTTACAGACTGACACATTCTGAAACCTTTTTTTTTAAATTTATTTAAATGCACATGTCCAAGCTGTTTTTTTTTCAGACCACCACCGTGTGTATTCTCTGTGACTGCCTACACTCCAGCAGGGGCAACCAGCCTTAGTGATGCTGAATGTATTTGCATTACAGACTTAAACCTGAAAACCCCACTCGCTTCTAATTACTGTGCATGACTATACATGGCAAGCACATGGGTGTGTGCTAAACCTCTGCTTCTTCCCCCAAAAATTCGCTCCTCTTTTCCATCTACTGCAACTGTGAAATCACCAGAGCAAGACGCAATACATTTCTGCCTATAATTCTTCTATGCACACAGAGTCATGTTTTCACATTAGTGCCAAAACGAAATTTCTTTGCCAATTTGAAAGCACACTTACTGCTCTTTTTTTTTCGGGGGCAAGTGTATATCTCTTTTTTCAATTTGAAATCACTTTTACAGACTGACACATTCTGAAACCTTTTTTTTTAATTTATTTAAATGCACATGTCCAAGCAGTTTTTTTTTCAGACCACCACCGTGTGCATTCTCTGTGACTGCCTACACTCCAGCAGGGGCAACCAGCCTTAGTGATGCTGAATGTATTTGCATTACAGACTTAAACCTGAAAACCCCACTCGCTTCTAATTACTGTGCATGACTATACATGGCAAGCACATGGGTGTGTGCTAAACCTCTGCTTCTTCCCCCAAAAATTCGCTCCTCTTTTCCATCTACTGCAACTGTGAAATCACCAGAGCAAGACGCAATACATTTCTGCCTATAATTCTTCTATGCACACAGAGTCATGTTTTCACATTAGTGCCAAAACGAAATTTCTTTGCCAATTTGAAAGCACACTTACTGCTCTTTTTTTTTCGGGGCCAAGTGAAAATCTCTTTTTACACTTTGAAATCACTTTTACAGACTGACACATTCTGAAACCTTTTTTTTTAATTTATTTAAATGCACATGTCCAAGCAGTTTTTTTTTCAGACCACCACCGTGTGCATTCTCTGTGACTGCCTACACTCCAGCAGGGGCAAACAGCCTTAGTGATGCTGAATGTATTTGCATTACAGACTTAAACCTGAAAACCCCACTCGCTTCTAATTACTGTGCATGACTATACATGGCAAGCACATGGGTGTGTGCTAAACCTCTGCTTCTTCCCCCAAAAATTCGCTCCTCTTTTCCATCTACTGCAACTGTGAAATCACCAGAGCAAGACGCAATACATTTCTGCCTATAATTCTTCTATGCACACAGAGTCATGTTTTCACATTAGTCCCAAAACGAAATTTCTTTGCCAATTTGAAAGCACACTTACTGCTCTTTTTTTTTCGGGGGCAAGTGTATATCTCTTTTTTCAATTTGAAATCACTTTTACAGACTGACACATTCTGAAACCTTTTTTTTTAAATTTATTTAAATGCACATGTCCAAGCTGTTTTTTTTTCAGACCACCACCGTGTGTATTCTCTGTGACTGCCTACACTCCAGCAGGGGCAACCAGCCTTAGTGATGCTGAATGTATTTGCATTACAGACTTAAACCTGAAAACCCCACTCGCTTCTAATTACTGTGCATGACTATACATGGCAAGCACATGGGTGTGTGCTAAACCTCTGCTTCTTCCCCCAAAAATTCGCTCCTCTTTTCCATCTACTGCAACTGTGAAATCACCAGAGCAAGACGCAATACATTTCTGCCTATAATTCTTCTATGCACACAGAGTCATGTTTTCACATTAGTGCCAAAACGAAATTTCTTTGCCAATTTGAAAGCACACTTACTGCTCTTTTTTTTTCGGGCCAAGTGAAAATCTCTTTTTACACTTTGAAATCACTTTTACAGACTGACACATTCTGAAACCTTTTTTTTAAATTTATTTAAATGCACATGTCCAAGCTGTTTTTTTTTCAGACCACCACCGTGTGTATTCTCTGTGACTGCCTACACTCCAGCAGGGGCAACCAGCCTTAGTGATGCTGAATGTATTTGCATTACAGACTTAAACCTGAAAACCCCACTCGCTTCTAATTACTGTGCATGACTATACATGGCAAGCACATGGGTGTGTGCTAAACCTCTGCTTCTTCCCCCAAAAATTCGCTCCTCTTTTCCATCTACTGCAACTGTGAAATCACCAGAGCAAGACGCAATACATTTCTGCCTATAATTCTTCTATGCACACAGAGTCATGTTTTCACATTAGTGCCAAAACGAAATTTCTTTGCCAATTTGAAAGCACACTTACTGCTCTTTTTTTTTCGGGCCAAGTGAAAATCTCTTTTTACACTTTGAAATCACTTTTACAGACTGACACATTCTGAAACCTTTTTTTTAAATTTATTTAAATGCACATGTCCAAGCTGTTTTTTTTTCAGACCACCACCGTGTGTATTCTCTGTGACTGCCTACACTCCAGCAGGGGCAACCAGCCTTAGTGATGCTGAATGTATTTGCATTACAGACTTAAACCTGAAAACCCCACTCGCTTCTAATTACTGTGCATGACTATACATGGCAAGCACATGGGTGTGTGCTAAACCTCTGCTTCTTCCCCCAAAAATTCGCTCCACTTTTCCATCTACTGCAACTGTGAAATCACCAGAGCAAGACGCAATACATTTCTGCCTATAATTCTTCTATGCACACAGAGTCATGTTTTCACATTAGTGCCAAAACGAAATTTCTTTGCCAATTTGAAAGCACACTTACTGCTCTTTTTTTTTCGGGCCAAGTGAAAATCTCTTTTTACACTTTGAAATCACTTTTACAGACTGACACATTCTGAAACCTTTTTTTTTAAATTTATTTAAATGCACATGTCCAAGCTGTTTTTTTTTCAGACCACCACCGTGTGTATTCTCTGTGACTGCCTACACTCCAGCAGGGGCAACCAGCCTTAGTGATGCTGAATGTATTTGCATTACAGACTTAAACCTGAAAACCCCACTCGCTTCTAATTACTGTGCATGACTATACATGGCAAGCACATGGGTGTGTGCTAAACCTCTGCTTCTTCCCCCAAAAATTCGCTCCTCTTTTCCATCTACTGCAACTGTGAAATCACCAGAGCAAGACGCAATACATTTCTGCCTATAATTCTTCTATGTACACAGAGTCATGTTTTCACATTAGTGCCAAAACGAAATTTCTTTGCCAATTTGAAAGCACACTTACTGCTCTTTTTTTTTCGGGCCAAGTGAAAATCTCTTTTTACACTTTGAAATCACTTTTACAGACTGACACATTCTGAAACCTTTTTTTTTAAATTTATTTAAATGCACATGTCCAAGCTGTTTTTTTTTCAGACCACCACCGTGTGCATTCTCTGTGACTGCCTACACTCCAGCAGGGGCAACCAGCCTTAGTGATGCTGAATGTATTTGCATTACAGACTTAAACCTGAAAACCCCACTCGCTTCTAATTACTGTGCATGACTATACATGGCAAGCACATGGGTGTGTGCTAAACCTCTGCTTCTTCCCCCAAAAATTCGCTCCTCTTTTCCATCTACTGCAACTATGAAATCACCAGAGCAAGACGCAATACATTTCTGCCTATAATTCTTCTATGCACACACAGTCATGTTTTCACATTAGTGCCAAAACGAAATTTCTTTGCCAATTTGAAAGCACACTTACTGCTCTTTTTTTTTCGGGCCAAGTGAAAATCTCTTTTACAGACTGACACATTATGAATCCACCATGTGTAACTACAACAAAAACAATTCCCATTTCTATTATTCATTTCTTAAGTTACCACATACATCCCCTCTCAAACTGTAAACTCACCTTTAAAATTAGTTAGTTGTGAAAGAAATGTGTCACTCAAACAGCAGATTATCAGAGCCAGGATCTCTGTTCTGTACACCTCTCTCCTCTCAGCAGAACCAGATAATGGCAAACTTTCCCTCTATTTTTCCACACATATACATGTAAGTTTCAAATCTCAGTGCTTCCCCCTTTTTTTCAAATGTAATGACACATTTCTATTGGTTGAAAACCAACCCTTTTCCAAAAGTACCCTGCCCCCAACTTGACTTCTGCCTAGTACCCTTCCCCCAACTTGACTTCTGCCTGCTACCATAGCAACAGCTCATGGAACACTGCTGTGTGCAGTTAGGTCAGAAGTTCGACACACAATGTTTCAATTCCACAGAGCAAGAGTGCTTGACTTTTCAAACCTAACTGCAAATCCATAGTACTGTTCTTTGGTTACACATTTTTTTGTACCAATACAAAACATGCTTCTATTAATTTTCACATACAGCCTAGTTTTTTTTCTAGAATGGTATGAAACAGCCAATCAGTTCTTTTTGTTTTGTAAAAAATATGTATGCCTCCATTTCCAAACTGTCTTTCTTTTCATATTGCCATTCTACTGAAAGACACCTCCTGAGTGCATCCAGTTCTCCTTTGAAGATGTTCACAGTGTGGATTGTAGGGCACAGCTATGTCTTCTGGAGTGAAAAGTTTGCAGAGAAAACAGATATGGTGAGAGACCTTGCTTTGCCAAATGTAGACATTAAATGGATTGGTCAGAGAGGGTTAAAGTGGCACCAATTGATGCCATTGGTGAAATCCTTCATGCAAATCCAACACCCTGACCTCATAATAGTGCACTGTGGTGGCAATGACCTAGGCACTTTGACTGGGGTAGGTCTGGAAATGCTTATGAAGGACACCTTTGCACAACTGTTTACACTTTTCCCTAAAACTGCCTTTGTGTTTTCCAACATATGCCAAAGGCAAAAATGGAACTGGTCCAATCATTTCTGTCCACAGATTGACAAAGCAAGAAAGCACGTCAACAAATCTGTTTCTGCTTTCCTCCGTGACTATGGTATGGGTGCCATTTACCACAACAACTTGCGTTACGACATGCAAGACATTTATAGAGGAGATGGTGTGCACTTCAATGATGAAGGGAACAGAGTCTTCCTCTTGAACCTTAGACTCTGCATCGGTACTTACTTGTAGGTACCACTAAAAAAATGACTCCATAAACACAACAGCTCTTTTTAGAGCTCCCTAATTTCTAAACTCTTAAATCTGATTTTCATTTATTTATTTTTATTTTTTTTACCGTACGCTTACCGTGAGCTTACCGTACGCGTACCCCGTGATTTTTTTTAAAATCAATAAATGTTTTTTTTGTACTTTTCTGTCCTTCTTTGACCCCCTTACAATTGTTAGGGGGTCTGTAACTCTCCTCATTGCCCCCTTTCCTTGTTTTCACTCTTTTTTTTCAGAGTGAAATACACAAAATGGCGGCCGCCGCTTCCTGGTTTCGGCCGATTCGAATGTTTACTAAGATCTAAGAGCCAATCAGAATCGCGCTCGCGCACGCCACCGTACGCTTACCGTAAGCGTACGGTAAGCGTACCGTAAGCTGGCTCAGATATATATATTGATTTAAAGGCTATTTTCTCAAAATCAACTGAACTGATTTACACCAAACCTACAAAAGGCACTTCCTTGACCTACGGACTACCTCTCTGCCAAATTTCTAGTAATTCTGTTCAGCCGTTCGGGCTGTAGCCCTGTCTAAAGGTCCTATGGAAAAATGCATGGGAAAAACGCGTTTTGGGACCCCCCTTTTATCTCAGCCCCCGCTTGACGGATCCCCCCGAGACTTTCAGGGTAGGAGCGGAGCGTAGCGCCCCACCTATTTTGAGAAATTCGCGAGGATTCGTCGACCGGCGCCAAAGTTATTCAAAATAGAATGTTGAGGTTTTCCTATGGAAACGTGGTCCTAACTATAACTACCTACTGGCGACCGCCAGTAGGTAATATATATATATATATATATATCCAAAATCTGCAAACGCTTCTTCCGGACAGCTGGCACCCTAGGAAAGTGGCGTACACGCCGGCGAAGCCACCGGCAATACTATCGTTGAAGTGCAAAAGTACGTGCGCTCTCAGGTAAGTAAACGACACATCCAAGTTGTAGTAGTGATCAGGTTTATTCCATAACGCGTTTCGACTGCGTCCGCAGCCTTGCTCACATGGAACCGTGTAATGGAAAACTGGATGCAAATGTATATACACATGACACAACCCAGAGGGCAGTGGAGTCAAAATAGGACTGAAAGAAAGAAGGCGTCCGCCATCTTGGAAAGGTCAACAATGGTAAACATAGTGAAAGGCAAATGCAAAGTAAATACACAATGACGTAATGTGAAAACGTAATGTGAAAATGATCATCAGTACAAATGCACGAAATAAAATACTCCACTGTTACATTTGTGATAGGTCAAATGACCGCAAAAAGGTATATGGCTCGAAAACACATTATCGTAGCACTCATGGTGAAATTAATGTAAAAGTGGTCATTCGAGCATCATAATACTGCGTCTAACAAAAATGGAAACGCTGGGCCAATGTGGAAGCACTGCAAAGTGATTGTTTTCCGCTGCGCATGGAAAGGTGGCTAAGTAGCCAGACACATGGGGGGGAAGAGCTGGACCCATTGCGAGTTATTGCAATAAAGGATGGTGTGGTGAAAGGAAGAGTCAGTGATGGCAATACATCTGAAAAGAGAGTAATTTCTTACGTTCAGACAGTTTACTGAGGATGTCTTGTAATTTTTTAGGATGTACCTTCCTGTGTGTTTTATTCTGTCTTGGTATCTTGAACATTTCTCTTACTTGTCAGCTAATGTTTTTCTCATGTTTTATTGCAGGAGATAAGGAAGGCACCTAATCACCACACAGGTGCCTAACCTTCTCTTCGGAGTCACGTCTTCACCTTCACTTAGAAAACTGGGGCGCTTGATTCACAACTGGACACTCCAAGAAGGGCTTTGAGAGCAGCAGGATAAGTGGTTTTTGGTTATCTTGACCCAGGGCACTTGCTCATCACTGTCTTTGTTCTAGTTTTCAACCTGTTTCCTATCGTGGCACTCTGTCCATCATATTACCCGTGAATGGAAAGACCAGATGTTTAGCACTGTACGAGCACTTTGCATGTACGTCAGATCATGAACTCGCCAGCCCATTAACCATGTTTGGGTCTACTCTGCACTTCGTGCAACGCGCACTGACTTAACATTGGTCTGCAATCGGCAACCACTGCTCTGGTAACCTTGCCATCACTGACTCTTCCTTTCACCACACCATCCTTTATTGCAATAACTCGCAATGGGTCCAGCTCTTCCCCCCCATGTGTCTGGCTACTTAGCCACCTTTCCATGCGCAGCGGAAAACAATCACTTTGCAGTGCTTCCACATTGGCCCAGCGTTTCCATTTTTGTTAGACGCAGTATTATGATGCTCGAATGACCACTTTTACATTAATTTCACCATGAGTGCTACGATAATGTGTTTTCGAGCCATATACCTTTTTGCGGTCATTTGACCTATCACAAATGTAACAGTGGAGTATTTTATTTCGTGCATTTGTACTGATGATCATTTTCACATTACGTTTTCACATTACGTCATTGTGTATTTACTTTGCATTTGCCTTTCACTATGTTTACCATTGTTGACCTTTCCAAGATGGCGGACGCCTTCTTTCTTTCAGTCCTATTTTGACTCCACTGCCCTCTGGGTTGTGTCATGTGTATATACATTTGCATCCAGTTTTCCATTACACGGTTCCATGTGAGCAAGGCTGCGGACGCAGTCGAAACGCGTTATGGAATAAACCTGATCACTACTACAACTTGGATGTGTCGTTTACTTACCTGAGAGCGCACGTACTTTTGCACTTCAACGATATATATATATATATATATATATATATATATATATATATATATATATATATATATATATATATATATATATATATATATATATATCTCACTACCACACGCCTGCAGACTCCAGCACGCTCGAGTTCGCTCTTCAAATGCGGTTTATAGGCACAGACAACGGTAACACGTTTCAACATCCGTAGCTGCCTTTGTCAAACCAATTGAAGTTGCCATCTTTTTTACTTTATATATACAGGTTCCTGGGTCTTCCACAGTTAACTTAAAGTGACAGTGAATAAAAAATAGCTATGTACAAATGTTTAAAGTGATGTGTGCATGTTCGCTATATTATCTCCATCCATTCATTTTGGAATAAAGTGCTTAGAACAATGACATAAGAGGTTTTATGTAAGAGAGTTGGCTAGAGAATCCTCACCAGAGAGTTGAAATACTTCTCCATACTTCATACATTTCGTTTGCTATACCTAATCAAGGGCAAGTGCCCATTGTACCCATTTTATCTGAACATGTGTTCCTTTATGAACATTCAATGCATAGCACCACGCTCAAGGCATGTGCCCCTTTACTTGCATTGTAATGAGCAACTGTATTACATAATACTTATCCCTCAACAATTTCAAGTGTCCAAGCCATGATCATGGTGAAAAAATCATAAATTACATACAACTACCAACATTTATGATACAACCCGGTGAGACATTGATGAACAGTGAATTTAGAAAGGTAGTCTGGATCTGGGAAACAGTTCTACAACTATAGCCATAGTCATAATTTCATTAAAAATACATTTCATCCTGTTTCTGTGAACCATATTCGGAAGCCTAGGAGACTTAAACCATTAATATTTATAAATGGGAATCTCACAACAGAAGCACACCCTCTTATGGTTTTACAAATGGACATACAAGTCCTCCTCGGTGTTAAGGCCCTGTGGAATTTTCGTATTGACTCTTAAGGTGTAACGTGATTCAAGCTGCCATAAATATTTCTCTCTGTTGCCACCTGTAGGTCTTGTTAACACTTGATCTACCAAAAAGTATTCCAAATTGCTGACATCACTGTTGTGTCTGTAAATGGCAGAGGCACCTCAGTCGTGTTCACCCAAAAGTTACAGGCTTTGCACTTGTGACAGCACCGAAATCCTTTACTACCTCTTAACCAACTCTGTTGTTGTTTCATTCTGGGGGTATTATTGACCAGATAATTCCTCATAGACCTGGCCTTCCGGAATGTTAGTACGGGTCTTTTCTGGATTCTGGGGCCTAATGTCTGGTCACTGCAGATTAAATGCCAATGCTTTTGGAACCTGGCAAAGATTTCCCGATGCTGATTGGTAAAGCCCGTGATGAACCTTATGGGTTGACCTGATTCTTTCTTTTTGTGTTTTTGGGTGTCCTCTGTGAATATGAGCTTCTCCCTTGGGCTGCTGTTGGCTCTGTACCCTCTCCTCAGGAATCTATCAGTTAGCTCAGTTTGTGCTATTGCAAGTTGTTCATCCTCACTGCAGTTTCTCAGTATACGGAGATTCCCTGCATAAGGTATGCTGGTCTTAAGCTTCGTAGGATGGAAACCCCAGGCATGTAGCACCGTGTTTCCAGCGGTACTCTTCCTAAAGGTCTTGGTTTGCAGAGTTTCGTCCTTCACATTAATAGTCAGATCGAGGAACTCTACCTCACCGTCACTTATGTGCGAGGTGAATTGTAGATTAAGCTCATTATCTTTCAGTTTCTCCACAAATCTCATAGCTGATACTTTATCACCATGCCATATGACAAATAAATTGTCTATATAATGTGACCACAAAATAACATTATCAGACAGTTCAACAGAAAATTATTTCGCAAGCACCTGCTCCTCCCACCAGCCCATAAGCAGACTCGCATAGCTGGGGGCAAAGCAGGTGCCCATGGCTGTGCCACAAATCAGGTCCAAACATAAAGATGTTGTTACATAAGCACCATTTAAGCAGCTCCCCTTGTGGAAAAGCAATGCCGGTTCCCGCAGGACGTGGGGAGCCAGCGAGACTGTGGGGGGATTGGGGACCCCTCCATGGTCCCCAACCGATTGGGCCAGCCCCGGGGGAGTGGCCCGGGAGGGGGCCCACGCAGCCCCACTCCCCTACAAACTTTTAAAAAAGGCATGCTGGCCTCGGGGCCATAATAGGCCTTAGGAGGGGGGCCACACGGCCCCCTCCAAAAAAAAGCAATGGCCAGGCCCTGGGGGATGGGGTCCCTGGGGCCATGCAGCCCCCCTCCCAAAGAAAACATAAATAAAAAATAAAGCCCGGCTCCGGGGGATGGGGTCCCCGGGGCCAATAGAGGCCTTAGGAGGGGGGCCACGCAGCCCCCATCCATAATAAAAAAAATAATATTTGGCCATGCCCCGGGCCCTGCCCCCTCCCAGTAACACTCTGCAAACGCACCCTGTGGCTCGTTTTAAGTTGGAGACTAGCCAACCAGGGGCTATATTATCAAAGAGCGGCGATAACATTATCGCCGCTTTAGTGGCAGGAATAATATGGCCTTTTGAATTCCCATAGAAGCCCATGTTCACACCAGAACATGGCCTTCTATTGGAATTCTCTGCGGCACATTATCAAGCCCATTATCGCCGCTTTAGCGGCAGTTTCCTGCCATTAAAGCGGCGATAATGTTATCGCTGCTCCTTGATAATATGGCCCCAGGTACCTCCAGTAAGCGCCACAGAGCTGCGTTGCAGAGAGGTGTGAAAAGGGGCATGGCCTTGCCCACCTCTCTGCAACGCAGCTCTGTGGCGCTTACTTGAGGTACCTAGTGGGCTTGTTGTACCCCAGGGACCCTCAGTATTCAAAGGGACTTAATCTCCCAACTTAAAACGCGCCACGGGGAGCATTTGCACAGTGGTGAAGGGAGGGGGCGAGGCCTGAGGTGACATGTGTGCAAACACGCCCTGTGGCGTGTTTTAAGTTGGGGAATTAATTTCTCTTCAATCCTGAGGGTCCCTGGGGGTCAACAACCCCACCAGGTACCACCAGTAAGCGCCACTGCGCTGCGTTACAGAGAGGTGGGCCAGGCCATGCCCCTTTTCACACCATTCTGCAACGCAGCTCTGTGGCACTTACTGGAGGTACCTGGTTGGCTAGTTGGACCCCAGGGATCGTCAGGATTCAAGGGGACTTAATCTCCCAACTTAAAATGGCCACAGGGCGTGTTTGCACACATATCACCTCAGGCCTCCCTCTCCCTTATAGTTATAGTTAGAACCTAGTTTCCATAGGAGAATCATTTTTTGATTTGCGAATAAATTTGACGCCGTTTGAAAAATCTTCACGAAATTTACAAATTGTTCACTCAGGTCAGCTCCTGTCTTGCAAGTTTTGGGGTGATTCATCAAGGGGTGGCCTAGAAAAAAGGGCGGTCCCACACATGTTTTCTCAATGATAATTTCCAGAGTAAACTTTAGACACAGCTACAGCCTGAACTGCTGAACGGAATTAAACTAAATTTGGCAGAGAGATAGCTCTTGATCCAGAAAGCACACTTTTTTTATATTGTTTAATTACGTTCAGTAGTTTTTGAGATATTTAAAGATTTACAGATATCGATATTTGAGAATTCTGAGATCTGATTGGCTGAGCCCTCCCAAGCGTGAGCTTGCCTCTGATTGGCTGCCAACACTTCAGACCAGAAAGTGTTGGCAGCCATCTTGTGCTTCAGAATGAGGGAGAGGGAAAAAGGTAACAGAAACATCAAAAAAAAAAAAAAAAGGCAGGATAGGATCACCCTGACCCCCCAGGCCTGCTCAGGGGGTCCCACAGGGCCAAAAAAAAGCATTCTTTTTACATTTTCGTCCGGGTCACGCAGGGTGCGCAAACCCTGTTGAAAATTTTTAAAAACTGAAGCGCGGTCTCCCGTGCTTTGTTTTTTAAAGCCCTGAGGTGAGCCAGGTCCCGGGGGCAATCCTGAATCCTATAGTGGGGGCCCCACAGCCCCAGGGACTGCCACCTCCCTGGGGCTTTATCATAATAGGGTGGGGGGGCCTCGCGGGCACCCCCTAGCCCCAAGAACCACCACCGTTCTGGGGCTTCATTTAAATATGATTTGGGGTCTCACAGGGCCGCCACCTCTCTGGGGCTAAAATAAATAATAAATAATGTGCCCCGGGGACTACAACCTCCCCGGGGGCACTGTTTATTTATATATATTCACTGAAAAAAACATAGATTTCAGGCACGTTATAGGTTGGAATTAGCATTTAACAAACCTTAGAAATTCACTGAAGAAACCATAGGTTTCAGGGGCGTTATAGTTAGCTGGACTTTTCACTCGTACAAAACCATTGAAATTCCCCCGTTATAGTTAGTTCAGCTAACTATAACTCGCGCGCCCGCAATGCACTGCTGATGATGTCACATATTACATCACTCATGACATGGTCAGTGACATCACTCATGACATCCCTGATGACATCTCAAATGACATCACTGATTACATCACTGATGACATCATCCAGTGAATGTGTGATTTTCTGAAAATTACATATGTTTTATATATGTATATCTCAAGGTCGATGGAAGAATAAATGGATATAAAAGTGTCTAAATGGATGATTATGACCTATGGTTTCTTCAGTGGATTTCTAAGGTTTGTTAAATGCTAATTCCTAACTATAACATGCCTGAAACCTATGGTTTTTTTCAGTGAATTTCAAAGGTTTTTTAAATGCTAATTTCTAACTATGCCTACAGAGATAGGACATGTGAAGAAAGAAGAAAAAACGCACAGAAAGAAAAAAAAGAAATGCAGAAAGAAGCAATAGAAGTCCTCAAAGACGAAGAAAAGTGTAGGAAGAAGGATAACGTGCAGAAAGAACAAACAGAAGAGCAGAAAGAAGCCTTGTTGCAAAATCATCCTGTACCCTCAACTTTTTCAGACGGAAACTGGTGGTAACTGAGTCTGACTAACCAGTCCTAGAGCCAGTGCTATGTTAAAAGACACTCAGAATACAGTGAAAACACTTACATACACTAGGGAACACTATGCGTTGAGGTCCCCCTGTGATTAACATGACCTCCTCTGTAAGCCCCTAGTATTTAATAGGGCAGGGGATTAACACTACCTCTTAAAACGCGCCACAGGGCGTGTTTACACAAGTCACCTCAGGCCCCGTCCCCTCCCTTCCCCACTGTGTAAACACGCCCTGTGGCCGTTTTAAGTTGGGAGATTAAGTCACCTTGAATCCTGAGGCTCCCTAGGGTCCAACTAGACCACTAGGTACCTCCAGTAAGCGCCACAGAGCTGCGTTGCAGAGAGATGTAAAAAGGGGCACGGCCTAGACCACCTCTCTGCAACGCAGTGCAGTGGTGCTTACTGGAAGCACCTGGTGGGCTAGTTTGCCCCCAGGGGCCCTCAGGATTTTAGGGGAATTATTTCCCCAACTTAAAACGTGCCATAGGGCATGTTTGCACACGTCACATCAGGCCCCGTCCCCTCCCTTCCCCACTGTGTAAACGCACCCTGTGGCCGTTCCAAGTTGAGAGATTAAGTCCCCTTGAATCCTAAGGGTCCCTAGGATCAAACTAGCCCACTAGGTACCTCCAGTAAGCGCCCCAGAGCTGCGTTGCATAGAGGTGTAAAAAAGGGCGTGGCCTCAGAACACCTGTCTGCAACGCAGCTCCCTGGCGCATACTGGAGATACCTGTTGGGCTAGTTGGCCCTCAGGGACCCTCAACTTACAACTGGCCAGGGGGCACGTTTGCAGAGTGATGCAAGGAGGGAGCGTGGGGTCCGGCGCGATGCCGGTCTTTTATTTATTTAATTTTTTTAAGAAGGAGGGCTGTGTCGCCCCCCTTCTTTTTCTAATTTATTGGCCCTGGGGACCCCATCCCCCAGGGCCTGCACCCTAACTATTTTTGTTGAAAAAAAAAATTTGGATGGGGGCCTCGTGGCCCCCCTCCCAAGGCCCTAATCGGCCCCGGGGACCCCAACCCCGGGTCATGGCCTTTTTTTTTATTCTTTAGGAGGGGGCTGCGTTGCCCCCCTCCTCAGGCCACTTATGGCCCCGGGGACCCCATCCCTCAGGGCCGGCCTTTGTTTTTTATTATTTAAAAAAAAATAAATATGTATAGACACACCTAGGACATGCTGGACAAACCGTATGTACCTATCACCATGATGATTTGCGTGATATTCATTAAAAGGCGACTATGCATGCAATGAATCCATGTGGAATGTATTTACACCGCTAGTGAAGCTCTGACATGTCTGACGCCCTACCGTGCCTAATCCCGGCGCCCCCGTCGGTGGGTACTCTCCAAGTAGACACCCTTGTCATTTATTTATACAAACATGGGTAGCTATTGACAGGCACATTTAATACACACGCACACCAAGCCATTCAAAGGGGAATCGACAAAAATTCGACCAAACTATGCAAGAAACCCCCCTCACAGTTAATAAAGCACACATACACCGCCGGATGTTAAATACTTTTTATTTTACTCTCTGGAAAGGAGACGAGCCTCACTTGAGAGTCACAGCGTGCTCCTGGCTGAGCCCAATGCTGTGTTACACCCACCAGTGCCCGCCGAGTGCCACACACAGTACCTCTGTGTTGTATTCCACCAGCTAGTGCGTATGCTATGACACTCTCTAGTCCATGTGCACTGTAACACCACCCCGTGAATATGTCATGCCACACTTACCTTCGCACGGGTTATATTGCCCCATCTAACGTGCCTTTCTCGATGCCTATGTTATAACCCACAGCGCTATGCCATACATATAACAATCTGGGATCCATATCTTTGTCACAGTGCATATGCAACGTTACACTCCCCAGCACATATTTTATATTACAACTTTAGAGACTAGTTAGGTTACACAACACTGCCCTGTGCATATTACACTCCAAGGCGCATATCACATAGCACGCACTAGTGCCTGTGCTATCTCGCCCTCTCCAATGAATCTGTCATTGCGCACAATGTATTGCATATTATATTTCACGCCCCGGTTCATCTTATATCACACTTTTTGGTGCATAGTTTATACCATATACTATATCTAGTTTTCATTTTCAATCGTGCTCTCAGGACTATGTTCTATATAACACTGCGTCCACCTACCCTTTTCATGGGTATTACCTTTTGCGATGGCGGTGGAGGGTCAGGGGGTGTTTCTGCCAAGTGAGCCCAGAGTCACAGTCACAAACGTCCTCTTCTTCCTGAATAAAAGTGAGATTATGCTGCATACTTGTTCATATTTTAAGTAGTTCGCACAGACACACATTTAAAAAACAATAAAGTTCCTAATACCCACCTTCTCTGAACAGTTAGCTTGCTGCCCCATCCACCTCCTCCCTATCCTCTGTTGTCTGAATCCATGGACTAGCCTCCTCCCTCCTGCCATGCATGGTCTGATGTGCTGCCACTGCCCTCCAATTAGCATGATGTACCAGTTCACTCCTTCTGCCCTCCATTGCCCAATTCTATGGCCCATCATTGACCTCCTGCTTAGCCTCTGTGCTTAGCTTGCTGCCCATATTCTCCTTCCCCCTGCCCTCCGATGTCTTTGTGCATGCCCTGCTCCATCCTTTTTGCCCACCATGTTCCATGGACTTGCCACTCCTATCTACTCTGAGTGTTCTGTTGAGCTGCCACTCCCCTCCCACCTGCCTAGCATTGTCAGATGACTGTAACCTGTCCCTGCCACCTCCACCCTGCCTGTCCACATGCCATGCCCCTATCCCCTTCCTCCTGTCCTCCATGGTCCATTTTACTGCCACACCCTTCTGCCCTCCCTGGTCTGTTGTACTGCAACTTTTCCTCCTGCCTGCCCCCACGCGGTCTGTTGTGAGGCCCCTTCCCCCGAACTCTCTTGTCTGTGCCCAGGTCCTGACCCTCCCTTCTATCCTCCATGGTCCTTTGTGCATGCCCCTGCACCCTCCTTCTTGCCCATCATAGCCATTGTGCTCCCACTAACCCTCCCGCTTCCCATGCATTGTCTTCTGTGCTGCCACGGCCCCTCTCACCTTCCCTGTGTGGTCAGCTAGCTGCCCCTGACCCCCTCCCACCTTCCCTCCATTGTCTGTGTGTATGCCATCATAGTCTCACTGTTGCTCTCCATGGTGTGTCTTGCTTCTAGTGCCCATCCTGCCTGACCTCCATGGTCATCTTGCTGCTCCTGCTCTCCCCCTTGCCCCCCCTTGCCCCCAGCCCTCTGTTTCCATGTGCAGACCCCTATTCCCTCCCTCCTGGCTTGCCTGTTCCATTGTAATGCCCCTGATCCGTCCCTCCTGCCCTTTATGGTCTGTTATGCTGCAGCTTTCTCTCCTGTCTGTCCATTATGGTCAGCTAGCTACCATTGCCTCTTTCCCTTCTGTTCTCTGTTGTCCATGTGTATGGTCCTGTCCCCTCCCTAATGCTTTCTATGGATTGTTGTGCTGCACTCCCGTCCCGCATGCCCTGTGTGGTGTATTGTGCTGCTGCAAACCCTGATGCCTGCGCTGCAGGGTCAGTTTGGTGCACCTCTCCATGTCCCTCCTGTCCTCTGTTATCCAAGTCCATGTCCCTACCCCAATTCCTCCTGCATTCCATGATCCAATGTACCATACTTGCAAGCATTTTGAACTTGGTAAGAGGGAGATTTTGAAAAAAAATGGGGTATTGATTTTCCCCTTTGAGTTACATTGAAAAAGAGGAGATTGTAGACAGGTGACAGATCAAATAAAGCCCATTTGAGCTTAAAAACATTGGACGTTTCCTGGATGAATCGGGTCTGTTGGCATGTATGGTTGTACTACCACTGCCTCTTCCTTCTACCCACAATGGTCTATTATATTGCCACAGCCTCTCTTGCCAGTCCTGTATTGTTGGTTTGTTACCCCTGACCCCCTTTCCACTGCCCTCAATAGTCTGTTGTGCTGCCACGGCCCTTCCTGCCTGCCCAGTGTGGTCAAATTGTTGCCTCTGCATCCTCCTACCTGCCTTCAATTTTCAGAGTCCGTGCCCCTGGCCTCTGCCTCTCAAAAGTATCCTAATGAACACTAGATTGCTAACATTCTATATTTATTACAAAAGTGTGGAACGCCTGATGTCATATTGATGTAATCAAAACTGTAATACCTAGAGAATTTCCGTACCCTTAACTTTTTCAGACAGAAACTGGTAGTAACTGAGTCTGTCTAACCAGTCCTAGAGCCAGTGCTATGTTAAAAGACACTCAGAATACAGTGAAAACACCTACATATGCTAGGGAACACTATGCGTTGGGGTCCCCCTGTGATTAGCATGACCTCCTCGGTAAGGCCCTAGTATATAATAGGGCAGGGGATTAAAACTACCTCTTAAAACGCGCCACAGGGCGTGTTTGCACACGCCACCTCAGGCCCCGTCCCCTCCCTTCCCCACTGTGTAAACACGCCCTGTGGCCATTTTAAGTTGGGAGATTAAGTCCCCTTGAATCCTGAGGGTCCCTAGGGTCCAACAAGACCACTAGGTACCTCCAGTAAGCGCCACAGAGCTGCGTTGCAGAGAGATGTGTTATAATTTGCCACTTGGTATGTTCCGTACTCCCCTCCCCTACCCTCCGCACTGGTATGGCTTAGAATGTTGTAGTGAAGGCAGCTTTGGAATGTTGACAGGCTGCCTTCACCTTAGAGTCTCATTGCCAGCAAGCTGAGGGTGCTAGTACATTTGGAACTTAATAAAGAAATCTAATTCTTACCTGAGTGACGAATTCACTTCATTTTGGCGACGAGGATAACTGCGGCTGTGGCAGGGACAGCGTGGCACCCTTCCCTGCGAAGATTTCTGCTTGCTGGCGTAACGACATGATCCTCCTGATGAGAGATATTGGAGCGACTGACATCTTAGTCACGCGTCGGCTTTACCATCTCCGAAGGTGAGAGGATCAAGGCTGGAGGGGTTGGCGGCTGATTGGAGAATCAAAGTATTTCCACCGTGACAATAGAAACGGCTTGTTGCCAATCCTGACAGCTGATGAGGGCGGAGAGTTCACGGGAGCCCCCAAGAATCTAGTGAAGCCCTATCGAGTCAGCGTATTGTGCCCATCTGTCCTCTGGGGGTGAGGTGCCCTCGCGCCCCTTGCCACGGTGACTGTGTCTGATACCACCGGAGTCTTTAATCTGCCTCCAGAGTTCTACGAGGAGGTCAGTTGTTAGGAGGCGGTGTTTGCCAATCGCCTTCCCCAGTGTACTGACGGGGGAATTCTCACCCTCGGACCTGGCTTGTGGTACGGTTCGGGAATCTCTCCGGCTGCTTCCAAGGGAGTGAGCGTACAGCATCGAGGGGAGAGTCCGGGCCCGTGCCAGCAATCAACGGAGGAGCAGCGCATTCCATCGGAGCATCGTCGAGAGCGCAGTGCAGAAGGGAAGCCGCCAGTGAAACGTCGTCGAGGGATCAAGCCGTGTGCTGCCTCCAGGACTGCACGATTGGCGTGGAAGACTGTCGCTTCTCCCAGACTGGCTCCCCTCATGGTACCATTCGAAGTTTCCTCAGAGGCACGATCGTTCTCTCACGGCCTGACAGGAATTGCAACAGGAAGGAGCATCATAGCCTCACTGAGGGAACTCTGGGAGCTCACCAAAAGGAAAAAGAAATAGGACTGTACATTGTGGGTGAAATATAGAAAGAGGAGTGGTAAACCTTCCAACATAGGTGGCCAAAGAGCTTAAGGTAGTTGTATTTCGGTCAAAAAATATTGAAGGAGTGTTGAGGGTGGACAAAGCTTGTTTTCATACGCTAAAGAACCCTGACAACCCCTCATCCAGCTAACTAGTGATTTGTGTCCAAACTCGGGGTTGGCTTGGGAAGGGGAGTACGTTTGCTCAGAACACGCAATTTTGGTGAAAGGTCCTTACACCTGTAGAGGGTAGCAGAGGTTCAGTTGGTCATTGCACAGTGGTAAGTTGTGTGCACCCTTCGCAGAATGGCTGGGGCGGGAATGAGTCAACCGCCACCATTCCTGAATGAGTTAGGGCAGTGTTTCCCAAACTGGGGTCCGAGGACCCCCAGGGGTCCGTGGCTCATTCCCAGGGGGTCCCCAGGCAGCAGTTCTAAAAGCACTGCAAAGTTCCCTGTAAAATTAGCAGTTTTTCGAGCAACTATAAACGTGTCAAGAAAATGCCAGTGATTAATTTACCTGCTGGAGAGAGATGACGGTTTTGTCCAGTGGCAGCCTTGACTTATCTTATGCGACACAGAGGGTTAATATGCCTACTGCAAAGAATGTGTACAATGCATTTAAAAAAACTGTATTTTATGTGCATTGGTCAGTGGGTTACTGATTTTGTCACAGAGATTCTTTTGTCACTGTGCAATTCATAAGGGACTATTGTAATCTAGCAGTGTCCTATAAACTGTCAAAGAGCTGCTTGTAAACTGCATGGTAAAAGTTAGCAACATATGTTTATTCCCAGTCTATCATTATCCTGATGCTGCTATGTTCCCACTTCCTGCACATGAACAATTTTGTAATGCCGTTTTGTCACTTCCATGTGTGCTGCCTAACGAAAGGGGGCCTTATTTACAAGGCAGCGTTAAGCCGCAATAAGTGGCTTAACGCTGCCTTGTAAATAAGGATAAGCCCCTATTGCCACAGGAACATCGCAAAAAGTGATGTTCCCATGGCAATAGAAACTTGTAAATATGCCCCCAAAATCCTTAGTAATTTGAGTATTTGTTTTGTGTGCACACGTGTTTATTTTTTTCAAATTACTGTTTTAATGTTTGAAATTTAAATCCTACAAATTGCTTGGGGGTCCCCGGCTTCCAGTGGTGACTCAAAGGGGGTCCTCGGGAGTCAAAAGTTTGGGAACCACTGAGTTAGGGGAATCAGAGATCCCTTGGAAAAGATGGGAAGGTATTTTTAAATCTTACCTGATAGCCATCGGGGGTGGGAACTTCTCTAACATAAGGAAGCAGCATATACTGTTACATAATTTAGGAATACATGGTAGAAAAATTTATGAGGACATAACTGGAAGATTGGTGGATGATGAGGCTCAGGACGAAGATGAAGGGGGTGACGTTTATGAATACACATTACGAAAGTTAGAGGCACATTTTAAAGTTAAAATCAATGTGGTTCTGGAAAGGCACAAATTTTTCAAAAGAGTTCAAAGGAAAGAGGAGAAAGTGTCCTCTTATATTGCAGTGTTGAGAGGTATGGCGGCTACATGTGAGTTTCGGGCGCTTACTGATTCTCTTATCAGAGACCAATTAGTAAGATGCACCAACGAGGAGAAGGTACAGGAGGAATTGCTCACAAGGAATCCAGATCTAGAGGAAGCTATAAGTATAGCAAAAGGTCTGGAACACACAGCACTATGTATGAGGGAAATGAAAGTGTCAGAGGAAAGAAAAGAGAAAGCTACGTCTAAAGATGCGTTGAATGGGGAAGCAGTTTGTAAAGTGGAAAACAGGTACAAAGAGGGTACGTGCAATAAGATGGAAGGTCTGAAATGTTTTAGGTGTGGGAACCACAATCACTTAGCCAACAATTGGCGATGCCCAGCAGGGAATGTCACATGTAGGAGGTGCAACAGAAAGGGTCATTTTGCCAAAGTGTGCAACGTTAGTAGTACAAAGGTGCATATGGTTGAACACAAAGCAGAAGAAGAGGTGGTGGAGGAGAAAAATTATATTTGTCAGATAGAGGATGAGAGCAAGGAGGATAATACACAGTATCCTACATGTGAGATAAGTCTGGATGGAGAAAAGTTCAATGTGTATGTTGACTCGTGTTCTCCGTTTACTCTAGTAGACAAGAATGTGTTCCATGAAAAATTTGCTAAGCACAACATCAAATTAGAGACAGCTGATATAGCTCCCTCAGGTTATAATAGAGTGCCCATCCCGTTGGAAGGGATGGTGAGAATGAGAATATCCTTCAAAGACAGGCACACTGTGGGGAAGGTATATGTAACCAGGGAGGGCTCAAGTCTATTAGGGTGGAAACACCAGAAGGAATTGGGAATAAAGCTTGACCCCAACAACCAGGAGCAGGTACTTCTCATAGATCCCCCAGGCGTGGTGTCCAATCTGGTTAAAGAATTCCCAGAAGTGTTTAATGAAAAGCTGGGGGTACTCAAAAACTACATGCATAAAATAGAGCTCAAGGAAGGGGCAACACCTTTCGTGCACAAAACACGCTCCATTCCCTTATTGATGAGGGAACCTTTAAGAATGGAACTGGAGAAATTGGTTGAACAAGGGGTCATACAAGAGATAGAATGCTCAGCATGGTTGGCGCCCATTGTAATAACGAGTAAGGATGGAGGTAAAAGCATTAGGCTTTGTGTGGACTTGAAGGCGTTGAATGCCAACATTGTGGTGGACAGGCATCCCCTACCAAGAATACACGAAATGTTGAGTACATTGCAGGGAGCTAAGTTTTTTAGCGTGCTCGACCTCTCATCAGCCTACCACCAAATCACGCTGCATCCTGATTCGCAACCATTGACTGCTTTCACCACTCCATTCGGCAACTTTAAATTCTTGAGGATGCCGTTTGGGCTGGCGTCGGCGGCATCAGCGTTTCAAAGAGCAATGCAACATGTGTTGAAAGATTGTCCAAAGTCCATGTGCTTTTCAGGACGATATATTGATTTATGGGTCGAGCGACATTGAGCATAATGAGAATGCCAAAAGAGGTAGGATTCACCACAAAAGAAAGCAAATGCAAAGTGGGAGTAACCTCTGTGGATTACTTAGGGCACACCATCTCGGAGGAAGGGATAAAGCCCTAAATAGATCTGGTGGAGGCAGTAAGGAGGGCACCCACTCCATCTTGTAAGGAAGAAGTTCTTTCGTTTTTGGGCTTAGCCGAATACATGGTTAAGTTCATTAAGAACTTTGCACATCCCCTCAGGGAATTTTTTTTAAAAAACACGCCATTCTTGTGGGAGAAGGAACAAGAACAAGCCTTCGAAAACATAAAGGAGTCAATAGTGTCAGCACCATTTATAGGCAATTTTGATATAAACAAGGACACTATAATCACAACTGATGCAAGCGGCAAAGGAGTGGGAGCCATGCTTTCACAAAGAATGGACGATACGGTGAAAGTAGTAGCTTTTGCATCAAGGTCCGTGTCTGGGGCAGAGTCCAACTACTCCACCATCGAGAAAGAGGCTATGGCGGTGTATTGGGCAATTAAACAATTTAGTTTCTATGTTTGGGGTTTGCCATTCGAAGTACGCACGGACCATAAACCTTTGGTCAACTTGTTTGGTAACAAGGTCTTAGAAAATATGACTCCCCGCATAACGAAATGGGTTCTAGGGTTGCAAAGCTACAATTTCAGAACAATATATGTACCGGGCCAACAGAATAAAGTGGCAGACTTTTTATCCAGAGCCCCAGTGGAGAGACAGGAGGAAGAAGTCAGTGGCAGGGAGAGTGTCCTGGAAATTAAACTCCCGGCTATGACTAAAGAACAGTGGGACGAACACATGGTACAGGACAATACCCTCCGGGAGGTGAAAACATGGGTCGTTAAAGGGTGGCCAAACAAATGCGGAGTCCTACCTGAGCACATACAACCATTTTGGAATGTATGCAACGAGCTGTCAATAGCAGGAGAGTATCTCCTCAAGGCTGGCAGAATAGTCCCCCCTGAGGGGTTAAGGAAAAAAATCATTGACCTAACCCATGAGGGACACCTGGGTAGGAGTCTATGCAAGGCAAGATTGAGATCAGAATATTGGTTTCCAGGCATGGATTCGAGCATGGAAGAGAAAGTGAAAGAGTGTTACTCGTGCGGGGTAAGCGATAAATCCAAATGTATCAGGCGACCCCCACTTAGTCCAGTGGAGATTCCAAGGTCCCCGTGGGACAAGTTAGGATTTGACATCACAGGCCCAATTAAGGCTAAGGGACCACAGCAATGGTACATTTTGGTGCTCATTGACTATTACTCTAATTGGGTCACCCACAAATTTGTGAACAACATCAACACCAAAGCTATAGTAGAATTCCTGAGTGACGTATTCTCAAAGGAGGGCATACCTTCCACTTTGATCACGGACAACGGGGTACAATTGGTGTCGGAGGAGATGAGAGAGTTTCTAAGGGATATGTCCATAAAGCACATACGTACCCCATTGTACTGCCCTAGAGCCAATGGCAAAGTGGAGAGGGCTAACCGGATGTTGAAGGAGTGTATCCAACTAGCAGTCAAATCGGGGGGGACATTGAAGCGGCTCTGAGAGACATGCTCTGGTCCTACCACACAACACCAAGCCTATCCACGGGTCATACCCCCTTTGAACTGTTGAGAGGTAGAAAGGCGGGTTCTAAATTGTCACCAAATTGGATGAAGCATAAGGATCCTGTGTTGATCAATCCGGAAGAGTTCAGTAGGAAAGTTGATTCCAGGCAAAAGATGTACAAAGAGAGATACGACATCAAATGGGGTGCCAAGGAAAGACCCTTTAGCAAAGGGCAAAGTGTGTATATTCGGAAACCTGTGAGTTTGGGAGGCAAAGGTGACAAGTTCTATGCCCCAGAGAAAATAAGGGAGGTGAAGAGAAATGTTGTCATCTTGGAAGATGGGAGAAAGTGGAGCATGGATCGGGTGGCCACAGGTCCAAGGGAGACTGACCAAGAGGGGCAAAGGGGAAATCAGGAACAAAGACCCAGAACAAGGGTGAACCAAGAGGGAAGGGGGCTCAGACAACGCAATCCCCCTAGTTGGCACAAGGATTTCAGAATGGTATGAACATTGTGTATAACTCTCTGGTCTCTTCTGCTTGGCCCCTGCCTTATGTTGGAACACACATGTTTCTGTTTCGCTTGGTTGTACTTATTTAGGGGGGAAGATGTGTTATAATTTGCCACTTGGTATGTTCCGTACTCCCCTCCCCTACCCTCCACACTGGTATGGCTTAGAATGTTGTAGTGTAGGCAGCTTTGGAATGTTGACAGGCTGCCTTCACCTTAGAGTCTCATTGCCAGCAAGCTGAGGGTGCTAGTACATTTGGAACTTAATAAAGAAATCTAATTCTTACCTGAGTGACGAATTCACTTCAAGATGTGAAAAGGGGTACGGCCTAGACCACCTCTCTGCAACGCAGTGCAGTGGCGCTTATAGGAAGCCCCTGGTGGGCTAGTTGGCCCCCAGGGGCCCTCAGGATTTTAGGGGAATTATTTCCCCAACTTAAAACGTGCCATAGGGCATGTTTGCACACGTCACCTCAGGCCTCGTCCCCTCCCTTCCCCACTGTGTAAACACGCCCTGTGGCCGTTTTAAGTTGGGAGATTAAGTGCCCTTGAATCCTGAGGGTCCCTAGTGGCAAAATAGCCCACTAGGTACGTCCAGTAAGCCCCATTGCAGAGAGGTGTAAAAAGGGGCTTGGCCTGCACCCCCTCTCTGCAACGCAGAGCAGTGGCGCTTACTGGAAGCACCTGGTGGGCTAGTTGGCCCCCAGGGTCCCTCAGGATTGAAAGGGAATTATTTCCCCAACTTAAAACGCGCCACAGGGCGTGTTTGCACACGTCACCTCAGGCCCCGCGCCCTCCCTTCACCACTATGTAAACGCGCCCTGTGGCCGTTCTAAGTTGAGAGATTAAGTCCCCTTGAATCCAAAGGGACCCTAGGATCAAACTAGCCCACTAGGTACCTCCAGTAAGTGCCACAGAGCTGCGTTGCATAGAGGTGTAAAAGGGGCGTAGCCTCAGAACACCTGTCTGCAACGCAGCTCCCTCGCGCATACTGGAGATACCTGGTGGGCTAGTTGGCCCTCAGGGACCCTCAACTTACAACTGGCCAGGGGGCGCGTTTGCAGAGTGCTGCAAGGAGGGGGCGTGGCCTCCGGCGCGATGCCGTTCTTTTATTTATTTTATTTTTTTAAGAAGGAGGGCTGTGTCGCCCCCTTCTTTTTCTAATTTATTGGCCCTGGGGACCCCATCCCCCAGGGCCTGCACACTAACTTTTTTTGTTGAAAAAAAAAAAATTGGAAGGGGGCAGAGTGGCCCCCCTCCCAAGGCCTTGATCGGCCCCGGGGACCCCAACCCCCGGGTCATGGCCTTTTTTTTTTTTTTCTTTAGGAGGGGGCTGCGTTGCCCCCCTCCTCAGGCCACTTATGGCCCCGGGGACCCCATCCCCCAGGGCCGGCCTTTGAATTTTACTATTTAAAAAAAATATATATATTTATAGAAACACCTAGGACATGCTGGACAAACCGTATGTACCTATCACCATGATGATTTGCGTGATATTCATTAAAAGGCGACTATGCATACAATGAATCCAAGTGGAATGTATTTACACCGCTAGTGAAGCTCTGACGTGTCTGACGCCCTACCATGCCTAATCCCGGCGCCCCCGCCGGTGGGTACTCTCCAAGTAGACACCCTTGTCATTTATTTATACAAACATGGGTAGCTATTGACGGGCACATTTGCAACACACGCACACCAAGCCATTCAAAGGGGATTCGACAAAAATTCGACCAAACTATGCAAGAAACCCCCCTCACAGTTAATAAAACACACATCCACCGCCGGATGTGTATTACTTTTTATTTTACTCTCTGGAAAGGAGACGAACCTCACTTGAGAGTCACAGCGTGCTCCTGGCAGAGCCCAATGCTGTGTTACACCCACCATTGCCTGCTGAGTGCCACACACCTCTGTGTTGTATTCCACTAGCTAGTGCGTATGCTATGACACTCTCTAGTCCATATGCACTGTAACACCACCCCGTGAATATGTCATGCCACACTTGCCTTCGCACGGGTTATATTGCCCCATCTAACGTGCCTTCCTCGATGCCTATGTTATAATGCACAGCACTATGCCATACATATTACAATCTGGGATCCATATCTTTGTCACAGTGCATATGCAACGTTACACTCCCCAGCACATATTTTATATTACAACTTTAGAGACTAGTTAGGTTACACAACACTGCCCTGTGCATATTACACTCCAAGCCGCATATCGCAAAGCACGCGCTAGTGCCTGTGCTATCTCACCCTCTCCAATGAATCTGTCATTGCACACAATCTATTGCATATTATATTTCACGCCCCGGTTCATCTTATATCACACTTTTTGGTGCATAGTTTATACCATATACTATATCTAGTTTTCATTTTCAATCGTGCTCTCGGGACTATATTCTATATAACACTGCGTCCACCTACCCTTTTCACGGGCATTACATTTTGCGATTGGGGGTGGAGGGTCAGGGGGTGTTTCTGCCAAGTGAGCCCGGAGTCACAGTCATAAACGTCCTCTTCTTCCTGAATAAAAGTGAGATTATGCTGCACACTTGTTCATATTTTAAGTAGTCCGCACAGACACACATTTTAAAAACAATAAAGTTCCTAATACCCACCTTCTCTGAACAGTTAGCTTGCTGCCCCATCCACCTCCTCCCTATCCTCTGTTGTCTGAATCCATGGACTAGCCGTCTCCCTCCTGCCATGCATGGTCTGATGTGCTGCCACTGCCCTCCATTTAGCATGATGTACCAGTCCACTCCGTCTGCCCTCCATTGCCCAATTCTATGGCCCATCATTGACCTCCTGCTTAGCCTCTGTGCTTAGCCTGCTGCCCCTATTCTCCTCCCCCTGCCCTCCGATGTATTTGTGCATGCCCTGCTCCATCCTTTTTGCCCACCATGTTCCATGGACTTGCCACTCCTATCTACTCTGAGTGTTCTGTTGAGCTGCCACTCCCCTCCCACCTGCCTAGCATTGTCAGATGACTGTAACCTGTCCCTGCCACCTCCATCCTGCCTGTCCACATGCCATGCCCCTATCCCCTTCCTCCTGTCCTCCATGGTCCATTTTACTGCCACACCCTTCTGCCCCCCCTGGTCTGTTGTATTGCAACTGCTCCTCCTGCCTGCCCCGCGCGGTCTGTTGTGAGGCCCCTTCCCCTGAACTCTCTTGTCTGTGCCCAGGTCCTGACCCTCTCTTCTATCCTCCATTGTCCTTTGTGCATGCCCCTGCACCCTTCTTCTTGCCCATCATAGCCATTGTGCTCCCACTAACCCTCCCGCTTGCCATGCATGGTCTTCTGTGCTGCCTCGGCCCCTCCCACCTTCCCTGTGTGGTCAGCTAGCTGCCCCTGACCCCCTCCCACCTTCCCTCCATGGTCTGTGTGTATGCCATCATAGTCTCAATGTTGCTCTCCATGGTGTGTCTTGCTTCTAGTGCCCATCCTGTCTGCCCTCCATGGTCATCTTGCTGCTCCTGCCCTCCCCCTTGCCCCCAGCCCTCTGTTTCCATGTGCAGACCCCTATTCCCTCCCTCCTGGCTTGTCTGTTCCATTGTAATGCCCCTGATCCGTCCCTCCTGCCCTTTATGGTCTGTTATGCTGCAGCTTTCTCTCCTGTCTGTCCATTATGGTCAGCTAGCTACCATTGCCTCTTTCCCCTCTGTACTCTGTTGTCCATGTGCATGGTCCTGTCCCCTCCCTATTGCTTTCTTTGGATTGTTGTGCTGTACTCCCATCCCACATGCCCTGTGTGGTGTATTGTGCTGCTGCAAACCCTGATGCCTGCCCTGCAGGGTCAGTTTGGTGCACCTCTCCATGTTCCTCCTGTCCTCTGTTATCCAAGTCCATGTCCCTACCCCAATTCCTCCTGCCTTCCATGATCCAATGTACCATACTTGCGAACATTTTGAACTTGGTAAGAGGGAGATTTTGAAAAAAACTGGGGTATTGATTTTCCCCTTTGAGTTGCATTGAAAAAGAGGAGATTGTAGACAGGAGACAGATCAAATTAAGCCCATTTGAGCTTAAAACATTGGACGTTTCCTGGCTGAATCGGGTCTGTTGGCATGTATGGTTGTACTACCACTGCCTCTTCCTTCTACCCACAATGGTCTATTATATTTCCACAGCCTCTCTTGCCAGTCCTGTATTGTTGGTTTGTTGCCCCTGACCCTTTCCACTGCCCTCCATAGTCTGTTGTGCTGCCACGGCCCTTCCTGCCTGCCCAGTGTGGTCAAATTGTTGCCTCTGCACCCTTCTACCTGCCTTCAGTTTTCAGAGTCCGTGTCCCTGGCCTCTGCCTCTCAAAAGTATCCTAATGAACAACTAGATTGCTAACATTCTATATTTATTACAAAAGTGTGGAACGCCTGACGTCATCTTGATGTAATCAAAACTGTAATACCTAGAGAATTTCTGTTAGAAATTACATATATGAGAGGGTCTTATTTGCATCAAAATTATGGTTAGTGCTCTAAAAAACTAAAATGAGGAGATATTTTCTGAGTTTTCAAATAGCGACAAAGCACTTTTAAATTATTTGTTATCTTTATGCTTTTTTATCCAGTTGACCACTTGATTAAATGTTGCAATTAGGGGAGAGGCTGTGGTGTTACTTCCAGAGCTGCAGACTTTGCAACTGGGGAACCAGGTTGGAGTTTCTGCTTCAGCTCGACATTCTGTGATTCTGGTCAAATACCTTAATCTCCCCATGTCTACAACCAAAATGAATTTGTTCTTGTGTGATGTAACCAATGCTCATGTAAAGCACTCCAATACCTGACAAGTCTGCACTATATTAACTGCAAAAACACAAAAATAAGTGTTTTGCACACTTCTGTCATTGGGCTACATCTGGGTGATATTTGGGCTACATTTGGGCTCTTTTGTCTCTGGTGGCCATCTTGGGAGATTTATTTGTTCGGAAATGCTTTCAGTTTTTTACTTTGATTCCATCAAGAAGGTTTTCAGATATGTCACACATTTGCCATAAATTCTGAATGTTAGCACTCTAGTTGCTCATTAGATCACTGTAGTAAAGCTACTGCTCACCACGGAAGTCTGCTGCTGGTATTAAGTGCATGTTTCAGTCTGCATATCAGAATTTTTTAATGAAATAGAAGAGGATTTGAGAAGTCACTCAAAATGTGCCCTAATTTTCTTTCTTCAGCACTAATCATAATTTCTATGGCAAAATGAACCCCCTCATTGTGTTCCTTTTTAAATTAAATGTTTTAAGTGTTACCAGTTTATTCCAATCAAGATGTCTTCAGGTGTGCCATACTTTTGTCATAAGTAAGACAGTAAGCGCTCTAGTTGTTCTTAAGAACACTCTGGGACATTCTGTCATTGGGCTATACTTGGGCTACATCTGGGTGATATTTGGGCTACATTTGGGCTCTTTTGTCTCTGGTGGCCATCTTGGGAGATTTATTTGTTATGAAGTTTCCTAATTTCCTCATTTACTGCAGTCTCCTCAGTAGGAAATACTTTCAGTTTTTTACTTTGGTTCCATCAAGAAGGCATTCAGATGTGTCACACATTTTCCATAAATTCTGAAAGTTAGCACTCTAGTTGCTCATTAGCAGGGAAGTCTGCTGCTGGTATTCAAAGTGCATGTTTCAGTCTGCATGTCAGAATATATTTATGAAATAGAAGAGGATTTGAGAAGTCAAAATGTGCCCTAATTTTTCTTTCTGCAGCACTAATCATACTTTCTATGGCAAAATGAATCCCCTCATTTTGTTCCTTTTTAAATTAAATGTTTTAAGAGTTACCACTTTAATCCAAGCAAGATGGCTTCAGGTGTGCCATACGTTTGTCATAAGTAGGACTGTTAGCACTCTAGTTGTTCTTTGGAACACTCTGGGAGCTGCAGTAGAACACAAAGGAATCAACTGACAGTCTCTGCCCTTGTTGGATGAACATGTTTTACTGAGAATGTCAGACTTCATTCTCACATGACTGAGAAAGATAATGTGAATTTACAGAAAATAAGCTCTCAGTTTAGCTTATAGATCACCTTCCAAACCTCTGTGGGAAAAGCATGAGAAAATAGTTTTCTCTCAAACATGATTTATGATATCACAGCAGAAGGCTTTTTCACATGGTGAAATCACCTTAGAACATACCACAATTCCTAAAATGAGTGTGGTACCATCAACAAATGATTTATAATGTAACTAAAGTCTTAAAACCTTCTATTAACTGCAATGCTTTTTTATGAGGTGCTATCATGTATATTGGTCCCAAGATGGCTGCCAACACTTCTTGGATGAAGTGCTGACAGCCAATCAGATCTCAGGATGAGATGTGTGGTTAGGCTCCGCCCACATATATATATGATTTTACTTTTGATTTTCTCAGGAACTACTGAACAGATTGACACCAGACCTGCAAAAGGCACTTCCCTGAGGACTACCTCTCTGCCAAATTTCAAGTAATTCTGTTCAGCCGTTCGGGCTGTACCTTGGACTAAAGGTCCCTATGGAAAATTGCATGGGGAAAACGTGTTTTGGGACCCCCCTTTTTTCTCAGCCTCTGCTTGACGAATCCCCCCGAGACTTTCAGGGTAGGAGCAGAGCGGAGCGCCCCACCTATTTTGAAAATTTCGTGAGGATTCGTCAACCGGCGCCAAAGTTATTCCAAATAGAATGTTGCGGATTTCCTATGGAAACACGGTCCTAACTATAACTATCTACTAGCGACCACCAGTAGATAATATATATATATATATATATATATATATTTCAAGTAACCTTTTTCCATACGATCCAATGCAGCATGAATCGGAAAACAGGAACGAACACCTCTTCTTTTGTGCGAATTATTTTTTTGCGCTAAACCGCCATGACACGTTTCGGTCCACAAGGACCTTTATCACATGACGCACCGACAACACTTCCCCATTTTTAAAGTGACAGTGCAACAAATTGACATAAACAACAGACTAAGTTCTATGGCTATGTAGCAGCAGAATATGGATAATCAGTGCAACAGTAGAAGATGGATTTGTGCAAAAGGACAAATGTGGAAATATGCCTTTATGAATTAGATAAAAACACAGAGTAATTGCAAATTCACTTTTGCCTAAATAGATGGTTAATACCCATGTTACTGACCAACCTATCGATTATAGGTTGTCAGTTAAAAACCAATAGATGTGGGCACAAATGTGTATAAAATTCATCTGAATGTATATGCGATAGATCTTGGTTAAAAAATCCATTTGTCAAACTAGTATTTATAAATTTGATATTCATACAACTTAATATTTGCTTAAATACAATAAATAGTATAAATATATGATACATAATGACTGCTATTACTCGTACCACATCCTTAAAAATTTCTGTTTAAATACATTTATCAAAAATACTGTTGCAAAACATTTTTAAAACATATTCCGCCCACAGTGGGCCTGCTAACCTAATGACAGTTAAAAATGTTTGGCTGTTGTAAATGTGAAAAAAAAGCAAGTGTGATACCCAATGCATGGTCCACTACTAATCCTCCCTGGGATTCAGTAGGTCATAAAAGTGCATAAACCGAGTGTAACAAACTATTTTTTTCACTTATTTAGTGATATTAACATTAAAACCTGTTATTCTATTTCTTTAATATTGATGGTATACTTGCTAGAAAGGAAGTGATATTTGGCAGAGATTACGGAGGTCATTTGTTAATTATATAAAGCTTAATACTTATATAAAAACTGTTGGAGGTGTCTACAATGAAATATTAAAACTGATTATTAATACGTCAGAAAATTGTCATTAATCCAGCCACGTGTATAAGTCTTCCGTTGTATTTAGTCCATGAGAACTTTTGCTATCGAGTTCCAAGATATATTTGGTCTATATATATATTCCAAACAAAACAAATAAGTTCTTTATTTAAACATGTATCCCACCAGCTGTTTTGTAACTGATTCAAGAAGTGCTTGATATAGCCATTTCACCAGATGCCGGGCCGCCTCCAAAGTCAGTAGCACTTGGAGCAATCTGTGAGTGGGGGGCTTGGTAGAACCACCCCGCCACAAGTTTCAAAATGTTTGTATCAATGAGTGGTAAGTCAATAATTGCCCATGTGATAAGTCATGTTGAGACATTAGATCATCCAGAGGTATCAGTATTCCCAAGTGGAAACAGTTTCCCACCACTGTGATCCCCGTTTCAGTCCATATCGCCAGTTTAGATCCAGAATAGGGGGCCAATGTGTTACCGTAGGGGATTCCTATAAGTGACATTTCTGACGCATACGGGTGGCCCTTCTCTGTGCGCCGGAGGCATCTCTTCCAGTGGTACATTGGGGTTCAGGAGGAACACTTTCTGGTGTACCAATTATGCCACTAACTGTCCCCAACTGTTTCTACCGCTCATATCTCCCAATAATTCCACACTTCGGCCATCCAACCACTGGGCTAGCCATTGCAGCTGAGCCACCACATAATACAATTCAAAATCAGGGTCTCCCAGCCCTTCATTCTAAGCCGTTCTTTGTACTATTTCTAGGACTAACTTATTTAGCCCCATCCCAAACCAATTCCCAGAGTAGTTGGTTCTAGTCTGAGAACCAGCCCGGTAGTATGACCACTGGGAGGTTCATAAAATGGTACAACAATATAGGTAACAATAATTTTTTAGAGTGTCACTCTGGCTATCAGCGGCAACTTGAGGGATCGCCAAAATTGTACGGAAGCTTTCAATGACCTAACGATCAGATTAAGGTTGCCCTCACGTAGTTCTTCTAACCTGTGAAAAATCTGGACTCCCAGGTACTTGAACGAGCAGGAGGCTCACACCAGGCCTTTTGGAAGGGTCTCCGGCTGTGTTTGGTCTTTCTTTAAAGGAAAGGCAGAGGTCTTAGATTTATTAATTCTAAGCCCTGTTAGGTTTGTGTATTCATCCAGCACAGCCTGAGCTTGTTGTGCTCCCACTCCCCCATCTCTTAAGTACAGCAACAGATCATCTGCATAGAGAGGTGCTTTGACAATCTATGCAGGAACTGGACCTGATCGTGATTTGGTGCATAAATGCTCCCAAGTGTATGTTCCCTGCCTAGGATCTTCCCCTCTATAAGGACATATCTACTCACCTCAATGGGGGTGCCTCTCTGATCCATATTAGAGTACCCCTCGAAAATGCAGAATATGTGGTAGCATACAAGTGTCCCCACCATCAATGTCGGAGTCGGGCGCTCTCTTCCAGTGTGGGGTGTGTTTCCTGCAGCATCGCTACCTGTATGCCACAGTGTGTGAGGTAGCTATGTATTTTGTGCCTTTTGGACATTGACCCCTTGCCGCTCACATTCTAGGAGAGCATCTTAATATCATGGTGCACTAGGGGCATGTTAGGGATCGTTGTGAACTATATCTCCCTTCCTTCCCCCCAGATTCCCCCATTTCTTGCAGACTTCTTGACATACAATAGTAACAATCTGTCATGGACCACCACTTTCCCCAACAAGTAACTCCCTTTCCCCCGGGCACCTCCACAATGGCTGGCCGACCAAACCTGTAAAAAAGAAAATAATTAGTACAAGATTGTCCCAATGTCTCATCCAGTTGGGACTGTCTTGGTGGGGATGTGTAGGGCTTTAGTCACTGTGCACAATATCAGCTCAGGCCTCAATATCCTCTGACAGGGTTCCAATTTCCTCCTGCCGCCGGGACCCATGGATCTCATCTATCTCGTGCTCACATTTGCCCACTCCGGAGCACGGTGGCCAGCTTAGATAATGTTATTGGCCATTTGTGGAGTCACTTCTGGCATATTCACCTCACTTCTAGCCGGGCCCCGTGATTCAGAGTCCCCTGCACTGTGCTCTGAAGTTTTGTTGCAGTTATTCTTCTCCGTTTGTTGCGTCAGGACCTCAGCCACAGCTTGCAGAGCTGCTTTTCTTTCCTGTTCAGTTTGTGATGCAGTTGGTTTCCGTTGTTGGGTTCTCCTGGATGAACGCCGTAGCCATTTTCATTGTGGCTTAGGCAGCTTGGAACCATGTGGGTTGTCTTGAGCCATAGGGCCACCCTTCTTGTGGGTCTCCAACCAGGTCCACACATCCTCCGGCGCGTCACAAAAGTGTGTGATTCCATCAAGGGTGATTCATAACTTCGCTGGGAACATTAAGGAGTATCTAATTCCCTCCCCTCTTAATGCCTTCTTGGTCTCTTAAAAAGAAGCTCATTGGGCCTGCACTTTAGCTGTGAAGTCTGGGAAGATGTACACTCAGCTGTTGCCCATAGGATACGGTCCATTAGTGCGGGCCTGTTGTATTAGGATGTTACGATCTTTATAGTGCAGGAGGCGAGCCACAACCGACAAGGGAGGCTTCCGGGTGCCGGTGGGCGTGATGGGACTCTGTGTGCTCTCTCTAGTGCAAAGAAGGACGTGAGCAGGCCCAAGGCCACGACGGTCCTCAACCATTCTTCCAAGATAGCCACCATGTCTGTGTTTTCCTTATTTTTGGGTAGTCCTACCACGTGTATGTTATTACATCTGTTTCACCCCTCAGCGTCCTCTGCCCGTCTTTCCATATAGATACTCTCGCTACCAGATCCTCCAGCCAGTTGGATGTGGATGTGCAGTCTAGTTGCATTGTTTCAGTTGTTTGCTCAACCATTTTCATCCTATCTACCAGTTTGTGGTGCTCTGCCTGTATTAGTCCTAGGCCAACAGAGACCGCCCCTATGTCCTGCTGTTATGCTGTTTTTGTGTCTGAGATGGATTCTAATATTTTATCGAGGTGATTATGGGGGCCCTGCTCCGCTTGCCCCAGGTCCTCAGTATCCACAGTAGTAAGTGGGGGTTGCATTTCTCCCTCTTCCACAGGAGCACCTCCCTGTTTTTGCTGTGCTTTGCCGATGTTGACAGCATGTCCAGAATCTAGGAGGGTCTCTCCCCGGAACCCAGTGAGTTCTCAGGCTCCCTCTCGGGAGAGTCCACAGCTCCCCTTTTGGAATGTGGTGGTTTATTGCCAGTTCTCTACTCATTCTCTCACACTCATTGTAATTCACTTGTGCACTTGCTTCCTGCTTAGACTCGTGACCCGCTTATTCCCCATTCCACTGCAGCTGGTTGTGCTGTTTGTTGTGGAGGGAGCTACTCGGGTGGAAGTGAGGATCACTTGAATCGTCTCACATGTGACACATATCGGGCGGCCATTTTTGCGTGGAGACAGTCTAGTCTTCCGCATTTGGGAAACTGATCCTGTCTATATCAGGATCAGATGGCGCCGACGCGCAGCAGACATGCGCAGCGGGTGTGCCGGCAGCGCGCCAAAGGCAAGCCCATCTGCTCCCATCCGCGCCAGGCCGTCGCCAGGAGCCAGGACCCCTGCCCAGTTACTACCAGATACTTGCGGACTTGTTTATACGTCCTCACAACTTCTACTGGTGAGGCATAATGTGACACCATGCTTTCATGCAGGTATGTTTAGCAATCTTGAAGGCTCTTTTGCCTCATTAGACTGTGGTTATAAATGTAGCGAGATTACATCCTACAATAGTAGTGATAACGGTGAGAGCATGACAGGGGAGGGTGGAGTGACTCACAGCCTAGTTAGACCTTATACTTCCAATCAGTTGTGTGTCTGGAAGGAATTGATAGCTAACGTTGGCTCGCTATCTAAACAGGCCACTGAACTCTGGGATCTGGTGAGTGCAAAATCTCCTGACCTTGGTTTCTTAACAGAGACCTGGCTGAAATCAACCTCCATGCCTGATATTGCTCTTGCTCTTCCTGAGAACTATTGGATTCTTAGACTGGATAGAGTAGAGTAAGTGGGTGGTGGAATTTGCTATAATTTTCAAAGAAGAGCTGAAAATTACTATGATTGACTCCGTCTCAGATGGAAATGTGTATATTCAAAGTGGAGCTGTCACATCAAGAAACTTTAAAGGGTGCGCTTTTATAGCGCCCTCCGGGGCCACTTAAAGATCTTAATTTAAAATGAATTGAGAAAATTGCCCCTCACATTATTGCCTCCAACCATTTTCTGCTTTTAGGGGATTTTAATATCCATAGTGAGGACAAAGAGAACACTGAAACTTCCAGCTTCTTAGCTGACATGGCCACTTTAGGCCTGGGAAAGATTATTACGGACCCCTCACATTTGGCAGGGCAAACCCTGGATATTATATTCACTAATTCCCCTCTCATAAGTGCCGATCCTCCTTGCCCATTGAAGTGGTTGGATCATTCCATGATTCCTTTTCAGATTACTAGCTGACTCAGACAGCAATTGGCTGGAGGTGCCCAGATGGCCCTCCAAAGACGATGGCATAAAGTCACATATGACTCTTTAGCAATTTAAAGACGCCCCCGATATTCAATGAACACATGGGCAGTACCTTGAAGCTGAGGGTTTTTAACGATAATATTAGCACAATAATTGATACGCTGGCTCTGATAAAACATTGACTTAATAAATTTAGGAGAAACAGTGAAGATCGGTACACTGCAGAGTTACGGATGGGATAATCCAGATGTAAAGTGCTGTAAAAAAGCTGGCATAAATCCCAGCTAGATAGTGAAAGATTCAATTTCAAACTGGCTCTTGCTGCTTATCACAAGAATTTTAAAAAAGCACGGAAAAATCATGTTATATTAAAACTGAACCAGGCAGGAAATTCGACAAGGGAGCTATATAAAGTACTTCACTCCTTTACTAAGCCCACAGCCTGCCCACAACAGACTATCCCCTCTCAGGGACTGTGTGCCAACATAGCTGTGCAACTCAAGGATAAAATTAATTTGATTTATAATCAATTCCCTCAAAACCCCGGTCACGCTGAGCCCATTGACTCTAGTTCTCTTACGGTGAAGGACTTAGATGAAGACCTGGATTGTTTTAAAGGTATTCAGATCCCTCAGGTGAAAGCCATGCTTAGTACGGCAAAATCTGGCTCTCCTTTAGATGTGTTGCCAGCACACAAATATGCTCTGCTTGCTCCGCTTCTACCGGCCCTATTACTGAGATTTTGAATACCTCCTTAAGAGAAGGTATCCTACCTCTTGATTGGAAGTTCGCTCAAGTACTTCCTATTAAGAAGAAAGATCAACTGTCGGCTGATGTGCTCTCAAATTACCGAACCATTTCACTCCTCCCGTTGATGAGTAAAATTGCGGAGAGTTATATTAACACTCAGTTGATGGACTACCTCGCCAAACATGCCATTCTTGATCCCTCTCAGTCTGGGGTTAGACCAAACCACTCCTCAGAGACTACCCTTATTGGGGTTACGGATCATATTAAAATGGCATTGAATGATAATAAAGCAGTGATACTGGTCTTATTGGATCTGACAGCAGCCTTCGACACGGTCTCTCATCAGAAATTAATTTTTCAACTGAGGGAGGCTGGTCTGCAGGGACAGGCACTTAATTGGCTTATCAGTTCCCTAGACCAGCGCACTCAGACCATCAACCTGGGTCCATTCCGTTCGCAAACCTTGAAACTCTCTAAGGGGGTGCCCCAAGGCTCTTGTTTGAGCCCAACTTTGTTTAATATCTATGTGGCCCCCCTTGCCAAGGTTATTAGGGAGTACGGTTTCACTCCTTTCTCTTACGCTGACGATACCCAATTGCTCCTGTCCTTTGACAAGGACTGTGAGTCTATTGATCAGCATTCTGCTAAAGGCATGTTGGCTATATCGGAGTGGAAGACGAACCAATGTCTGCAATTAAATGTGTCCAAGACAGAAATCTTGCTGTTTGGGTCAGCCTAGAGTTGCTGGTCCCCTAGGTGGTGACCTATAACATTGGGTCCTGCCACCACTCCTACTTTGGTGGCAAAAAACCTGGGAGTACGCTTAGATGTATTGTTATCCATGAAGGACCAAGTGATGACCACGGCAGGGACTTGCTACCACACCCTAAGACTTTTGCGCAGAGTGTTTCGATGGCTGCCTCTCTCTGTACGAAGAACCCTGATTCATGCATTGATCATTGGCCGCTTCGATTATTGTAATGCTTTGCTGGCATCTGCAAATGAGTCCCTATTAAACAGACTGCAGATTGTACAAAATGTGGTGGCTCGCCTGGCCCTTAAAAAACCACCTCTTCAGGTCCACTGTTACAACAACTTCACTGGCTCCCCATCTGCCAGAGAATTAAGTTTAAGCTTTGCTGTCTCATCCATAAAGCTTTATATGGTGAGAGCCCCAGCTACCTGTCAGACAAATTTAAAATCTACTGTCCGAATCGCCTCCTTAGATCGGAAGGTAAAGAGTTGATGGTGGTCCCCCGGTTTAAGAAGTTTAGAAAAGGAGGCAAAACCGTTGTCCATCTAGCCTCGAAATTTTGGAACACCTTGCCCGAGGACCTGCGCAAATGCTCTAATCTGCTCTGTTTCAGGAAACTCATGAAAACAGCATTATTTAGAGCTTAATCCCATCTGCCCATGTTTCATTTGACTTTCCTGCTACGATAGCATGGAGATACCCCTACGGGGGTGATTCCTGCGCTCTACAAATCCCATACATACATACATACATTCTCGCCTTTAAAGAACTTCGCTGTCACCTTTCCTGCTTCTCAAGCTCACTTGATCTGACACCACTAGGACTCGCCGCACTTTTCCAGCGTAGTAACTTCTGGCCAAACCCTGTGCATACCTTCATTGTGGCCAGCATCCTACCCAATCACCATGTGTATGCTTACAGGGCAGTTTTCACCTCAGAGTGGAGTGGGCTCCTCAGGGCATAGGTGTAGGATCCTGAGCCAGGTCAACATTTCCCCAGTGTCCGCCCTGTCTGTAACTCACTTTGAGTGGTATCCGGGTTTATGGCAGGACCACTTTGTCACCTATGTTTTGCCAGGATATGGTGTTCTCTAGCTTCTAGCTCCCACAGTGCCTGGGCAGCTCCCACTATGTATGATCACAGTTCCTGGGGGGGGCGACAAGAGGGGGGCTCTCTCCAGGGTCCTACAGCACCCCAGCTCCCTTCAGGGTCCGCCCCAGGTCAGACAATCCTCTATTTCTGCCACAGGCCTCAAATACTTTTCTCACAGGACGTCACATATGTCAGGGGTCCCGTAGCCCCGGGTTTCAACACGTAGCAGGCCTTCTCCTCCCGGAGCACCTCTCAGACTGGATCGCTTGTGCATCATCCCTCCTCATATTGACCGGTACCAAGGGCATCACTGGCACTCAATCTGCCCACAAATTTGTGTGCCTCGACAGTAGATTGGCTCCAGGCAGACCGTCCATTATGCCGTGGAACCCACACCATCAGGCCCACCTCCTGGGTCATCGGCTGTCCTCGGTCCAGGCCTCCACCGTTTTGCCACAGGCACTGGGATCAGCGCTCTCAGCTCCCTTCCCCCCACGGTGCCCCGACTCACTTGGTTCAGCAGACTCGCATCCTCAGGGCATTGCCAATGCCTCTTCTGAGCCCAATGTGGGCTGGCTCCTCGGTGAGGAGCACCTCGCCCCCGACCACACCTGTCCGGGGATGCGCCTACTTTAGCGCACAGCTTTCAGGCCATTCATGTCGTCAGGCAGTGTACTGCCCTCCACCGCTCCACTGCCTCTCCGCTTGCTCCCCAGTTTCTCCAGCCCATGGCGACTTATCAGAATGTTGTCCTGGTGCCAGCAGCAGGCTGTGTACTCAGGATAATTGTTAGGCCTCTGCGAAGCACCTCGCTCACGCAGCCACCATGATTCATGTTCAAGCCACGCCCCCCCTTATTTTGCCAATAACTTTGGCACCGTTTTGACAAATCCTTGCAAAATTTTCAAAATAACTATGACGCTCACTTCAGTTGATGTCTTGAAAGTTTCTAGGTGAACCGCCAAGTGGGAGCAGAGAAATGGGAGGGTTCCAAAACACGTTTTGCCCATGCAAATTCCCAAACTGATTTTAGATACGACTACAGCCTGAACTGCTGAACTGAAGTGCACCACATTTTGTAGAAAGTTTATTTTTTATTTTTTATTTTTTATTTATTAGTTTTTTAACAGGTCATAACAGTCAGAGCACAGTTTGCAACATATCCAATTGACACAAACACTGAGTTGCAAGTCCCTTGTAAACAATGCAGAGACATTCCCCAAAAACAGCAAACAACGATCAAGTACTTTTGGCGTGACCATAAGATAAACATGAGTAGCATCACACAGAAGTGGGTGGAGGCACCACGGCTATGAGGACGTCAAATGCAGCGAGCAGGGGAGGAGGGAGGGATATGGGAAGCCACTACTGACCTGCACCGGCGACCGCCGCGGACGGAGTGCCGGCGGGGAGCGTGGGGAGGCAGCACGGCCTGAGGGACTTCGGGTACGGAGATATGTCACCAAGGGGCCCCATATGTCTATTGGCCACGACCTCGCAGGCATTAGGTCCCAGAACTCTGAAAGCGAGGTCTGACTTTGCGAGGCATCCTCAAGCCAATGAGCGAACTTGGGCGCTGGACGATGACCCCAGCACATGGCCACCCTACGCCTAGCCAACACAAGCAACATTGCGATCAAACGACGGGAAGCATCAGGGCAAAACTTTACAAAGCCTAATAGACAGCCTAATAGACAGAGCGGAGGGTCGGGCTGCACCATCGCGGAGGTAATCTCGGTAATAGCGGCACATACCTCCCGCCAAAAGTCCGACACCTTGGGGCATAGCCATGCCAAGTGAGCAAAATCCGCAGCAGGGGTAACGCACCTCATGCAACCTTCACTGGGTATGAGTCCAGGTTTATGAAGCTGGGCAGGAGTGCGGTATAGCCTATGTAAAAACTTAAAATGAATAAGGCGGAGTCGATAGTTAGGGGACAGTTTCCGCGTCTGGCTGCAGCAGTACAACCAGTCGGCCTGAGCTATTTCCAGTCCCAGGTCCGCTCCCCACACCACACGCGCCCAATCAGTGGAAACGGAAGTAGATGCCAGCGTTAGGGCATATAGTTTAGTCACAATTTTGTGTGGTTTCGGGGATGTGTATATGAAGTCAAGGGCTGGTATCGCGGGTGGAGGCTGAGGGAACGTAGGATGAATCTCCCGGCATATAGCACGAAGCTGATAAAACAATAGAGTATCCAGAGGACCTGAGGAGGTAGGGAGAGTATAGAATGTATTGTCGGGATATAAGTCAGCCAGTGTTGACAGGCCCAACTGTGATGCATGTTTGGACATGCCGGAAGGCTGAAGAGGAGGAAAGGCAGGATGCCGCACGATCGGCATGGCATTTGCCGACAGCAACGGAAGATTAGAAACACGGTGCAGACCGGACCAGGCCCACCTCAGCGTCTCAACCATGTCCACCTCCGTCCGCGGACGACACGCCGGGGCAAAGAGGGCCATGGACAACGGCCAGGGGGATGCAATGTCAGTTTCCACAGCAACATGTGGCTGATAAGGGGAAGGGTGAATCCAAAAGTGCAAGAAGCTGGCCTGCGTGCATAAGGCGTATAGCTTGAAATTTGGAGCTCCCATGCCTCCCACCGACATAGGAAGAGTGAGGATGTCATACGCGATTCTAGGTCGTTTACCCACCCAGTCTAAAGAAATGATCAAGGAGCGAATTTTGCGGGAGAAATGAGCAGTAAGGAGGATTGGAATGTTCAGAAAAAGATAGAGGAATTTCGGCAGAATCACCATCTTAGCAATGGCGATGCGGCCGGCCAGGGACAAGGGAAGCCGATTCCAAGTCGGAATCTTGGATTCCAGCCAATCCACCGCACGCCCGAAGTTAGACCTCCAGAGGTCATCAAGGTCCCGGCTCAACCAGACCCCCAGGTAACGGATGGAACCAGAGGCCCATAGAAAGGGGAAATCCGGCGTAAACTGTTTGGTGGCATCCGTAAGGGGGAATAACACAGATTTACTCCAGTTGACCTAGATGCCCGACAATCCGCCAAAGCGTATAATCTCGCGAACGAGAGGGCTAAGATTGTCCTGGGGGTGGCGAACGTACAATGTGATGTCGTCTGCATAAATAGAAACCAGGAGGGAGCGGGCCGAGAAACCTATCCCCCTATGGGTGTGATGCTGCCGGAGTCGAGCAGCAAGGGGCTCCATGGCGATGGCGAAGAGCAGAGGTGACAAAGGGCATCCTGCCGAGAGCCTCGTCCAATACAGATGGACTCCTTTATTTGCCCATTGATCTGGAGGCGAGCCGAAGGGCGGGTGTAGAGAAGAGATACCTTTCGTATAAACATGGTGCTGCATCCAATGTGAGGCATAAGGAAAAATAGAAAGGCCCATTCGAGCGTGTCGAACACCTTAGTGGCATCAAGAAGGGCAGCCACTGCGGGGAGGCCGGGGTTAATCTGGTGAAGGACCAAGATTATGGTCTGGAGGTTATGCGAGGTGGCCTGCCCGGGAATAAAACCAGACTGGTCAGGGAGGGCAATTGTAGGCATGAGTAAAATAAGGCAGGAGGCGATTAGTTTTGCAAAAATTTTGTTGTCAATGTTTAGAAGGGAGAGGGGGCGATAAGAGTCACGACAATCAGCTGGCTTATCAGGCTTAAGTAACAGCGTAATCATCGCCCCATGGAGGGACTGAGGAAAGAGGCCATTATCAAAGGCATCATTGTACATAGCAGCTAAATGAGGTACCAACAGTGGCGCATACGTTTTGTAAAAAGAGGCAGGGAGGCCATCAAGACCAGGAGCCTTGTCTCCAGGCAAACCACTGATGGCAGCCAGTATTTCTTCCCTAGTGAAGGGCTCATCCAAGAATTGCCGATGGTGATCCTCCAGCCATACAAATGCAACAATCTTGACGTATTGTTCGAAGGCCTCGCGGGAGGGTGAAGAACCAGCAGTATATATGAACTATATTGAAAATTGCAGAAGGAAACACAGTGTACATAATATTAATAAAAACAATTTTGATTTTTATTATACATAGATCGCACAAAAATATGTATTAATGATAGGCAATTCCACATTAGAAAATATGATTAAAAAAATGTGTTATGCAAGATGAACAATACAACGCACATGTTAAACCAAAATCACATATATTAAGTAATGGACAACAAATACAAAGACAAAAAAGCGAAACAAAGTGGCTGAAGTCGAGAAGATCTCAACGCGCGTTTCGACGCTAGCAAGGCGTCTTCATCAGGAGAGCCACATGATCCTATATCCTATTAAAATACAAAAATACCATATAAAAAACACAAATATAAAGGTTTTTTTGAGTTTGTTTCTTTTTTTAAAAAAACACTGTGAACCTACACATATTATTGAAGTGAATTCAAGAAAAACGCTGTCAGAGTCAACCTTTGCTAAAGTTCCCAAGTTGAGGAAAAAACCGAAAAAATATATATGTGCAAGTATAGATAGAATAGAGAAAAGTGCTAAGATATCCAAGAAAGAACCAGTGATAAGCAAACATGAAATAGAAAAGATTTAAGTGGCCTTCTCGACTTCAGCCACTTTGTTTCGCTTTTTTGTCTTTGTATTTGTTGTCCATTACTTAATATATGTGATTTTGGTTTATCATGTGCGTTGTATTGTTCATCTTGCATAACACATTTTTTGAATCATATTTTCTAACGTGGAATTGCCTATCATTAATACATATTTTTGTGCGATCTATGTATAATAAAAATCAAAATTGTTTTTATTAATATTATGTACACTGTGTTTCCTTCTGCAATTTTCAATATAGTTCATGTATTATATTGTTGCCTAATCTAGACTGCCTAGGATTGTATGTTCATATTGTCATTTACCCTGCCCTAGGAGTTTTATAGTCCCTGCAGGGGGTCCCCCTTTTTCTCGCATTATGAACCAGCAGTATATAGCTGCGAGTAGAAATCCATGAAACAACGTTTTATTTCTGCCGGAAAGGTGGTTCTAGAAGGGCCCCCATCGCTAAGAGCCGTAATGTACGACGCAGCACGAGGAGGACGTAGGAGGTTGGCTAAGGTCTTTCCAGGCCGATCGCCCTCCCCAAAATGGCGGGCTCAAGCCTCTCTGCCTAAGAAGGCGAGCTCTCTCTCAGCTTCTTCAGAAAAGTCAGTGTGTTTTTGCCTTAGAAGCGCGAGGGTCTCAGGACTGGGATGTGATGCCTGGGAAGCATCCAAATCCCTAATCTCTGTTTCCAGCTTGGCCAGGGTGTTGCGAATAGAGCGGAGGACGCCGGCCTGTTTCGAAATGCACTCACCTCGAATTACTGTTTTAAAGCCCTCCCAAAGAATGGAAGGAGATTCTACTGAACCCACATTTAGGTCAAAGTAATTGGTGATTGCTGTATGAATTTCATCGCGGAAAACTGCGTCACGGAGCGCGTTCGGAGGGAGCCGCCATGTGAATACACGCTGTGGAGAGGCTGGATCACGGAGGCTAATCTGGACCGATGCATGATCCAAAAGAGTGCGCGCTTGATGGGTTGCTGTAGTGAGTCAGGTAAGGACATCCAGGGAGGCGATCCAGAGATCAATATGCGACCAGCATCCCCGAGCCCCGGTGACGCAAGTGCCCTCCTGAACATCAGGCCATTAATGGCACCAGGCATCCGAGAGTGAGTTTTCTGTAAGTATAGACTGAAGAGATGTGGTGGCGCGCGGATGTGAAGAGCTCAGACCAGGGCAGTCCAATGCCGTTGAAAGCGTAACATTGAAATCTCCCCCCCATAGAACCGCTGCCGTACCAAAGGAAGAAACAAGACGCCACACATTGCAGAAGAAATCAGGATCATCCACGTTGTGGCCATAAACCGCGGCAATCGTCATAGGTTGCGACAGCAAGGTGCCATGCAGAATAACATATCTACCGTCAGGATCCGTGAGCGCCTGAGTGGTTTGCCAGGGGAGACCCCTACGAATCAGGATAGAAACCCCCCTTGCGTTAGAGGAATAGAACGAGGAGTGTGTCTCTCCCAAGTATCGCGACTGTGGCCTGGGGGCGGACCCCGGCAATAGGTGCGTCTCCTGCAGAAGACATATTTCCACCCTGTGGCGCTGCAGGTGAGAATGGATGAGCCTGGCTTTCCGGTGATCATTAAGACCACGTACATTCCAGGTCCAACAAATGGTATCAGTCATATTGTATGTTATCCGAGTGGAATGTGGCATGGTGCGTACTGGAACGACCAATGGCAGTCCCAGAGGACATGAGGCAGCGCGAGTTCCCCACCATAGGGGACGTAAGGGGCCCACCCCTCGCAAACACAATGATACGTTGGAGGCCTGCCGATCGAGCATGACGAGCAGTAGAGGAGGCCCACAGTGCGCAGAGTCCCGGAGAGCCACTCACACCTGAAGAAGGGGGAATGAATTGACCAATTTGGACAAGGAACCATGTCCCACAAATAGGGGCTGCGAGGGGGGACAAGAAGCACAGTGCTGTGACAAACCCTGACCTAAAAGAACCAGTAAGATACAGCCAAAAGGTAACATCCCGTAACCCCCCCACCCGACATACCCCCCATTGAACACATTGCAAAGACCAGAAGCAAGGCAGTGTCGCAACCCCGCTGTCCCCCTAAACCAAACCAACGGTAGCAACATAGGGATACCAATCCTGGCCCCCACCCCTCTCCTAAAAACAGAACCAAAAAGAACCCCCATCCCCACTCCCACTCCAACCCCCCAAACAGGTTGAGAGACCCCCCCCCACCCACCCCGGGAACCCACAACTTGAAGGAGAGGAAACCATATGAAGAATGGGAATTATCCCGGTAGGGCATGGCAAAGCTCGACAAACACCCCTGCAGATAAGCAGAGTGGCCAAGCAACCAGCACAGCAGACAACGGTCAGCAAGCAATAGCCCCAAACATTGCTCTCAATCAATCATTGTCACTTAGCCAATCAGCATCAACTGAGCGAGAGCTGGACGGTGAGGGGCGCGAGGATTTGTCAAGTTTTTTTGCAAAGGCAAGGGCCTCCTTGGGGTCAGGGAAGACCAGTGTTTTATCGCCCTGACGCACTCTCAATTTTGCAGGGTATGCCAGCGAATACGACACCTCGTGTTTTTGCAGAATGCGTTTTGCCGGAAGAAATTCACGTCTGGCGGCCTAAACAGTTAAAGTATAGTCCGGGAAGAACGAAAGCGAATTTCCTTGATGATTTATTTTGCCCATTTCCCACGCCGCACGAAGAATAGCATCCCTATCTCGGAAATGTCAAATTTTGGCGATAATAGGGCGAGGGAGCAATCCTGGGCCAGGGCGCAGACCAAGGGAGTGGTGCGCTCGTTCAACAATGAAGACCGTGGAGAGTACATCACTGAAGAGTTCTTTGACCAGTTTTTCCACGTAGCCTTCCATGCGAGCTATGTTGGTGGACTCTGGAACACCAATTATGCGGAGGTTACTCCGACGGGAGCGCGCCTCCAAGTCCTCATTTTTCTCCCAGATCAGTGCGAGGACTTTGTCCATCTGCAATAGTTTCTGGCGTTCCTGCGTGGCCGAGTCCTCCGCATCCAAGACCCTGGACTCAACCTGAAGGAGGCAATTATCATGGGAATAAATGCAAGCTTTCACCGAGTCCAATCGGGCAGGGAGCTGATCCAGCTGGGTCGCTATTCCCGTAACCATCGATTTGACCTCTAACATGATAATATTTAGGTCATCTTCGTGAGTAGGGGGCAAGTCCATGTGGGCTGAAGGGTCCCCCACGTCCGAGCTGGCGCCATCCTGGCGGGTCGACCTGCGCTGGTCGAATGTGAGTTTGGACTGTTTTGGATCAGACTTCCCCATTGCTAAAGAACATCACAGCAGTCGCCACCAAGAGGCAGTGGAACCAACGAGCACCCCAGACAATCAGAAGCAGCACCCGGAACCGTCACCAGGCCACCAGCAAGTATTCACAGTGACAGGAGCAGAGAGCGCCCAGTGCAAGCTATGCTCAACGAGGAAGTCAAATGAGTAGACAGAGAGCGGATGGAGTGCCGGGGAGACCCACCGGATCTGAATGAACGGGCCCAGTCAACCAGCCCATGGGGGGGCCCGCAAGGCCAAGCACACACCACACAGTGCCAGAAGAGTTCAAAACCCCCCGAGGAGGACAACGATGAAATGCAGCCACCGCCAAACCGCTAGTCCCAATGCAGCTCTGCAGCCAGTGGAAGGGGAAGCAAGGGCGGCAGGTAGGTTAGAGGTGGCGCCGTTACTGTTTGAAAGCACTGGGGTAGCTGTCGATGAAGCGGATCAACTGATGGCTGTGAAGCGGCGGGGCCCAGGGCAGCCAACAATGGGTGGAATACCCACCCCCCAGGGCCAGAGTAGAAAGGGTCAAGGCCCCCACTCCCAGTCGGAGGCAGAAGATGGCAGGAGGGGTATCAGCCACAAGGTGCACAAAGCCTGCGCGTCGCAACAGAGAGAGGTGGAAACTAGACACTGTGCTTCATCCTTACAGGCCTGTCCTCCACCGCGACCCCCCAGGACCAGCTAGCCAGGTGTCAGGCGAGTTTCAGGAGAAGCTGGGAGGCTGTAACAATTCCAAGCCCCCGACTTCCCTCGCGCCGCGGCCCAACTCCACCGATAGGTGCCGTAGCACTCCAGCACTCCGCCGTAGCACTCCAGCAGCCCGAGGAACAGTCCGCCGCCCCGCCGCGTGACCGTGGCAAGCGCACACCAAATCTGGACCTCCGCAATGAGGAAACGTGGGGGACGCGTGCTCACCCTGCTGGGCCCGGGCGCCAAGAGCGGGCAGAGGCCGCACCAGCCAGGAACAGGGAGAAGGAGACTGCAGACGTTCCCAATCCCAGGCCGAGTGGTCCAGCGCGAACGCCCTCAGCCCCGCCTGAAGAGCGCAAGCTGCACAATGCACTCACAGGGACCCGCAGGCGCCACCAGCAATCCTCTGGCCGCACACAGCCTCAGGTCGTCCCGCCAGCAGCAGGAGCGGAGCAGCCAGGCCTCCCCAGGCCCGCCAGGCAAGGGCCCAACTCCAAGGCCAAACAGCTACCAGGCAGCTGCGGACGACAGGACCCGCTCCAAACGGTGCCACAAGTAAGGAGATGCCAGGGGACTCCAATTGGGGCCGAGAGAGAAGCCGTTGTCTGCAGGATGATGGTGGATCTTGCGCTTTGCCGGCAGAGCCCACTTAGAGTGCGGCCATTCTGCAGCCGGCCAGGCCACGCCCCCCGTTGGTTCAGAAAGTTAACTTTTTATGTATTGGTGTAAATCCGATCAGTAGTTTTTAGGTATTAAAAGACATCCAAATTTAGATACAAAGGGATACGGATCCTTCGAGGATCAGACATTTCCCATGCTGAAATCTGATTGGCTAGCGACACTTTAACCAGGAAATGTTGGTAGCCATCTTGAGAATTGGCTTCAGTCGAGTCCCACAAAAAAAGTTTTTAAAAAAAAGGAAAAGGGGATAGGGCAAGAATATTGTGACCCCCAGTGACTTTGCCATGGCAAAAAAGAACCTAAAAAATTCAGCAGTGGAAATCTGTGGTAAAAAATGTAAAGAAAAGGGTGGGCCAGGTCCCGGGAGTATGCCACTTATAGTAATTATAGAAAAGAAGGAGTTATTCCTTGCCACCCTCCAAGGGCATTTTTTATGTCCTAGGGACCACCACCTCCCTGTGGCTACATAAACATTTAGTGGGGGCTGCATGGATCCCCCAGGCCCTAGGGACCACCACCTTTCTCTGGCATTTAAAAAAAAAAGATGGGGCCCACATCGACCACCTCCTAGGGCTTTTAGAAGCCCCAGGAGCCACCACCTCCCCGGCACTAAATAAACAAAATTAAGGGGGTCTACCACCTCCCTGGGGCCAAACTCAAAATGTACACTTGGGGTGGGTTGTGTGGCCCCCCTCCCAGGCCATATACGGCCCCAGGGACCACCACCTCCCTGGGGCCAGCCCATGCATATCAAAAGGAGGGGGGTCGCACTGGCCCCTACTGTGAGCCATATGGCCCTGTGGTCCCCCACATCCCAGGGCCAGCTCCTCCCATATCCCAAAATGCCTACCCGGGGACATAACTGTTTGCTTGGACTTGACGGGAGGTAAAGCAAACACTCAGGTCCCAGCTGGTGGGAGCTGAGAATGTGCTCCTGCCCACTGTAGGTTGAGGTTTCATCTCTTTCTCTGCCTGCAGACATGCGGGCAGGGAAAGAGATGAAACAATTGCTCCTGCATGGAGGGAGCTGTCTTTACAACAGCTCCCTCCGTGCAGCAGCAATGCCGGCTGATGCAGGAGTCGGGAGCCAGATAGGACCACGGGGGCATTGAGGTTCACCTGCGGTCCCGGGTTAAAGAGAAGAAAGAGGCAAAATAAAGGTTGGAAATTAGCAGAAAAAGGCAGAATAAAGGTCGGAAACAAGTAGAAAGAAGCAAAATTAAGGTCAGAATGAGGCAGAAAGAAGGGGCAGAAAAAGGCAGAATAAAGAGTAGCAATGAAAAGAAAGAGGCACACACAGAAAGAGGCAAGTTAAAGGTGAGAAACAAGCAGAAAGATGCAAAATAAAGGTCAGAAAGGAGTAGACAGAGACAAAGTAAAGATCAGAAACAAGCAGAGAGACGCAAAATAAGGGTCAAAAATGAGCAGAGAGAGGCAGAATAAAGGTCAGAAACGAGCAAAAAGAGCAAATAAAGGTAAAAAAAACTAGCATAAAGAAGTAAAATAGAGATCAGGAATGAACAGAAAGAGGCTAAATACAGGCCAGAAAGTAGCAGAAAGAGGCAAAATCAAGATCAGAAACAGGCAGAATGAGGCAAAATAGAGGTCAGAATCATGAAGAAATAGGCTAAATGGAGATCAGAAACTAGCAGAAAGAGGCAAAATAGATGTCAGAAACTAGCAGAAAGAGGCAAAATGGGGATCAGAAATGAGCAGAAAGTGACAAAATAGAGATAAAAAATGAGCAGATCGAGGAAAAATAAAGGTCAGAAATTCACAGAAAGAGGTAAAATAGAGATCTGCAATGAGTAGGTAGAAGCAAAATAAAGGTCAGAAAATAAGCATAAAGAGGCAAAATGGAGATCAGAAATTAGCAGAAAGAGGAAAAATAAAGGTCAGCAATGAGCAGAAAGAGGCAAAATAAAGGTCATAAGTGAGCAGAAAAAGGCAGACAACAAGCAGAACTCACTCATGCACCCACTCACAGAACAACTCAGACACTTACGTATCCACTCACAGAGCAATTCAGACACTCACCTACCCACTCACAGACCCACTGAGACACTCATGCACATACTCAATCATCCACGCCACCTTTATTTAGGTTCTGGGACTATTTCTGCTCTCCTTCCTTAGTGCTGCTCTTTAGAAACTGACTTCTAGCTTTGTGGCTCCCACTCTGTTACTATTTAGAGAGAGCTTCAGCACAGACATGCAGGAGATCAGGAAGTAGTGCTTGAAGAATTTTACATTTACTAATCATTGTTCTTAAAGTTCACATAAGGCACTTTTAGTCATTGTGAATTGATTTTTCATCATCGTTAGATTGTGTTTTTACTATTGATTATTGGCTGATATCTGTGTGTGTTTTAATTTTCACTTTCTTATTTAAACCATGGTGTAAAAAGCAGAGTGGCTTTGTTTATTTCTGGTGCCCTCTTGTTATTTAGACTAATTCCTTGTTGGTGCTTGCTACCACTCTAACACTTTATTGGGTAACCAACTTTCGGTCATGTGTGCAATTCAGCACAGATGCTTAGGGGACGCCTTTAGCAGGTGCACCGAAGGTAATCCAAATGATCCAAAGGCCAGTCTGTCTGAGCCTATCTATATCCCACCCACACCTAGTGCCGAAGCCCGTGATTGTTCAGTTATTACATATTCAGAGACGGCCTTATACCCTTGCATCCTCAGGTGATTCTGGGCAGTCAAGTAGATCCAAGACTTTACATCAATTTGGCTCTTCCTCCCTTTGCTGTTCCTAACATTCACACCTGCTACTCTAATAAGCAGATCCTGAACCATTGGCCACTCACTTGCCTTCTTTTCAGTTTGAAAGAAAAATTTTATTGAGACAAATAAAGGTATCCGTATTACAGGGAATAACAGTAAATACATATCAAGGTAATCCATTGACAAAGAGCAAAAAGAAAACGACAATTTCATGCCATCACATTATAATCGACTTATACTGCATAAAAATAAAAGACAAACTCATGAGTAGGAGATATGCTAGTAATGCATATAAAATGAATCAAAACAGTATTACAAATTTGGAAATAGATCTGGGAACGTGTAGGGGATTCATGGGGGCTTCAGGACCTCAGGGTGGGACGGCTTTATCTGAGAGGATTTTTTGGCACACATGTCGAGGAACAATGTGACAGGGGACCACAGTTCTAGACGCTTCGTTGCCAACTTCGCGGGATATACAAAAGAGGTGTCCAGCCTGTGATTATGGCAGATTACATACCACCACGCCTTATAGGAGATTTTAGTGGAGTCCGTCCAGTTAACCGTGATCTGCTGAAACGCAGCCGCTAATAACAGATCAACAATTTTGGTTTTACCTGGGACATTCTCCCAGCAGGGTGCGAGACTCCCCAAGAAAATATGAGGGGTAGAAAAAGGAAATGCAGTGTCAAAAATCAAATTTATTTGGGACCAAACTCGCTCCCAAAAGCTCTGTACAAGTGGGCATAAAAACAGCGCATGAAATATGTCAGCGTTTGGGGACGAACATGACCAGCACGTGTCTGGAGTAGATGCGAATCTTTTGCTCAAAGCACTCGGTGTAAGTAGAATACGATTATACACGAAAAATAGCGTTTGTGTGAGGTTTGCTGCCCTGGAGGATTTACGCAGCTTGAGCCAGATATTGTTCCAAAGAGAAAGTGGCCATGAAAGTTGAAAATCGCGCTCCCAAGCTTCCTCCACCTTAGATTTCTGTCTAGGAGTACCTGCTCCTTGCAAGTGTTTGTATATGCTAGAAGCCGAGGGTTTAGACTTAAGTAGGGAGGAGAGTTGTGAGGGAGAGGTCTGAGAAGCGGGGACCTGAGGCAAAGCAGACAAGTGATCAAACCTATCCATCACAGCCGATTTGAGCAAAGGATATTTATGCGCGAATGAGGCAGGCAAGTCAAAACGTTGTTTAAGCAGGTGAAAGGACATAAACTTTGAGTCTGAAAAAAGCTGGTGTACCCATGCTAGACCCTTTCGACGCCAGGTTTTCCAAAAGAATGGTTTGCCGCGAATAGTCAAATCTTTATTATGCCAGATTGTTGAACTTAGGAAGTGGTCAATCGAATCTGGGGAAGAAGGAGGAGAGGACATCAGGAGTTTGGAAGTCAATTTAATTATAGGAGAGGACACCGCCTGCGGTTTACGTGAGAATGAAAGATATTCAGGGAAGGAGAAAGGAGAGAGGTAAAGACGCTCTACCCTAAGCCATAGAGGGCAATTCTCCGAGGGGTCAAGCAACCAAAGTGAGGCTTGCCGTAGAAGGAAAGCTTTTTGATAAACCTGAAAGTCAGGGAAATTAACTCCTCCTTCAGCTTTTGGGCGAATCAGCTTGGCTAATGACATACGAGGACGCTTTGAATTCCACAAGAAGGAAGAAAGGGCGGAATTGATTTTTTTGAAGAATTTGGCCGGAATAGGGACTGGAATGTTGGATATGGTGTATAGTACAATGGGTGCAAGCATCATCTTTATGGTGTCTAGCCGACCCCACCACGATAAGTACAGTGGATGCCACCTGGCCGTTAAATCAGTGATTTTTTGTAGACATTTGTTTAGACATAGGGCTACTGTGTCAGATATTGAGGGAGTGATATACATGCCTAAATATCTAATGTGAGAGGGGCTCCACGTAAAATTTGAGGCGCTGAAATCCGCTTTAAAAGTGTACTTGGTCAGGGGGAGTATCTCACACTTATCACTGTTCAGTTTGTAGCCAGAGATTTTAGAGTATGCCTGTACATCTGTCAAAAAGGCAGGAACAGAAACATTAGGATTGGACATGAAAAGCAAAATGTCGTCTGCGTAGGCAGCTAATTTCAGGTGAATGTTCGCTGATTGAAAGCCGAATAAATTTGGGTTTTGGCGAAGCTTAGAGAGAAAGGGCTCCAAAGCTAGATTAAAAAGAAAAGGGGAGAGAGGGCAGCCCTGGCGGACTCCTCTACCCAAATCAAAATATGAGGATATCAGACCATTGGCGCAGATAGCCGCACGCGGGTTGGAATAAAGGAGAGAGATCAGGGATACAAACTTGGGACCGAAGCCAAACCAACGGAGAGTATGGAATAAGTACTTCCATTCGACTCTATCGAACGCCTTCTCGGCGTCAAGCGCTATTGCCGCTAGGGGATGCTTCAGGGACGAGGATTTGGTCAAGACGTCAAAGAGAAGTCTCGTATTATCCGTGATAAATCTGCCTTTAACAAAGCCCGATTGTTCCGCTTCTAGTAAATCAGGCAAGTAGGAGTCAAGACGTATGGCTAGGGCTTTCGAGAAGATCTTATAATCTATATTGACCAAAGAAATAGGCCTATAGTTTTTGCAGTGTCTATGGTCTTTCCCTTCCTTCGGTATCAAACATATGTGTGCTTCCGAAAAGGTGCCCGAAGAACACCCCAGTGTGTTAAAGGAGGCTATAAGGGAGTGCAACTTGGGTAATAAAAGCTTAGAAAAGTGTTGAAAGAACTCTACTGTGAAGCCATCAGGCCCCGGCGCTTTATCTTTCTTGAGCAGCTGGAGTGCTGCTGACAATTCTTGGTGCGTTAGATCGGATTCCAGGAGAGTGAGATCCGACTGATGGCAGGGAGGGGTCTGAAGTGTTGAAAAAAACTGGGAAAGAGAGTCCTCAGAGGGCTGCGATTCCGAGGTATATAGGGATTTATAAAATAGGGAGAATTCGTTCAGAATATCTGAATCTTTAAATTTTAGATCCAGGCGTTCATCATAGATAGATTCAATATTGAGTCTATTCTGTTTAACTTTCAGATAGTTAGCCAGAATCTTTCCTGCCTTGTTTTTGCCCCCATAAAATTTAGCACTGGACTTTAATAAGTACAAAGAAGCATCCTCCGTAGATTTTTTATTGAATGCTAGCTTGGCGTTGATGAGGGCTGTGAGGGATTGGCTCGAGTGCGAGGTGTAAAAGGAGTGTTCCAGTGTCTTGATGTCCCGTAAAAGGTCGGCAGTAAATTTGCGGGAAAATTTCCGCCTCTTTGCAACAAAGCCAATCACGAAATCTCTCGCTGAGGCCTTGAAAGCATCCCAAATGGTGGAAAAGGGCATGGATTGATCAGTATTAAACGCAAAAAACTCTTCAAAGAAAGTGGTAAAGGCAGCGGTGAATTTCGGGTCCAGAAGGAGGGTGTTGTTGAAGCGCCACCTCTTAGGACCTGTGGCTCGAGGGAGAATTTCAAATACAATTGACACAGGGGCATGATCTGAGAGCAGTATAGGGCCAATTTCTGCTTGCGTAAGGGTTTGGGAGATAGAATGAGAGACAAAAATGTAGTCGATTCTTGACTGGGTATGATGAGAGGGGGAATAAAAGGTGTACTCCCTGGTGGTTGGGTTACAGAGACGCCAGGCGTCAAAGAGCTGGTGTTGGGAGATAACTCGTACAAACGATTTCTGTGGTTTATTGGGGATATAAGGGACTTTGGAGTTCCTATCTATAAAGGGGTCAAAAACCTGATTGCAATCCCCAGCGAAAATAAAATTATCTTCCAGACCAAGGGCAAGCTGAGCTGCTAAGGTGGACCAAAAGGATGGTTCTCCGCACGTAGGGGCGTATACATTAAACAGGGATATAGGAACTCCTTTAAAGGACAATTTGACATTTAACCACCGCCCATTAACATCTGAATTCTGAGACAATAATGTAAACGAAAGAGATTTACGGCAAATAATCATAACACCATTCCGTTTGCCATCCCCAGGAGAGAAAAAGACTTCCCCCACCCAGCCCCTTTTCAGTTTTAACGATTCATCAGCGGAAAGATGAGTCTCTTGCAAAAAGACAATGTCCGCGTTTAATTTGGCCAGATGGGTTAAGATCCTTTGCCGTTTAATAGGAGAGTGTAAACCCCTAACGTTCCAAGTAACTAGTTTCAAAGACATGAGCAATCCCAGGTAAAACAAAATGCAATTAGAAAGCAAAAAGTCAATGCAGTGCAAAATCCGTAGAAAATGGAAAAAATGTATGGCACAAAAGAGATCTTCTGATTAATGAGAGGGACAGAGGAAAGAGACAGAGCTAGGACTGAGGAGAGAATAAAGATAAGTAGAAAAGAGGAAATTGGAGCAGTAAGGATACCATAAAGGCAATGAGATACGAATGAAAGAACACAATGCCAAAACAGAAACATTACAATAACGAGGACGCAAAACAAAATGTAAAACATACCACTCACTTGCCTTCTTAATACAAGTTATTTACTTAAATAGAAGTTTGAAGTTTCTGATCATTTTGCCTCTCCCCCCTCTCTCTCTCTCTCTCTCTCTCTCTCTCTCTCTCTCTCTCTCTCTCTCTCAACACAATGATTATAATGGAATCTTGATTGAAAGACACATCCAGTCCTTATCTGGCTTTAGCAATCACAGAGGTTATAACATCATTCTTCAAAAATTGCACCCACATTTATTAGGAGGGTGTGACTTTGCAATTGTTAACCACTTCTCCTTAAAATTTACATTAGTTTGAAAACAATTGCTTAATTTTGCTGAATTACTACCCTTCCGAAATTAGTTTTCTTCCTCTGTTTCTTTTTCATGCACAGCTTGGCATGACACCAGTTCAAAGCAAGGGCCATGCAGCATAGCTACCTAAAACTGTCCCAAAGCATCTAACCCTCAAATATTTAACCACCCTTCTTCAACATTAGGCATTTTCTGTCTAGGAACACAGTAAAAAGCCCTGTAGCCTAAAAGTATTACTGATATCCAGTAAACACAAATAGAAAAACACCAGAAGTCATTAGATCTGTAAGTCAATGGTAGCAACATTGCAGAAAAATGTCGCAATGTTGTCAGCAGTTAAAGGATCATCATCCGTAGTGAGTAGGGAGAGTAGTCAATGCAATTTAACATGGAGTAGATTCCGACCTTACTTATATAATACACTTATTCAAGATTTTGGGGGGGAAACTGGGAGAATTTCTTTGTGATATGCTCCCAGGTGCATAGCTTGCAATCGTGGCTTGAGTCATACGATATATATATATATGGAGTAAATCTCTGAAGTCAACCCGTCCAACCCTCATTGCCTTCACTTTCACGAATTGGTCAATGATGATCTTTACCACCTTAATCTTCAGATAATCACTAAGTAATGTTGCTTGCCCCTAGCAGATAGACTGTGTGGGTATAGTGTCAAGGTAAGCTGTGTAATGTGAAGTAGATGGTAATGCAGGGACACTGCATATGGCCTAATAATACTCAGAAAATACATTGTTTACCTCCAGCTGAGTGGCCACAAGGTGCCCAGTGGGTGTTCGTTTTGAACAAATGGGTCTGCGAGGAGTTTCAGATCCCACAAGCTGAGCTAATAACCTGCCAGCTCTTTTCCCTTTTTCCATGTTGGCTGGTTGTGTATTCTTGGTAGTTCAAACATCTTAATTGTTTTGTCAATTTGTGACAATGTTTAGATCTCTAGCATAGTGTGGTTTTATCAGTCTCAGCTATTTTGGCAGCGAATGTTGCCCATGTTCTGTTGAATGTTTGATGTGGAGCCCTCGAATGGCTGTTTGAATGCATCTCATTCTATGTTAGGGTATGAGACTCCCCTCATTTTCATGGAAATAGAGGACTATAGACAACTTAACCATAACTCTAAAGGGGGGATATAAGAGTGCTTCAGATTGCAACCTCCATGTCGGTACTGCAGGTGACAGCTTCTCACAGGTTAATGTGAACAACAAAGGGTTAAGATCTGAGTCAGTGCAACATAAGTATTCCGCACTGTGAATCATGTGTGTCAAATTTGTGAACCTCATACACATGTCTAAGGCTCTTTGTGTCCCATGGTTGAGAGAAAAGGAAGAGCATTCACAGTTGACTGGGTGAAGCTGTCTCCACAGATCATGCAATTTGCAGTGATTGGTTCATTTATGAAACCCACGGGGCCAGAGCTTCACATGTTGTGCCCGATAATGGTGGAAGTGAGTGATTCCTGGTAGCAGTCAGGGACCAGGTTATAAGAAATGTATCAGGCCAGTATTCTGTGCATATATGCTAGCAATAGGAAGTGAATTGCCATCTAAGGAACCCTCTATAATTGTGCAGCTCCCCTCTTCATCCACCATCATTGGTTAATTGTATAGGGAACTCTGAGAGACAACCAAATCACAGTGGCCTAAGAGAATGCCGTGTTTGTGGTCCCTCGTATCTGTCCTCTCTCTATCTTCCCCAGTTTGCGTAGTTCGGGCAGTGTCATATGAGTCTCCTGTAAACAGTCTATGTGGACTATCCTGTGATTAAGAATGGATTATAATCAATAGTGTTTCTTTGGTTAGCCAATTTCGTGGATTTTTCATAGTAAGACATTATAGCAGTTACTCATCTCGGGGACTGTGAAGGCCCCATGCTGCCTAGGGGCATGGGCTGGACAATTCCTGTCTCATCAGGGGCCGGAGCATGCAAATAATTGACACGGGTGGAGTGGTGTACTAATGTATGTGGGTGTATGGAATCTATACCATGGGTAAGGATTCAGCTTATGGCTGAAAGGAGTGACACTTAAATACATGCAATGGTACATGTGAAAACTGGTAATGGCCGTAATATCCATGGTCAAGGCTAAATGTGCTCTGATTACCTCAACAATAAAAAACAATGTAAATCAAACAAATAATTTGAAACTTTTATGAAATTGCTTGTATGCAAAGACATATATGCAGAAGCTGTTCCGTGGTTCCATTCCGCTGGTTTGAACTTCATAGTAACCTTACATATATGAAGCTATTGCCTCATATGTCCTGTAAAGTTCTCATCCCGAGACCACATTTCAAGAGGATGGACCTTCTCATATATGGCAGTACCTTATCTATGATTAATTTCAGATATCTTTGGCAGAAATATGGGTAACAGAGGGTCCCTGTTAGGAAGAAGGCCCCATCCCTGAGGCCAGGGATTCTGTCCCTCTAGCCAATATGTCTGTGTCACATAGTGTAGGCAACACTTGGTGTGCCAGGAGATCCCTGACCAAAGTGCTTTGGGCTGCCACTGCTTGTTCCTTAGTTGGAGCTCTAAAAGGGCTTTGTGCACACTGTTGCCTGGCTCTTGGTCTCTCAACTTTGTCTAATTGTTCCCTTGTTGAACTTATATCATGTCCGGTTCCCTCTAACTATATCCAGACCTCTTCTGGGAAAATGAAAAATTAGATCTTGTCATCCATTTCCACTCTCAATTTGACCTAAAAATGTAGCCAAAAGCACGCATTCAATGATTGTAGCATTTATATGACTGCCATAGAGCTCTGTCACCACAGTTGCACTAATGACATGAAGTCAGGCAAGATATGTCTGATGTGCCATGTTTACGAGTAAGCTGTAAGATATTGTCTCAGTCCTGCTTATTCAGGAAAAACGCCATCAATGGACGTGTGGCCGGCCTGGACAGCATTCGCCACAATGGGACCCTTTCATTAGAGAAGAACTTGGAGTACGTACCTGAGAGCACTTTTTCCAGAGGCCATTGTTTTGCGACCAGTTCATCTGATGGATTTTCCACTCTTTCATGAAGCCCCATGATTCTGATATTGTTGCCCGAGGAGCGACCCTCATCATCCTCTGCCCTGTCATGAAGAATCTGGACCTCTTTGAGTAGATCGTTGTAGATCTGGCCACAGCAATGAGCAATCAAACATTCAGGGCAACTGCATGTTCTTGCAATGCAGGAGTCCTGGATAGCCTTTCATATGGCATCTGCCTTGTCTATCATTGGGAAGGGATCTGCCTAAACTAGCAGTCCCTGTTGATCTGGATGCACATGATAGAAGGCCAGATTCAGGGGTGTTCCTCACTGCTCCTGCTCTTGGTGTTTTTGTGGTAAATGTGTCCTAGCCTACTTAGGATGTCTTTCCCATGGTATGGGTAGGAGATTTATGCTGTAGATTTGTCAGAGTGGATACTCGGGCCCTTGGGCAATAACTGGTGGGTCTTTGTAGCTTATGTCTGTCAGCCAGTGAAATCACAGTGTCCAGAATAATCATAATAATGATAGGGTGTTGATATATCTATCAGTGCTTAGGCTCCGGTCGATTACTCATCCATCCAGGTGTAGCAGGTATCCCAGTACAGCAGTAACATTTTAAGAATAATTTATGAGCAGGATGGAATGTGTAGGCCTGCCTTTCCGCCCCTCTCTACAATCTGCATACTCGCTCAGGATGTAACTCCGGGGAGTCAATAGGAACCTTATATCACAGTTCAGGTCAGGAGGTGTGGGAGGGAGCCTCAGGGCCATCCTGGTGTTAAAGTAAAAAAAGGCATAGGTAACATTCTGCCCAGTTCACCCCTATGTCTCACCTTGCTTCTGGGTAGCATGCTAAGTCTCAGGGGCAACACCCACAGCCACCTGTTCTCATCACTCAGATCACCACCTAAGAAGATCTGCGTCAACGACCACCCACAGCCTCTTCTGTCATTTGATTCTGCTTTATGGGCAATTCTGGCCCCAATGTTTAACAGTGATGGGTATTTGTGGAGAACTCACCAACTTGTGTTTCCGTCCCAAAGGCTTTCACTGATGTTGAAACATGGCAGCAGTCTCAGCAGGCACCCCCCAGCACCCAGTCTTACTCTCACTTCCAACATACTGCACTACAGCAAGTTCCTCAAATTGTCCCCATTGATGTAGAATCAGAAGGATCAGCAACTTTGTTTGGGCTCCTCAGTGCAGGTCCACCCGATGGGCAATGCTGAATTGCACAGCGGCCTGTTCCTCACAAGCCCTGATGTGCTTCAGCGTGGGAAAGGGCATACTCAATCCTCGCACCATCCTCCTGCACTCACTGTATGGGAAGCTGAGGGGGAAATGCCGATGATGTGGAGCAGTGGCTACAGCAGGTGCAAGCAGTCACCTTGCTTCGTTCCGGGTGAAGGCGCTCATACCATGCAGGCCTTGTCTGTCATTCTCATAGGCCCCAGAAGCCACCAACTTAGGCCTTGCCATCTTGCCCCGCAAACCTCCAGTTACAGATCTCCAGCTGGTAAAAAGGATTGCTCCCAAGAATGGGGCCGTGTTCAGGAGGACCATCTTAGCACCGTACCATGGTGCAAGGGGGAGTTGCGGCATGAGTGAAGGGCTCAGTCGTTGGAGTGGAGCTCCCATTTCAGGCCTCCACAACAGTCCTCAGCTTGGCCACACCCACTTAAGTGTGATATTAAGGAAGAAAACAATGCCTCTCATCACAACTGAAACACCTAAAGAAATGGTGCATGTCCTGGTTCCATATAAATAAGCTCATTTTACAAAGATTTCCTACAAAGAAGCTTCTGCTCTGTGGAGTTATCTAAATGCAGCAACCGGAAGGATCACGTCCTGAAAATATGGCACGTTAATGTTTAGAAACTATGTACAACACAGCCTAATGGTGACAAATCCAGAATACTTTGGTGCAACTTGTGGCAAATTGCCATTGACAACCCTACAGTCTTCAAATTGCTAAAGGGAATTTGGGAAGCAGGGAATCCCTTTAATACTAACTCCAAGAGGACTTTGTTCTGTATTGCTCCAGAACTTCACATTTCACCTCCTCGGGATGAGCGGTATACTTCAAATGGTGAACAGTCTTCTTAGTGGAAGTCACATCTAGACCTCAAATGGCCGTGAATGGATGATGTTTACTAGACAAGAGAAGTGACTTTGCTTTTTGTTGAGTGCACCAGGGGCATTGACAAAGTATCATATATAAGCCCTTCATAAGCATGCATAGTGTTAATTTTTCTCATATTTCTCATTCTCTATGGCAGGCATTGACTTAATAACATTTGAAATTTTTTAATATCATGGCAAATAAAACATAGAAAAAAACGCCCAATACAGTGTGGAAGAGAATTAAAAATGTTCAACGACTAGGTCACATAACCCCCAGCACCTTTTTATAAAACCGAAATGAAGGCAAAAACACATTTTCTGTGTGCATTGATGCACTAATAAACTTGTATTTTAGCTTCAGAAGCTCCAAGACAACCTTCAGCAGTATCATAATCTAAGTGCATTATCATTCTAACTTAGCAAAAGACAGACATTTCTCAAATATATTCTACACAAGGAGCATTCTGTTCTATTTGGAACTTGTCAATCTAATGTGGCTGACATGCTTGAAGCTTAGAGCAGCATAATGTGCAGCTATTGTAACAAATTGTAATGGAATACAAATGTTAGAAGTAAATCTGCTGTAATGCGTCTGGGAAAATAAACGGTTCCCATTATCAACTGCACATCAGGCATTCCAGTGTAGACCTTCTTTATTAAGAGATAACCACATGGCACGGTATTGATGAAAAACAGTCATGTTTTTACTTCAGTGTTTCCAGGCAATGTTCAGAATACAGCCATATAATCCAGTGTCGCTTTAAACATGAATTTATCAGGTGCACAGGCATCTTTCACAGAACAATCGATAACCCCATGTTTTCAATTCGTTCAAGTCTGGATTGAGGTGTTTTTTGTGGCAGTTTCATTTTGCAATGTCCCTGTTCAAAGATGCTTGCGGTTGCATGTCGGAGCCACAAATGCCACTACCACGACAAACACCGCATCTTTACCACACATGCCTTTACAATGAACGTCTTTACCATGCAAGCCGTAAGAACGAAGAACGAGAAAGTAAGTATTCAGCAGGCAAGGCTCTCTCTCTCTCTCTCTCTCTCTCTCTCTCTCTCTCTCTCTCTCTATATATATATATATATATATATATATATATATATATATATGAACCTAGGATGTTTTATTGACAGAGCTAGTGTGCAATCCAGTCTTGCAAGTAGAATTGGAGTCAAAATGACAAGATGTACCATTATATTACCACTTCGTTTTGTGACACAGTTTTTAGAAGGGTCTTAATTGGCCACTAATCAATATGATATCGTATATATTGTTGTTTGATTTATTTTATAACAATTTTATGCTGATGTTTTTATAGTACTGTCTTTGCAATAATATCTCAACTTATTTCATAATTTATTTATTTAAGTTGCCATGCTTGTTTTAAATATTTATGACTTCATGAATATTTATTGCGTAGTTTGCACATATTCATGGTACTCCCACAGTGGGGATCAATTATTTTAAGGCTCTGAGTTATCAGGTTCACCAATTCATCATGTAGTGTAACTTCTATGTCTATTATGCACTTTTCACGTGTGATTTTGTGCACTGTCACTTTAAAAATGAAAAAATGGTTTCGAAACGCGCCATGTGATCAAGGCCTCGGAGGAGGCTGAAACACGTCATGGCGGTGGTGCGAGCATTCTGTGAATAAACCCGTTTTTTTGCACCGAACCTGTGTCTGCCTTCTCGTCTTTGAAACTGGTGGCGTGGAGTGTTGTGGATATATATATATATAGAGAGAGAGATAGATATAGCTATAGATACAGATATATTATTAAGGGGCAAAACATGAATAACATTTATAGAATTTTGAAGAAGACTACAACAAAATCCCACACTCACTATGAGGATATAACAGTACACTATTTAAAGGCTAAAAGAAAGACACTAAATGAATAACAGCATTTCCAGGAGAAACAGTGGTATGCTGGGACATGTAGTCTACGTTGTGCGCCCTCCAATCAGAGTGAGGTAGCATGCATACATGAGCCCTGGAGTCAAAGGCATTTGAGAAAGGCACACTCGCTGAAACGCGTTATGCCGTTTTTTAAAATAAAGGAAATCTTTGAACCCAGCTGTGTGCCCTATCTGCTTCTTGTACGGAGGTATTCTGTGATTGTGTTATACGTGTGGCCACAAACACGTCAGGGCACCTATCCTTAAATTGTTCAGAGGCATCAGTGGCATTGTGATGGGAGTTGTTTCAAGGTATTGAAATCCTCTGAACCACCGCAGCTGAAGTGAATGGAAACCTGCTGTTATCGACAGACCGTGATTACATGGTGAGACGCAGTTTACTCAAACAGTGCCTCCATGTGTTTCAAGTTGACGATTCACCGCTGGATGAAGGGGTCTGAGAAGTTCATGTTTTAAAATGAATTAAGGGGCAACACATGAATGACATTCATAGAATGTTGAAGATGACTACAACAAAAGCCCGCACTCACTATGAGGATATAAGAGTACGCGATTTAAGGGCTAAAAGAAAACACTAAATGAATAACAGCATTCCCAGGAGAAACAGTGGTATGCTGGAACATGCAGTCTCCGTTGTGCTCCCTCCAATCAGAGTGAGGTAGTACGCATAAAGAAGATATGTAAATGAGCCCCAGAGTCAAAGGCATTTAAGATAGGCACACTCGATGAAACAGGTTATGCCATTTTTTTTTAAATAAATGAAATTTTGGAACCCCGCTGTGTGCCCTATCGGCTTCTTGGATTGAGGGATTCTGTTCTTGATATATTTATATATACATATATATATCACCCGAAATTAGCCCAGAAGCTTGAGGCCGCACACATAGCAGGTAAGGAAATAACCTTTATTCACGAACATGCTGACGCTTTGTAACGCCTTTTCATAGTCCTGGCCTGACGCGTTTCGAAGCCGTTTTCGCTTCTCTTCAGAGGCCGTGACAGCGGAAAGTAATTATAGGCTTTGACCACGCCTCCCCTGCGTGTTTGTAATTGCTGTTTAGCTCCAGGGATGTTTTCTCCGTTTTTGCTGCACGCTGGGATTTGTGGTTTACATCGCTCCCATTTCAATCCTCACAGTGAGTTCTGTCCGCTGCACACAACTTTAGGACAAGTTCTCTGGCCCTCCATTGAGCCCCGCTGTTACTTGCTCAGCATTAATTAGTTCACCCGCTGCGCTCGTACGAAGGAGGATGTGCGGCCTCAAGCTTCTGGGCTAATTTCGGGTGATACATATATATATATAAATTTGCCCGTTAAATCAGATGGTGTCTGGAAAGTTTTGGGGTGTTTCATGTAGCAGGGGCTGAGAAAAAGGGGGGCCCCAAAACACGCTTTCCCCATATTAGTTTCTGTAGGAACTTTATACACTACTGCAGCCTGAACCGCTAGACTGATTTACACAAAGTTTGGCAGGAAGCAAGATCTTGATACACAGATCGTGCTTTTCATCCTTTGTTGTAAATCCATTCAGTAGTTTGGGAGATATTAACTGGAAAACAAATCTGTACATATAGGGACTTTGATCCAACAGTCTTTGTGTTGAAATCTGATTGGCTACCAACACTTCAACCAGAAAGTGTTGGCAGCCCTCTTGGTGCTTGGCTTGAGCTGAGTCCCACAAAAACCATAACAAATAAACAAAGGGGGTAGGGTAGGACTACCCTGACCCCCTAGAACTGGTGGTGGAATACCACAGGGACCCAACTGAGGGTTAAAAACATTTTTTATATCAATTTTGCCATTAAATTGTGGTTAAATACACAGATTTGCAGCAAAATTGAAAAAAAGGCACTGGCTCCCTCACATGGTAGGGAAACCCCTCGGTAGGCCAAATCCCGAAGGCATAAAGGCATTATAAACATCAAGGAGGGGGTGCATGGGGCTCCATCCAAAGCTTTAGAAAAGCCCCTGGAACTGCCACCTCCCCAGGGCGTTTCTTTTTAATATTGTAGGGTTGCCTGCGCTTCACCCTGTGCCCTGGGGACTGCCACCTCCCCAGAGCAAATGTTTTAAAATACAAGTGTGAGGGTCATGCTGTCCCCCATTTACATATGGCCAAGCCCCAGGGGATGGGGTTGTGAGGGCCAAAATTTTCCCAGAAGAGGGCCACGCAGCCCCCTCCCCTATAACATTTTTTAAAAGTCTGGGTCCCAGGGGATGGGGTCCCTGGGGCTGAAATTGTCCCCCCTTCCCATTGTAAAAAGTCCTGGTCCTTGGGGATGGGGTCTCCAGGGCCAAAATCGGCCAGGAAAAAGGGGGGGGGGACATGGCCCCATCTCCTAATATAACAAAAAACATATCGTCCTGCTGTGAGAAGTAGGAGGCTCCATCCCTTTCTCCACCACTTTGCACATGTGACTACTAGTTACAAAACCTTAGAAATTCACTGAGCAAAACAAAGGCTACAGGGACATTATAGTTAGGAAATAGAATTTAAAAAAACCTTAGAAATTCACTTAAAAAACCAAAGGTTTCAGGGACGTTATAGTTAGGAAATAGAATGTATTTAAAAACCTTAGAAATTCAATGAAAAAATGTTACAGGGATGATATAGTTAGGCTCAGATTTCACTTGTTCAAAATCAGTGAAATTCAGCAGTTATAGTCATCTGAGCTATCTATAACTTACGCCCAGGACATGGACTGCTTATGACCACACTTATTATATCACTCATGACATTGTCGGTGACATCACTGATTACAACATCCTGTGAGTGTAAATATTTTCTAAGAGTTTATGATTGTTTAACATATATTCTAACCTACTACAAACTCAAAATTACTATACTAGGTGCACATCCACTAAGTATTAATATTTTCAACATTTATTATGGGAGTGTGACTGCCAAAATGTACTGTGGAGACTTCAAAATGACCATCCACAAAAAGACCTTGTTTTGCAAGGGAATCCCCTGCGTTTTTAATCTCAGGCTCGGCAGCCATCTAGTAAAACCGACCAATCCCAGACACTTCTGACACCCGGGGGAGTCCAGGAAGGTGTGGCTTGTGTGGATCCATCAACGTTTTTCTACCCAGATTCTCCCTCAAACCTCAAATTTAACTTAAAAAAATCACTTTTTCATTACATTTCTCTGTGGGATCACTGGGCTGACACAAAATTTGTACCACTCCTCGTTCCCCCAGCTCTCCCGATAAAATTGGTACCTCACTTGTGTGGGTGGGCCAAGCACCTCCGACAAACATTGGCCTAAAACGTATTGTGGAGACATTAAAATTATCTATCACAAAAAAACCTGGTTTTGTGAAGGGCACACATGTGTTTTTGGTCCTGGGCTCGGTGGCCATCTAGGGAAACCTATCAAACCCATACATTTCTGAAAACTAGAGGTAAATTAGATTTTTTTTGCTAAATGGGAGGTTTGCAGGGGATTATAGATAGAAAACCATTGGGGGAACCATGCAAGCCTTACTTCCCTGAATTCCCCCGGTTGTCTAGTTTTCAGAAATGTCTGGGTTTGGTAGGTTTTCCCAGATGGCCGTCGAGCCCAGGACCAGAAACACAAGTGGCCCCCTAGCAAAACTAGGTAGTTTTGTGTTAGATAATTTTGATGTCTCCATAAATGCATTTTGGGCCCTTCCCTGGCATGGGTACTTGGCCCACCCACACAGGTGAGGTACCATTTTTTCCAGGAGACCTCGAGTAACGCTGGGTGGTAGAAAATTTGTGTCAGCTTGGCAATGCCACAACTTTCCCACACAGAAATGACAGAAAAATGTGTAAGTATAGGTTTTCTCAGATTTCTCAGATTCCTTAGGTGCCGGAAGAGCTAGGGTCCAAAATTCACAGCTAGGCACATTGCAAAAAAAAGGTCAGTTTTCCCTGGAAAAATGTGATGTGTCTACATTGCGTTGTGGGACTTTTTTGCTGCGTGTACTAGACCTACCCACACAAGTGAAGAACTATTTTTATCAGGAGACTTTGGGGAATGCTGGGTGGGTGGGAGTTTGTGGCTTGCCAAAGATTCTAGAACTTTCCATTACAGAAGTTTGAGTTTTGCAAGTTATTCTTGGTTACAGACCCTAATAAGAGCCACACAAGCCACCTCATCCTGGATTTCCCAGGATGTCTAGTTTTAAAAAATGTACAGGTTTTCTATATTTACTTAGGTGCTGGCAGAGCTAGGGCCCAAAATCGACAACTAAGCACATTGCAAAAAAAGGGTGATTTTTCACTGGAAAATGTGGTGTCCAAGTTGCGCTTTGAGCGTTTTCAGTCACGGGTTCTAGGCCAACCCTCATAAGTGAGGTACCATTTTTATGAAGAAGACTTTGGGGAATGCTGGGTGGCTGGAATGTTGTGGCTCCCCGCAGATTCTAGAACTCTCCAATGCAGAAATGTAAGGAAAATCATTTTGTTTTTATAAAGTTTGAGGTTTGCAAGGGATTCTGGGTGATATCACCTGGTCAGAACCAAACAAGTCACCCCACCCTAGATTCCCCTGGATGTCTAGTTTTAGAAAATGTGTGAGTTTGCTAGGTTACCTTAGGTACCGGCAGAGCTAGGGTCCATAATCCACAACTAGGTACATTGCTAAAAAAGGGTAAATTTTCACTGGAAGATGTGATGTGTCCACGTTGCGTTTTGGGCATTTTCCTGTTGTGGGCACTTTTCTACCCACAGAAGTGAGGTGCTATTTTTATTGGGAGACTTTGGGAAATGCTGACTGGGTGGAAGTTTGTGGCACCCCACAGACTCCAGAACTTTCCATAACAGAAATGTGAGGAATATTAATTTCTTTTCTTCAAAGTTTGAGGTTTGCAAGGGATTCTGGTTAACAGAACCAAGTGAGAGCCACACAAGTTACGCCATTCTGGATTCCCCTCTATGTCTAGTATTCAAAAATATATAGGTATACTAGGTTTCCCTGGGTGCCGGCTGAGCTAGGGTCCAAAATCCACAGCTAGGTACATTGCAAAAAAAGTGTCAGTTTTCACTGGAAAAATGTGATGTGTCCAAGCTACGTGTTGGCCTGTTTCCTGTCGCAGGCACTAGGCCTACCCACACAAGTGAGGTAGACTTTTTATCTGGAGACTATGGTGGATACAGAATAGTAGAACAAGTGTTATCACCAATTTTCATTTCTGCCTTCCAAATGTAAGACAATTTGTAAAAAAGAAGTCATTTTGAAAAATGACCTCTAATTCACATGTTAGTATGGGTACCCAAAATTTAGGAGATGTGCAAATAACCACTGCTTCTAAACTCTAAGGGGGATATTCACAAGGAGCTAACACCGAGTTAATGGCACTTTATTGCAGACAAAGTTGCGATAACTCGATCGCCCCATTCACAAGCTGGTGTTAATAGCCCACAGCACCAGTTTACCCGCGATAGCAGCAGCAAAAACATCACCACAGAAGACCCCCGCAACTATCGCTAATGAGATGCAGAGTAGGCGTACCCATGCCCAAAGCCGCAACAACACCACTCCACAACATTCACAACGACCAGCCAGAACTGCGATAAGAACACAAAACAGACAATAAGGCACGTTAGCAGCAGGAAAATAACACCTGCTCTGACCTGGTGCAAAGCCGGACCACAGCCTGCACCACAAAAGGGAGCACAGCCCACAGCCACATCAGAAAGGCAACAGATGCCATGGAGCCACCGGTCATGTGGGCCGGACACCCAAAAGGGCCACAACACCCACCGCCACCACCCCAAGACCCCACCACCCACCCGGAACAGCCCCGCACCTGGGACCACCACACATGCACCTCAGACAAAGACAGCGGACCCCCAGGAAAGGCACCAGCCACACAGACTCAACACCTGACAATGTCATTGCCCACCACAGGCTCAAAGGACAACAATTGCATGCTTTCTGACCCACAACGCCCGACAGTCCGACGGCACTAACACAGCGGACAACCAACATCCCACCCCACACAAAGATGCTGGTGGTGCTGCACCTGTTGGTCCCTGATACCCCCAACCAACACCCAACACAGTCAGAGGAGACACACAGCCAGCCACATCCAAGTCCCTCACACCTGTCCTGGACATAACCATCAGCCTGTTACCCCAGTCCCTATACGTCCAACACAATGCGCAGGATCCACTGGACACCAAGCAAGGCCCATACGCCATAGCTGGATGTACGCAGGTGTCGGGGGCAATCCACAGCACACATGTCATATCTGTGATTGGTGAATAGAAAGTGACAGAGGACTACATTTCAGAGAAGCTAGGTACAGTGAAAGAGTCATGAGACTATGCCCCAGAATGGTGCTTTCATGGCAGACATCTTGGATGGGGCAATGTATTGCAAGCATCTGCATTTTGCTTATATAATTAGTCCATTTTAAGATAGAGAGCATGCACACTCAGGTACTTATTTTAAGCCTTATTCTGTCCGTTCCATAGACTCCTAATTCATCTAAGGAAAATAGGTACTACATTCTCAATACCTACAGAAGCATTTCAGCCATGATCCCCTGTTTATTCACCCACCCACTTTAAGATTAACACAATTACAGAGGATTTAATAGTAAGGTACGATACAATTTTTTTTTTAATCATAACCATGTCAGGGCCTCGTCTAAAACCTGAAGGAAGGAACTCCTATTCAATATAATACCCTCCTAATCTCTCCAAAAATGCCTCCAAAACTTTGAAACATAACCTACTCAGAAGAAACCCCGAAACTCTAATCTTAGATCCCTCTTTCAACATAAAAAAGTGTGATTATTAACGACTTCATATTCTTTACTTCTAAAATGACTGAATGGCGAAATACCTTAAATAACTCATTGAAAGTACAGGAATTGAAAAACATTCCTTATGGCACTAAGATGCTAATAACACCCTCTCGAAAACTGAGAACAACTCTAAGCATAACTTGTTATAAAAACGGCACGTTTCTCATTCAAGCTGACAACAAAGACCTGGAACGATTTGACGAATATTTCTCAACATTAAAAGTTCATGTCCTTAAAGGCCCCCCCTCAAGAATCTGACCAAACAATGTGAAACAGCTTCTAGACACAAAAACAACCTATCAGTTGTCCCTATCCCTCAGAGATATGCATTGCTAGCATTCCAACCTCCTATCATTATTCAACCTAGAAAAGAGTCTGAAAAGATTAGAGCCCCTCAACATGACAGGGAATTTGATAATCTCATTTCGCAATCCAGCAAGACTTACAAAGCCATGCAATTCGCTATTAGAGATATGAAGAACCTTCTGTGCTTAGCAAACAATGGCTTACAAAAATGGAGGTTCTACAGAAATCCATTCACGAAACACAATTTAAACTTCGATCTACCCCAATGGTTGCGTCAAACAGAATATTCCGACCCCGTAAGCAACTCTGACAGACAATGAGATTCAAACCCTTCTGTCATCATATGAACCAACCCCCACTACTCCCACTAAGATAGGTGAGAACAATATTCAAACAGTCCCAACAAACGCTTGCAGAACTGCTAAGCCTAACAATAGAAGGCTAAATTTTAGCAACCTAAAAAATGTGTTATTAATTCCCGACAAGCTTGTCGCGTCAATGATCAAAACACAGAAACACATTTGTTGCATACTACTCAACTGTCGGTCAGCAAAAAAACATGCTGCAGACATAGCCCACCTCATACTAAGCCAAGAAATCGATGTAACTATATTAACAGAAAGATGGCTATCTGACTCTTCTTCCCCATGCCTAGATCTATTAGTCCCCCCAAACTACTGTATTATGAGACAAGACAGACGAGACAAAACGGGAGGAGGCATTGTCTGTATACATAGATCAGACATTACCATCACAAAAAAACAATCTGACCAATTAGAGTCATGTGAATATCTGGGCATGTCCTTAAGATCGTCTGATAACCAAAACTGTAAACTCCACGCACTCTACCACCCCCGGGGCAAAAAGACCAGGTTCATAGACCAGATGATAGAAATCATCACTGCAAACTCTAATCTGCAGTCCAATTATATTATCTTAGGAGACTTGAATCTTCATTGGGATGATCATACTGACAATCAGATCACTCTTCTCAAAGCCTTCCTTGAAGATCATTCACTGGTCCAAGAAGGTCATCTACCTACCCACTCCAAAGGTTCTACCTTAGATTGGATCATAGCTAAAGAAAGAGCTATTGATAAAATTGTAATGACCCCCTGCGATTGGTCTGATCATCACATCATTACCTTCAAAATACCCTTCATAAAAACCAAAATGTCCTCACAACCAATTAATCCCAGAAAATGGACCCTTGACACTAGAGGAATCAATAGGGATAATGTCGCAGCTTGCTGTGAAATAGAATTGCAACCACCTAAGAACATGGTTGACGTCAGTGACCTCACGAGGTACTATAACAAAACAATGTTGAGTATTATTGAGGACATAGCCCCTTTAAAATTCAAAAGGATCACTGACAAAGACAAAAAACCCTGGTTTAACAGTGCTCTAAATGAAGAAAAATTTTCAGTGAGACTTACAGAGTGAAAATGGCATCAACACCCCACTTAACCCAGCTGAGACAGTCCAGGAAAGCCTACAATAAAAGCATTCTAAAGTCTGGATAACGCAATAAACAGACCGAGGAAACTATTTGATTTACTAAAAGATCAATCCAATAAATCTGCCAAATCGGCAAAAACCACTGTAAAAATGATCTTAAACAGTGAAGATTTCTCCTCCTTCTTTACAGTCAAAGCAAATTCATTGGAGGTGGAGCTCAAAAAAGCAGCTGAAGACCCTGAAAGTGTTAAGAGCACCTTTGATGATCATCAGTATCAACTAGATTTGGAAAAGCCAAAAAACAATGCTCGTTGGTCAGTATTCAAGCCTGTCAGTGAACTAGACATTGCAAAGATCATTTCGACCATTATACCTAACAATCATTATAACGATCCTTTACCTGCAAAGTGTTGGTCTTCAATAAACCAACTGCTCATCCCGTCATGGACAAAGGTCAACTATGCTTTGTTGACACAAGGCAAAACACCGGACTGCCTAAAAACTGGGCAAATCACTCCAATTTAAAAAAAAACAACAGAGAAACCCTCTGATCCCAATAATTTCAGACAAGTAACAAACATTCCCATGCTAGCCAAAATCCTGGAAAAATGTGTGCAACAACAATTGAGCCATCATATTTCGGACCTCAATCTGTTAAATGACTTCCAATCAGGATTCAGACCAAACCATAGCACAGAAACAGCAATTCTGCACATCGTGGATGACGCTTTACTTGCCCTTGACCATAACGATACATGTCTCCTAATCCTGTTGGACCTTTCGTCGGCTTTCGACACAGTAAACCATACCAAAATACTGGATCGCATGAAAAACATAATGGGACTAGAGAGAACAGTCCTCAAATGGTTTAGTTCCTTTCTTGAGAACAGATCGCAAAAATTCTGAGTTAACCAAACATTGTCAAGTTCAACCAGAAATACAATCAGAGTTTCCGCAAGGGTCAACACTTTCCCTGGCATTATTTAATCTGTACGTAGAGCCACTCAGGGAAACATTACATAGAGCAAACATTTCTTTCCACATGTACGCAGATGACTCTCAGCTGTAAATCAAAGTCACATTGACAGAAGAGATAGGTATAATGAACCAGGCACTAATGAGAACCATCCAGTGGCTAACCAGCAACCACCTGAAGCTTAACCCACATAAAACCGAATTCCTGCTGATCACGCCCCAGAAAAGCACAATGAGTATATTAGAATGGACCAACCTAATCACAGCTTTAAAGTGTACTCCGAAGATTGTTGACTCCACCAAATCCTTGGGAATTATTCTGGACAAGAATTTGAACATGTTAGCACATATTAACACAATGGCAAAAAATGCCCGTTTCCATTTAAGCTACCTCAGAAAACTAAAACTGTTCTTAAATGAGTCAGATCTCAAAACAGCAGTTCAGGCACTGGTCATATCAAGGATAGAGTATGGATGCACAACTCTGGCTGGGCTCCCCAAGATTTCAACAGCCCCACTGAAAGCTTGTCTTAATGCGGCCACAAGACTTATATCTGGATCCAAAAAATGTGACCATATTTCCCCTCATTTGAAAGCACTCAACTGGCTGCCCTATGAAGCAATAGTTCAATTCAAGTTGGCATGTATCACTCACAAAGCAATACATTACATAACACCAGGGTATCTAGCCCAGAAACTCACTCTATCAGGAGGTTGCCGGGTCTCCAGGAGCCACGCAGATCTATTACTGAAACTAGCCCATTGTGGGGAGAGTTGTCAACCAGGCATGTGTGAAGGATGCAGGAGAACCATGAATGTGAAAGCACAATGCCAAGAGTGGCGGAGATGTGCTGGACAGACCGCAGTATGCAGAACACTCCCATATCCATGGCGACATACACCTCTGGTGTATGGAGTGTAGTGGACAGTGGAAGCAACCATGTCAACCCTGAGCAGTGGGGGAGTTCGCGGAAATGTTGCCTGTTATGTCCCCCCCCTGGGCGTGGTCCTCTTACGGAAAGCCCAATGTCTTTGCCAGGGTGGCGCCTCTCATCATGCCACGAGTCCTACGCCGTCCTCGTGAACGGAGTTGCCTGCGATCCTGTGCGCCTGCCTTACCCTGGCCCGCTGAACCCTGAACCCGTCAGGTCTGCCACCACGCAGCCAGGCCACACTGATCACCTACCGACACCGGCATGTGTCAATGTGGGTCCACCACGTGCCAGTGCAAGCTCCAAGCACCAATTCTGGGACCTCTGCAGCCTCCGCAGACCGTCCTCTTTGGCCCAGTAGGTCCCATATGTGAAACTGTGTCCTGAGTCCTGAATGGCAGTGACCCCAAAGCCAGGGCAGCGGCCACAGCACCAGACTCCCTTCGATCAGTGAGGTATAGTTTCATATGGGCATCTTGCGACACATGGTGCCACTAACCCTATTCAACGCCAGCCGGCGACAAGTGGTGCCACTAACTTTATTCAATGCCAGCCGGCGACACGTGGTGCCACTAACCCTGTTCAATGCCAGCCGGTGACACGTGGATGAGGGACCAGGACTACCCTGCAGACCAGTAGGTCCCACATACAGCACCTAGTCATAATTCACAAATGACAGAGTTCACACCAGTGGTCGCACGGAGAGGAGTAAGAGGAAGATTTGGCTCAGTCCGGAAGAAAGCCGGGTCACAGTCACGGAGGTGACCAAACACTATCAATAACTGACCTGGTGCCATCAACCCTGTTCATCACAAGTCCGCTTCCCGTGGTGCCACTGAACCTGAACTACGCAGCCCGGTGGGGCCATCAACCTATGCTGATAACACTCAGTGATTGGCCTGTGCTTACCGCTGCCTCAAGCCTGCACTGCGGTCCAGTAGGTCATACATGTGGAACTGTGTATTGGGTAACATGTGGATGAATCCACACCATTTGACACGCCTCATCGCATGCGGCATCCCCTAACTGCACTGGTGACACTAACTCTGTGCGCAATGAGTCATGGGCATCATCTTGCTGGACCTTGGTGGTGTAAGAGCCCATGGCTTGGTGGTTTTCTGCATCTTCTTCTGGCTGGACCTCACTTGGTGTCTGACATGTGTCTGTTCCATTCATCTCTACCATAGTGACTGTATCAGCATGAGCCTGCCCTCTGCATCCTGCCCTGTGGGTGCACCTTCCACTGTCCATCGAGACCCTCTGTGACAAGGTCCCTTGTCATCCTGTGAACGTGCTCTGCACCCATGACCCTGCCCCAGTGCACCGCAAGTCAGTGGCCCGTGGTGGCAGGACCTTGCAGGATGCTGTGCATCCGGGGCTACTGACTCTGTGCAGCACATATCATGGGGCCTTTATGGTTGAATGGTTGTGTCCTTTACGATGTACACTGTTGTCTATTTCTGACTGCACCAGGCAGCCCTTGCCGGCAGGTGTGCACACACCCCACACACATCCAACACAGGTGTCACTCGGTAAGTGTGTCTGATAATAAATGTGGCTGTGCGCACCTTCTGAGCAAGTGTGTCTGTGTGTTCATTGTGTCAGCTTGATGGGCACGGGCCCTGCTACATCACAGTGTGCTGTCTTCTGCAGACGTTGCCATGTCACCTCAGTGTTGGCAGTGAACCTGGACATGTAGCCCCGCATCTGCCCCCCTGCATGCACAGGCTGCGTGTTCTGGTTCTGCAGGGGGGCAGAGCGTGGTCGGGACCTGGCCCGGTGCAGGAAGTGCAGTAAGTGTGTCTTTGTTTTGGGGTGTTGTCGCCACCAGGGCCACAGTACACAATGTTGCAATGTGACATATACCAGGAGGTCAGGACCGCAGGTATGGGGACATGTAGGTGTGATGTGTATCAGTCTTGCGGATGCATGAGTCTGTTGGCTGGCTTCATTCGCGGCGCGATCCCAGCCAGCCATGGGCTCGACACCTGTGTCCGCCCGGTCTGGACCATTGGCCTACACCCCCAAGTGGGCGCACACCTTCGAAGGCCAGAATCGCGGTGTTGGTGGCATGACGCAGGACATGCGCAGACAGGCATTAGAATGGTGTCCCGTTGGAGTGCGCATAATGCAACCATGCAGCGCACACAAGTGTGGTTGCCCGTGGCAGGGAGGAGCAGCTGTGTGGCAACGTGACACACAGTGAGTCTGCTCATGTGCATCGTGCTGGGCATATAATCCATGATTCCCAGGGTCGTAGACGTCCCACTATGCCCACGACCGGCCTCTGTACGTCTCCTGTATGCATGCAGCTTTGTGAAGTTACTGTAGGGATGAAACGTCCTTTGTCTGTACTATCAGGAGGTAGCACATCGGCAACTCTGAGCAGGAACTTGCATGTGCCCAGCACCCCCTGACATATATGATAGCATTTGCTTGCGACTCCCACACTACGCACAGCCCAGCGTGAGACCAACGTGCACGTGATTGCTGTGGTCCTGAGGCGGAAGCCGGGACTGTTGCTGGTGTGTGACAAAGAAATTTTAATCCTTTTTAACTGCTTTTATAATTGATGCTTTTAAAATTGTGACTGTGTATTGTTTATGTACTGCATGGGACAAATTCCAATTTTAGAAGCGTAATAGCGTATTTTGGTGAACGCTTACCTGGGCACTGAACTGAACTTTGTTCCTCCTGTTCTCGCCTTACGAACCCTGCCCGTCCCATCGCAGCCGATCAGGCGCTGCCGGGGACTCGAACGGAAGCCACCATCTTGGGTGAGGAGTAGGCGAGCGGCACAGTGCTCGGCCCCTCCCACCCCTAATTGTTTAAAATCGCCGACTTAGAGCGCGTGCTCCGATTGAGAGTGTGCACTTGATTGCTGTGGTCCTGAGGCGGAAGCCGGGACTGTTGCTGGTGTGTGACAAAGAAATTTTAATCCTTTTTAACTGCTTTTATAATTGCTGCTTTTAAAATTGTGACTGTGTATTGTTTATGTACTGCATGGGACAAATTCCAATTTTAGAAGCGTAATAGCGTATTTTGGTGAACGCTTACCTGGGCACTGAACTGAACTTTGTTCCTCCTGTTCTCGCCTTACGAACCCTGCCCGCCCCATCGCAGCCGATCAGGCGCTGCCGGGGACTCGAACGGAAGCCACCATCTTGGGTGAGGAGTAGGCGAGCGGCACAGTGCTCGGCCCCTCCCACCCCTAATTGTTTAAAATCGCCGACTTAGAGCGCGTGCTCCGATTGAGAGTGTGCACGTGATTGCTGTGGTCCTGAGGCGGAAGCCGGGACTGTTGCTGGTGTGTGACAAAGAAATTTTAATCCTTTTTAACTGCTTTTATAATTGCTGCTTTTAAAATTGTGACTGTGTATTGTTTATGTACTGCATGGGACAAATTCCAATTTTAGAAGCGTAATAGCGTATTTTGGTGAACGCTTACCTGGGCACTGAACTGAACTTTGTTCCTCCTGTTCTCGCCTTACGAACCCTGCCCGCCCCATCGCAGCCGATCAGGCGCTGCCGGGGACTCGAACGGAAGCCACCATCTTGGGTGAGGAGTAGGCGAGCGGCACAGTGCTCGGCCCCTCCCACCCCTAATTGTTTAAAATCGCCGACTTAGAGCGCGTGCTCCGATTGAGAGTGTGCACGTGATTGCTGTGGTCCTGAGGCGGAAGCCGGGACTGTTGCTGGTGTGTGACAAAGAAATTTTAATCCTTTTTAACTGCTTTTATAATTGCTGCTTTTAAAATTGTGACTGTGTATTGTTTATGTACTGCATGGGACAAATTCCAATTTTAGAAGCGTAATAGCGTATTTTGGTGAACGCTTACCTGGGCACTGAACTGAACTTTGTTCCTCCTGTTCTCGCCTTACGAACCCTGCCCGCCCCATCGCAGCCGATCAGGCGCTGCCGGGGACTCGAACGGAAGCCACCATCTTGGGTGAGGAGTAGGCGAGCGGCACAGTGCTCGGCCCCTCCCACCTCTACGGCTATAAATGAACCCCCCTTACAGGAAGCGCAGCGGACGAGCGCAGCGGGCGCGTCGGCGGCGCGTCGAAGACGCGCCAAAGACAAGCCCGTCTGCGCCCGTCCGCGCCTGTACGGGCCTAGGGGCTATAAACTCTGTCACACAGACTAGTGACAGGCTAGATACACTGCGACTAACTTATTCGAAAGATTATCTCATGTCACTTAATGCTAAATCCCCACAGAGCCACTTTCAATGTGCTGTGGTAAATAATTTAATTACCGGGACTTAATTTGATACAGAAACATAATAGAAATAGCTCAGTAAATAAGCGGCAGAATCCGTGGTATTAGAGGTTCGGAATGGGCTTTATTCCAATGGACGATTCGAATCGGTTGCTCCAAGTTCCATCACCACGAAGGTTCAGGAAGTGAAGTACATACATTATTGATAATTAATCACTTTTATACAATAGGCATTACAGTGAAGCAAATGCAAGAGGCGTAACAATTGATAGTGTAGATAAGACATACATACGTAGCAAAAGTAGGTGTAACTGGGTGTGACTAAAGAACGTCATCAGGTGTGATGTCATAATAGGGTGGTTCCATGAAAGAATTTCGCAATGTCAGCAGAAATACTTGGCAGAAATGCGCGCGCAGCAGCATGACGTGTGATTGACGTGCAACTAGGGGGTGAAGGGGACTTGACATTTAGCTCTACATGTGGCGACAGAAGTCTGGAGGGTCAAGTCAACCTAATCCCAAATCATATCTAACATCCTATGTTTAAAGAACTATGTTATCCAAAAGAGAGGTCTCTTAGAGTAGAATCTTATTCTATACTGACTATACTGACTGTTAGTGCGTGTACAAGCGTCTAAGTGTCTACACTAGATGCGAGGGCAGAAGTCTTCCATAATAATAAGGCTATGAATTACTTGCATAAAGACAGAGAAGCCGGGCCTTTGCTCGGTAGCTGGAAGAATGTTTACTTAAACTACTAGACAGGAATGCATTGGGCAGGGAGCGGAGCAGATAATGTCGAAGGTGAAATACAGTTTTTGGCAGGCAACAGGCTGATGTCAGACTTCGTGAGCCGCGCAGGGAATGAGACAAAGTTCATGGTCACAGATGCAGGCTCAGACTGGAGCTTTCAGAGGCAGAAGGCAAGAAGAGCTTGATGACAGAATCAGGGCCTACTTGCCTGGACTGTAAAATGGCATAAGTGAACCATATAAAGCCGGTGGCCTTTCATACTTAGGAATGGAATATCCAGCCTATTCATGGCGGATCTGAAAGAGGACATGTTGACGGTGGACGCACATGTGTTTGCGTCTTCATAACTGAAACTGGAGGGAACATACATGTACTTGTGATTCATACATGAAACCGTTGGGGTCCAAGATAGGGGACATAACTGATCATAAAAATCCATATTTCCACATTCCCTCCTTGTCCCCTACTTGCCCGTCAAGAGATATCAATCTTCATCAATCCATTGATCTGTTCATATAGCATCATTTGTTCTTCTTTTTTCTTCTGGGATGAATGAAATCTTGGTGCTGGAATACACGATGTGGCACACAGACCACAGATCGCTGGTCCACATTGTAGGCATAGACAGCAACTGAATAGTATGAGAAAGCCAATACCTAGGAAGGATAGGACCTTCCATCCAAAGGTAGATAATACACTCCAAAACCAACCGGACCAAGTCCAGGTGCCTGGATTCTAGTGTATCTGGCTTACAATCTTATGAAGGCGGGTTATGGCTTTATATACAGATGGCGAATTTTCTGGTATGAAAATGCAACAACTTGATCCGATGACCCTACAAGCTCCGCCCCTATCGGCCAGGATGACGTCAAGGACAAGACGATTTTGAAGCACAACAATCCGCATAGCAGACTGTTCTTCTGTTAAATTGCCTAAGGCGGAAATAGTTTCATTCACTACTGCTTCAAGGGTTCTAGTTAATCTACGTATCAGCTTACTATTAGTAACGGTACCTATATAGGGAAAGAGACCTTTATTGAAATCTGTGTATTTTTCCCATGCTGTTTCAGTGTAATCGACAATTGGGAGATCTCTCCTTTCTCTATTGTGTACTAAATGAGTATTTCTGTGATAATCGGGAGGAGCTAGGAAAACAGGTGGCAAAAGAAATCCAATGTAACAGGTACCATCCCAATCTAGAGGTAGGCGTACATATGACGTCTGACCACATATGAAATAGGAATGGCGGGAAGCTCTAAATGTAGACTTGCCTTGATCACTAAATTCTATTACAGTGGTGCATCTACTATGGCCCATATGTATGGAACCATTCTTTCTTACACATAATTCACCTTTTACTGGAAATACTGACATGGCGGGTAAAATTGGAGTAGCTTCGGATTCGACATTTAGGATCATAAGATTAAGCGTAAAATTACCTAATCCATATACTTCATTTTCTAGATCAGTTCCTGTTCTCTTGGGAAGTCCCTCCTTGTTAGGGTAGCAGACTTTAAGTAAAACTAAGTTTAAATTTCCCCATACCCAGTTGTCTTGATAAACTGCAGAATTTGAATCTAGGGGATTAATTAAACTAAACCATGCTCCACAGGAGCCGTTGTGTGTGAACGGGTATGGAAAGAGAGGTAGAATTCCTTTATAATTCTGATAGGGAGGGAGTCGGCCACATATCCAACAATTTGTAGCATTGCTAACCTGATGGGAATGATGTAACATACTAATAAACGTGTTATTGCGCAGCGCAAATCTATAAGACAACTCATGCGGAGGTAATTCACTGAAAGAATGTTCAGCAGTAATATTATAAACATGTCTAGAAATAGGATAATATATGTGCAACAATATACTTGCAGTAATTATTAAAAGACTTAAGAAAAACAAAATTAATAACGTCACTGTGCAATGACTACGCAGTGATTTACAGTATGCATGTCGTTTCAACATTTTTCGGGTGTTTTCTCTATTCAGATCTAAGGGATACATGTCAGAGACAAATTCAACCGCTTCACCTTGGAGAGGACTTAAACAATCAAATTTCCCGACTGGTTAGATCTGAGTTTTAGTTTATATTGTTCGTGACTACTTGATTCAACAAAAGGAAGTTTTGAGTCAATGGGTGAAGACACACGAGGTGTGGTATTTACATCCGATGGTAGTCCATGAAATTTCTTGATATGACTTGAATGTATCCAGCCTTTTCTGCCTTCGATTTTCACGGCTGTCCTTGTGGTGAGCAAGACCAGTTGCGGCGACCTCCACCTAGGATCCAGCTGAGTCTTTCGATCAAAGTTCCTCACCAAGACCAGATCCCCATGAACTATGTCATGGGGTTTCACCTCAGTGTTGTCAGGAAAAGCTGCAGCTACCTGTGAACGACAAGATTGTAGTGCAGACATCAAGGAAGCCAAATAATCTGTCAGCATATTACAGTCAATATCAGTTATTTTACGTGGTATAGGCGTCCCCCACATATTTGGTGGTCTGCCAAAGATCACCTCATACGGGGATAGCCCTGTTCGAGAGTGTGCTACCATTCTCATGTAAAAGAGTGCAACTGGTAACGCTACTACCCAGTCGACACCTTTCTCTCTGCATATTTTGGACAATCTGATTTTCAGGATCTGATTATGTCTTTCTACGAGACCTGCTGCCTCGGGGTGTCGGACACAGTGGAATTTCCACTGATAGCCTAACAAAAGTGAAACGTGTTTCATTAGTTCGGATGAGAACGGCTGGCCGTTATCTGAGTAGACAACACGTGGTAAACCGTATCGTGGGAAGAATTCTCGAACTAACTGTTTGGCAGTAGTCGGGGCAGTGTAATCTGAAACCGGGTATGCCTCTGTCCAACGGGAAAGAGCACAGACAACTACGAGAACATATTTGAATCCTCGACATCGTTCCATCTGGATATAATCCATCTGGAGCACTTCAAAAGGGTGATCAGGAGGCTGAAATCCACCCTGTTCTACGGGAACGCTTTTTCCTGGGTTGAACTGACAACAGATCATACAGGTACGAACTTTTTGCTTGGCTGCTGCTCGTAAATGTTTATTGAACCAAATGTGTTGGATGCTGTCTAGCATAGCTTTTTCTCCTAGATGCGCTGGACTATGTATAGTGTTAATAATAACTTGGACCATTGAATCAGGAAGGAACCACACAGATTTTTCCTTCGTCATCCATCCTTGGTCCGTTTGAATCCCTCCTAATTCAGTCCATTTTTTTATTTCGTCTGATGTAGCATGTGTCTGTATGTCAATTACGTCAAGAGCGGGATCTTTAATCGTCATACAATGTGTTGGCGTCGGGACTTTTGTCTTTGTCATGTCGGATGTTTGAGTTTGAGCAGTCTGTTTAGCTGTTCTGTCAGCTAGATCATTGCCTTGAGAAATGATATCAGTAACTTTCGTATGAGCTTTACATTTCATAATTGATATTGCAGTGGGTAGATGTATTGCATCTAATAAGGCATGAATGAGGGGTCCGTGCTGAATGTGGGCACCGTGAGAAGTTAAATAACCTCTCTCTCGCCACAGCACGCCGAAGTCATGTACAACTCCGAATGCATAACGTGAATCAGTGTATATGTTGACTCTTTTATTTGTGGCTTGAATACAGGCTTGTGTCAGAGCGACGAGCTCTGCGGCTTGAGCTGACAAGGTATTTATGCAATTTGTTTCAATGATTTCAGTGTCTGTTGTGACTGCGTAAGCGGCCACTAACTCTCCTGTACTTGTTCTCATACATGAACCATCTACATACAACGTCAGGTCTGGGTCTGACAATGGGACATCTGTCAAGTCTTGTCTGGGTTTCGTCGTGATTGTAATAACGTCAATACAGTCATGAGCTAGTGGGTCTGTTCCAATTACGGGTAAAAGTGTGGCAGGATTCAATGTGTTACAACATCTGATTTCTATATGTGGCTGGAACAATGTTAATTCATACCCTGTAAGTCGCGCTATAGTTAAGTGTTGTGTTTGCGTTCGATTCACGAGAACCTCTACTGCATGTGGTACTTGAACTGTCAATGGATGTCCTAACACTATGGCATCGCTTTGTCTGATTGCTAAAGCTGTTGCTGCCACTGATTTTAGGCATGCAGGCAAAGCCTGAGCTACGGGATCTAATGTACTAGAAAAATAAGCACATGGTTTGTGGGATCCTGCCTGTTCCTGTGTGAGTACTGACAAGGCAGTACCTTCGCGTTCTGTAACAAAAAGTGTAAACTGTTTATTGTAACATGGTGTTGCTAAAACCGGTGCTTGACATAAAGCTTTCTTTAAGCTTTCAAAAGCTTGTGTATGTTCCTGAGTCCAAGGGAGAACAGTCGATGTGGCTGCCTCCTGTGTTGTCAATTGAATGAGTGGTTTTGCTAGAAATGCATACTGAGGGATCCACTGCCTACAATATGAAGTGAGGCCTATGAAAGCCCGCACCTCCTTTTGTGTCTTGGGTATTGGCATGTTAGCTATTAACTGAATGCGGTCGGGTGTAAGCTGCCTTCCCTCCTTGGACAGCGAGTGTCCAAGATAAACAACTCGCTGGACACAGAATTGCAGCTTAGAAGGGGACACCTTGTGCCCCTTTTCGGCTAGAAATTGTAAAACTGTCAGTGATGCTTTCTCACATTCAGGTTCGCTTCTAGCGGTGATCAGCAGATCATCGACATATTGAAGCAGGGCAGTGTTTACTGGCATGTGGATACTGTCGAGTTCTCGTTTCAGTGCTTGGCTATAGATGCTGGGGCTTTCTGTAAATCCTTGAGGTGCGCGTGAGAATTTAAAGCTACGTCCATTTAAACTAAATCCGAACAAGTATTGGCTTTCCGGATCTATAGGGACGCTGAAAAAGGCATTCTTGAGATCAATTACAGTAAAGAATGTTGCTTCAGAATCAATAGCTGTCAGTAATGACGAGATATCTGGGACCACAGGGAATTGTGGCACAATGCATTTGTTCAATTCGCGCAGATCAATAACCAATCGATATACTGGCGGGGCCTTTGGATCTGTTCGTTTAAGAATCGGAATTATCGGGGAATTACATACATTGGAGTCTGTTTCCACAACCACTCCTTGGACAATGAGCTCGTCAATGATTTGCAGTAAAGCCACTACAGCATCTGGTGGTAACTTGTATTGTCGCATTCGTGGTAGTACCACTCCTGCCTTTAGTGTAACTCGATATGGTGTAATATTCATGCAACCAACATCAGTAGGGCCTTGTGCCCATAGATGTGTAGGTAAAGTCTGCAGTCGGGGATCCATGTCTCTAGACACATAGTGACCTTTGAAATCACGTAAAAACAATCTTACTCCTTCCGGAGAACAACATATTATAGCTCCTAGAGCTTTCAGTGTTTTTATACCTAACAAGTTTTCTGGACATGATTTAGTAAGCAATAAATCTGTAGTTCTGGTCAAGGGTCCTATCGTAAGTGGAAGAGGCTGTAATACTTCATTAACAATAGGTTTTCCTGAAAAACCAAGGGAAATATTCTGTGAGCCTGAGAGGGGTGCCCCTGGAACTTCACTACGTTTTATGGTTGTTCGACTTGCCCCTGTATCGAGTAAAAATTTTCTATCTTGGCCTAATAATTCACTATGTACATAAGGTCCTTCTTGGTCTACAGGGACCTCGATAAGGGGTAAGTCAACTTCCCTCTCTAGGCTTGTTCATGCGTATCGTTGATAATCAGGATAGTCGTACTGTGCGGTCTGGTACAGCTGTCGTGTCGTGGTTTGTGTGGCAGCAACCGGCAGCGCTGGTGCAGCTGGCACAAACTGTACAGACTGTGGTGGAGCTGGCATGGACTGTGCATGCTGCGGGGCTCCTTGTTCATTCTGATCCTGTCTAGGTGGCCGTGGTCTTTCTTTTGTAATACCTGTGGCGATATTACGCTTCAGAACTGGGCAATCGTGTATATAATGACCTGGTTGTTTACAATAGTTGCATGTCCCTTTTACAGGTCCTGCTGAATCACCGGAATGTGTCGTACCCTTTTTATGTCCTTCAGCTGGAACTGTCTGGGAAACTAGCATTTTCATTTTCGTGTCTCTCATGCGTCTTTGTTCATGTTCTTGTTCCTCTCTAATTCTATTGTGATGATACTGTAACATTTGTAACATTTGTGATGGGGTGTTACCTTGCCAGGTACTCTCGAATTTTAATACTCTATTCTTCACTTGGGGTAAGGAATTTTCAACTAATTTTGTCACAAACAGATGTGGGTATGATTCGCTACTTGCTTTTAGGCCACTATTTATGCCAAAACATTTTTCAAATCGGGCATAAAAATCACTAGTGTCTTCATCTTGCTTTTGTTTACAGGCTGAGATTGCACCCCAGTCTTCCTTTTTCGTAGTTAATAAACGTGGCAGTACCTGTACTAGTAAACCTGGTAGTGCTTTAGTTTTATCCCCAAGCCCCGAACCTGGACCTCGGGCCTTTTCTTCATTTTCTAATGCTGTCCAGTCTATCTTTTGGTCTCCCACCTCCCACTCTTTTTCCTTGAGTTTTTCATAAATGCCAGCAGGCATTAATACCTTTAATATTGTCATAATGTCGGGATAGGTATACTCTCCCATGAGTAACATGTCTTTAATTTCTCGGTGGAAACCCGCTGGGTCTTTGTCATGACTGGGTACCACTTTCTTCATCTCTAACAATTCTATTTTCGATATGGGCGTATATACAAATACACGTTTAAACTGATTGTCCTCGCCCTTTATTGGGTGTACTTCTCGTAAGGGATTCTGTCTGTCCATGTAATACGTCGTTCTTTCCTTGATGGGCAGTGAGACATGCTCTGGGCATACAAAAAGAATGTACTGCTTTCTTGATTCTAGTATTTCTTTAATTAGCTTAGTACCTGAACCTCTCCATCTATTCGTGAGTAATTCAGTCAATATATCAGGTAAGGGACCAGGATCTGAATGTTGGCTTTTATATAGTATAAGAAGTTGTTGAATCATATAAATCCCAGCTAAACGCTGTTCATCTGGGGTGAGATTCAAAAATGTGTGTGCTACTGTATCATCATCATACTTTCCGGGACTGTCAATCCAATGAACGGCTGACCTGGCTAATTCTTGTTCATCCATAGAATCGAGAAAATGATAACCCCTTCGTTCTCGGAGTAATTTGTCAGCGGCTTGGAACGAATGCTCGGGGGACCTTATATTTATTATAGGTGTTTGGAAATTCCTGTTATTATCTGGACATATCGGACGTATCGGGTCAATAAAACATCTAGTACTATTACAAGATCTTCCTCTACCTACATAGGCTATGGTTTCTGACTGTCCTGTGGACAGTCCTGATCCTTCCTCCTCCTCGTTTTGTTCGAACTGGTCTACCGCTAATCTCTCTTCGTGTAGGCGTTCTATTTCTTTACGGATCTTTCGGCACATAGCTATTATACAATTTTGCTTATCATGTCTCCCTTCTGATATATTCTGGCTCCATCTGGTAAGAGTTTGCATTGCTTCCGGGTCTACCCCCGGTCGGTCTTGATTTCTGATCACACAATTTATGAGGAAACGTAACAGTTCCCCCTGTATCTCCACTTTCTGGTATTCCATAGCTCTGTTAATACATTCAGAATCTCGCCCTGTTTGGACAAAATGGTATATATTATCTAGATGCACAGTCATTCCTGGTATCTTTCCTAAATACACCGCGGCTCGTCTGATACGTAATGATGCCATGATCATTTCGTCCTCTTTGCCGGGCACAGGGTCATATCTACAATCTATAAGAAGTTCCTTAAGCGTACGGGCATTTATGAGTTTGGGGGTACGTGGATGTGCTGATTCTTGAAAGGTAAGTTTATTTACTCTGGGTGGCGTAGAAAAAATATTGGTAGCACCTCCGGTAGCCCCGTCTGGGGTATCGGGCGTGAAAGGATTCGTTGAACGCGATACAGCAACTATAGGTGTGGACACAGCTATAGAAGTAGCTGTAGGAACAGATGTGGAAACAGATGTGCTTGCCGGAACTTGTGTCAGGATTTGTCGCTGTAGAGATACAGATACAGGATCTTGGCGTTGAACCTCCCCGGCCGACGGTCTATGTAGGGCGGGGTTAGCATACTCGGGAGCTGCGTCATCTAAATATGAGGAAAGAAAAACATCTTCTGCGGTTCTAGGATGCCCCTTAGGATGTACTTTTATTGGAAATAATGGGGGTGGCAAGTCTTTTGGTCCCCGGAGTAGCCTTAGGTAATCCCTCGGCCAGAAGGGGATACATACCCTTCATAAGGGCATTTCTTTGTCTGTCTATTTGTTCTGATTTCACTCGTGTACCTTCTTCAATTAATAGATTTTCTCGGACTCTATTTGAATTCTCCTTATTTTTCTCTTCCTGTCAGAGTGCTTTTTCTGTACGTCTATGAGATTCTTTACGCCATAACTCAACGGCGTCTTTCTGTGACTGTCTGACTTTCCTTTTCCATAACTCTTCTTCTACTTTCATGATGCACTCTGCATCCCAGGTCCCAGCTGCGGGCCACCTCTGACTTTCTGGTAATTCCTTGGTGTAGTCTACCCATAAATCAAGAAATAATATAGCGTCTAAGCCGTGTTTATGATACATGAAGTACCCTGGAGTGTCCCTAGGAGGAATAGGAACAGCTTCTTCGAGTACCCCTTTTCTAGTAGTGATCTGTCTTAATTTCGAAAAGAGCGGCATATTGAGAACTGATCTGATACTTGATCTTGAACAAACTTAATACAATAAACACGATAATGAACAGTCATTCATACCACAATATGCAGAACGTATTAACACATTTAACATTTAACATTTAAATGAGCAAACAATGATGATGACGATCTAAGGAAACTGAATCACTAAACATAATACTCGACATTTAACTGATTTATTCTGAATTTATATACTTGATATACTAGATATACTGCTAAACAGTACAGATACACTGCTGAAACAGTGCAGACCGGATTTGTGTACCCAAACCCGTCTTGACCGGCACAACCTATGTGCACGTCAGAACGCCTCCCCAGTAATGGTACTCACCGGGTAGCTCGGAACGGAAGGCCTCGGAACGGAACTGAACTGAACTGGACCGGACTGGACTCGACTCGAAAACTTCGGTGCTTCGGGACATCGGAAACTTGGTGGGCCTCTGTATACCTCGGATCTTGCTCTCTCAGCTAGGCTCTGGTCGGGATACTTCGCACTTCTCACCGCCTCGTCTGGGTGTTGATCGCAGCCTCAGTCGCCCCCGCTTGACCGGAGGGAGATACAGGAAATCCTGCTGGTACGCGTTGTTGTCCGTCCAGCTGTGGCAGGAGACCGGGCCTGCAACGCACCGCCGGCGCGTGAGATGAGAAAGTGTCCCTGTTCGGGCGCCATTCATGTGGTAAATAATTTAATTACCGGGACTTAATTTGATACAGAAACATAATAGAAATAGCTCAGTAAATAAGAGGCAGAATCCGTGGTATTAGAGGTTCGGAATGGGCTTTATTCCAATGGACGATTCGAATCGGTTGCTCCAAGTTCCATCACCACGAAGGTTCAGGAAGTGAAGTACATACATTATTGATAATTAATCACTTTTATACAATAGGCATTACAGTGAAGCAAATGCAAGAGGCGTAACAATTGATAGTGTAGATAAGACATACATACGTAGCAAAAGTAGGTGTAACTGGGTGTGACTAAAGAACGTCATCAGGTGTGATGTCATAATAGGGTGGTTCCATGAAAGAATTTCGCAATGTCAGCAGAAATACTTGGCAGAAATGCGCGCGCAGCAGCATGACGTGTGATTGACGTGCAACTAGGGGGTGAAGGGGACTTGACATTTAGCTCTACATGTGGTGACAGAAGTCTGGAGGGTCAAGTCAACCTAATCCCAAATCATATCTAACATCCTATGTTTAAAGAACTATGTTATCCAAAAGAGAGGTCTCTTAGAGTAGAATCTTATTCTATACTGACTATACTGACTGTTAGTGCGTGTACAAGCGTCTAAGTGTCTACACTAGATGCGAGGGCAGAAGTCTTCCATAATAATAAGGCTATGAATTACTTGCATAAAGACAGAGAAGCCGGGCCTTTGCTTGGTAGCTGGAAGAATGTTTACTTAAACTACTAGACAGGAATGCATTGGGCAGGGAGCGGAGCAGATAATGTCGAAGGTGAAATACAGTTTTTGGCAGGCAACAGGCTGATGTCAGACTTCGTGAGCCGCGCAGGGAATGAGACAAAGTTCATGGTCACAGATGCAGGCTCAGACTGGAGCTTTCAGAGGCAGAAGGCAAGAAGAGCTTGATGACAGAATCAGGGCCTACTTGCCTGGACTGTAAAATGGCATAAGTGAACCATATAAAGCCGGTGGCCTTTCATACTTAGGAATGAAATATCCAGCCTATTCATGGCGGATCTGAAAGAGGACATGTTGACGGTGGACGCACATGTGTTTGCGTCTTCATAACTGAAACTGGAGGGAACATACATGTACTTGTGATTCATACATGAAACCGTTGGGGTCCAAGATAGGGGACATAACTGATCATAAAAATCCATATTTCCACAGTGCCAAAATGGAGCCCACTAAGATCACGGGCCCATTTGGCTGCCGGAGATGTAGATGGGACTCCAAACCTAAAAACGACCTAAACTCGAGAAATTCTTCTAACCTCGAAATATCCTGTATTTATCTGAACACAAGATCTCTTCCTAAACATTCTATTGAACTTTGGGACACATTACATCAATTACAACCGGATTTGGTGTTCATTACGGAGACTTGGCTCGACATTCACAGTACTCCCGACATTGCAATGGCGCTCCCTATAGGTTATAAAATTCTAAACCTCAATAGACCCAAAAAGAAGGGCGGAGGGGTAGCCTTGCTATATAAAGAGAAGTTTACCTGCACCCAAGAAGTGCCCACACAGGATAGCAAACATGAAGTAATGATTTACTCAGTCTTTTTAGGTACCTATCTACTGATGGGAGGAGCTATTATCTATAACCCTCCAGGAAGCACTGTAGAATTTAGTACGCAGCTTCTCTCCCAGATACTTCCTGTCTGTCTAAAACATAAAAATATTTTAGTATTGGGTGACTTCAACGTACATTTTGAGTCACATACCAATTCCCTCACTAAGCATCTTGCAGATAACATGGGAATTCTGCAATTAACACAAATAGTCAACCAGGAAACTCACAAAGCAGGACACAGATTGGACCTGATATTCACGAACATTGAGACCACTATTATTAACAACATTGTGCCTCTCACATGGACGGATCATTTCAGGATAGATTTCAATATTAGCCTTCCTATAAAAAATATAAGACCAACAATACAGACCCCACTTACAGCAAGAAATTGGAAAAAATTCTCATTGGAGAAATTCCAGCAACACTTTCATTTTAATATTAATCAGGCCTCCACAACTGAACAAGAAATTCTTTGCTTATACAAAAGTATAGGGGATGCACTCGAACACTGCTCAACGAAAACTACTAAAAATAAATCCAGACGAATGGTGTCGGAAAAGTGGTATGGCCCAGATCTCAAAACTCTTAAAAGAAAATGCACTATGTTGGAACATAAATGGAGGTTAAGTAAAACCATGAATGACAGATCCATTTATAAAAAGGAACTGAAAGCTTATACTGCAGCCATACGAAAAGCAAAAAAAGACTACTTTTCACAGCAAATTTTTGAACATAAACATTCCTCTAAGGAACTTTTCAAAATCGTTAGAGAACTTTGCAATCCACCTAGCCTTACAACTAACCTGTCACCTTCACAAGAGGAATGTAATAAAATTAGCAATTTCTTTTTCGACAAAATAGACAAAATTTATTCATCTTTTTCCAGTAATGACCAGATAACGACAGAGCATCATAGTGATGCTGAGCCTTGTTTATTAGCCAGCTGTCCTGTCTTTGGCCCTTTCTCAGAGGAAGAAGTAACCAAAGTCATGTCTGAAATTAAATCGGGCTCCCCACTGGACCCCTGCCCACACCACATATTCCTACAACTAATTCCGTTAATTGGTCCAATAGTGACGCAAATATTGAATCAGTCACTAAACCAGGCGGAATTTCCAACTATCTGGAAAACAGCAGTAGTGATCCCCTTATTAAAAAAAGCAGGTGCTGACATAAACAATCCAGCTAACTACAGGCCCATCTCGCAGTTGCCATACCTCTCAAAAGTGTTGGAGAAATTGGTGAACAAGCAATTGTCAAATTTTTGGGAAATTAATAACTTGCTTGATGTTTCACAGACGGGCTTCAGATCTAACAACAGTACCGAGACAACCCTTCTGGCAGTACTTGATGACATCAGAAACCAGGTTGATATGGGTAAAACAGTGGCCCTGATATTGTTAGATTTATCAGCGGCATTTGATACCGTATCCCATAACCTGTTATCAAGAATGTTAGCTGCAAAAGGAATACAGGGAAAAGCCCTGACTTGGTTGAATTCTTTTCTATTCGACAGATCGCAATCTGTCCATTTAGGCAGATATTCTTCCACTCCTCGAAAAATCAAGTATGGTGTACCACAAGGGGCATCATTAAGCCCAACTCTATTTAATGTTTATGTTTCTTCATTAGCCACCATTGGGAAGAAATGGGGCGTTAACATCTGCTCATATGCAGATGATACGCAACTAATGATTGCATTGAATGGTGAAGATGGCTCTAAAAACAGACTGCTTAACTGCCTCACTGAACTATCCGGTTGGATGCATAATCATTGTCTGAAATTGAATGCCGACAAATCGGAGATTCTTCTGTTCGGCGGTTCCCAACAGCTTTGGGACGATACTTGGTGGCCCAACAGTCTTGGTACACCCCCTAAACCAACTCAGATGGCAAGGAATTTGGGAGTCCACATTGACAACGCATTGTCTATGAAAGACCACGTAACAATCATCTGTGGCAAAGGCTTTGCACTACTGAAAATGCTACGAAGAGTGTTTCCCTGGATTCCTTTGGAATGTAGAAAGATCCTAGTTCAGTCGCTACTAATTAGTAGACTCGATTACGGGAATTCCCTATTCGTTGGCATGGCGGACTACCTATTCTCAAAGTTACAGCTTGTTCAGAATGCGGCAGCTAAAGCCGTATGTAATAAAAGGAAATATGATTCAGCTGCCAGCTGCCTGAGAGCCCTACACTGGCTACCAATGAGAGAAAGAGCCTCCTTCAAAATGCTGTGCATAACTCACAGAGTACTGCATAACTCTGGCCCGACCATCCTAAAAAATAGAATTAATTTCTATGTTCCAAATAGAAATCTTAGATCTCAATCCACCGCTAGAGCAGTAACTACCCGTATAAAGAAGGCTAGGATGGGAGGCCGTGCCTTCTCATATTTAGCTGCAAATTTGTGGAACAAACTATCAACAGACTTAAGACTTACCGATGTCTACCTCACCTTTAGAAAAAAACTTAAAACTATGTTGTTCCCTAACACTCATTAAAATTCTAGTGACCCTTGTCAGCTTTCTGTGCATTGTTCAATCTTAGCGCCATGATATCCTTTGGGATGAATGTTAGCGCTTTAGAAATACTTTTACCATTACCATTACCATTACCACATCCCACACGCAGTGGTCCTTGGTCGTAGTTGGCATGCATGGTATGGCCTTCACACGTTTCTCCACCCCACCCAAGGCCTGCACCCATTGCACACAGACATTGCTCATTGCACCGAGCTGTGCCATTTCATCCACAGGACTGTCTCAGGGCAAGCCAGTGCCGCTTCAAGCAGAGCCACTGATGCAATGGCAGACCATCCTGGACACATGGTCTACTTCAGTCACGTGGAGCTTTACCGTGCACGTCTGCTGCATGTACTGGAGGCACTGCCGATTGCAGTGCTGCGATTCAGTTACCGGCTGAGCTTCCGCCTTGCGCACGTCACCTGCGTGCAGCCTGTGTTGCATTGTCGCTCGTGCATATTCGAGTGGTCCATGGATGTCTGCCTCTCCAATGTAACGGTAGCTGACCTGGATTTCGACATGTGTGTCTGCGCTCCCTGTGGCCCACGACCAGGAGTGTCACCGGGATGACCGCTTATGACATGCATGGATGTTTGGCATTCAGGCTGGAAACTGGACCTGGGAGATTGCATGAGTCTTCGTGTGGAGTGAGCACATTGAGCCACTACTCGATTGGGCTTTGGTGCACATTGGGTCCAGTGGTTGGAGTCAGCACATCTGTGTGGGTCAGCTGATGGATTACATCGACAACATTTCAGATGTGGTGGAGGACAATCGCTCATTGGAGATGATTGCCTACGCAGCTGCACTTGCGTTCATGGACTAGTGACATGGTACCTGCAGCCACAACTAGATGTGAGCCATTGCACGTGTCCCGACACATGGTTGCATGTTGTGGATATGGTTACATGTCCCACGACGACAGTGGACATGGCTGCGTTGGCTAGGACTCATGTTCCAGGCGCGGACAACCAACGCGGGTTGGCACTGACAGGTGTTGGTGAGGGACTCCCCTGAGGTGGACATGGGCGCTTTCCTACGTTCCTCATTCAGACATGCTACTGCATTTGTCTGCATATCATGGCACTTCTCTTGGCCGTACAGACTCGCACTTGTTGATAAAGGTTCCACACTTTCACTTGTCTCCAACTGTGTTGTGTCTTGATTTGTATGCCAATGTGTGTGTCACGGATTGTCTGGCTCCCTGCCATCCGTGCATTGCTACCCCATCAGGACTATGTGTTTGTACGTGTGCATTATCATGTCCCTGTTTCGTGATTTACCAGATGCGTGTGGCCGTTTACCAGCCACAGGCGGGTGCACTTGTGTCTTGTGTTTGGTTGTGCACAAGTTGGTGTTTGTACCACATTGTGTTGGATATTGGGGTGCTCTGCTTCCTATGTGTGTGTGCTGCATTGTGTGTGAGATATACCTTCAGCTCTGATTTGGCTCACCAGTCTCCCTTTCAGGCGGTGTTGTCTTCACTTCTGTGCTTGTTCAGTGGTGTGACATTGTCGGGTTGTGTGACTTGTACTCCTGGTTGGTGTTGTTACTCTTGGGCATGGTTTGTCTGCAGTTGTGCTGTGCTTAGTTGTGCATGTGTGCCATTGTGCGCATCTCCCCCATTCCCCAGTCCCTGCTGGTTCCTCTACCTGTTGCTGTTGTGTCTGCTGTTTGGTGCAGTTTCCGGACCCGAGTCCAGCCACCATCTCCAGACTGATGTGGTGGAGACCATTTCCTCCATGTCATCCAGCTCCTGGTGTGGCGCTGGACTCCCACCTCCTGTGTGCATTGCTGCCTTCTTGTTGTTGGCGTGTTTCTGCTTGTTTGTGTCTTTCGCATCATTGCTGGAGTTCTGGTGTTCTGCCATTGTCCTCCTCCACTCTCAGGCTGCATTCATCTTGTCCAAGTTGGCCTGCCATGTACAATGTTTTGTTGCCAATGTGTTTGGTGGGGTTGTCTGCTGGCTCGGGTTGCCTCCATTGTGGTTGGCTGTTGTTTTCTGTTTGGTTTGTCTTGCTTTTTAAGGCTTTTGATGTGCTTATTCCCGCCTGCCGTGTGTTCTGGTGGTGCTTATCCCTGCTTTCCTCATCGCGGATGGGCTCGTCGCAAGTTTCTGGTGTTGTGTTTTGATCTCCGTCGGGGTGGTTGTATCGCGGACAATGGCTGTGTTTTTGGCGAACTATCGCATGCTACCGCCGTGTTGTGAATTCCACGTTAGCACAGGGTCCCACGATGGGCTGCGATGTGTAAAGTTGCGTTAGCATTTTTTGGTGATGTTTAGCACATGTTCTTGTGAATATCCCTCTATATTTTGTTTCCACTTTGGAAATATATAGGTTTCCTTGGTACCTGTTTTTCACTCTTTATATTTTACCAAATGAATTGCTTTATACCCAGTACACAATGAAAAACCATTGGAAAATGCAGTTCAGTTATTGACTCCAGGTTCCTCTGGTTCTTGGTGAACCTACAAGTCTTATATAGCGCCACAACCAGAAGGACCCAGCAGATGTTACGGTATATTGCTTGAAAAAATATGTCACAGTTAGAGGAAGTTACAGGTGAAAAAGTTGGCACAAATGGCTGTTTTTTTTTAATTCATGTTCAATTTTTCCTATTTTCAAGTGTTCGTTTTTTTTTATAAAACCTTGAAGGATCTACACAAATGACCCCTTGCTGAATTCAGAATGTTGTCTACTGTTGTTAAATGTATAGCTTTCTGGGATCCATTATTGCTTTCACACCCATTTCTACTAATAACTGGAAGGAGGCGGAAACTGTGTCGAAAATGTTGGTTTTCTGACAAAAGTCTGCCTGTCCCTGAAAGCTAAGAAGGTGGAAATTTCAACACCACAAACCCTTGTTGATGTCATTTGCAGGGGAAAAAACTGTCACTTTCTTCTGCAGCACTTTTTCCCATTTAAAGAAAATGTAGCTGGGTTTTGGCTAATTTCTAGGTCTTCTCCAGGGGAATCGACTAAGCCTGCCCACCTTTAGAATCCTCAAGATGTTGGAAGAAGAGGACGCAAATTTTGGGGTGGAGACCTTATGTGGACAAAAAATTACAGGGGCATAAGTGTGAACTATCCCAAATAGCCCAAAAAGGATTAGCACAGTGGGGGAAAAGGCCTAGCAGTGAAGGGGTTAACACACATATGTTCAACCTATTGTAACCTGTCTGAAATTACTGCAAATTCCTTTGACTAGATCACCTATCAGCTAATCTGTTAAGATATTCTGATTGGAAGCCTTCACCCTGCACCCTGCTTCACTGTGTATATATTCTAGTTTTTTCAATATTGAAAGATGAGCTCTCTATCCAGTTGCATCTCTTGTTCTCTTTTAGTGGTTATTTATGTAAAGCACAAGTACACATTTCTTGGTGTTCATGACACACTATATAAATATTTTAATGTAAATAATAACTAATCATTCCAATTCAATTCTTTTTTTATTCGTCCTTCCGAAGACAGGTCATAAAAGATACACAATATTAAAAACATCCTTCCGAAGACAGGTCATAAAAGATACACAATATTAAAAACAACATATAAGATCATGCACATCTCAGCAAATACAAACTAATTTTCCATCTAAAAAGAATACAACAGCAAGCAAATACAGTAATTTTTCTCGGAACTAAAGTGACAGTGCAAAACGATTGGTGTTCATAAGTAGCAGCAGATATTATCCAATTGTGCAAAAGCGGCTGCAGCCATCAATAGCAGCAAATATTACCAATATTACATGAATAATAAAATCAATCATATAGAAGAATTAGCAGCAGGAGTGAACATTTTAGCAGCAATGCAAATACAATCCGTACAAAAGTGGTAAAATGCATCAAAATTAAAACAACATGCTCCTTCTCTTTGCTAAAGTACACTTCAAAAAGCTCCCAAGGGCAAAACAGAAATTACGGTCATTGAGTTGCTGCAAAAAGTACAAAGCCGCTTTGCAGTTGGAAAATTTGTGTCCGCGCAAAAGAGGTATTAAAAATTCCCTGTTAAATGGAAGATAAAACTGACAAAAAAATACAAAATGTAAAATGGTTTGCCTCGACTGTTTATCACAAGGACAAATAGTAATAGATTCCGAAGAATACTGACCCATGTGAGAGCATATCAACCACTGAAAAGACCCCAGCCTGAATCTTGTCAACAAATTCCTTTCATGCATATTATTTACATATAATAGATACGGGGCAATGTAGGGAGGTATTAGTATAAGGCAATAATCCCTGACAGTGGGTTTGGCTACTTCAGACAGTTCCTGTTAGAAATGGGATTTCTGGTTGGCTAAGGCTTGTGCCAAAGCCAGACAGAAACCACCACTCTAGTCAGGGCAAGGGAGTTACATGCTGAAGATAACCCCTGCTCACCCCCTTGGTAGCTTGGCACGAGCAATCAGGCTTATCCCAGAGGCAATGTGTAAAGCGTTTGTGCAACACACACACACAGCAGCAACAGACTAGGCACACCACAAAAGGAACGCCACACAAGGTTATATAAAAAATAGCCTGTGTATTATCATAAACACATTAGAAACACAATCACACATTTACACTGTGCCAACTGGCAATAGGCAATATTCACAGGGGATTATATACAGGACTAGGCCAATCATGCCATGGTCAGAACTAGGCCTGGGCGAAGCACTACGCTACGCTCGCGTAGTTTGCGAAGTTCGCGCTACTTCGCACTACGCGAACTGCACGTAGCAAAGTGCGAACACGCGTAGCGTAGTGTTGCGTAGTGCTGCGGTCATTTTTTGCTTGCTCGCGGTCCTCAACGTCAAGTTGGCGACCGCGAGCAAGCAAAATGACATCCTGGCGAGACTTTTTCCTTGTTCGCGATCGCGAGCATGGAAAATAAACCTCCCGGCGAGATTCCCAACGCGAGAAGGTCAGGTTTCTCATTGCGAGGGGTCGCGTATGCTCGCGACCGCTCGCGATGAGAAACTACCAGTTCGCGTTGAGAAAGCTGCAGCTCGAGTAAAAATCTACTCGAGCAGCAGAAAACTACAGCTCGCACTGTGCAAGATGCCATTTTCAATGATTGCACAGTGCCGGTTGCTTGTCCGCACTGTGCAATCATTGAAAACAACATCTTGCACAGTGCGAACATGTTACTTCGCAGTTCGCGAAGTGCTACGCGTAGCTCGCGTAGTGCGAACTTCACTTTGCGTAGCTTCGCGAAGTGCTACTTCGCGAACTACGCCCACCCTTAGTCAGAACCATCAGAACAGGTAAGTAAATATAAACCACAACCAGTAACTACTTGTACAATAATAACCTAAGAGTTATCAGAGTCACATTAGGCACCATCCTAAAATATCATAGCATAACATTAGGCAACAAATCACATCAGGCCCAAACCTCATTAGCATAAAGACATTACGCACTAGGCCACCAGCATAAACACATTTTCCATAAAAATCCTAAACATAAACACATTATGTCATAGGCATCACATTAGTATAACCACATTATGCAACAAAACAGCAGTGCACCATAGTAACACTGACAAGGGCCTTGCGCCATTCTGGTACACACAGGTACCACACCTGACCCCAGGCCAACTGGCCTTACACTGGGGCTCCAATGCCCTATGTCCCGACAGTCAGGGCTCTAAGGGAGACCTCTCAAATGACCCCCTGGCTGCCTCAGCAGCAAATAACAAATTGCGCAAATGTGCTGGGGCCTGGGATGCACTCACCCCTTCCTCATCCACAAAGAATCTGGCCCCAAAACATTGCAGCTGCCCACTGTCAGGTGGGGCAGCTGGGAATACAGCTTGGACACCCCCAGTATCCTCAGGGCGACCGCAGAGGGAGCGGGCACCAACAATGTGCCCCGACGCACCCCCCAACCACCAGTGAATAACTGAGCCCCACTCACCGGGCTCTCTCTATCATTCCTGTCGGTGTCCTCGCTCCTTCCGGTGTCGCTGCTGGCTCCCAGCCGACTTCGAGGAGCCCCCTTCCCTTCACTGGTGCTCCTCCACGAAACACGCTGGCTTCCTCTTCGAGGCGGCTGGGACAGGCACCGACAATGTGCCTCAGGCCCGCTCTGCCACAGGACTCCTCCTCACCTTAGCTGATGCTGCTGGGCTGTCCCTCGGGCATGGGAGCCCCACCGGTCCCGCACTTCTGCTTCTGCCCCAGAGGGCGCGTAGCTCCACCCCAAGTCAGGCGGCTCCTGCCTGACTTCCGCAGTGGCCCGTTTTGGCAATCTCCTTTTTGATTCCGCGCTAATGCAGGGTGAGCTCCTACCTTTCCTCTGCACACAGGGTGATCCCCACGCCGGGGGTCCCCTCGAGGGCCACACAGCAGTAGAGTGGGCACCCTCTTCTTTTAAAACGGCATAAAAGCGGGGTGAGCTCCTGCCAGAAATAAACAAATGCGGGGAGCTAGGCTCCCGCACCAGTAAACAGCGCAGGGGGAATCCCACACACCGGGATTCCCTCGGGGAACATCACAGCCCCGCACTGCCAGGCCACACGCTCCTCCTCAGCTGCAATTAGCATATAGCGCTCACAAGGCACTAGAACGTTCTTTGAAGTCCAAGGGGGCAATGCTGGACCCACGCAGGCCAGCACACAGGGCCCTCCAGCAGGGAGGCAGTCCCTTGTGGCGGTTCCTCCTGGAGCCCAGCAGCAGCAACAGGCCCCCCTAAGTCAGGAACAGCACAACCAAAAACATGGTTTCACAGCCCCTACATTTATACTCAGTTTTCCTTTGTCTGCAAAGCACAGGGCTTGGGGGAACCAGTCCCAACTGGTTCTGGGGTTTTTTGGAGCACTTTGCTTACAGTGCTAACACCCTCCTTTCAGAGATGGGGCTCTGCCATCAGACACACCACGGGGGGGCAGAGCCAGCATTGTACAGGCCAGGCACTGACCTATTCAGGGACCAGGGACTTCTCCTCCCACTACTCCAAATGCAGATGTCCCTATTCAGCCTAGAGCTGACTCATCATGCCCCTCCTGGAGCCAAACACACCTCACCAGCCCCTGTCACTTAAATGCCAGACATGCAATTCACATCAGGCAGGCAGACACATAGCACACAGAAATGCCAACTTCTAAAAGTGGCATTTCTAAAATAGTTATAATAAATCTGCGCACACCATTGCATAGCATTTATTATCACTATTCCAAACATACCAAACTTGACCACGCTGCGCCGCCCATATCAGGGATTACCACTGAAATACTTATCAGGGAATCCCCAATGCATTCCTATTGGAGGTCAGACCCACAGTAGTGAGAAACCAAAATGGCTGAGTGTCACTACCAGGACATGTCACACACTTAAGGAACATGTCCTATCTTTTACCTACAATGCACCCTGCCCATGGGGCTAGCTAGGGCCTACCGTAGGGGTGACTGACATGTAGTAAAAGGGGGGTCACGGACATGGCACACACTTTAGGTGCCACGTCACAGCGGCAGTAACACTGCACGCACAAGCCCTGCAATGGCAAAGGCCTGAGATAGGTTTGAAAGGCTACTTTGGTGGGTGGCGCAATCATCGCTGCTAGTCCTCCAGTATCATTTAATTTACTAGCCCTGGGTATATGAGATACTACTTTACAAGGGACTGACAGGTAAATTAAATAGGCCAAAACAGGTGTAGATCAATCTTGCCACATTTAGCACAGAGAGCACACGCACTTTACACTGAACAGCAGTTCTAAAGTGCCCCGATTCCTAAAACCACCAACACCATGTCAGAAAAAAGGCTAGGAGAAAGGCAAAAAAGGTTAGGGCTGGCCCTGCAAAAATGGCCAAGTCCAACTGCTCCCTAGACAATTCTTTGTGTTTATGGAAGCTCACCAAAACCCTCTGTCGATCCCCTTTACCAATTATATCTGGGTGCTCAAACAAGGAGGAGTAACCAAATTCTGTAAAACAGGTTTCAATGTATTGGAGCAAGGGGATGCAAAGGCCATGAGTGCAGCTTAAACAGTCTCTAATAATTAAAATCATCTTCTTCATTTGCCAAGATAGAACACCAGATAGCTAGAGGTGCAGCATTTAAAATATCTTGGACCTAGCTCCAAGTGGAGGGGAAAATGTGGCGAAGAAGGGGGCACTCCTAAGACTCTACGGCAAAATCTGTTCTACTCCAACTGCACAGCAAGTACGTCCCTGCGTCCCCGGATCCCCATACCATATGTTAAAATCGGGATACATTTACGCTTGTGAATCTCTAAAATTGGGGCTATGGGCATTTTACCCATGGACATTGCAAGTGAATAAGTAGTATCAACTGCGCATGTGAATCTTGTTATTCTAATATTTATACAGGTATGCCACATACAGCCTTTATCACAATCCAGGCCAAAATACGGGAAGGAACTAACCTTTTCCAGCTTTTTACTCTCTGTATTTAGGCTACAGGACTTAGTATTTTTGGGGCCACAAATCATGACAAAAACTTTCTTATAGTTTGGCTCCAGTCCCAATTTCTTCATAAAGTTGACATAGCTGGAAATTATTTCTTTTTGGCCAATCGCCATAAGGACTACGTCCTCCGCATAAAGAAATGCTGGCACAGCCTTTGTCTCAACTTGCGGCACGTCAGCCCCAACCGTTACTAAAGTTTTCTCCAAATCATTAGTATAAAGGAGAAACAAGATTGGGGCGAGAATGCATCCTTGGCGCACCGCGTGCTTAATGCTAAACTGCTCTGAGCTTTCACCAGCATTACCATACCTCACTGAGGCAGAAAGATTGTGGTGGAGAAGCCTCAGAAAGGAGACCAGACCCGTGTCGACACCCACGACACAAAGGCGGTCTAGCACAACTCTCCTGATTACTTTAGCCAAGGATTCCAAAAGAGATATTAGTCGATAGCATTTGGGATCATGCACATCACCTTTTTTAAAAACAGGCACTATCACAGATGAACACCAGGATTTTGGAACTCCCTTGCTGCAAACTGAATTAAAGACTGCGGTAAGTACCGGGGACCAGAATACTGGGACTTCCTTGAACAAATCCAAAGGAATTCCATCTGGGCCCGGTGCCTTCTTACCTTTACTATTGACAATTGCTTTCCGGACTTCCCGTTCATTAAAAGCAAGGTTTTGGCATGTTAAAGTCAACTGTGATGGGGCATCCTCTGCAGCAAAGTCAGCGGAGTAAAGGCCAGCGTAATGAGTCACCCAAGTCTCAGGAGGTATATGGACAGTTAATTTGTCGGCTGGTAGGGTGGGAGATAGAACTGACCGTACAGCCTTCCAAAAGGCCTGAGGATCTTTTGAGAGGCAGGAGCCCACCACTAATTCCCACTTCTCCTCCTTCAATGCTAGCTTTCTTTCTTTTGTGGCAAGCTTATACAGCTTCCTGCTTTCCCTGATCACAATCTGGTCTCTGGGATTTTGTTTTAGAGCCCTGCATAGGGTGTTATTAGCCTCTCTGCAAGCCTTTTCAAACCAGAAGTGAGCCCGATTACAGGACTGGGAAATGGGTTTAGAAAGTAGATGTTTAATTTTATCTTACAGGGTTGCAAAACCTTGTAAAATACGAGTTGGCTCACATGGTATGCAATTGCAGCTAAACACCAGGGCAGAACTAATTGGAATTACCTGTGACATAATATTATTCATATTTGCTGTGCGCCAAGCCACTCTACGCCCAGCATCTTTAGTGGATAGTGCCTGGGTGGATAAAGGCTTGGGCTTCTGTCCCCTATAAGGTAACACTATCTTAGCAAAGATAGGATTGTGATCACTATATGGCTGGATAAGAACCTCACAGTCCTTAATGAGGGAAAACATGCTCCAGGAGACAAATACATAGTCAATAGTGCTTCCTGTACCTCGTCCAGTAAAGGCGGGAATATAGTGGTCAATCAATTTGAGCGCCTTATTGACCATACCTCTTTCTAACAAGTGGGTAAATAAAACCCATCCCCTAGGGTCCATCACATTTTGGTCTGGCTCGGAGGCAACTGGATCAAAGGTCTTCAGGGAGAGGGGTAATGAGAGCCCCAGTTTAGCATTAAAATCCCCCACCACCAACAACTTAAAAGGACGATCCGCTCTAGCCTCTCTCTTCGTAAGCATGTCAATCAGCACAAAAAGACCTTGGAAATTGCCTTTAAATGTAAAATTATTATTATAAAAATGTACCAGGTACAGCTTAAAAGTATCTTTCCAGGAAAGACAAAATGCCTGCGCCTCCCCCTGCACCTGGAAGAACTGAAAAAACATGCCAGCAATTTCCACTTTGAACCAGGCCTACAAACCCCCTTAACTCTGCCTGATATAGAAGGAATAGCGGGCAGGCTAAAACACATAAATCCATCAAATAAAATATCCTTACACTCCCACGTTTCTTGCATAAAAACTATATCATAGGTCATAATAAAGGACCACCATCCCTCCAGGTCGATCTTTAAGGCTAAACCTGCTATATTCCAATTTAGGATTTTCAGACAGGCATTATCTACATGACCTTTATCATTGCCTAAACTTACGCTTACCCCAGAGGGAGGGGGAAGCAGTAAGGAACTGGGGGGCAAATGATAAACAGAAGTTAAATTAGCATACTCCACCAGGCAGGTACCGGTATGAGGTCCTACCCATGGATAGTCATGTGGTAGAATGTTATTCATTAATACAGTAGGACTGGGATTACAAGAAACCCTGACCACCTCCTCTAAGCCTGACACCAAGAGTGCGAGATTAAGTCAGGATTAGGATGGTGTTTGGGTAGCAATGACTGGACTGGCAAGTGATCTATCCGCCTCCTGGGAGACGGGGTAGGCGAACACCTCCCCAAACGTCAGTCAATTTCTTCTAAGCCAGCCAGTTTGGCAAATCTATTGGACAGGTGGAGTTATAGTGAAGGGGGGTCCAGACGGTGCAGAGTCTCTTGTTAGAAAACTACCAGAGGTACCTGATTGACTCACCAAGTGCTAATGAAAGAAGCCAAGTGGGACTATCTTGATGGAACTATTTTTAACCATTCCCATTCCAGCTTTGTACTGTATTTCCTGGACTACCTTTGGTGACCGGAAGTTTACCACAATACCATCTCCATTTTTCCGCCAGCCCCATCCCCTAATGTCTCTCACCCGGCTGGCCATCAAAATGTCTCTTAAAATATCCCAGCTACCAGTAACTTTGTTATTCAGCCAATGAACAGATTTATTTATTAAACCTCTAGTGGTTTCCACATTAGTTTCCGTGAGCCTAAGCACGTTAGTCAGTAAGACAACGTACAAAGCCTATGCTGGAGGACAGTCTATCACAGGAAGAATAGCAATGTCTGTGAAGCATGCAGCCGGACAAATAGCAGGTAGAGATGTTGGCAAAATTTCAAGTGGGTGGGAAGCACCCTTTTTTTGGTCAATGGAAGTAGAGGTAAAGTCACAGGCCGAATACTGGGTGCAAGTGGAAATTGAGGACCGGAGATCCGTTGACTTTGCCATATTGGATTCAATTTTATCCAGTCGATCAAGAATGGGGCGTAACTTGGAGTCCAAGAGATCACTTAGGCATTTGTTCAGAGCACCCCGTGTATTCTCATTAGGCTCCACCAGCCCCCCAAGTAAAACACCATCTTCAGCTTTGTTTTGCGAAGGAAGACTTGCTCATTTTGACAGAACTTCTCAACTTAGTGGATTTGGTGATTTTCCTCCTCCGCTTAGTTCTAGGACCACTTTCCCCTTCGGAGACACAGGGCTGATTGACGCCATCAGTACTTGTTGAGCCAGGCACCGGCTCCCCTCTAAGCGTAGCCTGCATGCTTGCTGTACCTGCGCCCTCCCTATAGGGCTGTGTCACAGAAGAGGTCAAAGTCCTTAGTGCCTCAGGTGGACTTATTACCCCAACAGCACTCTGTATTGGTAAAGGCTCTTTGCAACTTTGATCAATGTTAGGATGATTGGCCTCTTCAGTTGTAAGGGAAAGGCGGCATTCAACCAGCCGGATCTCACTTGACACCATATCCACGGCTCGAGTTAAGTAGTTATCTATTGTCGAGTGCGTGCGGGGAGCTGGTAACATGCTGGACACGCTTGGAGCCCCCTTTCTCTTGCTCATTTTTGGTACTTCACTAAGAGGATAATGTAAGTTAGGCATAACTCAGACAAAAAGGTGGCGTGGCCTGGATAGGCAGGTGTTCGTTACATCAGGAAAAACACGCTATTCTCAAAACATTAAGATAAATGGAAGCATTGTACCTCAGGCAGGGAATTCAATATGGATATCTGGGTAATCTGCTGCAGGCCTTGGGGGGGTGGCTCCGCCCAGTCCTATCCTGGCTTTGACGGGTGTGGATGGGCATGCCCTTGGCATGGGCTTTGCCAGGGCGCATCCCTGCACACGTCCCGCGCCGTGGGCCGGCGTTCACTTTTAATAGTGCGTCCTCGCGCTATGCAGGCTGGTGCTTGTGGTCTTGGGGTGCCCTTGTCAGCAGGAGGAAAAGCAGCGGCAGCAGCTACAGCATGCCGCAGGCCGGCGTTAACTTTCAATAGCGCATCCTCGCGCTATGCAGGCTGGTGCTTGTGGTCCTGGGGTGCCCTGGTCAGCGGGAGGAAAACCAGCGGGAGCATCTACTAATCATTCAAACTACATTTAACTTCAGTCCCTATGATCATTAGTTAGTAGTAGGTATATTGTATACAATGAGCAATATCTATCTATGTATCTATGTATCTATGTATCTATCTATCTATCTATCTATCTATCTATCTATCTATCTATCTATCTATCTATCTAGTCACGGAGGTGACCAAACACTATCAATAACTGACGTGGTGCCATCAACCCTGTTCATCACAAGTCCGCTTCCCGTGGTGCCACTGAACCTGAACTACGCAGCCCGGTGGGGCCATCAACCTATGCTGATGACACTCGGTGATTGGACTGTGCTTACCGCTGCCTCAGGCCTGCACTGCGGTCCAGTAGGTCATACATGTGGAACTGTGTATTGGGTAACATGTGGAGGAATCCACACCATTTGACACGCCTCATCGCATGCGGCATCCCCTAACTGCACTGGTGACACTACCTCTGTGCGCAATGAGTCATGGGCACCATCTTGCTGGACCTTGGTGGCGTAAGAGCCCATGGCTTGGTGGTTTTCTGCATCTTCTTCTGGCTGGACCTCACTTGGTGTCTGACATGTGTCTGTTCCATTCATCTCTACCATAGTGACTGTATCAGCATGAGCCTGCCCTCTGCATCCTGCCCTGTGGGTGCACCTTTCACTGTCCATCGAGACCCTCTGTGACAAGGTCCCTTGTCATCCTGTGAACGTGCTCTGCACCCATGACCCCGCCCCAGTGCACCGCAAGTCAGTGGCCCGTGGTGGCAGGACCTTGCAGGATGCTGTGCATCCGGGGCTACTGACTCTGTGCAGCACATATCATGGGGCCTTTATGGTTGAATGGTTGTGTACTTTACGATGTACACTGTTGTCTATTTCTGACTGCACCAGGCAGCCCTTGCCGGCAGGTGTGCACACACCCCACACACATCCAACACAGGTGTCACTCGGTAAGTGTGTCTGATAATAAATGTGGCTGTGCGCACCTTCTGAGCAAGTGTGTCTGTGTGTTCATTGTGTCAGCTTGATGGGAACGGGCCCTGCTACATCACAGTGTGCTGTCTTCTGCAGACGTTGCCATGTCACCTCAGTGTTGGCAGTGAACCTGGACATGTAGCCCCGCATCTGCCCCCCTGCATGCACAGGCTGCGTGTTCTGGTTCTGCAGGGGGGCAGAGCGTGGTCGGGACCTGGCCCGGTGCAGGAAGTGCAGTAAGTGTGTCTTTGTTTTGGGGTGTTGTCGCCACCAGGGCCACAGTACACAATGTTGCAATGTGACATATACCAGGAGGTCAGGCCCGCAGGTATGGGGACATGTAGGTGTGATGTGTATCAGTCTTTCGGATGCATGAGTCTGTTGGCTGGCTTTATTCGCGGCGCGATCCCAGCCAGCCATGGGCTCGACACCTGTGTCCGCCCGGTCTGGACCATTGGCCTACACCCCCAAGTGGGCGCACACCTTCGAAGGCCAGAATCGCGGTGTTGGTGGCATGACGCAAGACATGCGCAGACAGGCATTAGAATGGTGTCCTGTTGGAGTGCGCATAATGCAACCATGCAGCGCACACAAGTGTGGTTGCCCGTGGCAGGGAGGAGCAGCTGTGTGGCAACGTGACACACAGTGAGTCTGCTCATGTGCATCGTGCTGGGCATATAATCCATGATTCCCAGGGTCCTAGACGTCCCACTATGCCCACGACCGGCCTCTGTACGTCTCCTGTATGCATGCAGCTGGTGAAGTTACTGTAGGGATGAAACGTCCTTTGTCTGTACTATCAGGAGGTAGCACATCGGCAACTCTGAGCAGGAACTTGCATGTGCCCAGCACCCCCTGACATATATGATAGCATTTGCTTGCGACTCCCACACTACGCACAGCCCAGCGTGAGACCAACGTGTACACATCCCACACGCAGTGGTCCTTGGTCGTAGTTGGCATGCATGGTATGGCCTTCACACGTTCCTCCACCCCACCCAAGGCCTGCACCCATTGCACACAGACATTGCTCATTGCACCGAGCTGTGCCATTTCATCCACAGGACTGTCTCAGGGCAAGCCAGTGCCGCTTCAAGCAGAGCCACTGATGCAATGGCAGACCATCCTGGACACATGGTCTACTTCAGTCACGTGGAGCTTTACCGTGCACGTCTGCTGCATGTACTGGAGGCACTGCCGATTGCAGTGCTGCGATTCAGTTACCGGCTGAGCTTCCGCCTTGCGCACGTCACCTGCGTGCAGCCTGTGTTGCATTGTCCCTCGTGCATATTCGAGTGGTCCATGGATGTCTGCCTCTCCAATGTAACGGTAGCTGACCTGGATTTCGGCATGTGTGTCTGCGCCCCCTGTGGCCCATGACCAGGAGTGTTACCGGGATGACCGCTTATGACATGCATGGATGTTTGGCATTCAGGCTGGAAACTGGACCTGGGAGATTGCATGAGTCTTCGTGTGGAGTGAGCACATTGAGCCACTACTCGATTGGGCTTTGGTGCACATTGGGTCCAGTGGTTGGAGTCAGCACATCTGTGTGGGTCAGCTGATGGATTACATCGACAACATTTCAGATGTGGTGGAGGACAATCGCTCATTGGAGATGATTGCCTACGCAGCTGCACTTGCGTTCATGGACTAGTGACATGGTACCTGCAGCCACAACTGGATGTGAGCCATTGCACGTGTCCCGACACATGGTTGCATGTTGTGGATATGGTTACATGTCCCAAGACGACAGTGGACATGGCTGCGTTGGCTAGGACTCATGTTCCAGGCGCGGACAACCAACGCGGGTTGGCACTGACTTGTGTTGGTGAGGGACTCCCCTGAGGTGGACATGGGCGCTTTCCTACGTTCCTCATTCAGACATGCTACTGCATTTGTCTGCATATCATGGCACTTCTCTTGGCTGTACAGACTCGCACTTGTTGATAAAGGTTCCACACTTTCACTTGTCTCCAACTGTGTTGTGTCTTGATTTGTATGCCAATGTGTGTGTCACGGATTCTCTGGCTCCCTGCCATCCGTGCATTGCTACCCCATCAGGACTATGTGTTTGTACGTGTGCATTATCATGTCCCTGTTTCGTGATTTACCAGATGCGTGTGGCCGTTTACCGGCCACAGGCGGGTGCACTTGTGTCTTGTGTTTGGTTGTGCACAAGTTGGTGTTTGTACCACATTGTGTTGGATATTGGGGTGCTCTGCTTCCTATGTGTGTGTGCTGCATTGTGTGTGAGATATCCCTTCAGCTCTGATTTGGCTCACCAGTCTCCCTTTCAGGCGGTGTTGTCTTCACTTCTGTGCTTGTTCAGTGGTGTGACATTGTCGGGTTGTGTGACTTGTACTCCTGGTTGGTGTTGTTACTCTTGGGCATGGTTTGTCTGCAGTTGTGCTGTTCTTAGTTGTGCATGTGTGCCATTGTGCGCATCTCCCCCATTCCCCAGTCCCTGCTGGTTCCTCTACCTGTTGCTGTTGTGTCTGCTGTTTGGTGCAGTTTCCGTACCCGAGTCCAGCCACCATCTCCAGACTGATGTTGTGGAGACCATTTCCTCCATGTCATCCAGCTCCTGGTGTGGCGCTGGACTCCCACCTCCTGTGTGCATTGCTGCCTTCTTGTTGTTGGCGTGTTTCTGCTTGTTTGTGTCTTTCGCATCATTGCTGGAGTTCTGGTGTTCTGCCATTGTCCTCCTCCACTCTCAGGCTGCATTCATCTTGTCCAAGTTGGCCTGCCATGTACAATGTTTTGTTGCCAATGTGTTTGGTGGGGTTGTCTGTTGGCTCGGGTTGCCTCCATTGTGGTTGGCTGTTGTTTTCTGTTTGGTTTGTCTTGCTTTTTAAGGCTTTTGATGTGCTTATTCCCGCCTGCCGTGTGTTCTGGTGGTGCTTATCCCTGCTTTCCTCATCGCGGATGGGCTCGTCGCAAGTTTTCTGGTGTTGTGTTTTGATCTCCGTCGGGGTGGTTGTATCGCGGACAATGGCTGTGTTTTTGGCGAACTATCGCATGCTACCGCCGTGTTGTGAATTCCACGTTAGCACAGGGTCCCACGATGGGCTGCGATGTGTAAAGTTGCGTTAGCATTTTTTGGTGATGTTTAGCACATGTTCTTGTGAATATCCCTCTATATTTTGTTTCCACTTTGGAAATATATAGGTTTCCTTGGTACCTGTTTTTCACTCTTTATATTTTACCAAATGAATTGCTTTATACCCAGTACACAATGAAAAACCATTGGAAAATGCAGTTCAGTTATTGGCTCCAGGTTCCTCTGGTTCTTGGTGAACCTACAAGTCTTATATAGCGCCACAACCAGAAGGACCCAGCAGATGTTACGGTATATTGCTTGAAAAAATATGTCACAGTTAGAGGAAGTTACAGGTGAAAAAGTTGGCACAAATGGCTGTTTTTTTTTAATTCATGTTCAATTTTTCTAATTTTCAAGTGTTCGTTTTTTTTTACAAAACCTTGAAGGATCTACACAAATGACCCCTTGCTGAATTCAGAATGTTGTCTACTGTTGTTAAATGTATAGCTTTCTGGGATCCATTATTGCTTTCACACCCATTTCTAATAATAACTGGAAGGAGGCGGAAACTGTGTCGAAAATGTTGGTTTTCTGACAAAAGTCTGCCTGTCCCTGAAAGCTAAGAAGGTGGAAATTTCAACACCACAAACCCTTGTTGATGTCATTTGCAGGGAAAAAAACAGTCACTTTCTTCTGCAGCACTTTTTCCCATTTAAAGAAAATGTAGCTGTGTTTTGGCTAATTTCTAGGTCTTCTCCAGGGAAATCGACTAAGCCTGCCCACCTTTAGAATCCTCAAGATGTTGGAAGAAGAGGACGCAAATTTTGGGGTGGAGACCTTATGTGGACAAAAAATTACAGGGGCATAAGTGTGAACTATCCGAAATAGCCCAAAAAGGATTAGCACCGTGGGGGAAAAGGCCTAGCAGTGAAGGGGTTAACACACATATGTTCAACCTATTGTAACCTGTCTGAAATTACTGCAAATTCCTTTGACTAGATCACCTATCATCTAATCTGTTAAGATATTCTGATTGGAAGCCTTCACCCTGCACCCTGCTTCACTGTGTATATATTCTAGTTTTTTCAATATTGAAAGATGAGCTCTCTATCCAGTTGCATCTCTTGTTCTCTTTTAGTGGTTATTTATGTAAAGCACAAGTACACATTTCTTGGTGTTCATGACACACTATATAAATATTTTAATGTAAATAATAACTAATCATTCCAATTCAATTCTTTTTTTATTCGTCCTTCCGAAGACAGGTCATAAAAGATACACAATATTAAAAACATCCTTCGAAGACAGGTCATAAAAGATACACAATATTAAAAACAACATATAAGATTATGCACATCTCAGCAAATACAAACTCATTTTCCATCTAAAAAGAATACAACAGCAAGCAAATACAGTAATTTTTCTCGGAACTAAAGTGACAGTGCAAAACGATTGGTGTTCATAAGTAGCAGCAGATATTATCCAATTGTGCAAAAGCGGCTGCAGCCATCAATAGCAGCAAATATTATCCAATATTACATGAATAATAAAATCAATCATATAGAAGAATTAGCAGCAGGAGTGAACATTTTAGCAGCAATGCAAATACAATCCGTACAAAAGTGGTAAAATGCATCAAAATTAAAACAACATGCTCCTTCTCTTTGCTAAAGTACACTTCAAAAAGCTCCCAAGGGCAAAACAGAAATTACGGTCATTGAGTTGCTGCAAAAAGTACAAAGCCGCTTTGCGGTTGGAAAATTTGTGTCCGCGCAAAAGAGGTATTAAAAATTCCCTGTTAAATGGAAGATAAAACTGACAAAAAATACAAAATGTAAAATGGTTTGCCTCGACTGTTTATCACAAGGACAAATAGTAATAGATTCCGAAGAATACTGACCCATGGGAGAGCATATCAACCACCGAAAAGACCCCAGCCTGAATCTTGTCAACAAATTCCTTTCATGCATATTATTTACATATAATAGATACGGGGCAATGTAGGGAGGTATTAGTATAAGGCAATAATCCCTGACAGTGGGTTTGGCTACTTCAGACAGTTCCTGTTAGAAATGGGATTTCTGGTTGGCTAAGGCTTGTGCCAAAGCCACACAGAAACCACCACTCTAGTCAGGGCAAGGGAGTTACATGCTGAAGATAACCCCTGCTCACCCCCTTGGTAGCTTGGCACGAGCAATCAGGCTTATCCCAGAGGCAATGTGTAAAGTGTTTGTGCAACACACACACACAGCAGCAACAGACTAGGCACACCACAAAAGGAACGCCACACAAGGTTATATAAAAAATAGCCTGTGTATTATCATAAACACATTAGAAACACAATCACACATTTACACTGTGCCAACTGGCAATAGGCAATATTCACAGGGGATTATATACAGGACTAGGCCAATCATGCCATGGTCAGAACCATCAGAACAGGTAAGTAAATATAAACCACAACCAGTAACTACTTGTACAATAATAACCTAAGAGTTATCAGAGTCACATTAGGCACCATCCTAAAATATCATAGCATAACATTAGGCAACAAATCACATCAGGCCCAAACCTCATTAGCATAAAGACATTACGCACTAGGCCACCAGCATAAACACATTTTCCATAAAAATCCTAAACATAAACACATTATGTCATAGGCATCACATTAGTATAACCACATTATGCAACAAAACAGCAGTGCACCATAGTAACACTGACAAGGGCCTTGCGCCCTTCTGGTACACAGAGGTACCACACCTGACCCCAGGCCAACTGGCCTTACACTGGGGGTCCAATGCCCTATGTCCCGACAGTCAGGGCTCTAAGGGAGACCTCTCAAATGACCCCCTGGCTGCCTCAGCAGCAAATAACAAATTGCGCAAATGCGCTGGGGCCTGGGATGCACTCACCCCTTCCTCATCCACAAAGAATCTGGCCCCAAAACATTGCAGCTGCCCACTGTCAGGTGGGGCAGCTGGGAATACAGCTTGGACACCCCCAGTATCCTCAGGGCGACCGCAGAGGGAGCGGGCACCAACAATGTGCCCCGACGCACCCCCCAACCACCAGTGAATCACTGAGCCCCACTCACCGGGCTCTCTCTCTCATTCCTGGCGGTGTCCTCGCTCCTTCCGGTGTCGCTGCTGGCTCCCAGCCGACTTCGAGGAGCCCCCTTCCCTTCACTGGTGCTCCTCCACGATACACGCTGGCTTCCTCTTCGAGGCGGCTGGGACAGGCACCGACAATGTGCCTCAGGCCCGCTCTGCCACAGGACTCCTCCTCACCTTAGCTGATGCTGCTGGGCTGTCCCTCGGGCATGGGAGCCCCACCGGTCCCGCACTTCCGCTTCTGCCCCAGAGGGCGCGTAGCTCCACCCCAAGTCAGGCGGCTCCTGCCTGACTTCCGCAGTGGCCCGTTTTGGCAATCTCCTTTTTGATTCCACGCTAATGCAGGGTGAGCTCCTACCTTTCCTCTGCACACAGGGTGATCCCCACGCCGGGGGTCCCCTCGAGGGCCACACAGCAGTAGAGTGGGCACCCTCTTCTTTTAAAACGGCATAAAAGCGGGGTGAGCTCCTGCCAGAAATAAACAAATGCGGGGAGCTAGGCTCCCGCACCAGTAAACAGCGCAGGGGGAATCCCACACACCGGGATTCCCTCGGGGAACATCACAGCCCCGCGCTGCCAGGCCACACGCTCCTCCTCAGCTGCAATTAGCATATAGCGCTCACAAGGCACTAGAACGTTCTTTGAAGTCCAAGGGGGCAATGCTGGACCCACGCAGGCCAGCACACAGGGCCCTCCAGCAGGGAGGCAGTCCCTTGTGGCGGTTCCTCCTGGAGCCCAGCAGCAGCAACAGGCCCCCCTAAGTCAGGAACAGCACAACCAAAAACATGGTGTCACAGCCCCTACATTTATACTCAGTTTTCCTTTGTCTGCAAAGCACAGGGCTTGGGGGAACCAGTCCCAACTGGTTCTGGGTTTTTTTGGAGCACTTTGCTTACAGTGCTAACACCCTCCTTTCAGAGATGGGGCTCTGCCATCAGACACACCACGGGGGGGCAGAGCCATCATTGTACAGGCCAGGCACTGACCTATTCAGGGACCAGGGACTTCTCCTCCCACTACTCCAAATGCAGATGTCCCTATTCAGCCTAGTGCTGACTCATCATGCCCCTCCTGGAGCCAAACACACCTCACCAGCCCCTGTCACTTAAATGCCAGACATGCAATTCACATCAGGCAGGCAGACACATAGCACACAGAAATGCCAACTTCTAAAAGTGGCATTTCTAAAATAGTTATAATAAATCTGCGCACACCATTGCATAGCATTTATTATCACTATTCCAAACATACCAAACTTGACCATGCTGCGCCGCCCATATCAGGGATTACCACTGAAATACTTATCAGGGAATCCCCAATGCATTCCTATTGGAGGGCAGACCCACAGTAGTGAGAAACCAAAATGGCTGATTGTCACTACCAGGACATGTCACACACTTAAGGAACATGTCCTATCTTTTACCTACAATGCACCCTGCCCATAGGGCTAGCTAGGGCCTACCGTAGGGGTGACTGACATGTAGTAAAAGGGGGGTCACGGACATGGCACACACTTTAGGTGCCACGTCACAGCGGCAGTAACACTGCACGCACAGGCCCTGCAATGGCAAAGGCCTGAGATAGGTTTGAAAGGCTACTTTGGTGGGTGGCGCAATCATCGCTGCAAGTCCACCAGTATCATTTAATTTACTAGCCCTGGGTATATGAGATACTACTTTACAAGGGACTGACAGGTAAATTAAATAGGCCAAAACAGGTGTAGATCAATCTTGCCACATTTAGCACAGAGAGCACACGCACTTTACACTGAACAGCAGTTCTAAAGTGCCCCGATTCCTAAAACCACCAACACCATGCCAGAAAAAAGGCTAGGAGAAAGGCAAAAAAGGTTAGGGCTGACCCAGCAAAAAGGGCCAAGTCCAACTGCTCCCTAGACAATTCTTTGTGTTTATGGAAGCTCACCAAAACCCTCTGTCGATCCCCTTTACCAATTATATCTGGGTGCTCAAACAAGGAGGAGTAACCAAATTCTGTAAAACAGGTTTCAATGTATTGGAGCCAGGGGATGCAAAGGCCATGAGTGCAGCTTAAACAGTCTCTAATAATTAAAATCATCTTCTTCATTTGCCAAGATAGAACACCAGATAGCTAGAGGTGCAGCATTTAAAATATCTTGGACCTAGCTCCAAGTGGAGGGGAAAATGTGGCGAAGAAGGGGGCACTCCTAAGACTCTACGGCAAAATCTGTTCTACTCCAACTGCACAGCAAGTACGTCCCTGCGTCCCCGGATCCCCATACCATATGTTAAAATCGGGATACATTTACGCTTGTAAATCTCTAAAATTGGGGCTATGGGCATTTTACCTATGGACATTGCAAGTGAATAAGTAGTATCAACTGCGCATGTGAATCTTGTTATTCTAATATTTATACAGGTATGCCACATACAGCCTTTATCACAATCGAGCCAAAATACGGGAAGGAACTAACCTTCTCCAGCTTTTTACCCTCTGTATTTAGGCTACAGGACTTAGTATTTTTGGGGCCACAAATCATGACAAAAACTTTCTTATAGTTTGGCTCCAGTCCCAATTTCTTCATAAAGTTGACATAGCTGGAAATGATTTCTTTTTGGCCAATCGCCATAAGGTCTACGTCCTCCGCATAAAGAAATGCTGGCACAGCCTTTGTCTCAACTTGCGGCACGTCAGCCCCAACCGTTACTAAAGTTTTCTCCAAATCATTAGTATAAAGGAGAAACAAGATTGGGGCGAGAATGCATCCTTGGCGCACGGCGTGCTTAATGCTAAACTGCTCTGAGCTTTCACCAGCATTACCATACCTCACTGAGGCAGAAAGATTGTGGTGGAGAAGCCTCAGAAAGGAGACCAGACCCGTGTCGACACCCACGACACAAAGGCGGTCTAGCACAACTCTCCTGATTACTTTAGCCAAGGAGTCCAAAAGAGATATTAGTCGATAGCATTTGGGATCATGCACATCACCTTTTTTAAAAACAGGCACTATCACAGATGAACACCAGGATTTTGGAACTCCCTTGCTGCAAACTGAATTAAAGACTGCGGTAAGTACCGGGGACCAGAATACTGGGACTTCCTTGAACAAATCCAAAGGAATTCCATCTGGGCCCGGTGCCTTCTTACCTTTACTATTGACAATTGCTTTCCGGACTTCCCGTTCATTAAAAGCAAGGTTTTGGCATGTTAAAGTCAACTGTGATGGGGCATCCTCTGCAGCAAAGTCAGCGGAGTAAAGGCCAGCGTAATGAGTCACCCAAGTCTCAGGAGGTATATGGACAGTTAATTTGTCGGCTGGTAGGGTGGGAGATAGAACTGACCGTACAGCCTTCCAAAAGGCCTGAGGATCTTTTGAGAGGCAGGAGCCCACCACTAATTCCCACTTCTCCTCCTTCAATGCTAGCTTTCTTTCTTTTGTGGCAAGCTTATACAGCTTCCTGCTTTCCCTGATCACAATCTGGTCTCTGGGATTTTGTTTTAGAGCCCTGCATAGGGTGTTATTAGCCTCTCTGCAAGCCTTTTCAAACCAGAAGTGAGCCCGATTACAGGACTGGGAAATGGGTTTAGAAAGTAGATGTTTAACTTTATCTTACAGGGTTGCAATACCTTGTAAAATACGAGTTGGCTCACATGGTATGCAATTGCAGCTAAACACCAGGGCAGAACTAATTGGAATTACCTGTGACATAATACTATTCATATGTGCTGTGCGCCAAGCCACTCTACACCCAGCATCTTTAGTGGATAGTGCCTTGGTGGATAAAGGCTTGGGCTTCTGTCCCCTATAAGGTAACACTATCTTAGCAAAGGGGCAGAAGGAACAGAGTCAGCGGTATCCCTCTAGGACAGCACCGGATTATCAATTAACCCATTAAATTAATTGGTGACAGATTCAAATTCACCCTGTGTGTGCGCTCTTGAGTAGTACCCGCTAACACAATACCTCCCCAGATACTGGGGCAAAATGAGACATAAACAGCAAAAGGCGCACCACTTCCACAAATGTAAATAATATCAAATTAGTCCATGTACATGAAATATTTTCTTTTTCAAAAGATCTTCTTTATTATTCATTTGTTAAAATGACATTTAAGAACAGCCAAAGCAGCCGACGCGTTTCGTCCAACTTGGGACTTCTTCAGGGCGTAAGAGACAATAAATCTGTATATGTTTGTTTTCTTGAAGATTCTAAAGCGTCATTCAACGTCAATTCATAAGATAGAGAATGTGTCGAATAGGATACAGGTCTATATCAGACAAATGGCAATCGTTGGTCCCGTCTTTTTTAATAATAATATAGCACCGGGTCAGAAGTTTATCCAATGATAAGGATAGGAGTCAAAGTCTTTAAAATGCCAGATTCCGCATGTTCAAAATCCTGGACGGGACCCAATCCTTTAGCAGTCTGTTAAAGGATTGGGTCCCGTCCAATCTGTTCTTAAATGTCATTTTAACAAATGAATAATAAAGAAGATCTTTTGAAAAAGAAAATATTTCATGTACATGGACTAATTTGATATTATTTACATTTGTGGAAGTGGTGCGCCTTTTGCTGTTTATGTCCTACTATCTTAGCAAAGATAGGATTGTGATCACTATATGGCTGGATAAGAACCTCACAGTCCTTAATGAGGGAAAACATGCTCCAGGAGACAAATACATAGTCAATAGTGCTTCCTGTACCTCGTCCAGTAAAGGTGGGAATATAGTGGTCAATCAATTTGAGCGCCTTATTGACCATACCTCTTTCTAACAAGTGGGTAAATAAAACCCATCCCCTAGGGTCCATCACATTTTGGTCTGGCTCGGAGGCAACTGGATCAAAGGTGTTCAGGGAGAGGGGTAATGAGAGCCCCAGTTTAGCATTAAAATCCCCCACCACCAACAACTTAAAAGGACGATCCGCTCTAGCCTCTCTCTTCGTAAGCATGTCAATCAGCACAAAAAGACCTTGGAAATTGCCTTTAAATGTAAAATTATTATTATAAAAATGTACCAGGTACAGCTTAAAAGTATCTTTCCAGGAAAGACAAAATGCCTGCGCCTCCCCCTGCACCTGGAAGAACTGAAAAAACATGCCAGCAATTTCCACTTTGAACCAGGCCTACAAACCCCCTTAACTCTGCCTGATATAGAAGGAATAGCGGGCAGGCTAAAACACATAAATCCATCAAATAAAATATCCTTACACTCCCACGTTTCTTGCATAAAAACTATATCATAGGTCATAATAAAGGACCACCATCCCTCCAGGTCGATCTTTAAGGCTAAACCCGCTATATTCCAATTTAGGATTTTCAGACAGGCATTATCTACATGACATTTATCATTGCCTAAACTCACGCTTACCCCAGAGGGAGGGGGAAGCAGTAAGGAACTGGGGGGCAAATGATAAACAGAAGTTAAATTAGCATACTCCACCAGGCAGGTACCGGTATGAGGTCCTACCCATGGATAGTCATGTGGTAGAATGTTATTCATTAATACAGTAGGACTGGGATTACAAGAAACCCTGACCACCTCCTCTAAGCCTGACACCAAGAGTGCGAGATTAAGTCAGGATAAGGATGGTGTTTGGGTAGCAATGACTGGACTGGCAAGTGATCTATCCGCCTCCTGGGAGACGGGGTAGGCGAACACCTCCCCAAACGTCAGTCAATTTCTTCTAAGCCAGCCAGTTTGGCTAATCTATTGGACAGGTGGAGTTATAGTGCAGGGGGGTCCAGACGGTGCAGAGTCTCTTGTTAGAAAACTACCAGAGGTACCTGATTGACTCACCAAGTGCTGATGAAAGAAGCCAAGTGGGACTATCTTGATGGAACTATTTTTAACCATTCCCATTCCAGCTTTGTACTGTATTTCCTGGACTACCTTTGGTGACCGGAAGTTTACCACAATACCATCTCCATTTTTCCGCCAGCTCCATCCCCTAATGTCTCTCACCCGGCTGGCCATCAAAATGTCTCTTAAAATATCCCAGCTACCAGTAACTTTGTTATTCAGCCAATGAACAGATTTATTTATTAAACCTCTAGTGGTTTCCACATTAGTTTCCGTGAGCCTAAGCACGTTAGTCAGTAAGACAACGTACAAAGCCTATGCTGGAGGACAGTCTATCGATGGAAGAATAGCAATGTCTGTGAAGCATGCAGCCGGACAAATAGCAGGTATAGATGTTGGCAAAATTTTAAGTGGGTGGGAAGCACCCTTTTTTTGGTCAATGGAAGTAGAGGTAAAGTCACAGGCCGAATACTGGGTGCAAGTGGAAATTGAGGACCGGAGATCCGTTGACTTTGCCATATTGGATTCAATTTTATCCAGTCGATCAAGAATGGGGCGTAACTTGGAGTCCAAGAGATCACTTAGGCATTTGTTCAGAGCACCCCGTGTATTCTCATTAGGCTCCACCAGCCCCCCAAGTAAAACACCATCTTCAGCTTTGTTTTGCGAAGGAAGACTTGCTCATTTTGACAGAACTTCTCAACTTAGTGGATTTGGTGATTTTCCTCCTCCGCTTAGTTCTAGGACCACTTTCCCCTTCGGAGACACAGGGCTGATTGACGCCATCAGTACTTGTTGAGCCAGGCACCGGCTCCCCTCTAAGCGTAGCCTGCATGCTTGCTGTACCTGCGCCCTCCCTATAGGGCTGTGTCACAGAAGAGGTCAAAGTCCTTAGTGCCTCAGGTGGACTTATTACCCCAACAGCACTCTGTATTGGTAAAGGCTCTTTGCAACTTTGATCAATGTTAGGATGATTGGCCTCTTCAGTTGTAAGGGAAAGGTGGCATTCAACCAGCCGGATCTCACTTGACACCATATCCACGGCTCGAGTTAAGTAGTTATCTATTGTCGAGTGCGTGCGGGGAGCTGGTAACATGCTGGACACGCTTGGAGCCCCCTTTCTCTTGCTCATTTTTGGTACTTCACTAAGAGGATAATGTAAGTTAGGCATAACTCAGACAAAAAGGTGGCGTGGCCTGGATAGGCAGGTGTTCGTTACATCAGGAAAAACACGCTATTCTCAAAACATTAAGATAAATGGAAGCATTGTACCTCAGGCAGGGAATTCAATATGGATATCTGGGTAATCTGCTATAGGCCTTGGGGGGGTGGCTCCGCCCAGTCCTATCCTGGCTTTGACGGGTGTGGATGGGCATGCCCTTGGCACGGGCTTTGCCCGGGCGCATCCCTGCACACGTCCCGCGCCGTGGGCCGGCGTTCACTTTTAATAGTGCGTCCTCGCGCTATGCAGGCTGGTGCTTGTGGTCTTGGGGTGCCCTTGTCAGCAGGAGGAAAAGCAGCAGCAGCAGCTACAGCATGCCACAGGCCGGCGTTAACTTTCAATAGCGCATCCTCGCGCTATGCAGGCTGGTGCTTGTGGTCCTGGGGTGCCCTGGTCAGCGGGAGGAAAACCAGCGGGAGCATCTACTAATCATTCAAACTACATTTAACTTCAGTCCCTATGATCATTAGTTAGTAGTAGGTATATTGTATACAATGAGCAATATCTATCTATCTATCTATCTATCTATCTATCTATCTATCTATCTATCTATCTATCTATCTATCTATCTATCTATCTATCTATCTATCTATCTATCTATCTATCTATCTATCTATCTATCTATCTATCTATCTATCTATCTATCGTTATAATTAAGTCAGTCTTTCTTGTTTTGCTAATAATTTTGGGGCCATTTGATGAATCTTCACACTTTTCAAAAAGTGCTCTTTTTTCTTGTTTGTGCCTAGAAAGGTTTGGGTTGATTCATCAAGCAGGGGCAGAGAAAAAGGGGGCCGGAATGCAAAATGCCCAAGCATTTTCCATAGATTTGTTTTGGAAGTGATATTGCAAAAACTGCTGAACACAATTGCACAAAATTTGGCAAGAAGCCAGATCTTGGTCCTGAAAATGTGCTTTTCGTGATTTGGTATAAATCTGTTCACTAGTTTTAGAAATATAAAAAATAAAAAAATAAATGTATATCTGGATGGTTGGGATTGAGGGCCTCTTATGAGAGCCCTTCGATCCCAATTTAAAAAAATAGAGCATTCGGATTGCCCCAGGGGCTAATTTTACCTTGAGCCAATCAAATTTACTCCAAAGACCACAATTACACCAAATGCTGCGCAAGGGATGGGGTTCGGATTCCTGCATGGAGCTGTAACAAATTTCAAGCAGTTCTAGGAACGGAGTCTGAAGTCTCAAGCAGGAGCGCATGTTCTCGGGGTAAATAGGTGGAAAGAACCTTTTGAGCGCAGATCACATAAGATCCCTTGCCATACTGTTCAAGTATCATTCAAGCACAGTATCACAAATCATTTACTGAGGATTCTATGGAATATTAATCCATTAGAGTGGACCAAGCAGGGATTGGCCTTTTGAACCCGGAAGTTGCGTTGTGAGTATCACATAGGGAGTCAGTTCCCACGGACTGAGAAAGATTTAAACCTTGCTGTAGAGCTTATTACCCTTCTACCCATCTTCATGTTTAAAATTGGTGGTCCTGTAGAAGGTGGCTTTAAATCAATTATGTGCCACCGAAACATACATTGACCTGGATGTCTGATACCCAACTTACAACCCAGCCACGGAGACTGTTTGTGATCTGTGACTTCTTTGGTGTGTGTGAGCTGGTTGGGTATTGATTATGTATCTAGAGTGAGCGAGAGTGCTTGATATGTCAGGTTAGTTTGCAAGAGCAGTCATAATTTAGGGGATATGTGATAATAATTAAATGATGAAATTATTGTCTGTAATGAGAAAATAACGTATATGTTAACTTGTCACAATTGATGAAAATGCTGCAAAAGAAAATTCATGTAAAAAAAATCTTTTCTACAAAAAATATGTTCATCTTTTAACTTTTTGGCATGTGAACACAAGCAAAAGTACAACGTATGGAATAATTTAATAAAAAAAATAATAAAAGGACATTGATATTGCAGTTTGGATTGTGGATAACCTGTAGAGCTGATGTCAGACTACACTAAAGCAATATAGGTCGTGTGGGAGGTTTTTGTGATTTTTCCTTGGTTGTTCCCCCTTCTAACAGACCTGAAAGTCACTCTTAGGGGTTACCTTTGGACAATGATGGCTTTTTTTAATCTTGAGCCAATGAAATTTACTCCGATGACCACAATTACACCAAATTTGACGAGACGCTAGATCATGGTCCTGAAAGTGTGCTTTTGGTGATTTGGTATACATCTGTTGAGTAGTTTTAGAGATATTAAGGATCAAAAATATTTTGATATCTGGATGGTTTAGATTGAGGGCCTCTTACAAGAGCCCCTCATATCCAATTTGAAAAAATTGAGCATTCTGAATGCCCCAGGGGCTTTTTTTTTACCTTGGGCCAATTGAATTAACTCTGATACGATACACGGTCCGGCGCGAGAGAGCACTCTGATGAGCTACCTGCAACACGGAAAATAAATTTGCAGGCAGCCATCACAGGACTCTAGGTCTTGGTTTCCAGTCTTGAGTTTAAACATGTAATAAAAATTAAGGGGACATTGTAGGTATACCCCAGCTCTAGCGCTTGTGGGGAGGGTTCCCAGAGGGACATTTCCCTCAGGGTCAAACTTCCCAAAAAAATAATACAGTGATTCTGTGGAAGTACCGCAGGTCTCCAATGACCCCTTTGCTGAGCCTTCTATGGCTCCGGGGCCAGCTCACTTGCTATGCCTCAGGGAGCTCACTCATTGGACATAGCATTTTCTCTGCCCACACCAGCACAGGCAGGGAGTGGTTTGCTCCCACCTGGCAGGAGCATGTTCAAATCTCCTGCCAAATAGAGGCATACACAAAGTCTGTGCGCAGCAGGCGGGAGCTTTGATTTGTTTTTCTGCGTGCACTAATGCAGGCAGGGAAACAGATCAAGATGTTGCTCCCACCCAGATAAAGCAGCATAAATAGCTGCTCCCTGATGACGGGAGCAATTTAGGAAGCTGGCTGGGACAGCGGCAGCCCTGTGGCCTCTGCTGCAGCGGCCCTGGAACTTCCCCCATGGCCCCCATTTTTGTGTATGGTCGGTGTCCCGGGTGAGCACCAGGGCACCCACCCATATTAAATACAGCCCCTGGGGATGGGGTCCCAGGGGCCAGAATAGGCTTCGGAAGGGGTGACTGCATGCCATCACCTCTTATTAAATTGTTTGGGCCCGAACACAGCTCAGGGTGGGGGGGGCATGCAACCCCTTACCCTAAACAATATACCTGTCCCTGGGGGATAGGGTACTGGGGCCATAAGATATTCAGGAGGGGGATCATGCGACCCCCCTGCCCTTTAAAGTAGATACAGACCTGGGAGGTGAGGTACCACGGGCCTTATCAGGCTCGATGAGGGGAGCCATGTTGCCCCCTTTCAAAAATGAATATGGCCCAGGTGGATGGGGTCCCAAGGGCCTAATGAGGCATGGGGGCCACCCAGCCCCCTCCCCTTTTAAATATGACACTAGGGGATGGGGTCCCCAGGGCCAAATGGTGCTTGAGGACAATGTGGCTGCATGCCATTCTCCCCTCTTTCATTAAATTTGGACCGATGCACTGGGGTGCCAGGGGCCAATTAAAGGTCAGGAAAGGGGCAGCACACCTCCCTCCCCTTAATATATATGTTGCGCCTGAAGGCCTACCCTATGCTGTACACAGGAAAGGCTGTGTGTGGTATGGAGTTGGCAGCTGCTGGTGGTTTGGCCACAGGTCCTGGTGGCAGGCCAAGCCCTACTATTCTCCAATACATACACTGACACATCAATGGACATACCAATTCACTCACTAATACATTCACTCACTCACTAATATAGACACTGAAATACCCTAGTACTCATGGAAAACAAGACTGATACATTGATGGATACACTGATACATTCACTAATACATTCAGATACTGAGTCATACACATGTAGAGACATCCTAGGACTAACTGACTCATACACTGACATAACATAGATATATGTTTGTGTTCGCTGATATATTTACCCATTTACTCATAGACAGACACTCTGAGGCTCACTGATACACATATTGACACATCCAATCACAGACGGCAAGATATTCACGTACTCACTGATACACACAGTGCAGCAGTCTGGGATTCTCTAATACATATACTGACACACCCAGGAACACACTAATTCATTCACTTAGACATTCATGCACTCACTAAGACTGATACGTAGTCACCTTAGTACTCACTGATACATACTCTGATACATTCACTAACACATATGCAGCACATTCACACACTCACTCAACACACCTTGAGACACCATCGGACTGATTCATACATACACTGACACAGCATGGATATACTGATGCATTCACTAACATATTTACACACCTACTCAAACACATAGTGATTCACTCTGGGAATCACTGATACATATATTGAGAAATGCATGCACACACTGATGCATTCACTAGCACAATCACTCACCCACTGATACACACAATGTGACAGTCGGGTATTCTCTAATACATATACTGACACAGCCATGGACACACCAATCTATTCTTCAACATATATACTGATGCATATACTAACACATTCAGATACTCAGTCATAAACATGTAGGGACACACCTAGAACTAACTGATACATATATATGAGACATCCATGCATACACTGATGCAGTTATTAACTGATTCTCTCACTCGGTGATACACAGACTGGCACAGTTTGGTATTCTCAAATACATACACTGACACACCTATGACACAATAATTTATTCACCAATACATTCATACTTTCACTGATATAGACTCTGAAACACCATAGGACTCATTGATACATGCATGGACACACATACGTATTCAGTAAAATAGTCACAAACTTACTAATACATATTCACCAACACTCTAAGAATTAGTTATATATAAAGTGAGACACTTATAGGTACACTGGTGTATTCTCTAGAATAGTCACTCACTGACTGATACACAGATAAAGACAGTCAGAGGCTCACTTATACTTATATGAACACAGTCATGGACATACCAATCCATAACTAACACACTCATATACTTACATGTACATATCCTGACACACTAGAGGAGTCTGTGATAGTTATATTAAAACACATATCGACACTCTGTTGAATTAAGTGATAAAAACATATACGCACTGATAAATACAGTAATGCACCGTGGAAATCACTAATACATATGGAAAGACACCTATCAACATACACAGAAAAGCAGACAAAAGATGAAACGTAACCTTCTAAGTTTTAGTGACTTAGACATGGAATGTTAGGCTTGTGTGCTAACTTATGTATGGAGTGTCATTGCCATATTCAAAGTGATATAGCTAATAAGAAAAGAGTGACTGACACAGACACTGAGACAGTAAGAGGGTGCTTATATATTCTTGTACATATCCAAACAGTAGTTCGGCTTGGGCCTTTAATGCTGTAGTGGGCCATTACTGGTTGATATAGCCTGCTATGGTGGACTATAAGACTATAATAAGTCTGCTGGTAAATAGAAAGTTAGTGACAGACATGTATATGATAGTGAATACACTCACACACCCAATTATTTGTACAATGTAATGTAATTGTACTGTCTGTTGAGCTGAATGTAAAGCCTGATAATACAGAAAAAGGAAACAGAGGAAACAATACTACCTAATTGAAACTGACAGTAAAAAGACAGACAAGGTGAACAACGTGGACAAGAATAAAAAGGACAGCTGGTAAGAGCACTAAGGATGTTTTGAAAAAAGTATGTCTAAAATTGCAAACTGAAATAAATTTGCGAGTAAAAAGTGAAGTTTAAAATCAAATGATAAAGAGGAAGGAATACATGCTTCGAAAAGTGGAAACTGTAAAAAGGAAAGACAGAATTTAACTTGGACACAGAAACAGTTTAAGGAGATGAGAGCAAAAATGTTTCAAAATCAAGTAATGCAAAATTTCGAAAAGAGGATTAAAAGTATAAGAGGAGATGTGTTATAGGTAAACAATAGCAACATCCTCAAAGTATAATTGACAAAGCATTTTCTCTGAAGAGGAAACGTTTTATCTTAATATTTAACAGAATTAAGACTCTAGGCAAAACAGTACTATGCATGATGAAAAGAACTTTAAGGAACAGGTTTATAAACAAAAGTATTTTTGTAAAGTGTTCAGAGGTGAATGGATGCACACACCATTTTTTAATGAAGAAAGCTACTTGCAAGAGAACACATTAGTGAATACAGTTGACACAAGTGGTCATTGCTATGAAGTAAAAGATGGAACTCCAATAGAAAAAGAAAAGACCGTTCCTAGCCATGTAGATCAAATGATAGCTGAAGAAGTACAGAGAAGGCATAAACAGACTCCTGTGTTCAAATGGAAGTGTAGTAGTATTTGTATTGTCTGTCAGGAATCAATTGATAAATTGACATCTTTTTAAATAGAATTTTCAGGGAGAAGACTGAAACAGAAAATTAAAAATCTCCAAGGATTAGATCCACACCAAGTTAATAGAAGATAGAACTATAGAGATATTGAACAAAGCTTTATAATCCAACTTCTAACCACTTATATACAGGGAACTACAGAGTCCATGTTGTCGTGTGCCGTAACAGCACCTACTGGATTAGCTGCACACAATATAAAGGGAACTAAATTGCATTGTCTACTTGAGCTACTTTTTGATAACAATAATAAACTGGAATACCAAAAGTTATCTGGTGAAGCTTGTAATGAGGTTTCCAGAGTTTTGAAGAAATTAAAACTTTTAATCATCGACAAGATGAACATGCTCTCAAACTTAATGCACGCTTGTTGTTTGCCAACTCCACTTCTAAAGAACTTATTTCCTTCAAATTGATCTGCAGCAGAGCTAATGTTTGGATTCATTCAACAACAAAATCAATTGTCTTTTTAATGCATACTCTTCATCAAGAATGTACCTCTTTCAATGAACAATTGCTACAACTAGAGAAAGAACACATATTGGATCTGACAGCAATTGACAGAATGGCACACCTAGGAGTGACAATAATGTAGACTGTAAAACTACAATCAAAACTAAATTCTTTGGAAAAGTCTCTTTTCAAAACTATGGGATTAGAAAAGTGTTTACGTGTTTCAAAGAACTGTAGGATATGTTTGTGGCATAATTTAAATGTTGGGGAAGGATTAGTTAATGGAGTAATGGGTAAAGAAATTGATTACATTTTGTATCCAAATTGAAATGAGGTCAATTACCTCCTAAATGTGATCAACTTTAAGGTCTGAAGCAGATAGTAATGTTTGTTTTGCGTTTCTTGCTTGTAAAAGACTTGAATGTTCCCAGAAAACAGTTTCCAATATCTCTAGCATATGCTGTAACAATACATAAGTCTTAAGGTTTAAGTGTAGATGCAGCATTTATTAACACTGGTAGCACCGTATTCAAGGTAGGTAAGTCATATGTAACATTGTCATGGGTTAGAACTTTGGACCTGATACAACTTTGGGAGTCTCGCAGTGGGCTGCCATGCCAGATTCAGAGTTTAATTCCGGTATGGCGGAAGCTGCTTTGGCAGTCCAACGCTGGTGCGTTTTTAAGGCTCATATCTGAGCCTTAGAAAGGCACTGCAATAGGAGCACCAAAGCACGTTCTTGCAAGGCATGGACTGGGCAGTCCATGCGGTGCAGGAGCAGGGGATGCATACAGACAGAGGGGCACACCATGTGCCATTCTGCATGCACCCCATGGCCCAGAGGCACCAGGGGTGGTTTCCTCACTTGCACCATTTTCATGGTGGGCTCACCACCATGAAAAGGGTTGCAGTTAAAAAAAACTTGTAATATGCTTTGCTGTGCTGCCAGCATCACCACCAGCATATTGCGGCCTCACACCACTGCAACACCGGTTTCAGCGGTTGCCCACCAAACTTGAATAGTATGGTCGCACCTCTAATGCGGCAGTGCACACACTGCTGCCAAGGGTTTGGTGGTCCATCAGACCGCCAAACTCTTAATTAGGCCCTTTGTCTGGTTTGTATCTAACAGAGTTTGATGACAGAAAAGTAAATGCAGATTCTAATTGTCTGATAGAGTATAATAGTTTGAGAAGCCTCTATTTTTTTTAAAACAAATGTTTATTAGCATTTATAAGACATGCATAATAATATTGAACAACTTACCCCCACTACCAGCACCCTGCCTTAAGTCCAGTCCCCATTACAGTATACATACAACACATATTTATTTTGCAAATTAAATATATACCCATTTTCTTGCTCTAAATCATCATTCTTTTCTTAATCTTTAAGGGAATCTAATAAATGATCCCATGCACAAACTTTTTTATTTGATCCTTTTCCTGTCCTAATATCACGATACAATTCTTCACTCTATTAACCCGCTCAACAAACCAACTCCACTTACCATTTTGCTACCATGGAGCCTGAGAGCCTTTCAGTTCAAAGTTATTTCACGTCTTGCAAGTACCATAGGTAAATCATTAAATCCTGTAGTATTTTGACACTTTGTAGGTCTTGGAAATCACCGTAGGAGACAGACCATAGGAGTACACTCAATTGATCTCGTTGTTGCCTCATTTATACAGAATATTACTTCTCTCTAGTATTCCACTAACAATGCACAAGACCATCCCATGTGAAATATTTCTGCAACCTGTTCACCACACCTCAGGCATGCCACATTAGTCTGATACATTTGAGATATTTTTTTAAGAGTTACGTACGCTCTATGCAATTAGAAATAATTATCACTTTAAATCTCACATTTCTAGATACAATGTAGGAATTTCCAAGAATATTAGACAATATACAGCTCTGGTATTGGATGCGCCAAATCCTCCTCCAACTTTGCTCTTAGACCATCAAGAGGCGCTATCATATTACTTCTTATTGTCTGATAAAGGCACATCACTGCCTTCATATGACCCGTCGTGGTACACAATATTTGACAAGCACTATTTACTTGTGGCTTTACTAAACCCATACCCCAATGGTTGTGCAATCTAGCAATTACTACTCACTGCAGCAAAAATTGCCCTCTCAGGATCTCAAAAGTGGCTGAAAATTCCTCATATGATAATATCACCCTGTCACTATACAAATCTCCTAACGTATGCACCCCGTGGTTTGCCCACTCAGCAAAGTCCCACAATCTTCCCCTCTCATTTTGGACAGTATCCGAAAAAGCCTAAAATATTACCAAAACAAAATATTCTGAAGGATGATAGTGGTATTCCTCAGAAAAACAGTAAAAAACAAGTATTGGATGAAAATAAATGTAACTATTGCCGTGAAATTGTTGATTACCTGCTGGTAAACATGTCTGGAGTCGACTGCTATGCCAATGTAGTTCTCAAGCACTAGTATCTAAACCTCCTCTGGTTGATGCAATTAATCAGATTATTAATACAATATTGTGCTCTGCTCTTTTTAACTTATCAGAACACATCTGCAGTGACAAAACAAAAACAAATCCTGCATCTTCTATTACAGATCTTGTTGATCTGTGTACCAGATCTGTACACTTTACAATAACAACTCAAGAAGATGCACAATAATTCTTGATGGTCCTACTTGCCATCTTAGAAGAAGATATGGTACCTATTGATGAGCAATTTGGAATACGTTATTCATGAGAGCAACTATGAAAATTGTTCTTTTCCCCAACAACTTAAATAGATTCAGAAAGATTTATATAATTAGCTCTACCAGACCGTAACACTGTCAGTTTTGAGAAATTTTTTAAAAGTGCATCACAGAATAATGGCTAACCCAAATGTAACTCAGATCTTCTATCAACTTTGAAGATAAGAAGAACTGGCAAATATATTATCCTAATGCTACAGCAATGCACTGCATGTACTTAAAAAATATAACTGGATGGACAGATTGTAATGATAGGAACATCACATTAAAGCAGAGGTTACCGTATAAACTATCAACTTCTTATCTACTCTTTCTTGAACCAAATTTTCTTGAACCAAAGTAATGAGGATCTGTACTAAAACAATTGAATGCTACTTTTCTGGAACTTCTAATACAAAAAGTTATCATTTGGCCTAATAAGGGTTATGTCTTTATTACGCATTATAAATATATGTAATGTAGTTACACTTGATAGCACTAAATTGGGAACACAGATTAAAAACTACAAACCAGGAGACACATGTAGTAAAGTGAAAATTGAATACTGCTAATCCTATTCATCATAAAAATATTTTTGGATATTGTATGTCTTTTAAAAATAAGTAAAAGTGGATCCACAGAATATCTGTTTGAAGAACAGCTGGAAACCTGTCAAAAGAATGACATCACTGATATGCTCTGTCTCTGATTAATGGATTACCAGATTTTATGACGTCATGCATCCTACGGAGACTGATATCTTTATATGCCTTTTTATATACCACTATTATTCACACACATTGTTTCTATCATAAAATTAGAACACACACTATATTATATAAGAGATATTGGTAAAACAGTGAGGTAAATGCTTGTAGTGTGTATGAAGTTTAGTAATGTTAATTTGAAATAACGTGCTATGTACTTAAGGTTTTTTTTAACAGTCCATTTGAATGTTTTTTCTCCATAATGTTCAGTGATGAGTATCTATACACACTTAATTTATTGTGTAAATGTATGGAAGCTGAGAACAGTGAAGTAAGGGAATACAACATGATTAAATAATATGTATAATTTCTATGAATTCTATAAATGTCTAGTGTTTTATCATTAAAACACGCTTTTTTAATGAAAGATTCTTATCCTTTAATAGAGAAATTTAGAATATAAAACTTTAACTTCTATTTATCTTTTCTCTCTTTTCACACATTAAAGATCTTCTTTTTGCAAAAATGTAGGTAACAAATTAAATTTGTATTCATCGATACATTAGCTATACATATAGTTTATATACATATTTAACTATACTAAAACAGATATACACACTAAGGCACACACTGACGCATACATTAACACATCCAGGTACATATTAAGTCATACGCTGACACACCCAGACACTGACTGATGCATATACTGACACACCCAGGCACAAAGTAATACATACATTGAAACACTCAGTCACACCCTCATGCATACATTGACACGTATAGACACACTAATGAAAATGCTGGTACACCCAGCCACACACTAATGCATATGATGGCATACCCAGGTACATACTAATGCATGCACTAACAAACCCAGCTACATAGTAATGCAAATGCTGACACACCCAACCACACACTAATGCATACACTAGCACACCCAGGAACGTATTAATACATACATTGACACACCCAGCTACACTCTAATGCATATACTAACACATCCTGGCATGTATTGATACATACAGTAGCATACCCAGGCACACCCTGATTCCTACACTGACACACCCAGACACATGCAGATGCATACACTGAGACTCCCAGGCACATAGTAATGCATACACTGACACACCCAGGCAGACACTGATTCATACACTAACACACCCAGACACACACTGATGCATACTCGTACACATCCAGGCACACATGTATTCATACGCTGACACACACTGATGCATATACTAACACACCCAGGCACAAAGTAATGCATACATTGAAACACTCAGTCACGCACTCATGCATACACTAACACACGTATAGACACACTAATGAAAATGCTGGTACACCCAGCCATACACTAAAGCATATGCTGGCACACCCAGGTACATACTAATGCATGCACTAACAAACCCAGCTACATAGTAATGCATATGCTGACACCCAGCCACACACTCATGCATACACTAAAACATCCAGGTATATGCTAATGTATACACTGACACACCCAGCTATACACTAATGCATACACTAACACATCTTGGCATGTACTGATACATACAGTAGCACACCCAGGCACACACTGATTTATACACTAACACACTCAGACACACACTGATACATACTCGTACACATTCAGGCACACACGGATTCATACGCTGACACACCCAGACACACAGTGATGCATACAATGACACACCCAGTTACATAGTAATGCATACACTGACACACCCAGGCCCATACTGATTCATACGCTAACACACCCAGACACATACTGATGCTTACATTCACACACACCCATGCACACACTGATTCATACATTGACACACCCAGCCACACACTAATGCAGACACTAATACACCCAGGAATATAATAATGCATACACTAACACACCCAGGCACATACTAATATATACTTTGATGCACCCAGGCACACAATTATTTATATACTGACACACCCAGACAACACTAATGCATACACTAACACACCCAAGCACATAGTAATGCATATAATGACACTCCCAGACACATACTGACACATACACTTACACACCGAGGCACATAATATATATTTTTTTTGCAGAGTTTTATATAGCGCAAACTTGACCCGAATCCAATCAGGTATCAGAGCGCTTTACATAGCACCAGTTACGTTACATGAGGACACACATTCATTTTTTTTGTTAGGCACGGGGAGATTAAGTGATTTGCCCAGAATCACAGGATGTTCAGCGCCGTTACCGAGACCCGAACCCAGTTCCCTAGGTCCGAGGTCGCGCGCCCTAGTCGTTAGGCCAACTCCTCTCCTCTCATATGCTAAAACAGCCAGACACACATTGATGCATACACTGACACAGCCAGACACACACTGATGCATACACTGACACACCCAGGTGAACACACAGTGATGCACTAAGCTACACACTGTGATCTATTCACTTATGTAGATATATACTCATTGATGCATACAATCATGCAACCTTGAATTACTAATACATATACTAACACAACCAAACGCATCTCTTTATATACACAATAAAGTATAGAAAAATAATAAAAACACAGACACATATGACTCAATGGTGGTTCTAAAAAGAATCTTTTTTAAAGTTTTTTTATATTTTTGATTTCTTTTTTGCTTGAAAAACTTTGTAACAGTTCTGTAAAACTCAATGCAGAAACCTTGCACTGGATGTTTTAAAGAACATTTTTAAAAAAATCCAACAGTGGTGTTTCTTCACCAGAACTAAAAATTCTGTGATATCTTTCACCTTTGCTGCAGCCAGTTTATGACACGTCGCTCAGTGTGTGACCATGCCCCCAATTCTTTGCATCCAGACGGGATAGTATTGTCTGTAGAACCAGATTTTTTTTGGGGGGGGCGGCATCTCTCTCCCTAACCATAGGTATGTTTTTTCATTGATAGTATGGAGATGCTTCCCCATGGATGAAGTTCCTTGATTATATTTTTGGGATGTGCCATAGGACAGCTGCTTCTCACAAAATGTGCACTTAAGGTGTGCACAGACTTTTTTTCTCTGTAAAAATGTCTGGTTTTGCAAGTGACGATGCAGGAGTGATTTCTGCCATTGCTGCTTTCACTGTTGAAGAAAGAACCACAAGGAGATGTTGCTTCAAAGACAGCTGAAGAAGAAATAACTGTTTTTAGGAGTGCACCTTCTTAAAATGCGATGTGGCTAACTATTTCCCAATAAAAAGGAAGAGTTTCCTTTTGACGTCAAGCAGACCCGCAGGTCCTGAACAGCAGATTTGCAGGACTATGTAAACATTATAAGAGTTTATTTTCATTAAAACCAAATACACAGGACCGCATTTTGCCCAACAAATATGTCCACTTTTATGGTAGATTTCAAAACAGTGCCCCTTATGTATCTTAAAAATTATTTGAAATTTTGACAAATCCTCAGATCAAAACTGCGAGGCATTGCGATCATGTGATCAGGACCAAAACCATAGAGTATCGCCCGTCCATGGTCCCGGAACTGCAAAACTAAAAAAAATACGAAAATCATATCACACACCTCTCATTAAAACTAAGACAGTACTGTAGCTATAAATACAAAATCAACACAAATATGTTAAAAAGCAAATTACCTCAAGACTTTTCCCAAATATGAAACAGACCTGCTAAGTAAAACACATTAGCCATTACAGTCACACATTTTAATGTAGTGGTCTGCATCACCCTATTAAAATGCATTGATCGTGCATTTTAACCCCTATCCCACCTGCGCATTGTGAGGGACAAGCAAGGAGTGGTCACAACTATCAGAGCAGCATTTGTTGCAAAGCAGCATCTCAGTGCTGTCTGTAGACAGTGCTGCAACACTCAAAGGTTGCAGGATACACTTTGGAAATAAAATAAAAAACCTTAGAAATTCACCTAAAAAACCAAAGGTTACAGGGACGTTATAGTTTGGAAATCAAATTTAAAAAACCTTACAAATTCACTGAAAAACACAAATGTTATGGATACATTATAGTTAGGCTTACATTTTACTCATACAAAACCAGTAAAATTCAGCAGTTATAGATACCTGAGCTTACTATAACTTCTGCCCCCCACAATGCACTGCTTATGACCTCACATATTACATCACTTATGACATGGTCAGTGAGATTACTGATAACATTTCAGATGATATCGCTGATAACATTACTGATGACATCATGCACAGAAGCAATCACACATCCACTTACACCACTACACAACGTCTCAAACACCCACTCACCCACCCACACAACCACTCATACCCATTCACAGACTCTTACATTTACTCACACAACTACTCACTCATCCATAGAGTCACTCATGCACCCACTCACTCACTCATACAGACACTCACACAACTACTCACGAACCCATAAAGTTACTCATACAACCAGTCACCCATACTGCAATTCAAAGAGTCACACAATCACCCAAAAGCTACTCAAACACTCACTTATTCACCAATACATCTACTCACATATCTACTGACTCACCCATACAGTCTCTCAATACAGCCATTCACTCACCCCACCCATACAAGCACTCATTCACTCACTCACGCACCCACACAACCACTTACAGACCCATTCACACATCCATACAAGCACTCACACATCCGCTCACTCACTCATACCTCAATTCACACAGACACTTACTTTACAATACAGCCACTCACACACCAACTCACTTAACCAAACAGCCCCTCACTCGCCCATACAGCCACTCAGACAGCCAGCCACTTACTCATACAACCATTTGGACACACTCTCAGTCACCCACACAGCCACTTACACACCCACTCATCCACCAATACAGCCACTCACATAGCTACTAACTCAACCATACAGTCACTGACACACCCACTCACTCACCAATAGATACTCACACAGCCACTCACTCACCTACCCAGCTACTCACATATCATACATCCATACAGCGACTCACATCCCACTAACACCACCATACTGGGACTCAGATATCCACTCCCACACGAGTACAAACAGTCACACAGCCACTCACATTATATATGTTAGAAATTGTATCCCTCATTAGGAGTATAGAAAGTATACTATTTTAAGCTATGCAGTACCTTGGGATATATGTTTAATACTCATAAACGTTTAGAAAACAAGCACACTCACTGGATGATGTCATCGGGGATGTCATTTGAGATGTCATCAGTGATGTCACTGACCATGTCATGAGTGATGTAATATGTGAGGATATAAGCAGTGCATTGTGGGGGCATAAGTAATAGTTAGCTCAGGTACAAATAACTGCTGAATTTCACTGGTTTTGTATGAGTTAAATGTGAGCCTAACTGTAACGTCTCTGTAACCTTTATTTTTTTGGGTGAAGATATGTATATATATATATCATGATCCTTGTGGTTCAGAAAGAAAAGACTCTAGCACTCAGAGCAATGAATACACCTTGTGTTTATTCTATGACATCTTTTGTTTATCATCCTTCTTTAGTTCAATGTACACAAACACTCCTCGAAACTTACGTGAAGTGCATTTAAAGGAAAGAGGGGACAGACTGTCTGCACATACTATGGCCCTTACAGCAATTACACAAATCATGTTCTCATTCATAGTAATTCATTTTTGGCCCACAATAATTCATTTCACAATATCTACCATCTTCCAAATTACCATGTGTTAAATTATCCATGAGAGGCACACCGTTCAATTCATAAACATAGAAAAAAGTGAGAAAAAATAAAAATGCAGTAAACTGAAACTCCAACCAAGCACCATTATCTGGAAATGAATTGCATTCAAACAAAGATACTCAGGAAGTGTCCTGTAATTCCACATAGAATTCCCCCCATGGGCTACTGCTACATAATACCCTTGTTTGTGTGTAATGTCAGGTCAGTAGATATAAACTTTGCACATTCTAACCTGATGCAGGGGTGAGGTGTACGTCTGGGAATATCCAGTTTAACCAATCATGCCCAAGTGGGCTGTTTTCAGATAACCGGTCATCTGCACACACCATGTATTTATTCCACAATCTCCCTTCCTGAGCTCCCTCATCTTATATGATAGCCACATCAGGGGTCACAGGTGCCCTACAAGTCTCTACCCTGTAGTCACTCACCTTTATTTTACAAACTCGAGGATGATAGGCATATGAATGGTAGCACTACTAACATTAACATCAGTTATTTAGATTAAATAATAGACCATATGTAGAGAAAGCTTAAAATCAGATATACCAACAATTCAGTGGAAAGAACTAGACAGTGGTGCCAGAGTAGTACATTTTCCACACTGCTGTGTTCTAACACTTTCTTCCTAAATTGGAACGTGGTACTTCCACTGTACCTTGCATGTGGATGCAAGCTTCGAGCATGAAACAGGCTGTTACCAGCAGTTTCCTTTCTGAAGACACTAGTCCTAAAAGTGTGTCCATCATTCTCTATGTGTATCTCAAGGAGGTTTGTGTGGCTGTCATTTATTCAGCTTGTAAAGGATCTGTGCCCTCCACATGGTAGCAACTCCTCCTGCGCATAGCTATGAGAAGTTACAGCACATGGAAAAAAAAGTATGGACAATGCCAAAAACTTGGTGTACTTAGTTTGAGTGGATGGGGGCTAGTGCTGACTTGTACCCATAGTTTTTTGCTCACAGCTCCAGGCTGTGTGCAGCAACATTGGATGAGATTGAGCCTAGCATGAAACCTACCTGTTTACTAAGACTTAGTTTAGAGGTTACTAAGCATGTGCATCAGTTTCAGTCATACAGATGCTGATAGAGTAACTGCATGCAGACCATGACCTACACCCAGAGGTCACATTCACAAGAAAAGGTAATGCAGGTTTGTATTTGGTATTTAATGCAGAATGGATGTAAGGCCTTATTTATGCCATGTCCTGGGCTCAAATCCTCTTCCATATAAGAGCATGTCCTTAGTTGAACACTTTGGGCTCAAAACCTTCTGCACAATACTAAATACAAACATTCCCTCAGAAGGCATTAGAAACGTCTGTTGAGGGTATGTTATTGTTTCAACAAAGAACTTAGAAGCCAATGGAATTAGTCAAGTATGGTTAGCTATGCAAACATAAATCACCCCTTCTCCTTTGCACACCATTTGTGTGCTCCAAATCTGTGTGGTGAGGGGTGATTTTTTTTTTAAAGTAAACATCACCTAGCTTAAGTCACAAAGCTATTGGCACATGCAAGTTCAAATTAATTATGCAAATGACATGATTTTCACTTTACATTCACATTTGAAATACCCATAACTTGAATTTAAAACTAATCATACCCAGCACCCAAATTAATCACTGAACTGTGTATCAATTTTCTTAATCAAAATCCATTCAATATGAAGTTTAGTTCATCTCGAATATTGCTTTTGTTACTTATTGTCTCTAATTTGATTTTAAACACTTATGAATAAGATTGAGAAATAAAGAATGGATTGTTTTTGCAATTTGGACTACCTCGTTTTGTTCATACATATGAATCAATATTCGGAATTAACAAACTTCATATTGAATGGACTTTGATTAACAAAATTGATACACAGTTCAGTGATTGATTTGAGGTCTGGGTATGATTTTTTTGGTTTTCATTAATCCAGAATTTATTTCTGCCTCAGGGATGAATGGTGACTGTTCTCCAGATACTCGCGCACTCAATTCAAATGTTTTTAATTACTTAGGCATTTTTGTAATCACAAGGGATAGTGGTTATGTGCATTGTTTTTTCTTTGCCTCAGCCACTGGTTGTAAATCATTTGTTACATAACTTAAATATGTTCTCATAAATGTGTATTCACATAAAAACAAAAATTACACCAGTAGCAAATAATTTTTATATGACAGTACTTATGTGTCCGAAGGGCAGTGGGTGTTCCCGCCACAGAAAGTTTGTGGACATTCAGTCCCATGAACCACAGAAAGGGTTGGAGATTTAGGGGCATATTTACAGTTGAATGGAGATGCGTGGCGTTAATCAAACATTGTTAACGCCATTCTCAATTCTGAAAGTGCAGGAATGTGAAGTATTCATAAGAATGTGGCGCACCCCTCCATTACCCCTTGCGCTGGCGCTGAGTTAAGCTGCCCAGCACCAACACAGGCACCCTTGCACCATAGTGCAAGGGTGTCTGCATTGGGGGGAAGATTGTTTATGTGCAGGAAGGTCCCCCTTCCTGAACATAAACAATCATTTTAGAAAAAATGCCGTTTTGTAACTTCTATGTGTGCTGTTTAATGCAGCACACATCAAAGTTGCAAACGGCATTTTTTTAAATTGTTGTTTATTTGCAATAAGGGGGACCTTCCTGCACATAAACAGTCATAGGTTATGTGCTATTTCAATGTGTGCTGCAAGCACACAAGGAAACAGCAAAATCAAGGCAAAATAAAGCATTTCTCCTCGTTTTGCGTGTTTAAGACCAGGTTTTCCCAGGTCTTAATTTACGCTGCCCTTGTAAATAGGAGACAGCGTTAAAATCAATGGGTGTTGCGGTGGAACGCCCACTGCAACACCCATTGCCCTCCCCTTTTACGCTAAATACAGCGTGAAAGGGTACCTTATTGAAATTAACGTGACTTAACGCTGCCTTGGAAATAAGGCGAGGCCCGTATCGTCCTCACAATATTACTGAAAGTGACGCTGTGGTAGCGATAGGGGATTGTAAATATACCCCTTACTCTAAATTACACAGGTAAATCCTTCTCTGGAGTGGGAGTGAGGACAAACAATCAGTTGGACAGTTAAGAAAGTGGTTTATTCATCCCCAATATCGTCCCTATGAGGAGAAAGCAAAAGGATATGTTAGCAAGTCAAATGCACTTTTTTTGCGTGTGCAGCATAAATATAAAACATATACATGCTCTTACGTGCAACGGCTTAACACTGAAAAAGAGCTTCAATCTATTAATAGTCATTAAAAAACATAAATTCACAATATATTGTTGAGATCAAACTCAATTTCAATATTATGAAAAATGACAATGGCAATATGTGAACAATTACGTTCTGCTGAAAAAGAGCATCAACTAGTGCGAAGGAAGGGGTTTTAAATGTCACATCAGTGATATTTGATTAAATTTGCTTTCCTACTGATCAAGCCTATTTTGTGACTGCAAAACATAAACAGGCTTGAGTCACAAAAATTGAACATTTGCTCCTGCTTATGTACAGATTTACAACCTTCCCCAGTTCACCAAGATATTCTGCAGTACTTGTGAAAAACTGAGCAAGGCTTATATTTCCAAGAAATGTTCAGGAAAGTTTCTGGAAATTCCTGATGTTACCTTTTCATTGATATTTTGGCTCTCAAAATTGTACAAGTACCCAAATAGTCTTCTTTGAAATGTCAGTCCATTGAGCGGTGGAACTTTTTTTTTTGTTGCTTTATCCTCCACCCAGAACATATTTTTATCTCTGTACCCTTACGCTTACACCAATTTTGGGGATGTTCGCTCCTAAAACTCACTATGAAAAGGCATTTAATCCCCCACTGGTCAGAAGTAAATTACCAAACATTTCTAGGGGCCAGATTATACAAAGTGCCCGGGGGACACAACAAGTGTTTGCACCCGCTTTGCGCGTCCCTGGGGCACTTTGATATTACAGAGGTGGCTGCAGATGCTTGTGTTGCCCCTTGTGTAATAAGATAGAGCCGGTGCACATATAGCGCCAGCGATATCCTCAATGGCCCTTCCATTATTTGTATGGGGGTGTGGCCCCATGCAAACGAGGGAATCCCTTTGCCTCTGCTCGTGTGCCATAGTATAGAAATGGGCACAAAGGCAAGGAAGCCATCAGTAGGTGCACTGACGGTGTGCCAAAAAAAGGTGGATCACTGTCAGTGCGCCCCCTGATGGCAGCTCTTTGTTGGGGTGAAAGGGATCCTATAGACCCCTCAGACTGCATCCACCTACAAGGGGATCTCTCATCTCTCTTATAAGTGCAGGCGAGTTGCTACCTGAACAGTGAAACACAGAGCAGCTGCCCCAGGGTAGTGTGAGTTTGCAGCTGTCCTAGGGGTAGCATGTTCAGTCTTACATGGCACAGTCTCCTTGTTTGAGCAGGGCGCACCTTTTGAAAGGTGCACTCAGCGCAAACAATGAAAATGTGCCACATTGTATAATACGGGCCCAAGTTGGTAAAGAGTTAAAGAGCAGTTTGTGAATGGGCACAAACTGCTGAGTTTGATGCCACTCATTAGCTATCAATTCAGAACATATCTTGAATTTACCACTACCCACCGATTGAGACTCCTGCATAATAGCGGATAATATTGAGTGGGAGTACCAAGGTTTACAGCTGCAATGTCCTCTTCGTTGAATTTCTCATCGCTGTAAAGCCTGCTATTTTCAGTTGTAAATGAGATATGTGTAGACATATGGGTTTGTGCATAGGTACCTTTGTTGGACATTTAGCTACACAGGCAAAATGTTACCACCACAAAAAAACACAAAGAAGTGGGACACGAGAGCACACCCTTGTAATGTGAATTATAATGGTTACCAGAAGTGTAGTCCAAATTAGCAGCTCGCGGAGAGTTTATTCACTAGCATGCATGACCCAAAATATTATTTTGTAAATGAGGGCCTTACACCCTCCTAGTGGGGAGAATTTTGGAAGAATGCCAAACTCGGGGCACTTAAAAGATCCTTTGGATTTTCTTTAATCTCCAATTTTAATAGGAACATTTCAACTGAAGCTAGAGCTATCTTCTGATTATTTCTGCTGCACTGTTATCTATGTTCCACAATTGCCACTTCGAGCCTGTCAATATGTATGGCTTTATAACAAACTCATTTGTCTGGGGTATTTTGAATTCCGAGAAAAAGTTAACTCTCAAGACATACCAAAGTGGCAAATGATTCTGAGAACAATTATTTATACAGTATCTGCTGCTAGCCCGCGTTCGGCATTCAAGAAAGTCATCTCATTATTTTTTAAATGTCATGTACTGTTCAGTCAAGACCAATATCAGGTGCAAAGAAATGCAGCTCACACAGTTCAAAGTTTAAGAAATACATTACCGATCTGAAATTGATTATTTTTCAGGAAATTAAATTGATGTAACCCTCTAGTAAAAGAGGTGACATAATGAGAGGTGTTTTAAAAATGTAAAGCATTTGTGATTTTGAATAATAAACAGTCCGCGAGTGTATCTCACAGTTGTACGTCCTTATGAGTTTCCATCTATATACATTATTTAGGCATTCTCCTTCAGGTATAAATTAATTCACTGAAACTTGATTCCAGCTACTTCTTTTGGTGACCCTGCAAAGGCCTTTGTTCTAAAGGGATATAAACTTACATCAGGGATAGCAGTGTATCATGGGCTGGCGTGTAGCTTTCAAAAACATGTTTTTCTATGCTACCTTAATGCATCATGCCTCAGGCCATAATTAAATAAACAAGGTGAATGCCCTTTAAAAGCAATCCTCTTACTCAACAAATGTTCAGCAATCAAGGTGAGAATAATACAACCATCTGCGTCTAAATGTGTATTTGCAAGCAAATGTCTGTATTGTTTTCAAAAGTTTTCTAGATTATTTTTTGTTTCTATAATGCAGTTAGCATGTAAAATAGCTGTGTCTAACATGCAAAACAAATGATGATCATTCTGCAGTAGAGGCACGTGCTGAATACCTTTTTTTTTTTTTTGCTTGACAGGTTTGAACATTCGTGTGAGCAATGCACTAATGAAAAGTAACAGACCAAGAAGCTGACGTGAGGAGGGAGGAAGGGATGAAGACAGCTGAGGGCTCCAAGCCTAGCTCTTAGGTGGTTGTGCAAATAAGTCAATACCCGTCGGCCGGCCAACTGATAAATTAAATCTGTAGGCATTAAAGAGTGGGAGGACAAATACCTGAAAAGTCTGAAGGAATATATAATCCGGAAAACGCATAGCTTCGTGTATGTATTTATTCATCATAAGAAGGGCAGCTGGAATTAAGGAGCAGTGGAGGACGAAATTATGCAGCAGGGGTGGTTAAATTGCACTGAAAGAAATGTTATATCTTGAGGCATAATGTGACAAATTATGTGGCACAAATATCTCACTGTTTTGTTATTTTGTTGCCCACCTTAATAAAGTCTGGATAAATGTTTACCTCATTGATGGCACTTTAAAACCAGAATGCTCAAATAAGCAACTAAAAGTTGATTAGTTAAAATTCGAAGAGATTTCCACTGTGTGGTGTCAGATATACCACTCTGATCAATGATCGTGCCGCGATCAAGCACTGTCAGTCATTTCCTATTTTCTTCCTATTACATGCCACCGACAGGGAAATACCTTCGGCTTTCCAGTGCAGACTATTAGAAACTTGACATTTATCATGCTAGACTAGAGCATCTATTTTATTTATTCATTTTTATTTTTTTATATAGCGTGAACAAGACCCATGCGGGTATCAGAGCGCTTCACAGTTGGGCGATAGAGAGGAGACCTTTTACATCCGACATCAAGGTGGTCAAACGTACACGAGGAAAAAACTCAAGGTCGGCATAACAGACATAATCATAAACAGTCTAAGCAAATACTAGGGTGAGAGGCATGAATCAGAGCTGGCCTGAAGAATAGAGGAACGAGAAAATATCATAATGTGGAGGGCAGGAATGCACCTTTTTTTATGCCATGTTTTGAGTTCTTGCCCTTTCCTCCTGCTCTGGCACCGTTTCGGCAGTCCAGCATCAAAGCAGGCCCCCTTGCACCACAAAAACAATCCTAAGAGGCGTTTTCCTCTTTTTATGTGTGCATAGAAAGAGGAGCAAATGAGGAGAAACAAAGATATTTTTCCTCATAATGCCTCATCACCACAGGAGGCGTAAGGATTAGGCGTTTCCCCAGGTTAACATGATCTTGTAAATCTGGAGCAGTGTCAAAATCCATGGGTGTTGCATAGGAAAACCCACCTCAACGTCCATGGGAAACCTCCAAACTGCAGAATAAGGCAACGTGGCAATTTGCGCTGCCTCGTCTTACTCTCTATCTATGAGGCCATCCAAGGTCATGAATTTTGGCTTTGCATGGCCTCATAGATATAATTTTGCAATCTGGCTGCCGGAGCATCACAAAAAGTGCTGGTGTGGGGGCCCGTAAATAAACCCTTAGGATCTGAATTGCTTGCTCCTGGGTTACCCTCGCTCAGGCATCTTGACTATTATGGGGCAGATTTACAAGCCCCTTGAGTGACTTTTGCGCTGCAGTTACGTCACTTTTTTGACGCAACAGCGGCGCAAACAATGCGGTCTATTTACAACGTGACGCATCTCGGGAGATGCATCACGTTGTAAAGCCCTGCGTCACATTATACCTGCGTCAGGTATAATGTATGCAGGGTGGGCATTCCCACGCAGGACGGCCTCGTAAAAGTGATTCAGTGAAATCTACAAGATTTCACTGCGCCACTTTTAGGACGCCACTGCGTCAAAACCTTACACCTGCTTCAAGCAGGCATAAGTAGTGATGCAGTGTAGTGGGAATAGGCCTCAACACGCATTGCCGGAGTTGCATCGTGCTTGCGACACGACTCCAGCAATGCGTGACTTTTCCGCCAACAGATGCATCAGAATTTCTGACGCATCTGTCAACTCTTGCGCCATAGTGCGCCGTATTGTAAATACGGCGCATCTATGGTGGCGCAAGGGTTTCTAAGGGTGGCGTAGGGAAAGTGACGCATCTTTACAGATGCGTCACTTTCTTGTAAATCTGCCCCTAAGTATTCTCTTTAGAATGAAGACCAGAGTTTGCCTGTCGCAAGGATTCACCAATTAGTGTGAAAAATGTGAACATCCTCATTGGCATCACCTCTTCAGACTCAGACGACACTGGTTTGCCAAACTATGGTAAGAATTCAGTGTCACTAAGAACGTGATCCATTCCTGTGATTTTCCACGTCAGTGTGAAAGCCAAGAGCTATGGAGAAAGCTTTCAAAGAATATGACCTTCACTAACTAATCTGATTGCATGGTGAACTCAAAGGCACCTAGTTACTGGCTGAAATCGATGTTAGGACAGAGCAGCTACATTGTCTTGCTCTGCTTAGTTCTCGAACTAGTCTCCTCAATAATATTGATGAACTCTTTGTATCTGAGCTGGTACCACCTATGGGTATGCAACACTCTGTCTTCTGATTTCTTTAACGTGAAAGCCAAAGTAGGAGTACTCACTACAACAAGGTACGTTAGCTCTAGGTGGGTTAAAACCAATATCTCAAATTTCAGAATTTCTCATCCAACATTTAGTGAATTATTTAGGCATTCATGCCATATATTTTGTCAGTCAGTTTAGGGGTGCTTCAGGGTGCAACCTTTGTCACACTAGCAGGGAACGTTCTGTCACATTCAGACTTTGCTCCAATGACATAGGGGTATTCTCTAAAATATCTATTAGAAACCACTTCAGGGAAAAAGTCTATGACAGACATTCAAACATGACATTGTTCCATAGTTGGAATTTTTCCACCCTACGTGGCCACTGAGAATGTACTGCTTTACTGGAAGATAAATTGGAAGTAGCTATATTTTGTATGTTGCATACATGGTGGAGTAGAATTCCCAATGTGTTTCGTTTCCTTTTTGTAAAAGACCACCAAAGTTTGAATGGCAGTCTTTCATGGTGCTAAGTATGCCTGGGTGGAATTACAATTATGCAAACACAAGGAGATGATGAAAGGAGTGCTGAAACTTTTCAGACACTCACCCTCAGTCACAGATCTGGGTTGAATCCATCATCGTTCTTTAGCTGAGTTCGCCACCCCTGTTCAGACTCAGCTATATGCAAATCAGTCTTGACCCTGTGCCTCAAGGGAACAGTCAAGCCAGGTCATCCCTGGACCGGAAACAAGCCTCCTGGGACCGGTTTCAGTGTAACACCCCACATCAGCCAACCTAGCTTGAATCCAGTGGCAAAGTGTGCCAGGGACCCACGTCTGGGCATCCCCTTCCAACCTAGGGCAAACAAAGCAAACACAAGTAGATGATGAACGGAGTGTTGAAACTTTTTTAAAAACTCACACTCAGCCACTGATCTGGAGTAAATGTTGAAAATAATCAGCGCTCCGTCCATCATCTCCCTGTGTTTGCTTTGCAATTTCAATTATGCCACAGTAATTTGATTAATTTCAGTAATCTTACATTACTCTTTGAAGGAGAATTACTGATACTAATAATGAGATCACACCCGCTTGCATAATTAAGAGTAATGTGTGGGGGAATCCTACTGTGAAGGCCCATTTGGCAAGCATGAGTGGTTGCTCATGACTACTCCTCATCTGCTACATTTAGTGCTATTTCATAGTGCAAAAGGCATCCTTGCATCCATTTTGAGGGGTGAGGGTGCATAGTGATAAATGCCAGGGTTAAGTTGGGAAGAATTATACCCCAAGTGCAAATTTAGTAAGTGCGAATGGCGGTTCAAATTTGATATTCATGTTTTCTTGCATTTAGTGCTGTTTTTTAGTGCAAAATGCAGCCTCATTTTCAAAATGAGGGGACTTTTTGCACTAAGTAAATAGTACTACATGCAGAATTGCACTTCTTGCATAATTCTGCTTAATCTTGTGAAATTAATTTTTGTGTTGGATTTGCATGAGTTACACCTACCCCATGTGCTAAATCTAGAACAGCAGCAAGCAGGTCAAGCTACACTGAGTGACATACCCACTGAGACAGTGTCAGGGATAGGGAAGGCACCAATGCTGCCGTCCTTCTTACACACATGCAATATTTGGATGGAACTCTAGATACAGATGGGGAATATGCTGCGATTAGGTTTGCAGTTACAATTCCATTTTCCCTGAATCAGGGTTTCAGTCATGTTTCTGGTATGCTGACAGTCAACATCAATATAAAATGGCGGTATATGTGGCAAATCTAAATATTTTACCCTTTTTCTGGATCTTATCTTTGATCTTATTAGGACTGTGCACCTGTTGACACTGCTATTCGTAGCCATTGTGCATAGTGTAATAGTGCATATTTTCTGTCCATAAAATAATATTTGCAAAATTGTGTTCACATAATTCGTCTATTTAACTTTAAGTTAAAGGTTATATGCGGGCTGCAAGGTGCATTTACAGTACCCACATACATGGCAAATATATATGGCGGCTAGAAACACCATTGTGCTCTGGTTGGGCTTTACTTTAAAGGCACTGCAGTAACACATAATAATGATAATTGCCTTTGCCATTAAAAAAACCTAATTCTATATATTAGTAAGTCAACTCTTTAAACCCGCAAAGCAAGTCGCCTCATATATAAAAATGTGACAAATTATATTTTTGAGAAAGGTGCCCCAACAGTGACATCAGACACAATTTGCATATAACAAGCCTAGGTATTAATAACATAATAACTTGGAATGTTTGTTTTAGAAAATGCTAGAATAGGCATTCAAATTATTGTCATCTTAATTTAAAAAATCTGATTTAAAAGTGAAATCAAATCTGTGATAATCCTATTGGAAAGTGACTTTCTACAAATGTACTTTGGGCTGCATGAGCTAGAACAGACATAAAACTAGGCCCGTGTAGAAATTGATTTAAACCAGAGTAGTTTGCATAATTTTGGTAATTTTGTATTATACATGTAAAAACAAAATCCTAAAATGATGCCGCTATGTGTAATTATGCACCGTGTGCAGGAAACTTTACTGCAAATATGACATTTGTGGTCAAAAGTTGTTGCAAATGCACAGGAACAACAGAAAGTGAGAGACTTTGTGGCAAAAATTGACACAAGGATGCATTTTACACTACAATATAACACGAAATGATGAGCTTCCATTTTGCAAAATGTTGCTAACTTTGCTTTAATTTTGAGTAAATATTAAAAAGCAAATTACTTTCATTTTGCAACCCCTCCTTCTATTACTAATCTTATCTCCAGAGGCCAATAAATCTTCCTAGCTAGAGTTAAGGACTCTTTCTGAAATAGAATAATAACTTGCCCACTGGAATCTGTCAGACAGAAATGTTGTTAACTAGTCACTAAGCAAGGAGTAACCATCTGTGAGGGGTAGTTGACAGCAGGTAAAACAAAATAGCAGCCTTAACACTTCTTTTGACTTGTTGATCCAAACTGGAGCTGATGGGATCTCTGCACTTGCGCTCCTACTATCCAGCCCCTTCATGAGAGAGGCTCAGTTTGAGCATGGCAGGGAGAGATGATCTAAATAGTGGTGTTGTTAGGGTCTGCCTGCAGTAACTTCAGAGTGAAAGGAAGGAAGGCTTCAGTCAGTCTGAATTTAGAACTTGAGTTGATTTTCACTGTGAAGGGAAAAGCAGACAATGAAAAAGAAGGGGCAAGAAAGTAGCCAGGATTGGGCAGGCTATTTTGTGTAGCCACTAGTGCACTACATAAGACTGGCACCTTGCCACAGTGACCTCAGACCCATTCCTGAACCTTCGTAGACTACATCAGAAATGTATGGGTTTGCTGAATTTGCTTAATTTGCTCCCACAATCATGGGAAAACGATGTGTACTTGTGCAAAATGCAGGCCTGTCATGTTATATTTTGCATCCTCTTGTCAATTTTTGATGAAAGGACGCATCTCAAACTGGAAAAATGGCACACAAAATTCAAATTGACAAGCACGCTAGTCAATCACATTTGGGTTGTTTGTGTTGTTCCTGTACTCCTGTGTTATAATTTTGCTGCAAAGAGTGGTGTAATGATGTGGTTTCAGGAATTTCCTGAAACAAGTGTAACATGAAATTCCTGAAATTACACTCAGGTAATTTAAATTTCACCAGTTCTACTGAACAAAAAGCCCTTCGGGAATAAAGAAGACTCCTTATTCCAGATGGTTGAAGATGACTCAAGGATAACAAACTCATGCTGGCACCCACAGACAGGAACTTCTCTTCAAGTGTCAAGTGGTTAGTCCCCTGTTTGCTTTCTCCAGGGAAACAAATTTCTCCTGACCCCTACAAGGCCCAGCTGACCACAGAGAACTGGACCAAGCAGAAAACCTGGATGGCTAGAATGCTGTTACCTGGAAGCTTGCTCTGGAGAGTTAAGGGCTGAAGGACTGACCACAAAGAACTTTTCCAGCAGTTGTATGTCATTATTGCACCTCCAGAGGACTGGGAAAAGGAACTGTGGGGCATATTATCAAGGACGGCATTAAAATTATTGCCGCTTAAGCGGCAGGAAACTGCCGCTAAAAGCGGTGATAGTGGGCTTGATAATATGCCGCAGAGAATTCTAATAGAAGCCCGTGTTCTGATGTGAACATGGGATTGTATTGGAATTCTCTGCGGCATATTATCAAGCCCATTATCGCCAATTTAGCGGCAGTTTCCTGCCGCTAAAGCGGCGATAATTTTAACGCCGTCCTTGATAATATTCCCCTGAGTTTTCACAGGGAGTTCACACTCAAAGCGTGCACGAAATCAAATTTTATCCCACTCCATTTTTAACCCAGTTTTCTACATTGCCTAAACACTGGGCACAGGCATTTGAAGGTAAAAAATACTACTAAAACCGTTGCTATGGGCAATTTGTTACAACTAATGATGTAATCAAAAACATCAGAGAGCATAAGCATCAATTATTATGACCTAAATTGGAAATAAGAGGCATAGCACATGACCTATAAGCTGTGGCATAAACCTCAACCCTATACAGTTACTATAAAAAAATTCATGCCCCCCCCCAAATGCCACCACAACTATTTGATGAAATGCCACCAGTTGAAATCCTCAAAAAATCTGTAAAGCCACAAAGTGGAAAAGCAAAAAAGAGGCTATATTAGCATTCAAAAACTGAAATATATATGCACACCCATTCTTACTCTAGCACTCACTAAAGAAATGTTCATACCCTTCATATAATAATTTTCAGAACAGCAAATAATGCACTAGCATAACCCAATAACTAGTTTGACCATCATAATGGACTTTTAATTCAAATCCAGCCCCTTTGGTCAAATCTACATACTACCCGAACAAAATATCAACAAAAGTATTCCCTTAGCTAAGCCCTTTGGGCGAGGTTTGACACTTTAAAATATACGTTTATTACATTATGACATCAATATCCTAGCGTCCATGACTGAAGCTCAGTGCACGTACTCTTGATTAGGGTAAAACGGGTTTAAGGCATGGAGATACATCAGATACATTCTTAGTGATTTAATACCAGCTTCAAATATATTGGTCACTCTTCAGGCATGCATCTATTTGCAAAGACCATGCTAGTGCACATAATTGAAGGACATAAGATCTAGTTATTACAAGGTGTGAACACCTTCAGCCACAACCCCATTTTAGTCAAGGGCATTAAAGGTTCTTAGTGAGGAAGTGTTGGTCATGTGCCAAAAGTAGCAACCAGGAGAGCCTGAGGACCGGAAGTTGATAAGTCTAGGCCAGAGATATGATATCGGTGTAGGAACCTTAGAAGCACGTCAGCCGGATAGGTTCAGAATGTAACTGGGTCAATTGGATAGCCATTACAGGAGAGATTGTCAAAACAAAGCAGATAACTGCAGAGGGAAGGAAACAAGGAAAGGAAGACAGAAATACAACAGAGGTGCAGGCACAAAGCTAATGTTGGATGAAACTACATGAGACTACATACAAGTAGCTGCAAAGCAACTGACCACTGTTTCTAATAGTTCTTAAGTTCTCCTGTAGTATCCCACCATACATTGGAGCTTTACCTGGATTGGTGTCTTAGTGATCTTGAGTTGGAAGACCCACCTAATATGGTTGTGCCCCATCCACAACAGGCTGACCCTCCAAGTCCTTCAATCTTGCTTCTTCTTCCTCCATAAATGCTGTACTGGGCCTTGTGCTTCCTATTTTATTCCTGATCTTGAGAGTAACCCTCCAGCAAATTTCTCCCTTCCTAGGTGAAGGCTTATGCTGGAACGTTGCATGAAACTGCCTTAGCAATTAAGGTGCATGTTTCCATCACCTGGCTGCTACTTTGTACTCATTCCAGACAATCAGGCAGTGTAAGTCCTCATGTCTTTATATCGAGGTCTAAAATAGCCTCTATTTTAGTTTCAGTGTGACCTGCTGCGGATATTGCTGGCTGTGGATTAGCTCTTCTAGACCCCTTGACTTGCTTAACGTGGAAAACATTGACCACTGAATGAAGGGGGAGATTTACAAAAAAAGTCAGGGAACGCAGCACAGCCACCCGCGAGGCTGCACTGCTTTGCGCAATAGGGAGGGAGCAGGAAAAGACCATATCTTCTGAGATATGGCTCTCTCCTCTCCCTTTAATTGCACTGGCGCTGATGTCATGGGCAGTGCGCCATTCACAAACCTAAGCGCCATAGCGCTAGGGTGTGTGCATGAGTGGGGCATAGGTTTTGTACAGGAAGGGTAGCCTTCTTCTACAAAATACTATGCCTAGACATGTTGGAAATCTTTTCCCACTTTGTATGTGCGCTGCATAGTGCAGCACGCATGCAAAGTCAGAAAAGCACAGAGAAATTAAAGCATTTCTCCTGTTGGTGCCTTCTTTGAAGGGGTGTTAACTTTTGGCGCGAAACCATGTCTACAAATCTTTGTCAATATGATTTTGCGTCAAAAGTCATGGGTGGTTACATGTGAATGGCCATGTTCCACCCATGTAATGCCCCCTCAGCACTAAGTATTGCAAAACAGATCTGATATGCTCTACTTTGAGGGTGTTTTCCAGCTTAAAACAAGTTTTGGCACTGGAAAGTAAATAGCAAAAAAACATTTTGCGCTGGCTGCGCAAAATGTTTGTAAATCTCCCCCGAAGTTTCCAACTCTTAGGCAGATTCAACCTTACTGCTGCCTTTCCCACTAGACTTTCAATAGCAAAAGGCCAAATAAGCAGAGGAAAAAACTTGACACCTGTGGCAGGAATTATAATGTTTGCCGAGTTCAACTGTACTAAGTCACCTACATTGTTTGATGGGCAGACATTAGGTATCTGTGAGAAATTGGGTTGTTGGTTGAATGAGGGTGACCCCTCTTCAAGCAACAGCCACAATCCCTGTCAGAATAAACAAAATCAGTCACGCTTAATTGAGCGCTAATGTGTAAAGTATTTATGCAGCACACAAACAGTAATAAAGTGAAAACACAACACAAGAAAAATCCTACAGTAATTTAGAAACAGAGTGCATTTTAATACATTGAAATAAAAATGACAAAAATCCAATCATTATAAGCAGAGTTGGATTTTTTTTTTGTTTTTAGTAAAATAGAGCGCCTAAAAGATCAAAGCACCAACTGCGGACATCTAGTCACACAAGACCATGTCAAAATAAAAAAATATGCTGACCGCAATGGAACACGGGTTGAACAGAAAGAGTGGATTGGGCCCGGTCAGAACTTGCCTTTGGACTTAAACGAATTTTGAAGAAAAAGTTCAGAGACAATGAAGTTCAGTGTGGCAAGGCTGTAGACAGTGTACAAAGAGGGAGTGTAGCCGTTGGGGAGCCATTGGATGAATTTGCAGTGAAGATTTCTACGCTCCAACTTAGTCTCTTTTTTGGAAGTAAAAAATTCTTAACAGGTCAAAGCTGGAGGCTGTAGTCAATGAGAGATCCAGGAGGCCAGACAACCCTTTGGTGAAAGATCATTGAACATAATTTGCTGCTGAGGAGAAGAACATAGCATGAGCTACACCAAGTGCAGGGCTATAGACGATGGAGGATAGACAATCAGGTTTGCTCCTAGTCTTCACTAAGTTATCAGAACAGTTTTTAGGCAAAAAATGTTAAGTCTCAAGTTTTAGAGTTTAGCTATATGGGTACCTTTAGCAACATAGTCAAGGCTCAAGGACTGTAGGGGCATCACTTGGGAAACGCACTCAGGCTGGGTCCATGTGAGGGTTCAAGTTGGTGGGAGCCTTTTCTGTCACTGAGGATCTTAACAGAAGGCCATCAAACTAGCCCTTGGAGTCACTCTGGTAGTCCTGGGTGCAAGCGATGAAGCAGGACACAAGCAGTAGGTAAGGCCTCTGAGGGTTCGAGCCTACTTTATCATTAAACACGCTTTTTTATTACAATTTCATAGATGTTGGAAATTGCCCTTTTTCAGGGTTATCCCTAAACTTTTTGCTTCTTCCTCCTTTGATGTTCCTGATTTGTGGTGGTTGGCAATAGGAGTCTGGGCACTTTACCACTGCTGATCAGTGCTAAAGTAAATATGCTCTCTGTATAAATTGTAATTGTGATTAGTTATCGATGATTGGCATATTTGTTTTACCAGTAGGTCCCTAGTAAAGTGCACTGAGTGTGCCAGGGCTGGTGATTCAAATGCTACTAGTGGGCCTGCGTTACAACAAACAAATGATGGACGGAATGCTGACAATGCAGACATTCTCCCCCAGTCAAGAGATCTGGGTTAAATCCATCGTTCTTTTGCCCACTACGCCACCCCAGTTCAGACATGGCCATATGCAAATCAGTCTTGACCCTGTGCCTCATGGGAACAGTCCAGCCCGAACTGCCAAGCCATGTCTTCCCTGGACCGGAATCAAGCATCCTAGGACCGGTTTCTGGCTATCAGCCGTCATCAGCCAGGATAGCTTGACTCCAGTGGCGTAGTGAGCACGGGTCCCACGTCTGGGAATACCCATCCCACTTAGGGCGAAAAGCGTTACAACAAACAAATGATGGACGGAATGCTGACAATGCAGACATTCTCCCCCAGTCAAGAGATCTGGGTTAAATCCATCGTTCTTTTGCCCACTACGCCACCCCAGTTCAGACATGGCCATATGCAAATCAGTCTTGACCCTGTGCCTCATGGGAACAGTCCAGCCCGAACTGCCAAGCCATGTCTTCCCTGGACCGGAATCAAGCATCCTAGGACCGGTTTCTGGCTATCAGCCGTCATCAGCCAGGATAGCTTGACTCCAGTGGCATAGTGAGCACGGGTCCCACGTCTGGGAATACCCATCCCACTTAGGGCGAAAAGCGTTACAACAAACAAATGATGGACGGAATGCTGACAATGCAGACATTCTCCCCCAGTCAAGAGATCTGGGTTAAATCCATCGTTCTTTTGCCCACTACGCCACCCCAGTTCAGACATGGCCATATGCAAATCAGTCTTGACCCTGTGCCTCATGGGAACAGTCCAGCCCGAACTGCCAAGCCATGTCTTCCCTAAACCGGAATCAAGCATCCTAGGACCGGTTTCTGGCTATCAGCCGTCATCAGCCAGGATAGCTTGACTCCAGTGGCGTAGTGAGCACGGGTCCCACGTCTGGGAATACCCATCCCACTTAGGGCGAAAAGCGTTACAACAAACAAATGATGGACGGAATGCTGACAATGCAGACATTCTCCCCCAGTCAAGAGATCTGGGTTAAATCCATCGTTCTTTTGCCTACTACGCCACCCCAGTTCAGACATGGCCATATGCAAATCAGTCTTGACCCTGTGCCTCATGGGAACAGTCCAGCCCGAACTGCCAAGCCATGTCTTCCCTGGACCGGAATCAAGCATCCTAGGACCGGTTTCTGGCTATCAGCCGTCATCAGCCAGGATAGCTTGACTCCAGTGGCGTAGTGAGCACGGGTCCCACGTCTGGGAATACCCATCCCACTTAGGGCGAAAAGCGTTACAACAAACAAATGATGGACGGAATGCTGACAATGCAGACATTCTCCCCCAGTCAAGAGATCTGGGTTAAATCCATCGTTCTTTTGCCCACTACGCCACCCCAGTTCAGACATGGCCATATGCAAATCAGTCTTGACCCTGTGCCTCATGGGAACAGTCCAGCCCGAACTGCCAAGCCATGTCTTCCCTGGACCGGAATCAAGCATCCTAGGACCGGTTTCTGGCTATCAGCCGTCATCAGCCAGGATAGCTTGACTCCAGTGGCGTAGTGAGCACGGGTCCCACGTCTGGGAATACCCATCCCACTTAGGGCGAAAAGCGTTACAACAAACAAATGATGGACGGAATGCTGACAATGCAGACATTCTCCCCCAGTCAAGAGATCTGGGTTAAATCCATCGTTCTTTTGCCCACTACGCCACCCCAGTTCAGACATGGCCATATGCAAATCAGTCTTGACCCTGTGCCTCATGGGAACAGTCCAGCCCGAACTGCCAAGCCATGTCTTCCCTGGACCGGAATCAAGCATCCTAGGACCGGTTTCTGGCTATCAGCCGTCATCAGCCAGGATAGCTTGACTCCAGTGGCGTAGTGAGCACGGGTCCCACGTCTGGGAATACCCATCCCACTTAGGGCGAAAAGCGTTACAACAAACAAATGATGGACGGAATGCTGACAATGCAGACATTCTCCCCCAGTCAAGAGATCTGGGTTAAATCCATCGTTCTTTTGCCCACTACGCCACCCCAGTTCAGACATGGCCATATGCAAATCAGTCTTGACCCTGTGCCTCATGGGAACAGTCCAGCCCGAACTGCCAAGCCATGTCTTCCCTGGACCGGAATCAAGCATCCTAGGACCGGTTTCTGGCTATCAGCCGTCATCAGCCAGGATAGCTTGACTCCAGTGGCGTAGTGAGCACGGGTCCCACGTCTGGGAATACCCATCCCACTTAGGGCGAAAAGCGTTACAACAAACAAATGATGGACGGAATGCTGACAATGCAGACATTCTCCCCCAGTCAAGAGATCTGGGTTAAATCCATCGTTCTTTTGCCCACTACGCCACCCCAGTTCAGACATGGCCATATGCAAATCAGTCTTGACCCTGTGCCTCATGGGAACAGTCCAGCCCGAACTGCCAAGCCATGTCTTCCCTGGACCGGAATCAAGCATCCTAGGACCGGTTTCTGGCTATCAGCCGTCATCAGCCAGGATAGCTTGACTCCAGTGGCGTAGTGAGCACGGGTCCCACGTCTGGGAATACCCATCCCACTTAGGGCGAAAAGCGTTACAACAAACAAATGATGGACGGAATGCTGACAATGCAGACATTCTCCCCCAGTCAAGAGATCTGGGTTAAATCCATCGTTCTTTTGCCCACTACGCCACCCCAGTTCAGACATGGCCATATGCAAATCAGTCTTGACCCTGTGCCTCATGGGAACAGTCCAGCCCGAACTGCCAAGCCATGTCTTCCCTGGACCGGAATCAAGCATCCTAGGACCGGTTTCTGGCTATCAGCCGTCATCAGCCAGGATAGCTTGACTCCAGTGGCGTAGTGAGCACGGGTCCCACGTCTGGGAATACCCATCCCACTTAGGGCGAAAAGCGTTACAACAAACAAATGATGGACGGAATGCTGACAATGCAGACATTCTCCCCCAGTCAAGAGATCTGGGTTAAATCCATCGTTCTTTTGCCCACTACGCCACCCCAGTTCAGACATGGCCATATGCAAATCAGTCTTGACCCTGTGCCTCATGGGAACAGTCCAGCCCGAACTGCCAAGCCATGTCTTCCCTGGACCGGAATCAAGCATCCTAGGACCGGTTTCTGGCTATCAGCCGTCATCAGCCAGGATAGCTTGACTCCAGTGGCGTAGTGAGCACGGGTCCCACGTCTGGGAATACCCATCCCACTTAGGGCAAAAAGCGTTACAACAAACAAATGATGGACGGAATGCTGACAATGCAGACATTCTCCCCCAGTCAAGAGATCTGGGTTAAATCCATCGTTCTTTTGCCCACTACGCCACCCCAGTTCAGACATGGCCATATGCAAATCAGTCTTGACCCTGTGCCTCATGGGAACAGTCCAGCCCGAACTGCCAAGCCATGTCTTCCCTGGACCGGAATCAAGCATCCTAGGACCGGTTTCTGGCTATCAGCCGTCATCAGCCAGGATAGCTTGACTCCAGTGGCGTAGTGAGCACGGGTCCCACGTCTGGGAATACCCATCCCACTTAGGGCGAAAAGCGTTACAACAAACAAATGATGGACGGAATGCTGACAATGCAGACATTCTCCCCCAGTCAAGAGATCTGGGTTAAATCCATCGTTCTTTTGCCCACTACGCCACCCCAGTTCAGACATGGCCATATGCAAATCAGTCTTGACCCTGTGCCTCATGGGAACAGTCCAGCCCGAACTGCCAAGCCATGTCTTCCCTGGACCGGAATCAAGCATCCTAGGACCGGTTTCTGGCTATCAGCCGTCATCAGCCAGGATAGCTTGACTCCAGTGGCGTAGTGAGCACGGGTCCCACGTCTGGGAATACCCATCCCACTTAGGGCGAAAAGCGTTACAACAAACAAATGATGGACGGAATGCTGACAATGCAGACATTCTCCCCCAGTCAAGAGATCTGGGTTAAATCCATCGTTCTTTTGCCCACTACGCCACCCCAGTTCAGACATGGCCATATGCAAATCAGTCTTGACCCTGTGCCTCATGGGAACAGTCCAGCCCGAACTGCCAAGCCATGTCTTCCCTGGACCGGAATCAAGCATCCTAGGACCGGTTTCTGGCTATCAGCCGTCATCAGCCAGGATAGCTTGACTCCAGTGGCGTAGTGAGCACGGGTTTCATAGATGTTGGAAATTGCCCTTTTTCAGGGTTATCCCTAAACTTTTTGCTTCTTCCTCCTTTGTTGTTCCTGATTTGTGGTGGTTGGCAATAGGAGTCTGGGCACTTTACCACTGCTGATCAGTGCTAAAGTAAATATGCTCTCTGTATAAATTGTAATTTTGATTAGTTATCGATGATTGGCATATTTGTTTTACCAGTAGGTCCCTAGTAAAGTGCACTAACACTCCAGGCATATGGAGTTCATGCATTGTCTCAGGGGCATGTGTCTTTGAATCTACCTGATCAACCCACTTTGGATAACACAGTCTTGCACACAGCAGAAGGTAGCCTGGCAAGACCATTGCATTCTTCTGGGTAGATACCTAGCATCAGCATGCCCCTTGTGACAGACACCCAGAGTGAGGCGGCTAGCCAACTTCCCCCTGCATCTAACCTGTTGTCATCCTGGCTAATGTTCCACCCCTCAAATCCAATGAAAATGAGAAGTATTACCAACTTAAAAACAAAGTAGTTCACTGGCTATCTAGCAGGTCCAAATCCAATCTTAACTAGCCTCTCTTTAAGGAGACTATAATGACCCGGAGAGTGGGCTGAACTTTTGTAACGCAAGAAGAGCCATTTTTTTTTCCCTGCATAATCTTCCACCCCTTAGTTCCTCTAGTTCCCAAATTGCAATACTCTCCTTGTTTATTTTTTTTATAACCTGATGACTGGAGTCAGACAATTTCTGGGGGGGGTGAGCCAGAGACACAGGGTCGGCTCAGGTCTTCAGGATCCTCTGGGGCACATATGTCATCTCCCTTTGAACAACCACTTTGATCCAATATTTGTGCTTAGTGACCAGGATTGACTGGCCTGTGAGAACGATCGTCTAGATAACCCCGAGGGTAATAGCCCTCACCAAGAGCTGAATGAGCTGGAACATTGCCGAGGTGCGGGACAAATTAGCGACAGAGGCTGGGTAGAGAAGACCAGTTCCTCTGACATTATAAGTCTCCAGGAAACTTGGAATACAGAGGGAGATTTGTTTATAGTTGGCTATGTTACATTTCACTGTAAAGCTCTGCCCTGGCTTCATAGGAGAGCAAGAGGAAGTTTAGCCATGTTTATGAAAGTGAACTTAAATTGTAATTTGGAGAGGATGGTTTGTCACTCAACTCATATCTTGGGGTTCCTAATGACTTTTTCGAAACGTTTATGGATTTCTGCTGCTAATGTGTACAATTCAATTTCTGGGTGGCAGCGCAAGATGTCCTCAAGGATTTGAGTGTGTTTTTGAATGATTATTTCTCTTATGTCCCCCAATACTCAGGTATAATTTTGATGGGGTAATTTTAATTTGCATCCTTCCCTAGGTTGTTACCAGTATGATATGCCCGATTTAGAGTGTGCCACCAGTGACCATGTGCATCTTAAGCACTCAGTTCAGGGTGAATTTCTTAATAACTTGATTTTAGAATATAATTTGATAAATTTGCTCAATCCGAATGATGTTACTGCTGAAGGGAGGACACTGACTTTTAAAGGCTTAGTGGCGGCATCCATTAATGACTAATATATTTTATTCTGCTGGTTTGTTTCCTTCACTTTTAAAATTTAGTGTTGATTATGACATTGATAGCAACCTCAATCCACTGTCAGGCACTTTTAAGTGGGAGATGAAATGGTCAGGCTCTACTCATTTGTATATTGACCCTGTTACTCAAAGATCAGGGCCGCAAAGTGAAATGGGACTGGGAAAATCCCATGCTGCCAAGGGGATAGTAACCAGACCATGACCCCCCCATGCGAGTCATTGAGATCTTTGAGCACAACTGTGTATCAGAATTGATCAGAGGTATCAGCCTATATGACTCTGGGTTATTTGGAGGCTTTCCCTTTTTTCTCAAAGCTATATTAGTAGTCTCCCAGGAGCTTGTCCTATTGGCCCCACTGAACAGTTCCTATAGGTCCTTAACCAATTCAAGATTTTTTTTTTGTAGAATTCTAGCGGTATCTGGTCAGCCCTACCACCTTCCCTGGGCCAATGCCTTTAGTGTGTTACCTACTTCTTCCATAATAATAGCTGAATCTAATGCCTCAGCCTCCCAGGAGTTTAGGACATATTATTAGCTGACTCTAAAAATTCCAATAGTTGCCCTTCAGAGGGACACTTTTCTGTGTATAACTTTCTATAATATTCCTAAAACACCTTGACAATGTCTTCAGTTGTAGTAGCTACGCTCCCATCACTCCCGTCAATTGCCTTAATCTCTCTGTCGGCCTCCTGCTGACTAATACAAAGGGCCAGTAATCTACCGGCTGACTCGCTATATTCATATGCCTCTGCCCTTTGGGTCTCAAACCATTCTGTCAGATTTCTTGAATAATAGCTGTTAATCATAGCTTTCTTTATCAACCTTTGAGCTGGATCTCCTGACCATCCTGGCTTGCCTGTATCAGGCCCATGTGCTGTACCTCCATGTTCCCCACTTCCTCATTTAGTTCTTGCTGCTTCTGATTATGAGATACCCAGCTAATCATCCAGCCCCTCACAAATGCCTTAAATGAGTTCCATACTGCACCTCTGGAAGCACTATACCTGTTTATTTCCATTATTTCTACTATCCATTGTTTCATGTGATCTACATACTTTGGGTTTGGAAGCAGATTTCTGTCGAATGTCCATTTGTCGAGGCATTTATGCATGCCCAATCCGAGAGTTCCAAGGTTAAGGGACTATGATCAGAGAGAATCTTTGATACTCTTTTGATAGCCAATTTCCCTACAAACCCAGGAGAGACCAGAAAATAGTCCAGACAAACATAATTTTGATGTGGATGCAAAAAATATGTATAGCCAAGATCCAAAGCATGCTTTCTCTTCCAGATATCTACCAACCCATGACTGCTCTTAACTTGGATTACCGCTCTATAGACCAGCGGCTTCCTACCCATATACTTATTTGCCTTGCTACCATTCCCACCCACTTCCAAGTGTATCTTGCAATCTCCACACACAATCAGGGGTATAGGCCACGTGGCTAACTACACCACCAGCTCTTTCCACACTGCTGCCTCATCCAGATTTTTTCCATAAATAGAGCAGATATTGCCCCCCCCCCCCCCCCCCAGTTGAAACACTTTGTGATGTGCAGGCTATGAAAGAGTACCCCCAGATCTGTGATAAATCCCTCTTTACCCAAGGAATATGAGTCTCCTGCTCACAGATAATGTCTGGTCCCCATGTTTTGAGTATTTTGGCAACTTTTAGCCTCTTGTCTTTATCATTTAACCCACAGACATTAACAGATAATATGCAGAATTTATCTGCATGCATTATGAAATCCATGGGTGTAGCTTGTCCTGGATAGCTTCAGATGTACTTTCCTGTTGCCCAAACCGATATTCCCAGGTAAAAGCCAAATCGTATTAATCACATGATTCCTCTTAGTCATGCTCTCTTTTGTGTTTTGTGTGCCCCCAACCCTCACGTTGACACCCCATCCCCCCTCCCACCACCCCTCCATTCCCCTCTCACACATGTGAAGCAAACTGACCACGCATGGTCCGCTGGAGATTGTTAAACTCTCTCTGTCCAGTCCTCAGAGCCATAGACTACATTATATATAGGATATCATGCTCTGGTGCCGCTCCCATTGCCAATCAGAATTAACCTGAACAGTTAACACAAAAGTGAGTCCAGCACCAAGAAAGATAAATTGCTTAAAAGTAAAAATTGAATAAAAAAGAGAGAAAGAGTAACACAAATTGATGCCAGCAATCCATCAGTTCAGTAAATAAGTTTATCAGTCTCATTCTCCCTTACGCAATGATACATCAGACTACCTCAAGACCATTCATTTCTTCATACCAATGCCTATAAATCAGAGTAAAGACACAAAACTATTTGTTCTTGTCCTCCAAGAATTCTTTAGCTTTGATCTCGGTTATGAACACCTGTGTCTTATTGTTACATATAATCTTTAATTTTGCTGGACTTATCAAAAACGCTTGAGCCCCCTTATCCTGGAAGAGCTTGATGAGATGCCTAAGGCACTATGTTCCACATTCACATGACAAAAGTCAGGTCGGACAAAAAATGAGCAATCATCCACAGTGCGTGATTCCTATAGTGTGCTACCCTACCAGTATTTTGGTTTATTTCTGAGATGTAATTGCATCCAGATATATAACACAACTGACCTACACCTAAACCCTGTCAGTGCGATTGGCTTTGTCAATGGTTGTTAGCTGTTTAACATAAATAGGTAACAACAACGATTTGTTATAAATAATTAACCTGCAAAATGTTTCAATTCTGAAATTTCAATAGTATTGAGACCTGTGGAAGGAGTTATGGTTTTCAATTCAATTCAAGAAAGCTTTATTTCGGAATAAATCCATAAAAGCACATAAAATCAGTATAAAACATTGACAACAGTAGATAAAATCTTTAAAAATAATGCGTCCAAACAGCTAATACATACTAATTACATACATAAATCAGATCGACATTTTTAGGTATTTTTTCCGTTTGTGCCAGAAAGCCCCCAAGAATTTTGCCACTGCGAACACAATGTGCGCGGCCGTTTCGCTCTTGAGAATTCTAAAGGCTTGATGACACCTTACGAAGCCCATGTTCCTACAGATCGGAATGATCCACTTTCTGCGGAGCTCAGTATAGCCTGTGCAAAAAAATATAAAATGCAGCTCAGTTTCCTCACTTGCGCTGCATGCCGGGCAAATACTGGATGTCGACAGGGACCAGGAGCTAGTGAAAGCACGGATTGGCAAGGACCCGTGCCTCCATTGCAGGTAGAGCTTCCTAATTATTACGGGGTAAACATTATCCAAGGCCGATTCGAAGATGTATGTGCTCTTCATAAGAAGGAATTGGTTTGTTAGGGACCCTAGGGATTTGGAGGGTCGGAGTAAAGGAGCCTTAGAATCGTGATACACCTTGGTTAAAGCCTTTTTAGAAAATTTGGGACACACATTACCAGGATCATTCCATAGTGCATCTAGTCCTAGGCTCATCAAACTATTCCTTATGAATTTAAGCCAAGGAATCTTCCCCGAATTTGGGAAGCTGAGAACTTCCTGGAGACCCTGTCTATAGTGAATCAATTCAGGCACTGTCCATAATCTGCGCCAGTAGATCACAGGACGAAGTGCCAACTCTTCCTCCAGTGGTCTAATGCCTAAGTCAAGTCGTAAGGGCACTAGCGGTGTACTCGGAGGAAGAGCTGCTAGACAACTAAGGAATCTGTTCTCCTCCTTTGTCAGGCTGTCCAGGATTTTATGACCCCATAGTTCACTCCCATAGGTAACTGCTCCTCTTACTTGGACTCTATAAATATGAAGAGGAGGGCCTATGGGTTTAAGGGTTGACCTATTCTTCCCCACCATTGCTAGTATTCCACCAATATGTTGCGCCAGCTTCAGCCTTGTTTTCTCCTGATGTTGACCCCACCCCAATTCCTCGTTGAGTGTGACACCAAGGTATTCAAACGTGCTCACTCGGTCTAATACATTTTCCCCAATGCGAGGAATACGGTGAAACCTGGGTGGCGGATTGAAGGCCATAAATTTGGTCTTTGTGGTGTTAATTTCCAATCCATGCTCTCTACAGAAGTCCCCAAAACCATCCAGAACACGCTGGATTCCCATAGGTGACTTGGAGAGAAGGAGGGTATCGTCAGCAAACATGATTGCTGGGACCCTCCTTCCCGCCAACTTCGGGACATCCGAATTGGGGACCCCATTGAGGTGGTCAATGACCCCGTTAACAAAGAGGCAGAACAGGGTCGGTGCAAGTACGCACCCCTGTCTTACCCCTCTCTCAACGGGGAACCTATTTGAGAGTACGCCCTGCGCACCGCACCTCACACGGGCATAGGTGTTTGTATGGAGGCGGATGATCATATTCAGGAGATCAGCTGGCATCCCAACTTTCGCCAGGACTTCCCACAGCTTACCACGCGGGACAAGGTCGAACGCAGCCCTTAGATCAACAAATACAGTATAGAGGCTGCCACCCTCCAGCTGTATTGTTTTCCAATGTATAAGGGACAGCCTAAAGACCTGGTCCACGGTGGAGATCTTCCGACGAAACCCAGCCTGAAGAGGGCTCAGGACATCCCTCTCCTCGATTCAGTCCAAAAGTCGATCCAACAGAAGCCTCGCAAAGAGTTTCTGTGGAACGTCTATCAGACTGATCGGTCTATAATTGGCGGGGAGCAAAGGTAAGCCCCTTTTAAAAATGGGCACAATCTCCGCCCCCAGCCAAGTTGGGGGAAGTGCCATCCCATGAATAATTGCGTTAAACAGTATCAGAAAGTACAGTGCCCAAATTCTGTCTTCGTGCCTTAGGAGGTCGCCTGGAATCTTATCTAAGCCTGGCGCTTTTCCTAAAGAAAGGCAAGTGATTGCCCTTTCCACTTCCTCCAGCTTAAAGTCTTCCAACACCGTGCAACTATCAGTGGGGTTCACTAAGCTCTCAGGCGGAGTTCCCATTTGGTCTAGCCCAACACTGCTATAGAGGGACGAGAAGTGTTTTTCCCAGACTTCAGCTGTAACATTACCTTCTATTGCCTTTACAGGCTCAGCAGAACCATGTCTGACTATGTGCCAAAATTTTTTGGAATCTCTAACTTTGAGAGCAGATGTTATTTCTGACCAGTTCTCCCAGTCCCAGTCTATTTTCGCGGCTTCCAGACTGGACTTATAGGCCACCCTCTTTTCCCTGATCACAAAAGATGTTTCCTTATTTTTAAGTGCTTGGAGGAGATCTTTCTTTGCTACCCTGCAGCTGGCATTGAACCAAGAGGCTCTTTCGCTCCTCGGTTTCCTGCCCCGAACCACAGGATTCAGTACCTCAGCTAGATTGGCACAAAGAGTCTGATGGATATCCTCAAGGGAAGAACAGCCATCCGACGAGGGCAGTTGAGGGAGAAGGCTCTCCATTCTTTCCAAAGTTACAGCCACTTGCTCATATATAGCCCTTATACGGTTCGGTTTCTCTAATAGTCTATCCCACCTTATTCTTCGTCTGTTGCTAGACAGAGTAAGGCTAAGGGCAGGTAAACCATTTCCCCGAGCTTCTGGCCTAAGGAGACCATCCGCAGCTAATGAAAGGATTAGGGGATTGTGATCACTATCAGCCCTTTGGGCAATTTTAAAGTCTAATGCCAATTTCCAATCTTGGAGTCTGATCAGTATGTAATCGATCCGGGACTCCTGCCTTGGTCTGTTAAAAGTTGGCTGGGGCGGGTTATCCCCCTTAAACCTACCATTGCATGCTCTAAGTGAATTTGCCAATATTAATGTTAGAACTTGCAATAAGAGAGGTGAGGCTACCCTGACTGGCGGACCTGTAATTCTTTCGATTCCCCAGAGATCATCCTCCTCACTGCTGATCCCATCTAGATACGTCGGGAGTGGTTCAAACTGAATATTGAAGTCCCCTCCGACCAAGAGTATGTCTGGGCCAGTGAGGGAGTCAAGAAAAAACCCTAGATCCTCCAGTGTCCTTGAGGTGGCTGCAACTCCAACCGGTCTAGAGTATATATTTACCAATCTCAGACCCGCCCCATTGGGCCAGCGCAAGACGACACATAGGATATCCAGAGAGTTAGTTTCTACCACCTCGGCAGTACAACCTAAATGACAAGCGATCCATATTGATAGGCCACCAGACGGGCGTCCCTTCCCGCCCCATCTAGCTGGAATATCAAAAATAGCAAAACCGGGGTGGCTAAGATTTTCTCTAGACCACGTCTCTTGGAACATGCATATATCATGTTCTTTAATAAAGGTTTCCCAATCAGTATTACCTAACTTGTTGGGAAGCCCAGCCACGTTCCATGACATAATCTCTAAAGCCCTCATAGTTCTAGTTACAGGCATAGAAGCCTCATGCGGGGTAATTTCTTCTATCCTTAGGAGAGCACAGACCTCCCGTGCCCTTTGTGCGTTGCATGAGGACCCCTGTAAAACTTTGGGCTTTCGTGGGAAGCAGCCACCCACCGCCTCCACCCCGTTCTCCATATTTGCGGAACGGTAAGATTCGGTAGCTATTTCATCTATGGCCACCAGAGCGTGTTCCAGGGGCCCTGAGCGACCCGCCAGTGAGGACATAGGTTGCCTGTCATAGATAGAATGGTGTAGACAGCAGGACGACCGTTTGAGAATCAAATCCACACCCTCATCCCGGTCCCCCTGTGTGCTATGTCCACAGCCAAAAGAAACACTGAGTCAATCACAGTCATCAACTCCTGATAAGGCCCCAAATCTATTGACAACTTCGAGGGGAGTAAATGGTAGCGTGTAATTCACCCTCCGAGGTCCCATTCTGTGATTCCTAAATGGAACCATGGTCCATTCTGCTGCATTTTCATATGCCACATGACTAGGTACATGCATGTTACAATGTGGAACAAGGGAAGCAGATGGTGCTACGAATGGTTGAAAAGGGGCCACTATTTTTCTTGGAACCCTGGGGTGTGCATTATTAGAGACTATTGATCTTGGATAGAAATAAGATAATACACGGGGATTTATAGATCCCCGTGTGGAGCCCAAGGGGTAGTCTAAGATGTATTTGACTGCATTGGGGTCTCTAAAATTAATAATGATTACATCCCCTTCTAGATCTTTGATTCTACGGCCCAACCAAGGAAGTCTCCGGACATGCAGTATCTCTCCATTGATGTTAGGGGGAAGGGGTCTATTTGTCCTAAGCCAGTGCACGATTTTATTTTTTAGGTTATAATAACCCTCATTTCTGCCCTTATCCAGAGGTGGAACTTCAGTTAACACCACCACATATGGTACCGCCTCTGAGGGCAAATTAACTTGATGGCTACGTGAATCGCTTACTCTAGCTGAGAGGTGATTCTCCCCCTTCTCGTTTGGGGGCGTTACTCTGTTAGGTTTTACTATTTCCTTCCTTAGTTCACCATCTACGTGTTGGCCATGACTTAGATTAATTGCGGTAGGGGTGGGCTTATCCCTGCGCTGAGAATTGGAGCTACCTATCTCGATAATCCTAGTGTGCGTGAGAGGTGGATCTAAATCCGTAGGAGGAGACGGGTAGTGAGTGGAATCTTTCGATGCCCCTGGATGTTTTGTAAATAAAGATTCTAAATTCCCCAGTCGTGACTCTATATTTTTTAGTCTTTCTATGATAGGTAGAGTGAACGATCTAATCAGCTTCTCGATGCTCTCAAGGTGTGATGTCACTGTGCATAGTTCAGGAAGGAGCAATGGAGAGCGAGACAAGTCAGGAGGGGGAAGAACCAGGGAAGAGGAGGGTGTTGCAGCCAAATCGCATGTAATTAAGAGTGGTAATGGAGCCTTTGTCAGTGATACAGTGCTCTCAATTTGTGTGGGGCCCTTGCCAAAATCAGTGTGATTAATATTGCGAATTGGCAAGTTACCTAACCTCTTTCTTCTCTTGGGCGGGGGGGGTCTTATACCTTTGGACACCTGTATCCTCCCTGCCTTTTTGATAGTGGTCTTAGCCCTCGGTTCAGTTGGAGTAATAACAATATCGATTTCCTTTCCAGAAATAGTAGAAGTATTAGTGGAAGACACATTAGTTAAAACTGGTGACGAATTAAAATTACTGGGTGTAGGATCAATTGATCTTAACAGCTCTGGGACGTTATCCATGGCTAGCGCCTCCTGCGTCAAGATAGAAGGGCTTAGCACAATAGAGGACAAAGGCAGAGAAGATGTACTATCCAGTAATGTCCTATTTTTCATACACTCTATGGAGCGGCGTCGCTCGGCCCTTCGTTCAGCGAGGGTAGTCTCCTTGTCCGTGGGTACTGCCATCTTTTTAAAATAATCTACCAATGTACCTTTGGTTGGAACGCCATGTTTAGCAGGAGAGTTAATATCTAGAATATCAGCCATATTAATACTAACAGTGTCAAGCTGTAGACTCACGGTTAGTAAATGTTGCAAATAGGGAGTTACCCCAGTCCGGTCTCCTCGTGACTCTGAGGGCCTCAGAGGGCCCGCTCTTTGCCCGGTCTTCGCCCCGGCTCTCGTCCCGCCCGCGTCCCGCTAGCGCGCGAGACTGTGTTGTAATATTATAGAAGAGGGGGGCGGAGATAGGGGAGGAGTCGGGAAGAGGGCCAGGTGCAGCCGGTGTGGAGCGCGCACAGCTCCCTGGTCCTTGCAGTCCCGAATGCGTGGATCTCTAGTAGCAGACTCTCCCCTGCAGCAGGTGAATTCAAGCAGCGTTATGGCTCCAGGTTGCGGCGTCCGTTGTAGTTGGCAAGCCCCGGTGTCCAGCAGCAGGGAAACGGTCCTCGAGTGGTTTTCAGTTATGTGTGTTCTTTATGTTAGATATATGTCCTTTTTATCTGCACACCTCATCCTTCTGCACATCTTCAACCACCTCTCTTTCCTCTTCAGCACCCTCTTTTCACTCTTCCCCAAATGCACTTTCTTACATACCCCTCACTTCACCACTTCCGAACATATACTGCACTCACTCACTTTTAATCAATTTATTTACTTTTGCCCTTTAAATATTTTGCCATCTGTGTACCCCTTCACACATACTTTCACAAAATTCCAATTACAACTGAAACACATAACCATTGTTCTGTGTGCTCTGCGGAGAAGCCAGCCCACAAACAGGCTCTTTGCTTTGGCTTCAGTGTCAGTGTCAGATCTCTCAATCAAAGACCCTCATAAACACCTGCACAGCTCTAAGTATGCCTGGAAAAAAATACAGAAGCAAACACAACATGATTAAATAGCTAACTCTGAGAGAGACAAGATTAATTCAAACTTGAAAAAAGATAGGAACTAAATAGCTGACATGCATTGCCTTAATGTTTTTAACACTCATTGTTCGTAAATCAATCCATGTTTTTAGCATTAATGTTGTTAAGGGCATATCACTGGTGTGCAAGACTGCAGTAATGCAGGCTGGAGGGCCATGGTTCACGCTACTATGATCGCTAATGTCCACCTTTGTTTTGTACATTAAATTTAAAAAACTGCACCCAATGCTTTTCTTTTCAAAGTATTATTTCATCAAACCATGGGAACATAAAAGTATGCCATTAATACCATGTTATTATTAAAACCTGCATTCCATGCTCTCAGTCTGGAGACTAAGCAGCATGGCCATGCACCTGCAGGGATGTAGTACTTGCAGTGAGGCATGCAGCTGATTTAAAGACACTCTACCGGCAATGCATTTATATCAAATGAGCCAACATAGCTCAGCTGGACTGGGGATTCTTTAAGGCACACAGCATGTACTTCTCTGCAAGACTCGGTAATCAGGGCCAGTTTTAATGTCATTTAGCAGATTACAGTATATTGTAAGCACATTTTTCTCCCTTTGTGTATCAACTTCACAAGGGAACAAGAACCCTGGCTTGATCATCTTTTGGATCCATTTCTCGGGGGAACAAATGCAGCAGCTCCACTTCCAATGGGGCCAGCGATGTGCAGCCAGGGCCTTGGGTGTCACAGTGGGAGAGGTTGGTATGGCCAAGTGTCTCAGCACAATATGTATAACAGAAGATTAGCATTCTAACACTTACCATTACCGAGAACAAGGCACCAGATCAAAAGTGCTTGCATTCACTCCTATGTGTGACCCTGGGATCTATGCCTGTGAATGATGGATGGCTGCTCTCGCAGGGACAGAGACTTCAACACCCGAAACTATGACGCTGAAAGCGTCATTGGTATACAATTGATATAGCCTAAGAATATAATGGCAATGATTCATTATGAAGGTCTTTAGAACAGTAAGCCCTGCATCATGCATCACAATTCAGAAAGTTGATTTACTGTCTAGGTTCCTTCTCCTGCTTCAGAGGAGGTGGGGCAGGCAGCCTTGGCCACACAGCCCAGACTTAAATACATCGATTTATTTAGAGATTCAATCTTATCTCTAAATAAATTGATCTATTTAATATTTGTACAGGAATGTGAAGGAATATCAGTGGGGTGCACCCCCAGATCCCTAATGGAGAATCAGCCCCATCCCCTAAGGTAGGCCCTAAGTAGCCATTGGGAAGGGTGCTGTGTAAGTAAAAGGTAGGACATGTAGTATTTAATTTTACATGTGCTGGTAGTGAAAATGCCTAAATGTGTTTTTCACTACTGTGAGGCTTGCCAGTCTCATAGGTTAACATTGGGAATTCCTTATTATACTTTTAAGCTGAAATTCCTTATTAAGAAGGAGTGGCTCTGTCATGTGCTTTATCATTGGAATGGTAATGTTACATCTTCTTTGCTGGCAAAGTTGGATTTAATATTACTATTTTTGAAATCCCCCTTTTAGGAATATGGCATTTCTCTGCACTTAAAGCTATGTGTGCCCACAGTCTGCCTCCAATACATGTCCGGGGTGGGTGGCAACTGGACTTTGTGTATTCTTTCTAGACAGCCACACCCAAAGGAAGGTTAGGTGTGACTGAGTGCCCATCTGCATCCTGATGGGTCATCCTAGGCAGGATGGGAGGGACCTGTGTAAACTTCAGACCTTGAAGTCACCTCCACATCAAAGGCACCACAGGGTTTAAGAATTGGGTCTCTGACCCCACCAAATTGGACACTTCTAGACTTGTAAAGAAACCCTGCCAGGAAGAAGGACTGCAGTCCTGCTACAAGGGCTACTACTCTGCTTTTCTGCTGTGCTGCTCAGCTGCTTGCCAGCCTCTGCCCCTGCTGAGGAAGACCTGGACTCTCTTGATCCCAGAGTGATCTCCAAGGGTATGCTGGATTGCGTCCTGTTTTGAGACTTAGGGATATCAAAGTCTCGCCTCCTTATCCTTTGCCTGGTCCACTGGAAGTAGATCCAGCTGCTTGTTCCAGTGGAACCGATGCATCCTCTGCTGCGTGAAGCAAGATCGACACATTGCCACTGTGGCAGGAACAGAACTGGCACAGCACTTGAAAGCAGCGCATCATCTCCAGAACAGACAGATCGGAACTACTGCATTGCTTTTGCTGCAATGAGAGATGATCAACGCATCCCATCTACTGCATGAAGGAAGCCGGTGTATTGGCTTTGAAACCAATGCTTCTTGGCTATGACACTTCATATTCAAAACTGGTACATCACAGTTGTTGCATGGAGAAAATCAATACATCCTCTTGACTGCAGGATTGGCATCTTTGCATTGCTTGGCTGCACCCTACATCTCGCTTTTGTGACCAGGATCAAGGTACTTTGTTCAGAAGGCCTTGCGTGGCTCCTTTATCTGGCCTGCGCTCCATCATGGTCAGCTTGAACTCTTGATTTGTCTAGCACAACCAGATAACCTCCAGAGGAGGTATTTGCTTCAAAGTGCTATTTTTACATTTAATCTTTAAAAATACATATCTCGACTTCTACTAATTGGATTGTTGTCATTTTGGTCTTGTTTTATTTATGAAATCATACTCTATTTTTTTTAACTTATGCGGAGTCTTTTTGTGGTGTTTTCATTGTGTTACTGTTTGATGTGTTGCACAAAGACATTACACAATGCCTCTTAAGATAAGCCTGTCTGCTCTGTGCCAAGCTACCAGAGGGACAGCACAGGTTAATTCATAGTATGTATCTGACTTACCTGGACTAGGATTGTGGTTCCTGCTCAGACAGGTTGCATAACTCTGTGAATCAGAACCCCAATGTCTAACAGTATTAAAGAGGAAGGGTTAGGCCTAGCAAAGGGTTTATTTTTGACAGGTTGAAATGGCAGTCTAGCACTGCACTGCATGCTGCATTGGCAAGTCTGGACATGTTTTAAAAGGTTACTTCAGTGGGTGGCACAATACATTTTGCAGGCCCATTAGTAGCATTAAATCTAAATAGATTGAATGTGCCAATTGAGTGTAGGCCGATTGTACCATGTTTGAAGGAGAGAGTACAAACACTTTACAACTGGTTAGCACGGATAAATTACATACAGTCTAATGGCAACACAAATGGGTAGAGCAATAGAAAGCGAAAATCTGGGGCAGCCCCGCAATAAAGGGTAGGTACAAGAACCACTATTAGTCTAGTCAAGGCCCTGAGTTCATCTCCATATAAATACACAGGACAAAAAACCCTTTATGCCCATCAACGAAATGGGGTACAATCATAAAATCAACACATAAGGTCTGTGGTTCTCATTTACATTCACCAATAGAAATATACTTAAGAAATGCATTAAAGTCCTCCTCAATGCCACCAATGACTCCTTGTATTTTTTCACAAAGCAGGTGTTGTCTTATTTGTATTGGGCAGATGGCACATTCTGCTCATATGTGAAGGAAGTGAACAGTCAAATATGATGCATATATACAGCGGGATGTCCATCAATTGTTGTTTGGTATTCCTGACTGTGATGGGCCAATATATGGACTTAAACATGGTTATAGCTGGTGATCCAGTTCTTCTGGACCTATGGCTAGTGAAGCTATTGATTGATGAGCCGACTGTGGGGGCTTCACAGTGGTAGCAAACCTCAGCATGTGAAGGAAGCCCACAGGTTGGAGGTGTTGTGCCAGATGGCACTTCTTGTCCAGAAGACACTCATAGGAATGAGGATGTGGGTTGAAACATCAACAGTGTCATAGGGATTGTCAAATGGGTATACATCACACAGAAATCTTTTTTATAAACAATATTTAAGCCATAGTATTTTTGTTAGAAGATACTCAGGCCACAATATTCTGTCTAGCAACACTGTGTATTGTACAATATGTAACACAATGATACAAATACATAGCTGGAATAGAAGTTAATCATCCCAGGAGCCTCTTATGCTCTTCTAAGTGGTGACTCTCTCTATCTAAAAACTCCTTCTTCAAAACAATGACAATGCTGAAATAAACTTTTATAGGGCATGCTTAAATTGTTTGGAGATCACAACTTATTATGATCTGGACAAATACAGCACATGGCAGTTTCAAGAAAGTGCATACAATCCTAGTTTTTCAACACCACTTCAACCTTGGTATGAATAACTCCTACTTGTTGTTGAGGATATTATGGGGATAAACTTAAGAGAGCAAATCCCATAACCTGGCAGTATTCTGCTCAAACTTTAAAACACTTTGGGATATAGTGATTGTGACACCTATTGTTGGAACATTCCTCTATGATTATTCTCGTACTCTTTGTATTTCTACCAGAGAACCGAATAGCATTTTAGCTGAACCACCTGTTGTTGAGTTCAGATGTCATGTTACAGCTAAGTGTTACAACAAACAAATGCCAGATAGCCAGAAACCGGTCCTAGGATGCATGATTCCGGTCCAGGGAAGACATGGCTTGGCAGTTCGGGCTGGACTGTTCCCATGAGGCACAGGGTCAAGACTGATTTGCCTATGGCCATGTCTAAACTGGGGTGGCGTAGTGGGCAAAAGAACGATGGATTTAACCCAGATCTCTTGACTGGGGGAGAATGTCTGCATTGTCAGCATTCCGTCCATCATTTGTTTGTTGTAATGTTACAGCTAAGGGCATTCCACATTTTTATTTTGCCTCTCAGGTATATATTTTCATGTGTTTTTTCCTTGTAAAATGGGTCATTAATCATAAGGTCAGTTACTGAGTGGAGGTTGCTGACAAGAGTGTATTCAAGGACCAGCTTCTAGAATTTTGTAAGGTCTTTGCCCCATTATGCTTTATGATAGGTGCAAAAAAATTTGAGCATGAATCTTGCTTTAACTGGTGCCTGGGGAGGTTTTTCAAAGTGGGTTTGAGATGGCTTTTCTTCAGAGGTTCAAGCTGAATCTAGAAGATTGGTCATGAAGACTTTACAACCGAGAGGTAAGGTTAGGATCTAGGGTTGTCTCCATTCCTGCGGAAGAAGTTCTCCTTTATCCAGACATGAACATTGTTCAAACTTATACTATTGTGCATTAGATTGTCAGGTGTACAGTCTAGTTGAAAGTCAATTTGCATATCATCTCCTTTACTGGAAATGGCTATTTATGCAGGGTTATTCCCAAACTCTTTGCTTCTTCCTCCTATTTTTCCTGACCTGTTTTTGATGGCTTTAAAATTCTGGGCACTTTACCACTGCTAATCAGTGCTAAAGTACATATGCTCTCTGTGTAAATTATGATTATGATTAGTTATCCATGATTGGCATATTTGATTTACTAGTAAGTCCCTAGTACAGCGCACTGTGTGTCCCCAGGGCCTGTAAATCAAGTGCTACTAGTGAGCCTGCAGCACTGATTGTGCCACCCACATGAGTAGCCCTGAAAAGTATCTCAGACCTGCAACTGCAGTGTCTGTGCACGCCGTTTCAAACTGCCATGTCGACCTGGCAAGTGGCCCACTTCCAAGGCCCTAACCTTCCCTTTTCTTACATGTAAGGCACCACTCAAGTAGATCTAAGGTACCCCCATGGGCAGGGTGCAGTGTATGTAAAAGGTAGGACATGTAGTGGTGTATTTTACATGTCCTGATAGTGAAATACTGCCAATTTCTTTTTTCACTACTGAAAGTCTGTCTGCCCCCTAGGCTAATATGGGAGTAGCTTTGTAACCTCTTACAAGTAAAACTTTTTTGGGGGAAAGATAGAGAAATGGAGTTTAGGCACACTGAACTCAGAATTTAATAACACATTTTTTTATTATGTGTTTGAAAATGACACTTTTATAAAGTAGGCATTTTCTTATTTAATCATTCTGTGTGCCTCTGCTCTTTTGTGTATTGACTGTCTGGTTTTGGAGTGACAGGGGCTCGGGATATGCATTCACTGTAGACAGGTACAAGGGGGTTGAGGTTCATGGGTGACTCATAGTTGGGCTGAATACACCCTGGTTGCATTTAGAGTGGTGGGAGGATTTTCACTAGCACCTGGATAGGCAGTGTCTTCTCTGCACAATGCTGTCTCCACCTCCTGTAGTGATGCTGCACCAGAGAGGACAGAACTGGTTTTGACTGGGCTCAGAGACCCTTACCACAAAGAGAACAAAGAGAAAATGGGGTATATGTATTGGATCTTAAACCCCCGAGAATTAGATCACTTATGAACTCAAGAGGAACATCTGCCAAGGAGAAGAGCTGGAGAGCTGTAAGCAGGAGTACTGCCCCTTTACTGTGTGTGCTTTGCTGGGTTGGCCTGCTGTTGGCAAGGAGAAAACAAAGACTGGAACTTTGGTGTGAACCTGCTTGAAGAAGAATCGCCAAGGGCTTGTGTGTGCTGACGTCCTGTTATGAAGTCTCGGGGACACAAAGACTTCACCTGCAAGTCGCTCACCAGCACTTGGACTCCTCTGTGGACTCCTGTATTCAAAAGGCTGCCAATTCCAGTTCCTGGGCCCTGAGAATTGTGTGGTTGGTGCTGTAAAGCAAGAAATATAACTCTGATGCCGTCAACACTGCTGCCAATTATGCCGCAACCTGCACCAAAGCTGGGGACACCGCTCTTGAAGTGCACAATACACCTCCTCACCTGCACCACAACTCTGACGCCTGCAGTTACTGGCCTTCCCTATGCCAACACTCGCACTGATGCCGTCACCACCAGCACCAGCATCCCGTTAACACAGAGCCAATAACTGACAAGGGTAACTTCACATACTTTTTGACTTCGCATCACCTCACCTTACCTGACGCCTCACTGCTGACGCCACCTAACTTACCCTGTCCTGGACTCCACGCGTCGCCTCCTCACAGACACAGCACCTCGCCTCCCCTGTGGCAAGCAGGGAACTGGCCTCGACCTCGGGTCTGAAGCCTCACCTCCACAACACCATGCATCACCCATAGACTTTGTTTTCCAAGGTACTGTTGTTTGGAGGGTCCGTGTGACTTCGTGCTTGACGTTGCGCACCTCACGGTCAGTGCTGTACATTAGATTTATACTTGTTACGATGTCATTATAGCCCCAGGTGAAGCTATTTGTTTCTACAACACTATTTTTGAAGTAACTAATCAAAACGTCATATTCTGATACATGTTTGTTGGATTTTTGTCATTTTGGTCTTGGTTAGTTTAGATAAAGTTACTTTATTTTTCTAAACTGGTGTGATGTCCATTCGTGGTGTTTTCACTGTGTTACTGTATAGTTGGGTGCAAATACTTTACAGATTGCCTTTGTGATAAGCCTGTTGACTCATGACAACCTACCAAAGGGGTGAGCAGTGGTTATTTAAAGTGTGTAACTCCCTTACCCTGACTAGAAACAAGGTCCCTGCTTGGACAAGCGTGCATACCTCTGCCAACTTGAGACCCCCATTTCTAACATTCATAGATTTGTAATATATGGGTTGGGTCAATTCAAGCAAAGGCAGTTGTCCTTCATCCGGACAAGAATGTGGCTCAAACATATACCAATGTGCATTGGAATGTCAGGTGTGTCCTCTTAATTTATTTATTTATGTATTTACGGATTTATACAGCGCATAGCTGCCCCAGCCACGGGGCGTCCCAGCGCTTCCCAAATGACAAGTGCCAAAAGACTGCTCCAACCAACACAGACCAGTTATGCTGGGAATAGCCAGGTCTTCAATGCCTTTTGAAAAATCATATGATTCCGGAGTCCTCTTATAGCGATCGGGAGGGAATTCCAGAGGTGGGCCACCTGGACCTTAAAGGAACGTCCACCAGCTCTGACTCTTTGAAAACGAGGGGTACACGCCAAACCCGAGTTGGCAGAACGAAGGAGGCGATTCGGAATGTATAGGGCTAACAGGTCCATTAAAATTGGAGGGCCTTGTTGTGTCAGAATTTTGTGGGCTAAACACAAGGACTTAAACTGAATTATTTTGGCTATAGGCAGCCAATGCAACTTTGGTAAAAAAATTAGATACCGAGCAGGACTTGGGAAGTGCCAGCAGAGCCCGAGCCGCAGCATTTTGAATTCGTTGGAGGCGTAAGATACACAATTTATTGGCACCCAGATAAAGGGAGTTGCCATAATCCAACCTGGATAATATTGTGGCTTGGAGAATGGTTTGGTGTATTTGTGGTTCAAAATAACCAAGCAGGGGTTTCAACCCCCTCAGGAGTTTAAATTAGACCCCTGCAAGAACTTTGGATTGTGTATCAAATGAAAGATCCCTATCTATCCAGAAGCCCAGATTCTTAACCGCCTCTTTGGGCAATGGCGCTGGTTTAAGTTTATCCGGCCACCACTGTTCTGACCGGAGACCACTGTCTCTCCCTAGCACACAAATTTTCGACTTGGCAGCATTAAGCTGCAAGCAATTGGTTGTCATCTAGTCTGAGATCGCTAACAGATCCTCTTTAAATTTAAAAAGGTTGTTTTTACAGTTTTTTGAAAAGGCAATGACTAGCTGGGTGTCATCGGCATAAGATACCAATGACATCCCTCTACTTTTGGCAACCATTGCTAGGCTTTGAACATAAATGTTAAACAGTGCAGGGCTCAATATCGAGCCCTGAGGGACCCCGTGCTTAATGGCATGCACCTGCGAGTGGTATGGTGGTACAGTAACTTGAAAAGTTCTGCTTTCCAAAAAAGAACGGAACCAGGTAAAGGCCAGCCTGGTGCAGCATGACGACAGAGTGACAGCTTTCTCGAGGCTGCATTTACGACGACTGAAATAGCCATGACCTAAGGCTATCAAAAGATACGTTTTTATACATAAGACATGCCCCTACCTGAACTTATATGACCAGAAACTACTGAACACTGATAAAGAAAGAAAAACGAGGTAGAGACTATGAGAATAAGAAGCGACCAAATACTCACATGAGAATCAACTGCTGAGCCCTGAAGAAGTCCTCAAGAAGGACGAAACGCGTTGGCTACTAGGAAGAAAGAATATGAGAATAAAGGACAATATAAAAACATGCAAATTGGATGGACTTGTGTTTTTGAGTGCGGATCAAAATTCTTTAAGCAAAGGCCAGCCCCCTAACCCCAATATCATGCAGCTTGCCTAAGAGGATGTCATGTGAGACAGTGTCAAAAGCGGCACTTAAATCCAACAGAATCAAGCCCGCTGAGTTCCCAATATCTAGGCTGCCACGGATATCCTCAATCACAGCCAGCAATGCCAACTCGGTGCTGTGGCGGGGGCGAAAGCCATTTTGTGAGGGGTCAATGATTTTGTTCTGTTCAACAAATTCAGCCAAGACAGTATTTACATAGGATTCAGTAACTTTGGCTAGAAAAGGAAGTTGGGAGATCGGACGAAAATTGCCCGGGTCTGAGGGCTCCAAAGATGTTTTTTTTAGAAGTTGAATAACTTTTGCATGTTTCCATGTTAGAGGCAGTGATGCAGAGGACACCAATAGATTAATCAGTTCTCTAACCAATGGAAGAACTGACGTGTGAGCTAGACGAAGCTGGTCTGGTCTCAAAGGATCGGCTGGGGAGCCAGATTTAATTTTGCGACATAATGATTCCGTCACAGAGAGCGTAAGAGGGGGAAAAGTGCACAACGTTTGTTCAGGAGTGACTAACCTGTCCTCAACCTCGGCCACTTGATCAGTGTTGACACCAACCAAATGGGAACTGGCAGTTGGGAGGTTATTATCAATAGTCTCCACCTTATGCACAAAGAAATCTGCAAGTTTGTCGCACTGAGCATTGGAGGAGACTGGGGGATCCACTTTCATGTTAGTGTTGCATCTTTCTAAGAAGGGAAAAAATCATTTTAGGGGGGTTTTTACTCTCCAAAATTTTAGCAGCAATATATTCGGCTCTTACTTTCTGGATCAACCTATGATATGACTTAATTGCATCACTGTATTTATTTTTAGCTTCCAAATCATAAGCATGCCTCCAAGTACGCTCCAATTGCTTACAGACCTTTTTAGCTTTCACCAAGGTTTCATTAAACCACGGATTAGATGGCCCTTCTTTCTTCTTTGAACTGAGTTTTGCAGGGATGCTAGTATCTAATGCAAGAGTCAGCCAATCCTGGAAAAGAGAGTCAGCAGCCTCTATGTTAGAAGGGAACTGTGGTTTTGAACTTAACAATAAATCTGAAAGTTGACTGACATCCAATTTATGCCAAGGATGTTCTAACACAGGGTGAGAGTAGTTCAAAGCCGGTTTCCCTGGCAGCTGAAGGGAAAAGGAAACCAGAAAGTGGTCAGACCAGACCAAAGTAACTGGAGGTGACACTGTTATTGAGCCCTGATTAGAAAATATGGGGTCCAACAAATGGCCGGCCACATGGGTGCAGTCCATCACACATTGTATCAATTGACAAGCCTCTAAATCGGCTAGGAATCAGGCAATATCCGTTTTGCCACTGTCTTCCAGATGAAGATTTAAATAACTCACAATGGTGACATTTGCTGCTTTACTAGCTAGTACGGTGACCCTATTCACTAGAGCTTCCCTAAATGTATTAGATGGCCCAGGAGGGTGATAAATAAGCAACCCCGAAACCGTGAAATTATGATTAAGAGTGACTTTAAAAAGAGCACTTTCATAGTCAGGGATAACCTCCTTCTTAAAACTGCATGAAAAAGGCTCCTTAAGAATTAGTGCAATACCTCCACCATGCTTAATAGATCGATTAAGTTGATACATACTATAGCCGGGGGGAGTGCCAACCAGCCTTCTGCACCAGAGTCCTGTGTTAGCCAGGTCTCAGTCAGAAGAATTCCGGCGGGTGATTCATCTGTGCATATCTCTGCATAATATTTTGCGAGGGAGCGACAATTTAAACAAAAATACCTTAGTTCAGTTGAACCAAAGAGAGAAATACCACTCCCAACACTCCTAAAATTAAGAGAACATTGTTCACACTGAAATTAATCCGACAAAGGAGACCAAATATGCTTTAAACAGCTCAAGCGGTTTATATTAAGGGACAAAAGCCCAGAGTGTGTATAAGTTAACATGTCTTTAGAGATTTGAACAGGGTGGCTTGCAGCTGGCAGCGTCCCGGCACGGACGGGCGCAGATGGGTTTGTCTTAGGCGCGCCTTTGGCGCGCCCGCTGTGCGCATCCGCTACGCGTCCGCATCTGGTGCGATTTAAGGACGATGGACAGGAACAGGCACCTCCCGTCGCGTCTGATTGGCCCTAAGCAGCCAATCAGCGCTCCACTCTATCCGTGATGCGGAAGCAGCAATTTTAGCAAAGAAAACACAAGTGTACAGAGTTCTAAAGTGCGAGCAATGAAAGTCAGTTTGCATGTCATCTATGTGTATTTCGAAATTCATGTAGCACTGGTCAAGGAGGCTAGCCAGTAAGTTTGTTGATATTGAGTAATAGTTATGACATAAATGTTAATTTGGGTATTCCACATTCACTATGGTGTGTATAGGATTCAACAGCCGATGTCAGACCCAGTTTCGGGGGCTACTAAGTAGGCAGGAGCCACTTGTCCACATTTGTGAGAGTTGGGGTCTTTTGCTCCTGATGCCCTGCTTGTCCATCCTGCTTTGGAGCTGCAACCTGGGCCAAGGACATCCTTCCACACTCTCAGGACTCTCGGGATAGACAAGGGTAAGCAGTTCAATCCATCTTAGGTAGGTAGTGTGTGCGTTGAGGCTCAGAATTCAAGCATTCATCAATAGACTAGGCCTGGGCGGTGAACTCTGCTCCTTTCGTGGAGTTTATGGAGTTTGCTGCACTCCGCGAGCTCTATGAATGCCCTGCCCAATGGTTTTCTTTTAAGAAAGAAGCAGTTACTCACAGTGATACTATGTAATATAAAAGTATTGCCCTAGACAGAGGAACATCTTACACCTAGCTAAACTGGATTGCAGCCCAACATAACTATGGTGCGAAATAGAAGGATTACATAATAAATTACATAACTGTGATGAATAGTGGAAAATGTCTTGCAATTAAATATCAGTGATGACGCTGGCCCCAAGTAGGAGTACTTATAACATGCGTACAAAGTATGTGAAGCACTACACGTAACTGTCAACATTCTTCCTGGATGACTTAAATGGAGGTCAAAAGGACCATGCCCTAACCAGAAGCATCTCTTCCTCTAACAATTGAATTTCCATGCCATCAACTAAATATGCAGTGATCAGGAAAGGTTATTCAGCAATACTCAGCTAGAAAGGCTATGATAGAATTTCTAAAGAAAGCACAGTGTGTCCCTTCAACCACACGCCACTGTCCTGGGCCACTCTCCAGCTTAGGAATGCAGGCAATACATTACAACTCTCTGAGGAGGCTATATAACAACCTCACTCGTGCTATATCAAAGCAGGCACAATCTACAGTGGACCTCAATGGCTTCAAATACTCACAGACTACATGAAGTCTTGTAACCATTCACCCTATGCACACATGCACTCGATATACACACATGGATGTCGGTGCATTGTCTGTGCATGACATGTAAGTGAAATTTTACATGTGCCGGCCTGTAGGTATCATAGTATCACTATGGATAGGTATAAAGATTCCCCCCTCTATGGATAAAATGGGTATTCTGCCACAACCATTCACAATTCAATCCCATAAAATACTCACAATCCAAATGACACAGACAGCCTTTCATTTCCTGAACAATGTTGGTCCTAGACCCCAGCACATGCAGGATTTCACATCTGCTGGGGCGAAATTAAAATCAGAATACCAGTTTCACTTGCAGTGGGTTTTCACAGATCAGGGGTTTACATCTGTTTACCATACAGGCAACATCCCTATCTCAAAAAGCCCCAATTCCGATTCACTTGCCTTGCTTGGTGAGTAGCGAATGTATCCAGGAGAAACCTGATCCTGTTATTATATCCCATTGTTCCAGCCTTTTTAAGTTGAGTGGCCTGTATTGCAGTTTTGTAAGCCAATGAAAGGTTGAAGAGAATAAGGATTTTTTCTTTTGCACTCACCCAGAGAGGGAATGCGTTCCTCCTGCTGGTTGCAAAGGCCAAATCCATTTGTCTTGCAGGTCTGATCAATAACTGGTTGTAGTGGAGGATGTGATGAAATCAATGTATTCTTTGATATGGCCTGTCACCTCCCTTTAGATGATCTTGTTGAAGGAGAGTAGGATAGCAATAGATGGATAGTAGGCCAGGTTTTTTGGACCTTAGGGGGATTGGTTAATGAAGGCTGGTTTAGAAGATCTACAAATTCTTTGTAGTGATAGGCGGAGAGTTAATCAAGAATGATGTATTAGCCACACTAGAGGGGCCCATTTTTGTATGGCATGAGACTGAGCATGGTCCAATAGTCCATTGGATGCTTCTTGTCTTGTCCACCCAGGCCAGCAGCTGATCATTCATCAAAGGCTGGCATCAAATGAAAGCCGAATGAAGCAGCAGTGGCTGGATGGGCAGATAGGCAGAGTGGGGTTTAGCGGTCAGAGGAGAGAGCTTCCAATCTTTCGCAGTTTCTCAGTGACTAGGGTGAAAGTATGTTGGTAAATGCATTAGCATAAAAAAATCCGTCAAGATTATGCAAAATACGCACATTCCCCACAGTTACACTATAATATAATACACATGTTAATAATATTGACTTAAGTTGTCATTTTATACCAGAAGGAAACGCTTCTTCTTCATTTAATAGATCCACGGTTTGAATTCTAATATGAAATAGTAAATTTTAATGGCAGTAAAGAACGATATACGCATTAATATGTAAATTAATGCAAAGCTTATTGAAATTCCTTCAGCGGTTCCTGAGAGGTAACATTTAGTTCAAACCCAGGCAGCGTCAGCGACTTTTTAAAATCAAGGCAATGCCACTGTGCAAGGACAAGTTTGCATTTGACTCAGGTTTCAAAATATATTCACTTCACATGTTGTGTTCTCATTTAGAGGCATGTACCTACCATCACATTAATATTTAGTCATGTTTAAATGGCTGCACACTGTGCTCACTTTGCTTAATCATCAAGGTTGTCATCTCAGTGTGTACAGAAAAGTAATTTACAAATAAAATGAATATGGATATATATGCAAATTTACTTATACATCAAGTATAAATGTGATGCTGTCGAAGAAGTTAATACCTTGTTTGAATGTTAGTGCCAAAATGTCATGTGCTTCATGTTCAGGTTTCAAAGTTCTTCAAACCAGGTTTTTATTTAGGGCCTTATGATGACATTTTTGGCAGTGTGGCAGCAGGCCGCCATGCCAGTGCTCCACTGCCACACCGCCGAAGCTGGAGTCGGACTGGAATCCAGTTCCTGCAGCAGCTGGCCTGCTGCAGTGCTCATATGTGGGCATTAGCAAGGCACCACAATGGGAATGCCATTGCACGTTCCTGCAGGGCATGAACTGTCAAGCCAAGGCCCTGCCGGAGCTGGGGGTGCATGCATCCCCTGGCTTAAAGGCAACAGGTGACCCTGTAGGGCCCACTTTGTTTCCTCCCAGCCACACATTTCATGGTAGACTCAACTGTGGCAGTGATAAAATTCCTCATATGTTTTGCAGAGTTGCAGCGGCACTACCAGCAGATTAGGGGCCTCAGACCACTGCAAGACCGCCAGGCATCACAGATTCCTGGCGGCTACAGCGGTCCCATGGCGGTCCGACCACCCTACTTGTAATAGTAGCTGCACGGCCGCAGTGGATTTGGCGGTCCATCGAACCCCCAAACACATAAGGCGCTTAAAGTTTGGCCATTGGTAAGTAAACTGCCGGTGTAGCTGAAGCAATTCCTCATCTAAGAACAAATTAAAAGATTGCTGGTAATATGAAAGATATTCATTCCCCAAACATGCTCAAAGATGCTTATAGCTGTGAATGGAGAACAGCTGCAGGTCAGATCCGCCATGTCATGGCGGACAATGGTAGCGGACATGTACACCAACTTGAGAGCAGCACTAGGATTGGTTGGAGCCGCCTCACTCAGCGCTCTCAAAACCACTCGAGGCCTGTGCTTCCTCGAACCTAGCTGTCAGCTGGGATAGATAGAGAAGATAAAATGCGCATGTTTGGCTCACCATCACAAGACGGCCAGCCAAAGAGACATGCGCATTTTAAAGCTTACAGCTCCCTGATGCCACTCAGCAGCACTGGCCCACCCTGTCCTGTCACTTAGGTCAGGATGGGTCATTGCTGCAAAATAAAATGGTAATAAATAAACGTTATTACCATTTTATTTTCAGCTCTGGCCTGTGGGGCGACGCTCCTCTGCTCAAACGGAAGAGCCACCCCTGATGGCGGAACCATTCTATCGAATGTGGAAGAGGTAAAAGGACTCTGAGGGTATGGCCTCTTGAAGTATCTGCATACAAAGTGCCACTGATGGTTCTTTTTGCAGATCATGTAGGACAGTATTTTGTTTCAGGCCACCATGGCTTCATTGGTGGTCCTGCACAGAGGCACACTTGTGAACGGTAATCATGGGATCCCATTGGCTGCTCTAAATTTGGACAGCCCCTATGACACCATTTTGGTTGGGACCTTGATTGCAGACTGTCTTCTACATGGGAAGGTGGAGTGCAGGTTTTGGAGTTCAGGACGTATGCATTTTCGGGCTCATTTACAGGCCCCTTGTGCCATCGGTAAGTCACTTTCTCCATATTAAAAGTGACGAACTGGTAGCACAAGGGGCTTGTAAATACGCCCCTGTCACCCTCTTCTAAATCAGCGATGCACACATTCCTACTCAAAAAAAAGAATTGATGAAATGTGCGAGTTTCTATATCCTTGCATGTGCATCGGAAAATGCTAATTCCTCATGTTGATGCGTGGGAAAAATGCCCAACTCCTTTCGTATACCCTCATTCCTATTTTGGTGTAGGTTCTAGAAAGTTAATTTTGTATCTTTGACCTGTGATTCAGGCAAAAATATGAGATACAGGAAGAGAGGAGTGTTTCTACTGCATCGATTTTTTGGCAACTACTATGGTTACAAAGGCCGCTTTAGTCCAACAAATTACACAAATCCACCACTCATAAGGTGACTGGGCCGAGTAAAAGGATAGTAAAGTTAACTGGCAAGAAAGTAAACGGCAGGTGTACAGCCATGTCCTTTTACTAAAATCTTACAAGCAGTTGTTGAAATAAAATAACTTTCCATTTTGTCCATTGATTACATCAAAGCAATGGGCGTATGGCGTTTGACCTCAATGACAGCACATATTTATTAAAAATTCGAGTATGACGCATGTTAATAAATAGGGATTGATAAGAGGTGCAAACACACTCCAAATGTAACTACACCTGGTGACATAAAAGAGGACTGGAGCAGGGTAAATGAGTTCAAAGCAGCTACATAAGGGCAGACGTTGCTCCTCTAGATTCCTGTAGAGGAAGACCTCGATGCTGTGTTGTGGTTGGGTATAGCGATAGCAACTATGTAGGTACCTCAAAGGCTTCCGTAGCTGTTGAGGGCATTTACATTTTGCATAGTACGCTTGACTTGACCAAAAAGTGGATTGTCTGCTAAAGTTACACGTAACCTTTATGACTTTTTCAGGAGACCGGATAGTTATCTTAAAAACGGGATTTGTGCCCGAAATGTGATTACAGGTAAGAGGCAAACTGTGCCGGCTGATGGAGTCTGGCCACCGATTTGCAACAATTTGCACTTTTTGCAGATCCGCAGCAGGTGCAGATTGTGTGCTCTTACTCAATCTGGGAGGATTGGGTCCAATAAGGAATTGTTCAAATTGCACACTCGATAGTGATCACACATCTTGGTAGCAATAATTTGTGAGCATGCAATTTGCAAGTGTCCACTGTACAGTGTAGCTTGCCACGTGACACATCTGAAGACAACACGTACACACGCAAGCGTCCATCCTGACGCAGTGTGAGGTGTCAGAGAATTATTAAAGATCCGAGGCAGTGAACGGACGTCTGGTGTGTCTCTCCTTGACACCGCGTGACAGCCCTCTTTATTTGGTCGTTGCGTTTCCCTGAGTTCCACTGGCGATGAGGATGGCCATGTCGTCTCGTGACAGTGATCTGACCACAGCACAGCTCTATGCACGCTGCAGTCGGAGGAAACAAATGCTGACCAGGGCAGTGCTTAATTTGTAAAATATGAAGTGCAGGTGCTCAAATGTTTGTCGGAAGCCACACCTACTTTTACCGGCTCCACCCACTTCATCCACTGGCTCCACCCAGTTACTCTATTGACTCCACCCACATCCTCAACTGGTAAAAGTCAGATGTAATACCAGATCTGAATTTCAGCAAGGGAGCCTGCCTCATAGTAAGGTTTTGATAGGCGGTTCCAAACTTACACATTTGAAAAAGAAACTTCAATGTAATGAATTTAGGGATTGAGAATAGGAGGCCTAAAGTATTATAGATATTTTGGACTCCGGTTTTGTTGCAGGTCACACTAGAGAAATATTTTAGCTCCGGAGCAAAATAGAGTACATTTTCAGCATAACCTTGTCCTAAAAATTACAAACATCGCTCAAAGGTGTTGAACAATCATGGACGCGCAACGCCCTGTTTGGGAGCATAATGTAGCGGATGCTTTAATAAAGGGTGATGATTTAGCTCAAAACGTAAGAGTCAGACAATCTCAATGCACAAATGGGTGCAATGTCTGATATTTACATGTTTCTCGCATCTTCATTGCTAGATTTTGCTCCCCAGAAAGTGTCATTCATAGTCGTTGAAATGTCACTCAGAATTACACTGAAATGACAGAAATGATGAAAATAGCACTCATAGGAATCTGAAACCTTGGCAGCTATGCAGCGGGTGTCATTGTCGCTGGGCAAATGGTGCACTCCGACGAGAGCAGAAGGACTTCATGACCTGGCAAATGAAACTCTCCACTGAGAGACCAGGCCTCTGACTCGGTTCACTTCACACTTCATACCAAGTAAGTGACTACCCTCCATCGCCTACTGACTCCTCTCCACATTTAAATGGTGCCTTTCCCCTGCCCTATAGTTTCCTAATACTAAAGACACTCATCCCCTCCTTGATCTGATAAGCCATGCCTTCCTACCCCACATCACATTGAGATCATCACGGTGGCAAGATCATCTTGCACCGTGGCGACACCTGTTCCCGTCACTGTCTTGCTAGAGAGATCTGCTCCTTTCCAAGTATGGCAAGATGGTAGCTTTGCTCTTTGCTAAGAAGGCCACATTGGTGCTCTGGGAGGCTACTGTGATGAGCACCAGAGGTCATGTAAATGGAACGCAGGCAACAGCTATGATACACCCCGCTCCAGGTGCACTCTATGGAAGTTCCTGAGGGTTTCGATGCCCTATGGCTAGCACTTTGACTGATGTGCTGGAACTCTTCCTAAGATCAGGGGTCACACACTGTTCTATGACCTTATCCCCTGTCAGTCTACGCTCATTTTCCTCTAGATTCAGTTATATCTACTCTTCCTTGACATTGGGTAACAAAAATGTAAATTATTTACATATCCAAAGGTAATGCAATGATGGAAAGGTGAGCAGTAAGGGGTAAGTAGCACAAACATTAGCAAAGGCAGTAGATCTGGGTTTAATTTGCTTACACAAGAGGCATTACCACATTAAAGAGAGATACTTGGGAAGATTCCAGTGGGAGCTGCCAGAGAGGGTAACAGTTGTAATGTAGTCCTTTATGCAACTCAATGCAAGAACTGGAGCAAAGGCGGGGAGGATACAATGAGGCAGCCAATAACATTAGGTGAGAGATGTTTACTCAGCAGGATTGAGGCAAGATGTGGTTTATAAAGTCAAAAGCCCATGACTCAAAGAGGCTAGTCGAAGAAAGACAGTGGTTGAAGGGGGTGGACTCTATAGTGTTAGACATGTGTTAGTTTTACAGCTGCGATATAAGAGCACCTGAACAAAAAGGACAATGTAGGTTAGCCTGACAAGTCATCATTGGCCAGAAACCGGGTGCCCCGAATCGCCAATGTTGAAGTGCTCATAGGTTTACCATACTTTACACCGACTCTTAGAAGCAAGCACAGGGGCAGTCACAAAGAATCAGGCCCAGGGTAACCCTCAATCATTTTCGTCCTGCAGTTATTTCCTGCCTGCTAGCCAGCAAGTGGAACAAGCAGGTGACTCATTTTTGTTCCGCACTTTGAGGCCGAGGCCGATATTTGAGCACAGCTCGCGTTATTAGGGGAGGGTGAGGGGAGGGCAGGGGATAGCCGGGGCACTGCCTCTGCACTGTGGAGTTTGGTTTAACCAGTGGTCGAAGTGGGGGAAAAAAGTAGGGGAACTCTGGGAGGAGAATCAGAGGGCGGGAAAAACCCAAGGATTGGCTCAGTGGGCGGTGCCAGAGGTGTGGCCAGAATGCGCAAACATCCCAATTTTTAGTATCTGCTTGGCATTTCACTGCCCAGTTTAATCAACCAATGGATACACATGATTATTTAAGGTTATAATGAGTTATTGACATTAAAACACATTCACAAAGAGGGATATGCTTCTAATCACAGAATGTCCCAAATACGAGAAAATGTGGAAGCACAAGCCATTTGTCGCCGAGCCATGGAGTTTCTGTCATCAGCACTTCTCCCTTTTTCCACAACAGCAGTTCAAACATGAATGGCAAATTATCCTAGTTTGCAAATGTTTTCTATATAATTATGGCTCTGCCATATTTGCCTCATAATGCAAGATCTGCTGCATGATCTGACCATTTAAACTAATAAATAGTTTATAGCTCAAACATATCAAAAGTTAATAAAAAATTTGACTTGTTTTGCTGCGGAGTAGATGGCTTATTGCAAAGGTTGACTGATCACCTTTCTCACTGTTGCATTTGTCTGTTACACTGGTACTAATATGGCAAAATCTTTCCAGAGACTGTTAGCATGTGTACACATGTCAAAATAATAAAATATCAGAAAATATACTGCATTACTCTGCAGCCTTTTTTAAATGCATAATTCAGTCAACACTGCGGCATAATTTTGTCCTCCTTTGCTTGCTGCATAATTAATTCCAGTGGCCCCACAGCAAGCAGCACATGGTAAAATGCTTGTGAATGAAGCTGAGAGACTGAAGTTTGCGAACTTAATTTGGTGTGCGTGCAAATTCTGCATTGCCAATCCCTGGTGAGTTGCAGCTTCTACTTCTGAAACAAGGCCAATGGAGGTACCTATGGGTGAGGCAGACTGGCCTCAAGGGCAGGGCGGCCTTAGCACTGGTGGTGCCTTGTGCATTAATGTTTGTTATTGCCCCCCCAATGACCACCTCTGCCATGGATTAACCTCACTACCACCCTTTAACAGTGCCCCTCAAGTCTCCATAACCACACTCTCTCTGATGCATTTAATTTGATTTACAGCGCCGCTCATACCAGTGTAGGGTGTCAGAGCACTTTACATCCCACACATTACTCAGAGACAATCAATATGTGTGTAAATCACTGTATAGACAATTTTACATAAGACTAAGGACTACAAGGACAAGGAGTCACATGACAACCATACTAGTAGGCCATATAGGTTAATAGTGATTGGTCTGGAAAAACACAAACTCAGAATTTAAAACGTAATACCGTGGTTGGGGGTTCTCTTTAATAATCAGAATTGATTTCTGTCCAAAAGAACACTTTTTGCAACATTAGGATAACCAAAGACTGGGGGAAAAAACACAATGCTCTAATTTATATCTTGCAGTTTGTATGCAGCTCTTAGATGACAGTTAATAGCGCACTGTTCTATGTTAGGATTTTAACTTATAAATTGCAAGCAACAAAAGGATTTCTCTGACAAAAGCAGTAGCCCACTGACCGATTTACATTATGTGCACTTTGTGATCTGCATGGTACATGTTCTTTGCAGCAGGCACATTAACCCTCTGTGCTACCTATCCATGAGTCAAAACTTCCACTAGAAAAAACTCCGATCTCTCTCTAGAAAGAACATTAAACATCAGAGTCATCATGACATTTTTATTGTTGCTGAAAATTGCTGGAGGCCAGGAAGGAGGCAGCAAGCACTTTTAAAACCTTAATATACTTGTAAACATAATGCCTCCACCCAAAGTCAGCGCCCGGTCACACCGGTTGCACTGCCCTAGAGCTGGCCCTTCTCAAGGGTCCTGTGACCTCAGTGACCGAGTCACTGTTGTTCTTGGCTGGGCTGCTTCATAGGCCTGCCCGCAAGACTGGAGGTGAACTTCAGTAGGGATTGTGGTGAACAAACCTTGAAGGTTAACCCAGACTTGCCAGTGCTAGGGTCCACCTGCTGGTGCTAAGACACCAGCGCTTCTAAGGTCTTGCGAAGCCTTCTAAGGTTTAGCATGGGATTGTGCTCTCTCAGGAGAGTCGTCTGGTGGACTGGTTATTAAGGCTGAACCTTGTTCCCCAGTTCCAAATTCAGCAGCTCTGGCCATAGTGCCACATCCTCTCCCCCACTGAACACCATACTGCCCCCACTGAGAAAAACTCACACTGCCTTCAACTACAACCCAATTGCTGCCAGCTATAAACACCTGGATGAGGCTCAATTTAAATGACGCAATAGACAAGAGCAATATGTGGCCTACAAAAAAAGTAACAACATCCTGGAAAAAGCAAACACTCATAGGGAATGCAAAATGTAGCAAACCATGTGAAATGTAAGCAGGAACAACATGGTTACCTTAACGTTTTTACACTCACTATTCAGAAATCAGTGAATGCTTTTGCCTGAAAAGTTAAGGACATGACTACAGGGCCTTGAATGGACCCATTTTAACGTCCGTTGCTGATATCCTTACAAAACGTTAGCAGTATGGTAAAAAGACCACATCCCTGGACGCAGAGCCGCAGTACACATTTTGTTTTCCAATCCACACTTTGCAGTACCTCCAGGATTGGTGCACTAGTTGCAAGCCCAGGGAAATAGCGCTTCACTTGCAAACTCCGTAAAAGTGGCGCTAATGTGTTTGGGTGTGAATAAAATCAATCTGGCCAGTTTGCTACCACTTACTTTATTTAGTTATTTTTCATATTTTTAACATTTTATTCCCGATGCTGCACTTTGGAATTAAAATACGACATTTCCAGCAAAAATGATTTTCTTTTTTGGATCCATTTCACAGGGGAGCACATAAAAGAAAGGAGAGGAAAGAGAGTGAGAACCCCATCTTGAAGTCACGGTTTTCAGTAAGAGAAGAACTGCTAGACAGAAAGAGAGGGAAGACGGAAAGAGTGGGGAGGGGGCAGCTGAAGCGGCATAGCAGAAGTGGACACTGTATTTTTCTTCTCTGAGCAAGAAGAGAAAGACAGAGTCCTGTTACTTCTCTGCCGCCCGTCCTCGAACGACAGGAAACGCCGAGCTTTATTTAAAGGCGATGGTGATTTCTTGCGTCCTGGGACGCATTTTCAAAATAAAAAAGTAGTAGCTGTGTGTGTAAATCTGTTTATTAGCAAGCAAGCAACCTTGATTTGGCTACTTACGGTTACTGGTGGGCGGCACTGCCTATGCCTGCTGCTGCTGCTGCCAGCCATCGACGTCGAGCTGAACCGATGGTGAATGGCTGGTGCATATTTGACAGGGCATGGCAATTTGAAAATGATCTACGCACGCACGCTGCGCGCACAGCCCCTACCCGCAGAACCAAATCCAGCCCAATTTCACTGTCCCGCCCACCGGCAACACGGAACTAAAGGCCTAATATTCACAACATGAATATAGCTGGAATCTTTCTATCATTGGCTCTCACAGCCTCAAAACTCTTTACCGGAGACTCGGGGGAGGAACAACGGTGTCTGCTGTGAGTCAGGGAGGTAATTTTATATTTACTTTAACACAATGCCTTATGACGTGCCGACGTATAGTGTAGACCCGGCCCTGAAGAATAAGTGCCGGTGCTAAGCACCGGAAAGCACCGGCACAAATTAAGCACTGACCAGCGGATACTGTGACTGAACAACTCAAAGTCAACTCCAAAGGAGAAAAGAGTAAACAAGTGTGCAGTTAAAACATCGCAACCTAATTCACCTAGTACAGCAGCAAGAACGCACCTGGCCTGCCCCACAAAACCACCGTCTACTGAGTGAAACTCGGTGTGGGGAGAGAGAGCATCAATTCCTGTGTGTTGAGTCGGGAGGAACACCTCGGTACCATCAACGACCTCTAGGGGGCTGTTTGAGGTTGCTCAGTGGCTGGTTAGTGTGCAATGTTTTATTATAGACGCTCTACTCTACTTAAAGCCTTGAGACTGATTGCACCCACTGCCCTCTCACGGTTTGGACAACATGTGCTGGTTTATTATAATATTTTGAACGTCATCGTTCTAAGAAGCCGCAAAAAACGAGCTAAAGGAGAAAGAAAGAGTCTATTTTTTCACTAGTCGACTAAGCCTTTCAGCAAGGACTATTTTTCCCCTCGAGAACAAGGTCGGCGATGGTATGCAGAACACTACCGGGCATATTCTCAAGCCCCTATCACCACGGGAAAGTCACTTTTTTTGACGTTTCCGTGGCGATAGGGCCAGAGCCCTATTCTCAAGGCAGCGTTAACCCACTTAACATGGCTTAACTTAAAGCCAAGTTAAGTGGCTTAACGCTGCCTTGAGAATAGGGCCCCTTTCAGGCTAAACTTAGCGTGAAAGGAGGCGTGCAGTGGATTTTGCGGTGGGCGTACCACCGCACCACCCATTAAATTCGACGCTGCAACCTATTATCAAGGGCGGCAATAGTAGGTGGCAGCGCCAAACTTAAGACCAGAAAAATCCTGGTCTTAAGGTGGCGAAACGAGGAGAAATGCTTGATTTCGCCTCATTTTTGCAATTTCCATGTGTGCTGCCTTGTGCAGCACACATGAAAATAGCAAAATGCCACGGTTTGTTTATATAGAGGACGGTGTCCCCTCCTGTACATAAACTAACCTTTTAAAAAATGCAGTTTTGTAACTTACATGTGTGCTGCATGGAGCAGCACACGTGTACGGTACTAAACAGCATTTTAGGTTTGTTAACGTGCTGGAAGGGACACCTTCCTGTACATAAACAAACCTCCCTGCTGGCAGACACCCTTGCACCAGAGTGCAAGGGTGCATGCTTTGGCGCTAAGTCTTGAAATTTAACGCCATCGCAGGGGGAAACGCCAGGCTACACCACATTCTTGTGAATAGGGTGCAACCTAGCGTTTCCGAAGTGGCAGTGAGAGGCGTTAAGCCAAAGAGGCTAACGCCTCTCACCGCCACTTCCACGTGAATATGCCCCCACATCTCTTGAGGGACAAGAATTTCAGATAAGGCTCTGTGTCGCTTCAGTCCTTGGTATTTAACATTAAATTGTTCACATTTTTGGAAGTATTTTTTTTGCTTTTACCTTGAAAATCAAATCCCACCTTGCAAAGAACTGTTCGTCTTCAGAGGCCTTCAACCTTTGATGGAGCTGCTATTTAGGCCAAGGTCAATACATATCTTTGAGCTAAAGGAGAATGAGGGGCTCCTCATTATATTCTACAAGGGTCCCCATCATTTTGGCAGACCCAAAAGTAATCCTGTTACATGCATAGCATTGACTGTGTGTTTGTGTTTATGATGTGAAGTGTACTGAGATCAGACTGCTTTCTTTCATGAGTGGAAAGGATGAAGCTAGCTAAAATCCAGACGTTTGAGTGACTCAAAGCAATGCAGCAGACCATTAGGGTCAGGGATTTAAGTGGGATGAAATAACTGGGGGGTCTCTCAAAGGGGCTTAGGCGATATAAAAAATCTATGTTTAGAATAGTGCGCTGCCTGACTGGTATTTTGCTGCTTCTGTCATTGCATCCAGATATATGTTATTAATGTTATTAATGAATCTGGATATATGTTATTAATGTTATTGACACTTATGAAATTTTGTCTCTTAAATAACATGTTTTTGTTCAATGGCACCATGTATAAACAAGTCCTTGGCACATTCATGGGTACTTGCTTTGCCCCCAGTTTTGCCAACCTATTCCTGGGGGTATGGGAAGATGAAGTCCTCACAAAACTCAAGTCAGTTCCTTTAAACAACAAGGTGATCAGGTGGTACAGGTACATTGACGACCTGTTTGTGGTGTGGAAAGGGAGTGAGGAAAGTGCTACAGATATGATCAGGGAACTTAATAATAAAACTTTCAACCTGAACCTCACATATACTATAAGCAAAAAACAGATTGAATTCCTCAATGTAGTGGTAGAAATAGAGAACAACAGAATGACCACTAAACTCCATAGGAAAACAACAGCAGGGAACAGTCTCCTCCATGCTTGCAGCAGCCACACTGAAACACTCAAATGGAGTATCCCGTTTGGCGAACTGCTGCGAGCAAGGAGAAACTGCAGCACACAAGAAAGTTTCCTCATTGAGCAAGAAAGTATGATAACTAGGTTCAAGGAAAGAGGGTATCCTAATTGGGTCTTAGCTAGAGCTAAAGGTAAAGTAGAATAAATCAAAAGAGAGGAGACACTGAGACAAATCACACACTGAGGAAGACACAATAACTAGGGTGATCCTTACTTACAACAGAGAGTCCAAACAAATAGCTAAAATCTTAACACGAAATTGGAATATCCTTACAAGCGACCCTATCTTAGGTCACACAATAAAAGATAGACCCCAGATAACGACCAGGAAGGGAAGAAATCTCAGGGATTTTCAGGTGAAAAGGGACATTACCAACAGACACCTGAACACACAGAAAAACCTAAAAGGCCTCTTTCCCTGTGGCCACTGTAAGACCTGCATGAATAGCTCAATGAAGAAATCATACCAGACACCGACAGGAGAAAAAATGATAAAACAATTCCTCACATGTGGTACCATATTCACCATTTATATCCTCGAATGCCCATGTAAGAAAAGATACGTAGGCAGCACCACACTAGCCACCAAGAAACGAGTGTTGGAACATATGAGGGCTATCACTAACAAAGACCCCAGCTACCCGGTGGCAAGACATTTTGCAGAAAACCACTTCTCCAACAATTTCCTACTAACGTTTTTTGCAATAGAACAGATTGAGTACACACATAGAGGGGGTAATAGAGTTTTACGGTTGCGCAAAAAAGAATCCTGGGACATAATCAATCTCCAAACCAAAAGCTCCGAAGGGCTTAACCAAGACGAAGAAATGAGCATTCATTTACATGAGTAGTGTTTACTGCAACGATAAAGGGTTGATCTCCTATCTGTATTTTAGATCTGTATATTTCTATTAGGGCATGCATGCTATTTACTATAGAAAATTTAGTTTTTGGGCATTAGATTTTAATCTATACTGTGAGTATTCTCATAGATTTTTGTATTTTATTTTTACACAGGAGAAAAGGAAGGGGCAGACTCTTGATGAATACAGGCCCCAGCTAGGCCCACAGGACACAAGGGTTCGCTCTCCTGTAATGGAATCTATAAGGAAGTTGGCACGGAAACTGCAAAGTACAAAAACAGCATTTATTAACCCTTAAGGGTGGTCCTACAATCCACACAACACCCTTCAGTATTGCATAGAGTAGCACAAAGAACTTGCGTACATGGTCCCCTTTTATACACAATAGAGGGGTTCATAAGTGGGTGGATACAACATGAGACCGAAGAACATTACCATTTATGGTCATTTTCGATACTGAATCAATACATGGGCGGAGCTAACACACTCCTTGAGCCCGCGAACACATGGTCAAGCAAGGCTAACTGATAACAGATGTGGTCAAGTCTGGGCATGCGCCAGATGGACAAAGAACTATTTATAGACTGTTACTGGGCAGATTACAAGAGCAACTAACACAGAGGTTGGACTCTTCTCGTGGTGAACACGTGGAAGCATGACAATACAAAATGGAGTCCGGACTTCAGTCAACATAACAGAGGAAACATGCTCAAAAGGGGCAGAGAATTAATGTCTTTAGTAAATGCTTAATCACATTGCTGTTTCAATTTACAACAGACGACCCTTTCAGCATTTACTGAAGACATCCGGCTTACCAGGATAATCATCATATATGTCAATTGTCATCATTCCTTCGACTTCTTTAGCTAAACGCTTCTGGTGAGCAACATCGGCAATAGCTTTCTTATCTGGGATGCAGAATGATACGCATAAGGAACAGAGCAATGGACCACATTGAACACACATACAGAAAAGGAACAAAATCGCTATAATGACACAGAGACCAGTTAAGACCTTCCATCCCCAGGCAGTAACCAATGCCCAAAACCATCCAGAAAAGGACCAAGTGCCGTTTTCTGTGTGGATTTCAGCTGCAATTTTGTGTAGCTTATTAATAGCGTTATAAACTGATGGCGTATGGTCAGGAATGAACACACAGCAGCTACTTCCAATAATTTTACAAGCTCCACCTCGATCGGCTAACATGACATCTAACACCATACGATTGTGCAATGCAACAATTCTAGTGATTTGCAACTCTTCCGTAAGATTCCCAAGAGCAGCAGCAGTTTGGTTTGTCACAGCTTCTACCACTCTTGTTAATCTTCGGATCTTCCTACTGTTCAAAGCGGCTCCAACAAAGAAAAACAGTCCTAAGTTAAAATCAATATACTGTTGCAGACTGGTATCAGTCTGATCTACATCATCAATTGATAAAGTACGTTTATACCTATTTACAGTCACATTATTCAATAATTTCAGATCTTTATGATAAGATGCGGGTGCTAGAAATACAGGGGGTAACAGGAATGATACATAGCATACCCCAGACCACCCAGCCAGCAAACGGTAATAACCTTTATTTCCACACACAAAGTAGGTATTATGGGACGCTAGGAAGGTACTGTTGTTCAACCCATCAATGTTCAGGACGGTGATACAATCGCTGACACCGACAGGAATAGAACCCACACTCTGGACACACAGGTCCGCTTGAGCTTGTGCCACTTGAATCACAAATTTGTCCTTTCCCACAGTGTCTCTAGTGTTCGTGAAGATGTAGGGAATAGATTCATTGTCTGGTCGGTACTCTTCCCATTCCCAAATTGTCCCATTCGCTTGCGGATACCCATTTTTATCCTGATGACATTCTTTATTGAGTCTGAAGAGCAATCGTCCCACTGTCGGTTTCCGAGTGGCAAACAGCAAAGTGTACCATGCTCTACAAGAGCCATTATGGGAGAAAGGAAGCGGTATGAATGGCGTACCTCCTTTCTTCTGATGGGCTGGCATCATCCCACATATCCAACAGTTCGTAGTATTCGTAGCAACGTGGGTATGATGCAGCATCTGGATGAAAGTGTTATTCAAGTAAGACTGTCGATGCTTCAACTCTTGATACGGTAATCTATAAAAGTAGTGCTCCTCAGGCACCGGAGTTGTCAATACAAGTATTTTCCGAGCGGGGGTTACATCCTCCACAAACCATGTGGTTATCCCAACAATAGCTACTGTCAACATGAACCCTGATGCACAAAGGATTTTCTTCTTCTCCATGTCAAAAGAACAATACCCTGATATCTTCCTGAAACTAAAAGGTCTGTCAGAACTCTTCCCCTTGGGCAGCGGTCGATTTCTTCACCAGCGGGCCAAGACGGGTGTCACTACACTAATGCAGGGCTGATCCCCCCCCCTTGCCTCATCGGCTCTCCGTTTCACTAACCCAAGGGCCGTTCTGACAGTATGTCCCGGTACTGGAAAACTCACTTCCTTGGTCGAAGATGATATCGCTTTCCTCCAGGAGTCGCGTGGTCCGGAAAGAGCTCCTCAGTGACGTTTGGCTCCGCAGTACGGCCTGTCTCTGCAGCCAGGATTTCTCGTTGATTGGTCAGCACGGCAGGTTCCACCAATCCAGGCGGCACCTTCCTACAGTGCAGGGAATGAATCCAATTCTTTCAGTTGGAGACTCGCACAGCCGTCCTCGTTGCGAGGAGGACCTGCTCAGGGCCCACCCATCTCGGTTCCAAGCTGTTTGTTCTGTCGAAGACTTTCACCATGACATGGTCACCAGGCCGGAGACCATGTCCTTCACCGGTAGACCGATCAGGGAGCGCCTCTCGGACCTGTTGATGAATAGAAACCAAGTTATCCGTTAACTGTGCCAGATAATCGCTCATCATTACACAAGGTACATCATACACAGCCTTAGGCCTTGGTGGACCCCAAATGTTCATTGGGCGTCCGAAGACGATTTCATATGGTGTAAGGCCAGTTCGAGAGTGCGGTACTGATCTAATTGACAGTAACGCCAGTGGCAGAGCGTCTGGCCAAGTCAAAGACGTCGAAGCTTGAATTTTAGCGATCTTAAGCTTCAGTGTACCATTATACTTCTCGACTAGTCCTGCAGACTGAGGGTGAAACACGGCGTGGAACTTCTGAGTGATGCCTAGGCCCTTCAAGACATACTTTATAACATCCGCTACAAAGTGAGGCCCATTATCACTCCACAGAAGTCTACAGACGCCGTATCGAGGGAAAAACTCTTTCAGTAGTAGCTTCGCTGTAGTCATTGCAGTATTGTCTTTCGTAGGGTACGCCTCAACCCATTTACTGAAGGCGCAAACCACTACTAGAACATACTTCAAATTGTTACAGCGCTCAAGCTGGATATAATCCATCTGCAGAACCTCAAAGGGTGCAGTGGGTGTCACAAATCCTCCTGCTGGAGTTCGAGTACCCTTTCCTGGGTTATACCTCAGGCAGATCATACAGGTCTGCACCACCCTCTTTGCCGTGCTAGCAATCTCTGGATGCTCCCAGACTTGGGTAAGCAATTTCACAATTGCGGAAGCTCCAACATGTGCTAGCCCATGTGCCATCTGAACCATAGGTTGTACAAAAGCCGTAGGTAATTTCCATCTATCCATCTGCTTATTTCTCCAGCAGCCTTCATCATCCAATTCCCCCTCTCTAGCCCATTGCTCCCGCTCTTTGTCAGAAGCGGTCCTTTGCATTTCTCGCACTTCCTCCTTCGCATCACGCCATCTTTCCACCTGTGACTTTACTACATACATAGCAGTAGCACCGGGCTGCATCGCAGTCTCCCGCGCTACTCGGTCTGCTAACGCATTCCCTTCTCCAACTTTATCAACTACTTTCCTATGGGCGCTACACTTAACAATGGCAATTTTCTTTGGGTATGTCAATGCGGTTAAAAGATTGTGAACTAACTCTCCATGCATTATCTGTACCCCATGTGACGTTAAAAACCCTCTCTCCTTCCAGAGTAGGCCGAAGTCGTGCGCTACTCCGAAGGCATAGCGACTATCTGTATAAACATTCACACACAATCCTGTACTGAGCTCACATGCTCGTGTTAATGCTATCAGTTCCGCTGCTTGAGCTGACTTCTGTGGTATGCGTGCTGTCTCCACTATCGTTTGTAACGTGGTAATTGCATATGCTGCTGAAGTCGTACCATCTGGTAGCTTCAGGCATGATCCGTCTACCCACAGTTCTCCATCTACATCTGGAAAGGGCGTATCCTGGAGATCAATACGACCCTTTGTTTGTTCCTCGGTCACAAGAATACAATCATGCGCTTTCCGCGCCTCAGGCTGGGTCTCGGGGTATGGCAACAATGTGGCCGGGTTTAATGTTACGCACCTTTTCAACGTAATATGAGGAGCCAAGAGCGTCAACTCATATCCCGTTAAACGGGCACTGGTCAAATGCTGCGTCTTTGTTTGATTAAGCAGGGCATCAACAGCATGGGGAACTAACACCAACAGCTTATGGGATAACACAATTCCTTCACTTTGGCGTATTGACACAGCTGTCGCCGCAACCGAGCGAAAACACCCTGGTAATGCTCGGGTGACAGGATCAAGTACAGCCGAAAAGTATGCACAAGGGCGTTGCTTATCGCCATGCATCTGCACTAAAACTGATAATGCACATCCATCTTTCTCATGCACATACAACGAAAAGGGTTTTGCATAATCAGGGGTCCCTAACACTGGTGCTGAACAAAGGGCCTGTCGTAGTTGCTGAAAAGCAGCATCACACTCATCTGACCAAGGGATTGGGATAGGCGTGTCCTTTGTCAAGAGAGCTAGCAATGGCTTAGCTATGTGTGAAAACCCCAATATCCACTGTCTACAAAAAGAAACAAGACCCAAAAATGCACGCACATCCTTCTGCGTGGATGGTCTCGGTGTGTCCAAAATTACTTGAATACGATCCGGTGTAAGTGCACGCCCCTCCTTAGACAAAAGGTGACCCAAATAAGTCACCTTTGGTCTACAGAATTGCAATTTCTTCCTAGATACCTTATGATTGTGGGATGCTAAAAAGGAAAGCAAGGATAACGTGCTTTTCTCACACAACTCCAGGGTGTCAGCCGCCAGCAAGATGTCATCGACATATTGAATGAGGGCGACCCCCTCGAGCAGAACAAAGGAATCCAATTGTCGTTTCAAAGCCTGACTGTAAATACTAGGGCTTTCTGTGTAGCCCTGGGGGATCCTACAAAAACGATAAGATCTATTATTTAATGTGAACCCAAAAAGATAGCGGCTATCGGGGTGAATGGGAATGGAAAAGAAGGCATTCTTCAAATCGATCACAGAGAACATAGTCGCCGTAGGTGGGACCAAAGTAAGCAACGTCGTGATATCGGAAACCACTGGGTACTGAGGTATCACGATCTTGTCTACTTCTCTCAAATCAATTATAAACCGATAGACCTTAGCATCCGTGTCCTTTTTCAGAACGGGGAGAATCGGACTGTTACAGATATTATAGGAAACTTCCTCCACTACTCCTACTGCAATCAAATCTTGCACAATCTGTATGAGAGCCTCCTCGCCCTCCTGGGAAATACGGTACTGCGGGAGGCGTGGTAACACCGCCCCCTCCTGGACACTAATGTGGACCGGAGGAATCACCATTTGTCCCACATCTGTGTCCGAAGTTGCCCACAAAGCACGAGGGAGGGTAGCTAACAACGCATCCTCTGATATCGCACACATCCGCTCAGACCGGGGGTAGTTGTCATTTAATATCACCCGCACACCATCAGGGGAGCAGCGGATCGTAGCCCTAAAATGTTTTAACATATCAAGGCCCATAATGTTGTCCGGTGTGTACGGGGCAAGCAGAAACGGACAGGGAGCAGAAAAAGAATCAACCTTAAATGTAAGGGGCTGTGAAAGAGGGCTTCGGGAGAGTGTACCGTCAAACCCTACCGATGTAACCATTAAGCCGGATGGGGGAGCCCCCGGAACCAATTGCCTAGACAACGCACTACGTGTCGCTCCTGTATCCACTAGGAACTGATCGGTAGAGCCTAAAACCTCAGCCGATACATAAGGACCCGTCTGATCGACCGGCACCTCAACTGATTCGAACCCCCATCCAACGCATTCCTATGCATGCTGAGAATCATGATATCCCGATCGGTCAATCTCCGACACGTGATACTGATGCTGGCGATCGAAAACATTTGATCTATCTCGGTGCTGCCCAGCAGTGTCGAAACGGACATTATCGTTAGAATTCCCTCTAAAGCTCGAGAAACCCCCTCTACCTCTCGGGCCACCCGGAGTATGCCCCTGACGCGAAGCACGCAACACTGGGCAATCTCTGGCCCAATGGCCCGATTGCTTACAATACGCACACTGGTTCCTATTCAAATCAGATCGGCCCGAAGGGGGACCATAAGATCCTCCCCTTCCTTTAGTATTGCCCCGTCGGGGCGGGCCATATACTTGCGCCAACATCACCTTGGTTTTTAGATCTTTCGATTTCTTCTCCTCCTGGCCCTTCGCTTCGTGCTCCTGACGCTCATAATACTGAGCGATAGTCAGGAGGGCCGTCGGGGTCGCAGAGGACCAAGAACTCTCACTCGCTTTTAGACGGGCCGCAACTGCCGGCAGCAGATTGGCCACATATTTATCCGCGAAAAGGTGGCGGCCCGTTTCGTCAGTAAGCGACTGGCCACTAAAATCATGAAACGTTTCCTCAAAGCGCGTAAAGAAGTCTGCAACTGACTCGTCAGCTGTCTGTTTACATGCAGTTAACATATTCCAGTCAATCTTTTTAGGGGGGATAATTGTCTTCAACTTAGCCACAATAGCAGCAGGGAGATCTAAAATACTCTGAGGTGGTTTCTGCGCGGGCTTCCGTTCCCTATCCTCATCCTCAAGGTCAGACCATCGAGCCTTAAAGGCAACTATATCATCTACCTTTCGGACAGATCGCCACGTGTCCGGTGGTAGAATAAGGCCAAAGAACAGGTCTATATCCGCTAAGGTCATGATGCAAGAATTCAAGGCCCCCTCGACTTCTTCGTAGAAGGCCGCTGGATTCTTGCGGGGGTCAGGCAATGCATTCTTTAATGCCATAACATCAGCCCTATGCCACGGAGTATAAACCCAATTATACACGAAATAGCCCTTAGCATCGGCGGAGTTAATGTCCGAGCTAGTCCCCGCTCCTTTAGGAGGAACATACAAAGGCGCCGCCTCTCGCATTGGTTTAACATGCACTACGTCATCCTTATCTGACTGGGAGGTGGATGGGTGGCCCTCTGCTGTGCACGAATCCGACTGCTTCTCCTCCTCTGCTTGTTGGCGCGCTTTTTCTCTAAGGGCCAGCACCGTGTCCCGCAAGGCGAACAGCCGCCGAGCCGCATCTGGAGCCTTAGGAGAAGAGAAAACACCATTACGCAATGCTTTGGCATCCGAAGACACTTCGTCAGGCTCAAAGACACCAGAACGTTTCCGGAAAGCATCAATCACTTCATCCGCGAAATGACTCAGAAAATACAATTTATCTCTCTCCTGCCACGACCCCCAAGTATGAAATAATTCCTCTATGGATACCTTGCCCTTAAGTGCACGGAAGGAATATTGCCGAAGCTCAGCCATCTGCTCGGCCGACAGCATGGACCGTGTATCTACCTTACCCGAAGCCGGGTCAGAATCTTGCGGCCGCGGAGCGGATGCGCCAACATAAGGGGGCGGAGAGCGATCTAGTAAATAAAAATCATCATCAGGATTATTAAGGACAGGATAAAGTGGCTGTCGAACAACATATTGACCCGAAACTTGTAGCCTACGCTCTTTCTCTTGTCTGTCCGTCTGCTCTCTGTCCTCCCGACGCTTCGCTTCCTGTGCTCGCACATGATCATTCTTCCGTTGTTCTTTATCAAACAGCGCTTTCTCACGCTTCTCTCGCTCACGCACTTCCTTCACCCACAACCGCACACACTCAAACATATCCTGACGAGCACGCCGCTTACACATACACTGTTCCACATACTCAATCTTACGTATATCAAACGATCCATACAAAGGCCATCGCAACTCAGGATCTTTTTTTGTATATTTCCTCCATACTGTGCTGTACATTATGGAAGAAAGACCATGCTTCACATACATATCCCTATTAGGAGTCCCCTCTGGGGGAGCTGGAGCAGATTCCTCGAGGTTCAACCGGTTTCCAAAGCAGCAACACCACTTACGGAGTGCGCTAAAAGCAGGCATGCTCAGAAATAATGCAAAATATGCAATATTATAGAGAAAATGGCACTTAATCGTTGCGCCGTTCAAAGTTACACAGCTCCGGAGAAATCTCTCCACATTACCTGCCTATATGTGTTGCAACGCATATATTTTCACAAAGACAAATACAAAATATGACTAGTCATCACAAATCAAACTCAAATAGCCAACCCAGGCTTCAAAAACTCGGAGCAAGTACCGTACAACGGTTCTTACCAATCAAGAGTCCAGATTCCAACTGCCAAGCTCCAAAATCGCCCAAACGGCTCTCACGGCAGGACCGACAGAAGAGGTCTCAGTCGATGACCGGCGCCACCCAGACGGTCAGCTCGGAAGGGAAGGAAGAAAAACCTCGGGATGCCAGGGCTAAGACGCCGCAGGCAGTGATCACGTCCCCGGCCAAACTCCTCACCTTCGTCGCGACCAGTCCTTCGAGCATCCGAGTCGCCGATGAGCCCCACGTGACGGGCGCCAATTGATGAATACAGGCCCCAGCTAGGCCCACAGGACACAAGGGTTCGCTCTCCTGTAATGGAATCTATAAGGAAGTTGGCACGGAAACTGCAAAGTACAAAAACAGCATTTATTAACCCTTAAGGGTGGTCCTACAATCCACACAACACCCTTCAGTATTGCATAGAGTAGCACAAAGAACTTGCGTACATGGTCCCCTTTTATACACAATAGAGGGGTTCATAAGTGGGTGGATACAACATGAGACCGAAGAACATTACCATTTATGGTCATTTTCGATACTGAATCAATACATGGGCGGAGCTAACACACTCCTTGAGCCCGCGAACACATGGTCAAGCAAGGCTAACTGATAACAGATGTGGTCAAGTCTGGGCATGCGCCAGATGGACAAAGAACTATTTATAGACTGTTACTGGGCAGATTACAAGAGCAACTAACACAGAGGTTGGACTCTTCTCGTGGTGAACACGTGGAAGCATGACAATACAAAATGGAGTCCGGACTTCAGTCAACATAACAGAGGAAACATGCTCAAAAGGGGCAGAGAATTAATGTCTTTAGTAAATGCTTAATCACATTGCTGTTTCAATTTACAACACTCTGAGAATCGACTCCATTGGACCCCTCTAACCTTTTCTTCATTCATCATGGTGGAAGGCTTGACCAGACAGATAAGAGATATGGTTTATAATCTTACCTTTTCTCTGCGTGCCTTATGTCATCAGTTATTTTGTAGATTGTTCACATTAATCACTTTACACTGGTTTCCTTTGTGGACTAATTGGTTGGGTGTTGGTTAAATGGGCAAGGGCTTATAGCAATACCACATTTGCGGACAGATAGTGCCTGAAGGAGCTTTAGGGCACTTTGCCAAATGACCAACTACTTAGGGGTTGGGGCACTTAAGTGGGCTGAACACACAGGGTATTAACAGGCACTATGCCAAGTATAGCCTTTATGCAGATGAGTATTGGTAAGAAAGTTCCCCACGCACCACAACCCTCTCAAAAGAGACCGTGTTACTTACAACACAGATTATGCATAATGTTTTAGGGCACTAAGCCAACTGAAACGAATAACGCATAGTTACAGTTTGTATACACCACATTTGGTAGGAAGTACATAACAGTGTGTAGTATCTTGGTTATAGTGCTGTTCTTGTCATTCACTGCTCCACCATTGGAACACTGTGGAGATGATGTAATATGTAATGTTGATCTATGAAATCCACAGTTGGAGAAGGGCTGAGCTCCTTTCTGGCTACTCCTGGTGAGGCTGAATTACTGCTGTATTACTTCTGTACTATTGATCTACAATAAATACTCCTAAAACATCTCACCCAGCTTGGAGTGATCACTACACAGTGGTTTACCAAGTCGGTTAAATATAACTAAATATAATCGAATCCTGTGTAACCCCATGACAATATGCATGTTACAAAATGGATGCCATGAATATTTGGGTAAAACATGTATTCATTGCATTCAGGTAAAATAATGGACTCTGAACCCCAGTCGTGTGTGATTAAACCGTGTTAGGAGGGACTCTTGATCCACTTTGGATAGTATTGTATGATTTTAATACAAACTTTCATTATGACTGTCATTTATGTATGAATTGAATACATTCATGTGTATAACTGGACACTACAAAATGGATGCCAATTGGCTACAGTATTACATGTAATTTGTGGTCCCTCCTTGATTTCCATATTTCCTATGTATTGCTAGCCCATTCCCACAACAAACTGTGTGACCAAGCTTGCTGTGCAAGCAAAGCGCATTAGCTGGATTAAAAATCAACTACTGGTGCTATTACAATAAACCTCTGAATGATCGCTTTATTGTGTACTTGGAATTTTTCTGTTTGGCGCGCTCTGCCGACTACCAGCGGAGGACGAGGGAAGGCAGAAGGAGCACAAACTAAGAGACACATATATATATATATATATATATATATATATATATATATGTATTACCTACTGGCGGTCGCCAGTAGGTAGTTATAGTTAGGACCACGTTTCCATAGGAAATCCGCAACATTCTATTTTGAATAACTTTGGCGCCGGTCGACGAATCCTCGCGAATTTTTCAAAATAGGTGGGGCGCTACGCTCCGCTCCTTCCCTGAAAGTCTCGGGGGGATTCGTCAAGCGGGGGCTGAGATAAAAGAGGGGTCCCAAAACGCCTTTTTCCCATGCATTTTTCCATAGGACCTTTAGACAGGGCTACAGCCCGAACGGCTGAACAGAATTACTAGAAATTTGGCAGAGAGGTAGTCCTCAGGTCAAGGAAGTGCCTTTTGTAGGTTTGGTGTAAATCTGTTCAGTAGATTCTGATAAAATAGCCTTTAAATCAATATATATATCTGAGCCAGCTTACGGTGCGCTTACGGTACGCTTACCGTACGCGTACGGTGGCGTGCGCGAGCGCGATTCTGATTGGCTCTTAGATCTTAGTAAACATTCGAATCGGACGAAACCAGGAAGCGACGGCCGCCATTTTCTCTCTCGCACTGAGAGTGATGTTTAAAATATTAAGCCCAAAAACATGTAAAGGGGCTGTTTAGACAGCTCCCACACACATAGCAATGTTGAGGGAGTCCCCAAAGATCCCCAATGCCAAAAACGGAATTTTTATTTTTTCGCTAATTTCGCCGATTACGCTTACCGTACGCGTACGGTAAAAAATTTATAAAAAAAAAAAAATTATCCACACTCTCCCCACCCCGTGTGCAAATGGTGCCCGTAGGGCACCATTTGTGCATTGCTTATAACATATATGAAAAATTAAAATATTACCTTTCCAAACGAAGTGCATCATATGTCCTCCATTTGCGCACGGTGCGCGAAGCGCATCGTGCGTACATGGCCCGTCTAGCGTAACGTGGGCACGCGGTGCGCGTAGCGCAGCGCGTGCCCACCGTGCGTGCACGGCACTAACTGCGTAAAGTGGGCGCGTGGTGCGCGAAGCGCACCGCGTGCTCACTGTGCGTGCACGGTGCGCGAAGCGCACCGTGCGCGCACGGAACGAACTGCGTTAAGTGGGCGCGCACGCCACGAATGGCGTAAAATAGTAACTTAGCATTTAAAAAACCGTACAAATTCACTGAAAAAACCATAGGTTTCACACACGTTATAGTTAGGAATTAGCATTTAAAAAACCTTGCAAATTCACTGAAAAAACCATAGGTTTCACACATGTTATAGTTAGCGGAAATTTTACTGATAAAAAACCAATGAAATTCCCCCGTTATAGTTAGTGCAGGCAACTATAACTCACGCGACCGCAATCTTCTGCTGATGACATATGTGTCTTTATGAAAAAAAAATATTTGTAATATATGTATAGCTAAAAATGTATGGAAGAAGACATGGGCAAATAAGTGTCTAAATACAGTATTAGCATCAGCAGAGGATTGCGGTCGCGTGAGTTATAGTTGCCTGCACTAACTATAACGGGGGAATTTCATTGGTTTTTTATCAGTAAAATTTCCGCTAACTATAACATGTGTGAAACCTATGGTTTTTTCAGTGAATTTTATATATATATATACATATATATATATATATCAACTTCTCTTTTCCTCGGAACAGCCGCAGCTCTCCAAATCAACGGGTGCGTCGTCGAAAGGGGCCACCCAGGAGAGGTCCGTAATATTTTCTCTTTCCTTCTCACAACGACAAAGATTGACGACGCTATGTTCTGGCCAATTATTTTATTGGGACAGCTTGGAAGGATGCGTTTCGCCTGCCCAGCAGGCTTGTTCACCAATAGTTTTACCATTTCAAAATCTTCCATTTTAAACCACAGTGCATGGAGACATAATCACGTGATACAACTACACTTGCAATGTGTTGAGCAAAAGACTAGTAGTTCTTACATATCGAGCGCTTCTAGTTTCAATTGATCGTTACATGAACAAATTAATACATGTAATTCGTGCATTGGTTAGGTGATTATTTATACATCAACAATACGCAAGTTTGAAATGTAAAATAAATCGCAAAACAAACTACTGTAGTTCATTTTTTTAGTTTCAATAAAACTTTATGCAACCGCATGAGTTACACGCATTCTATCTTGCTGGATAACGTTAGCATAAAAGCACTTCTACCCTAGTGGGTAACATTTTGCTGGAACGGGCCAAAAACATTTAAACCCTAGTGGGTATACCATATTCAATTATCTAAAAAACGACAATAAAATCGTTGTTACTGTCACGCAACAGAAATATCATTCAATCTGTTGATTTGATATAGCCCCTGTGGGCATAAACCCATTTCTTGCTAACTTTTTGCACGGTTTATATAAGAGTAGCTTAAGTCCAGTTACACTATGCGTGTCTTTTCTTAATTAAATCAGAATAAAATCTGCTCATAATAACACTGTATTGTTGATGTTGTACCTACCCTAACCTCGACAGAGTTCTAGTCACAAATCGGCCTTAATAGGCCATTGCAGCAAGTAAATTATTCCGATCCTACTATATGTATTCCCCCGTGAAAGAAAATGTGCAATATTATAAAATAAAATTGAAAAAACTTAAGAAAAATAGTTAAAACCAGAAATTAAAAGAGGTTTTAGCATGAATCATTCTCACATGATTGACAACTCAGTCATGTGAGAATGAAGTATGACATTCTCAGTAAAACATGTACATCCAACAAGGGCAGAGACTGTCAGTTGATTCCTTTGTGTTCTACTGCAGCTTCCCAGAGTTTTCTAAAGAACAACTAGAGCACTAACAGTCCTACTTATGACAAACGTATTGCACACCTGTGGCCATCTTGATTGGAATAAAGTGGTAACTCTTAAAGCATTTAATTTAAAGGAACAAAATGAGGGGGTTCATTTTGCCATAGAAAGTATGATTAGTGCTTCAGAAAGAAAAATTAGGACACATTTTGAGTGACTTCTCAAAATCTCTTCTATTTCATTAAAACATTCTGACATGCAGGCTGAAACATGCACTTTCAATACCAGCAGGAGACTTCCCTGGTGAGCAGTAGCTTTACTACAGTGATCTAATGAGCAACTAGAGTGCTAACATTCTGAATTTATGGCAAATGTGTGACACATCTGAATGCCTTCTAGATAGAATCAAAGTAAAAAACTGAAAGTATTTCCTACTGAGGAGACTGCAGTAAATGAGGAAATTAGGAAAGTTCATAATAAATAAATCTCCCAAGATGGCCACCAGAGACAAAAGAGCCCAAATGCAGCACAAATATCACCCAGATGTAGCCTACATGTAGCCCAATGATAGAAGTGTGCAAAACACTTATTTTTGTGTTTTTTCAGTTTTATATAGTGCAGACTTGTCAGGTATTGGAGTGCTTTACATGAGCATTGGTTACATCACACAAGATCAAATTCAATTTGGTTGTAGACATGGGGAGATTAAGTAATGTGACCAGAATCACAGAATGTTGAGCTGAAGCAGAAACTCCAACCTGGTTCCCCAGTTGCAAAGTCTGCAGCTCTGGAAGTACCACCACATCCTCTCCCCTAACTGCAACATTTAATCAAGTGGTCAGGACCATGCACATGGACAACAGAGAACAGAGGGGAAAGAGGCAATGGTAGCTAGCTGACCATATTCGACAGACAGGAGAGAAAGCTGCAGCATAACAGACCATAAAGGGCAGGAGGGACGGATCAGGGGCATTACAATGGAACAGACAAGCCAGGAGGGAGGGAATAGGCATCTGCACATGGAAACAGAGGGCTGGAGGCAAGGGGGCAGGGCAGGAGCAGCAAGATGACCATGGAGATCAGGCAGGATGGGCACTAGACGCAACAGTGAGACTATGATGGCATACCCACAGACCATGGAGGGAAGGTGGGAGTGGGTCAGGGGCAGCTCGCTGACCACACAGGGAAGGTGGGAGGGGCCATGGCATCACAGAAGACCATGCATGGCAAGCGGGAGGGTTAGTGGCAGCACAATGGCTATGATGGGCAAGAAGGAGGGTTCAGGGGCATGCACAAAGGACCATGGAGGATAGAAGGGAGGGTCAGGATCTGGGCACAGACAAGAGAGTTCAGGGGAAGGGGCCTCACAACAGACCGCGCGGGGCAGACAGGAGGAGCAGCTGCAGCACAACAGGCCAGGGAGGGCAGAAGGGTGTGGCCGTAAAATGGACCATGGAGGACAGGAAGAAGGGGATAGGGGTATGGCATGTGGACAGGCAGGGTGGAGGTTGCAGGGACAGGTTACAGTCATCTGACAATGCTAGGCAGGTGGGAGGGGAGTGGCAGCTCAACAGAACACTCAGAGTAGATAGGAGTGGCAGGTCAGGGAACATGGTGGGAAAAAAGGATCGAGCAGGGGCATGCACAAAGACATGGGTGGGCAGGGGGAAGGAGAATAGGGGCAGCAAGCTAAGCACAGAGGCTAAGCCGGAGGTCAATGATGGGGCATAGAATTGGGCAATGGAGGGCAGGAGGAGTGGACTGGTACATCATGCTAAATGGAGGGCAGTGGCAGCACATCAGACCATGCATGGCAGGAGGGAGAAGGCTAGTCCATGGATTCTGACAACAGAGGATAGGGAAGAGGTGGATGGGGCAGCAAGCTAACTGTTCAGAGAAGGTGGGTATTAGGAACATTATTGTTTTTAAAATGTGTGTCTGTGCGAACTACTTAAAATATGAACAAGTATGCAGCATAATCTCACTTTTAATCAGGAAGAAGAGGACATTTGTGACTGTGACTCCGGGCTCACTTGGCAGAAACACCCCCTGACCCTCCACCCCCCATCGCAAAATGTAATGCCTGTGAAAAGGGTAGGTGAACGCAGTGTTATATAGAACATAGTCCTGAGAGCACGATTGAAAATGAAAACTAGATATAGTGTATGGTATAAACTATGCACCAAAAAGTGTGATATAAGATGAACCGGGGCATGAAATATAATATGCAATACATTGTGCGCAATGACAGATTCATTGGAGAGCGCGAGATAGAACAGACACTAGCGCGTGTTAAGCGATATGCTCCTTGGAGTGTAATATGCACAGGGCAGTGTTGTGTAACCTAACGAGTCTCTAAAGTTGTAATATAAAATATGTGCTGGGGAGTGTAACGTTGCATATGCACTGTGACAAAGATATAGATCCCAGATTGTAATATGTATGGCATAGCGCTGTGCGTTATAACATAGGCATCGAGGAAGGCACGTTAGATGGGGCAATATAACCCGTGCAAAGGCAAGTGTGGCATGACATATTCACGGGGTGGTGTTACAGTGCACATGGGCAAGAGAGTGTCATAGCATACGCACTAGCTGGTGGAATACAACACTGAGGTGTGTGGAACTCGGCAAGCACTGGTGGGTGTAACACAGCATTGGGCTCAGCCAGGAGTGCACTGTGACTCTCAAGTGAGGTTCGTCTCCTTTCCAGAGAGTAAAATAAAAAGTATTACACATCCGGCGGTGGATGTTTGTTTTATTAACCGTGAGGGGGGTTTCTTGCATAGTTTTGGTCGAATTTTTGTCGAATCCCCTTTGAATGGCTTGGTGTGCGTGTGTATTAAATGGGCCCGTCAATAGCTACCGATGTTTGTATAAATAAATGACAAGGGTGTCTACTTGGAGAGTACCCACTGGTGGGGCGCCGGGATTAGGCACAGTAGGGCGTCAGGCACGTCAGAGCTTCACTAGCGGTGTAAATACATTCCACGTGGATTCATTGTATGCATAGTCGCCTTTTAATGAATATCACGCACATCGTCATGGTGATAGGTACATACGGTTTGTCCAGCATGTCGTAGGTGTTTCCATAAATATTTCTTTTAAAAAAATAATAAAAAACAAAGGCCGGCCCCGGGGGATGGGGTCCCCGGGGCCATAAGTGGCCTGAGGAGGGGGGCAACGCAGCCCCCCTTCTAAAGGTCAGGGTCCCCGGGGCCGGTTAAGGCCTTGGGAAGGGGGCCACGCGGCCCCCTTCCAATTTTTTCTTTTAAAAACAAAAAAATTAGGGGGCAGGCCCTGGGGATGGGGTCCCCAGGGCCAATAAATTAGAAAAAGAAGGGGGTCCACACAGCCCCCCTTCTTAAAAAAATTAAATAAATAAAAGACCAGCATCGCGCCAGAGGCCACGCAATCTCCTTGCAGCACTCTGCAAACGCGCCCCCTGGCCAGTTGTAAGTTGGGGAATTAATTCCCCTTCAATACTGAGGGTCCCTGAGGGCCAACTAGCCCAACAGGTATCTTCAGTATGCGCCAGGAAGCTGCTTTGCAGACAGGTGTTCTGAGGCCCTTTTTACACCTCTCTGCAACGCAGCTCTGTGGCACTTACTGGATATACCTAGTGGGCTAGTTTGACCCTAGGGACCCTTAGGATTCAAGGGGACTTAATCTCTCAACATAGAACGGCCACAGGGCACATTTACACAGTGGTGAAGGGAGGGGATGGGGCCTGAGGTGACCTATGCAAACACGCCCTGTGGCGCGTTTTAAGTTGGGGAAATAATTCCCTTTCAATCCTGAGGGACCCTGGGGGCCAACTTGCCCACCAGGTGCTTCCAGTAAGCGCCACTGCTCTGCGTTGCAGAGAGGGGGTGCAGGCCGTGCCCCTTTTTACACCTCTCTCCAATGGCGCTTACTGGACATACCTAGTGGGCTGTTTTGCCTCTAAGGACTCTCAGGATTCAAGGGGACTTAATCTCCCAACTAAAAACGGCCACAGGGCATGTTTAGACAGTGGTGAAGGAAGGGGACGGGGCCTGAGTTAACGTGTGCAAACACGCCCTGTGGCACGTTTTAAGTTGGGGAAATAATTCACCTTCAATCCTGAGGGACCCTGGGGGCCAATTAGCCCACCAGGTGCTTCCAGTAAGCGCCACTGCCCTGCGTTGCAGAGAGGTGGTCTAGGCCGTGCCCCTTTTTACATCGCAACACAGCTCCGTGGTGCTTACCGGAGGTACCTAGTGGTCTAGTTGGACCCTAGGGACCCTCAGGATTCACGAGGACTTAATCTCCGAACTTAAAATGGCCACAGGGCGTGTTTACACAGTGGGGAAGGGAGGGGACAGGGCCTGAGGTGACGTGTGCAAACACGTCCTGTGGAACGTTTTAAGAGGTAGTTTTAATCCCCCTTCCCTAGTATATACTAGGGGCTTACAGAGGAGGTCATGCTAATCACAGTGGGACCCCAACGCATAGTGTTCCCTAGTGTATGTAGGTGTTTTCACTGTTTTCTGAGTGTCTTTTAACATAGCACTGGCTCTAGGACTGGTTAGTCAGACTCAGTTACCACCAGTATCCGTCTGAAAAAGTTGAGGGTACAGGATGATTTTGCAACAAGGCTTCTCTCTGCTCTTCTGTTTGTTCTTTCTGCACGTTATCCTTCTTCCTGCACTTTTCTTCGTCTTTGAGGACTTCTGTTGCTTCTTTCTGCATTTCTTTTTTTTCTTTCTGTGCGTTTTTTCTTCTTTCTTCACATGTCCTATCTCTGTAGGCATAGTTAGAAATTAGCATTTAAAAAACCTTTGAAATTCACTGAAAAAACCATAGGTTTCAGGCACGTTATAGTTCGGAATTAGCATTTAAAAAACCTTAGAAATTCACTGAAAATACCATAGGTTTCAGGGTCGTTATAGTTAGCTGGACTTTTCACTCGTACAAAACCATTGAAATTCCCCCGTTATAGTTAGTTCAGCTAACTATAACTCACGCGCCCGCAATGCACTGCTGATGACGTCACATATTACATCACTCATGACATGGTCAGTGACATCACTCATGACATCACTGATAACATCTCAAATGACAGAACTTCCTTATCTGGTTAAAGAAAGAACTATAATTGCAAGGTAATGTGTGAAAGTTTGGTTGAATATATGTATACAGCATGATTGACTGAAAGAATGCATTAGTAGTGTATGGTGAATTTATAGGTGAAGATTTATGAGGAAGTACTGCAGCGTGACACTGCAAGCTCTAGCTGCACTGCACTGTGGCACTTCCGAAGCACAGGGATGTGATATATGTAAATGAATGTGTTGCAACTCTGTGCTTCCCTCTGCACTGCTGCACAAACTGCAGCCATGCGGTGACACAGTCACCCTTGCACCATGGTGCAAGGATGTCTGTGTCGTGTGGAGATTGTTTTTGTGCAGGAAGGGACACCTCCCTGCACAAAAACAATCAGTAAAGGCATTTTCCTCTTTCAATGTATGCTGTGGAATGCAGCATGCATTGAAAGAGGAAAAAATGAGGAGAAATGAACACAATTCTCCTTGTTGCGCCTTGCTACACCAACTCTAGGATGGCGCAGCATTCACACACATCTTCAGATTTACGATTTCTCATAAGTCTGGAGAAGTGTCTTGTTCTATGGGTGTTGAGTGGGAACACCCACAGCAACACCTATGGGACGCCCCTTCAACGCAAAGTTCTGTGAATGTAGGGGTTGTATTTACAAGGAGAGATAAAACCACGCAGGGTGGCTTTTCCTCTCCTTGTAAATATGAAGGAGTGCCTGGCGCCATCACTACGTTACAAAAAGTGACGTACTGGTGGCGCAGGGTGCTTGTAAATCTGCCCCATAAGTGCTTAGGTATTGGCAGACTGATACAATAAGAACATAGTGCTGGATGGGTGATTGAAGAATTGTATGAGACTGATAGGAGGTATCCTACGCTGCATGGGTACTACTTCAATATTTAATGGAGTGGACCAATAGTATGCATCTGCTTAGAAATTTGTAGGGATTATGCACAGAATATTTTATGTGTACTTGTGTTGGTGCCTAGGTCATTTTATAAAAATACCACTAGTAACTGGAATGATGACACTGCTGCAAACAGAGTGAACACTTAATTTATAAGTGCTTACGTATTGGTGGAGTGATAGGATAAGTAGATAGTGGTAGATAAGTGATTAAAGAAGTGCATGGGACAGACTGGACGATTCCTACACTGCATGAGTACTAACTGGGTATTTAGAAGAGTGTATCAATAGTATGTAGCTAGTTAGAGTCTGCTTGGATAGTGCACAAAATATTATAGATGTACTTGTGTTAGTAGCTAGGCCATTCCATAAGTTTACGTATTGGTGGAGTGATAGGATAAGTAGATAGTGGTAGATACGTGATTGGAGAAATGCATGGGACAGACAGGAGTATTCCTACACTGCATAGGTAATAACTGGGTATTTAGAAGAGCGTATAAATAGTTTGTAGCTGGTTAGAGGTGTGCATGCATAGTGTACAAAATATTGTACCTGCACTTGTGTTTTTGACTATGCCATTCCTTAAGTATACGACTAATAACTGGAGTAATTTCAGTGTTGCAAAGAAAGTGCGTGCTGAATTTAATAAGTGCTTAGGTATTGATGGAGTGATAGGATACGTAGATAGTGCTGGATGGGTGAATGGAGAAGTGCATGGAACAGACAGATGGATTCCTAGACTGCATAGGTACTAACTGGGTATTTAGCAGAGCTTATCAATAGTATGTAGCTGGTTAGAGGTCTGCATGCATAGTGTACAAAATATTGTACCTGCACTTGTGTTAGTGGCTAGGACATTCCTTAAGTATATGACTAATAACTGGAGTAATTTCAGTGCTGCAAAGAGATTGCATGCTAAATGTATTAGTGCTTAGGTATTGGCAGAGTGATAGGATACGTAGATAGTGCTGGATAGATGAATGGAGAAGTGCATGGGACAGACAGAAGGATTCCTAGACTGCATAGGTACTAACTGAGTATTTAAAAGACTGTAACAAAGCTATGTGGCTGATTAGAGGTCTGCATGCATAGTGCACAGAATATTGTAGCTGTACTAGTATTGGTGTGTCTATGGTTTTAAGAATGGTAGTCTGTATTTTAGGGTGTGAGGAGGTGCATCAGATGATCACGTAGATGATGTCATCAGTGATGTCATTTGAGATGTCATGAGTGATGTCACTGACCATGTCATGAGTGATGTAATATGTGACGTCATCAGCAATGCATTACTTTAATCCAAAAAGCTGGCGGCCATATTGGCCTGGTCACGATGTGAAAATTCCGGAATTGATACAATAAAGAAAAGAAAACAAGTGTTAATATGCACACAATGTCATTTCAGCATATTTTGCCCCGTGACCGCCATTATGAATTATTATTCATAATAAACATACGTAGAATTGCAAACATCAACATAAACAATGAACTACACATTACTTTAAAGTGAAAGGCTATCCGCCATAATATTCTGGGCACGTTGCATATTATAATGGTTCTTACACGAAAGAAATGGAAAAAAAGGGGTGTTAATATACACACACTATCCCTAAATAAAGTTCTAGCGATTATAGTTCCATACCATTCACAGCTCATTTGAGATGTCATGAGTGATGTCATGAGTGATGTAACTGACTATGTCATGAATGATGTAATGTCTGCGGTTATTAGCAGTACCATGCGGGGGCGTAAGTTATAGTTAGCTCAGGTAACTATAACTGCTGAATTTCACTGGTTGTGAATGAGTGAAATCTGAGTAATTATACCGTCCCTGTAATCTTTGATTTTTCAGCAAATTTCTAGGTTTTTTTTTAACGTTAAGTAAGATGCATATCACAATGGATGGTGGGGGGTTGGAAGCAGTGCCTGGCATTGTGCTGCCCCCACCCAAGCTTGCTGCTCCTGCCTTCCCTCCTCCTAGCCATCCATTGTCCAAGTCCATGTCCCTGCTCCCTTATTACAGCCCTGTGTGGCTGTTGTTCTGCCACTGGCCTTCCCGCCTTCTCTGAACAGTTAGCTTGCTGCCCCATCCACCTCCTCCCTATCCTCTGTTGTCTGAATCCATGGACTAGCCTCCTCCCTCCTGCCATGCATGGTCTGATGTGCTGCCACTGCCCTCCATTTAGCATGATGTACCAGTCCACTCCTCCTGCCCTCCATTGCCCAATTCTATGCCCCATCATTGACTTCCTGCTTAGCGTCTGTGCTTAGCTTGCTGCCCCTATTCTCCTTCCCCCTGCCCTCCGATGTCTTTGTGCATGCCCCTGCTCCATCCTTTTTGCCCACCATGTTCCATGGACCTGCCACTCCTATCTACTCTGAGTGTTCTGTTGAGCTGCCACTCCCCTCCCACCTGCCTAGCATTGTCAGATGACTGTAACCTGTCCCTGCCACCTCCACCCTGCCAGTCCACAGTCCATGCCCCTATCCCCTTCCTCCTGTCCTCCATGGTCCATTTTACTGACACACCCTTCTGCCCTCCCTGGTCTGTTGTGCTGCAACTGCTCCTACTGCCTGCCCCGCGTGGTCTGTTGTGAGGCCCCTTCCCCTAAACTCTCTAGTCGGTGCCCAGGTCCGGACCCTCCCTTCTATCCTCCATGGTCCTTAGTGTATGCCCCTGCACCCTCCTTCTTACCCATCATAGCCATTGTGCTGCCACTCACCCTTCCGCTTGCCATGCATGATCTTCTGTGCTGCCACAGCCCCTTCCCTCCATGGTCTGTGTGTATGCCATCATAGTCTCACTAGTGCTCTCCATGGTGTGTCTTGCTTCTAGTGCCCATCCTGCCTGATCTCCATGGACATCTTGCTGCTCCTGCCCTGCCCCCTTGCCCCAGCCCTCTCTTTACATGTGGAGACCCCTATTCCCTCCCTCCTGGCGTGTCTGTTCCATTGTAATGCCCATGATCCGTCCCTCCTGCCCTTTATGGTCTGTTATGCTGCAGCCTTCTCTCCTTTCTGTCCATTATGGTCAGCTAGCTACCATTGCCTCTTTCCCCTCTGTTCTCTGTTGTCCATGTGCATGGTCCTGTCCCCTCCCTATTGCTTTCTATGGATTGTTGTGCTGCACTCCCGTCCCGCATGCCCTGTGTGGTGTATTGTGCTGGTGCAAACCCTGATGCCTGCCCTGTAGGGTCAGTTTGGTGCACCTCTCCATGTCCCTCCTGTCCTTTGTTATCCGAGTCCATGTCCCTACCCCAAATCCTCCTGCCTTCCATGATCCAATGTACCATACTTGTGAACATTTTGAACTTGGTAAGAGGGAGATTTTGAAAAAAAACTGGGGTATTGATTTTCCCCTTTGAGTTACATTGAAAAAGAGGAGATTGTAGACAGGAGACAGATCAAATAAAGCCCATTTGAGCTTAAAAACATTGGACGTTTCCTGGCTGAATCGGGTCTGTTGGCATGTATGGTTGTACTACCACTGCCTCTTTCTTCTGCCCACAATGGTCTATTATATTGCCACAGCTTCTCTTGCCAGACTTGTAGTGTTGGTTCTTTGCCCCTTCCCCCCTTTCCACTGCACTCCATAGTCTGTTGTGCTGCCACTGCCCTTCCTGCCTGCCCAGTGTGGTCAAATTGTTGCCTCTGCACCCTCCTACCTGCCTTCAATTTTCAGAGTCCATGCCCCTGGCCTCTGCCTCTCAACAGTATCCTAATAAACAACTAGATTGCTAACATTCTATATTTATTACAAAAGTGTGGAACGCCTGATGTCATCTTGATGTAATCAAAACTGTAAATACCTAGAGCATTTCCTTTAGAAATTACATATATGAGAGGGTCTTATTTGCATCAAATTTATGGTTAGTGCTCTAAAAAACTAAAATGAGGACATATTTTCTGAGTTTTCAAATAGCGACAAAGCACTTTTAATTTATTTGTTATCTTTATGTTTTTTTATCCAGTTGACCACTTGATTAAATGTTGCACTTAGGGGATAGGATGTGGTGTTAGTTCAAGAGCTGCAGACTTTCCAACTGCCACGACCGGCGCAATGGGGTCGCCAGCCATACATGGGTCTCCCACGTGACCACACTGTACTGTAGTGCTCCAGACCATGGACCAGTATACCATCAAATAGTTTCCACTAATTCCAGCAAGACAAATTCTCGTATAAGTGGCACGGAAGAACCATCTGAAACTTCTGAAGTAGGAAATCGGGTAACGCCAATAATAAAAAACATCAGAAAGGATGGGGCCCCTGGACGCAATGGCCTGCCTGGAAGCCTTTTCAAAGAAGGCAGCGACTTCTGGGGAACCCTATTTACTCCACTTTATCAGTTCTGTCTGGATAACTCAACGGTGCCTGAAGCCTGGAAAGGTTCCTTGCTCCAACCGATTCATAAAAAGGGCGACACTGGAGATCCAACCAATTACAGGCTGATAGTCCTTTTGGAAATTGAGGCAAAAGGATTTGCAAATCTCCTTTTGCAAGATCTGCAAAATTGGGCCAATGAAAATGAAATTCTTCCAGTATATCAGTCCGGCTTTAGGCCAGGAGTTTCGAAACTAGATAACATCTTAGCCCTTACCTACCTGGTAGCACAGTCTATCAAGGAAAAACAGCCCCCACTCTTCGCATGATTTGTGGATTATTCTGCAGCATTCGATGGCGTCAATAGGAATTTGCTGTGGAGGAAATTACAAGACTGGGGGATTCCGACTACACTGTTGAAAGCAATTACTGCTCTCGACATCGGAACCTGGGTACGAGTGAAAGTAACGATGAACTCGGCGACCAAAAAGGTTTACACAGACCATGGTCTAAAACAAGGGTGTGTACTAGCACCCCTGCTTTTCAATCTCTACACTGCAGACCTTGGCAAAACAATTTCCAAAGCGAATTTGTTATCCTCGAAAATTGGGCCTACGAGACTGCTTTTACTGTAGTATGCGGACGACATGGTGCTTATGGACCATACCAAAACGGGAATGCAACGATTACTGGAAGTATTAAACATCTATAATAATGAAAATGATATAAGAGTAAATGTAGGGAAAACAAAAGTAGTAATTTTCGGGAAGTATGCAAACAAACAAAAAAAACAATGGCAAATGGGTAACCTGAAAGTAGCTACAACAACTAAATGCAATTACTTAGGGGTTTGGATTATGAGCTTTGGGAAGTCTGCAGCACACACTGCATCTATTGAATCAAAAGCTAAGGCAGTGACGTACGCCCTGTGCAAACTAAACTCCAAACTAAGTAGTCCGACAACAGGTCCCATTAGAAAGGTTATAAGAGCCAAGCTACTCCCGACAATTACATACGGCCAACTAGCATTTCCCGCGGCATCAATTAACATCATGGAACGCGCCAATTGCCGTGCATTTAAACAGATCTTTCACATCCCTGCCCATGCTCGGAACACCTTGGTACGTCTCGAATTTGGACTAAATAAACAGCGCTATGAACATTGGGCATCGTTTGTTCGTTATTATCGAGGGGTTTGTGCTGCCCCCCCAAACACAATGAAGGCAATCTTAAAGGAAATTTTCATGAAAAATGACAACCCATGGGCAAATGGCCTTCTAACTGCTTGCACTGAATTTTCCAATTGGCAGGATTTTATTTATCAATCTGGAATTTTAAAAAACATTTTAAAGAAACAAGTTAGATTGCTATCAAAGGAAGAGGACTTGAAGGAACTAGAGTCCTCCAGTAGCAACATCAGGCTATTAGCCAGTTCCTTCCACGATAAAATGAGCCAGCCATATCTTGATTCCGCCTTGAACAAGTCAATCTTAAAGCAAATCCTGTCTGTGAGACTGATGGTACTACCGATAAAAGACATCAACAGCCGTTGGAAAACATTAGAGGTAGTCACTACTTGCAGATTGTGCCATCAGCATGAGGAGTCCATGGCCCACATAGTCTGCATATGTCACCGTTTGAATCATGCACGTCGCATTTTATTGAAACCCTTGTTTTTAAAATATGGGATACGCACCTGCACAGACGCCATGAAACTTCTCTTCAAGCTAGAGATCCCAATGGAACTAGCAAGATTAGCGAAATTTGCCCACAAGGTGAAAGTTCTGCTATATAATGACTCAGTTAAAGACTAGAGACAAACTGTAGTCTTGATCTTGCGGTCCCATCTTTTCTTAAAGTAGTAACCATCAGAATGTTTTAAAAAATTATTATGTCTAATATATGATTAACAGTTTTGTTAAATGAAATGATTATGTTTTATCTAAACTCAAAAAAAGTGTCTGGACGGAGTGCGCTCCAACCAGCCTTTTTACATTTGTTAACAATTTTAGTTAATTGAAACAATAAACAATACTGGATACAACTGGGGAACCAGGTTGGAGTTTCTGCTTCAGCTCGACATTCTGTGATTCTGGTCAAATCACTTAATCTTTCCATGTCTACAATCAAAATGAATTTGTTCTTGTGTGATGTAACCAATGCTCATGTAAAGCACTCCAATACCTGACAAGTCTGCACTATATAAAACTGCAAAAACACAAAAAATACAAAGTGTTTTGCACACTTCTGTCATTGGGCTACATGTGGGCTACATCTGGGTGATATTTGTGCTGCATTTGGGCTCTTTTGTCTCTGGTGGCCATCTTGGGGGATTTATTTGTTATGAAGTTTCCTAATTTCCTCATTTACTGCAGTCTCCTCAGTAAGAAATGCTTTCAGTTTTAAACTTTGATTCCATCAAGAAGGTATTCAGCTATGTCACACATTTGCCATACATTCTGAATGTTAGCACTCTAGTTGCTCATTAGATCACAGTAGTAAAGCTACTGCTCACCATAGAAGTCTGCTGCTGGTATTAAAAGTGCATGTTAGAAATTTTTAATGAAATAGAAGAGGATTTGAGAAGTCAAAATGTGCCCTAATTTTTCTTTCTGCAGCACTAATCATAATTTCTATAGCAAAATGAACCCCCTCATTTTGTTCCTTTCAAATTAAATGTTTTAAGTGTGACCACTTTATTCCAATCAAGATGGCTTCAGATGTGCCATACTTTTGTCATAAGTAAGACTGTTAGCGCTCTAGTTGTTCTTTAGAACACTCTGGGACATTCTGTCATTGGGCTATACTTGGGCTACATCTGGGTGATGTCTGTGCTACATTTGGGCTCTTTTGTCTCTGGTGGCCATCTTGGGAGACTTATTTGTTATAAAGTTTCCTAATTTCCTCATTTACTGCAGTCTCCTCAGTAGGAAATACTTTCAGTTTTTTACTTTGGTTCCATCAAGAAGACATTCAGATGTGTCACACATTTGCCATACATTCTGAATGTTAGCACTCTAGTTGCTTATTAGATCACTGTAGTAAAGCTACTGCTCACCAGGGAAGTCTGCTGCTGGTATTCAAAGTGCATGTTTCAGTCTACATGTCAGAATTTTTTAATGAAATAGAAAAGGATTTGAGAAGTCAAAATTTGCCCTAATTTTTCTTTCTGCAGCACAAATCATAATTTCTATAGCAAAATGAACCCCCTCATTTTGTTCCTTTCAAATTAAATGTTTTAAGTGTGACCACTTTATTCCAATCAAGATGGCTTCAGATGTGCCATACTTTTGTCATAAGTAAGACTGTTAGCGCTCTAGTTGTTCTTTAGAACACTCTGGGACATTCTGTCATTGGGCAATACTTGGGCTACATCTGGGTGATATTTGAGCTACATTTGGGCTCTTTTGTCTCTGGTGGCCATCTTGGGAGACTTATTTGTTATGAAGTTTCCTAATTTCCTCATTTACTACAGTCTCCTCAGTAGGAAATACTTTCAGTTTTTTACTTTGATTCCATCAAGAAGGCATTCAGATGTGTCACACATTTGCCATAAATTCAGAATGTTAGCACTCTAGATGCACATTAGATCACTGTAGTAAAGCTACTGCTCACCAGGGAAGTCTGCTGCTGGTATTGAAAGTGCGTGTTTCAGTCTGCATGTTAGAATGTTTTAATGAAATAGAAGAGGATTTGAGAAGTCACTCAAAATGTGCCCTAATTTTTCTTTCTGCAGCACTAATCATACTTTCTATGGCAAAATGAACCCCCTCATTTTGTTCCTTTTTAAATTAAATATTTTAAGAGTTACCACTTTATTCCAATCAAAATGGCTTCAGGTGTGCAATACGTTTGTCATAAGAAGGACTTTTAGCGCTCTAGTTGTTCTTTAGAACACTCTGGGAAGCTGCAGTAGAACACAAAGGAATCAACTGACAGTCTCTGCCCTTGTTGGATGTACATGTTTTACTGAGAATGTCAGACTTCATTCTCACATGACTGAGAAAGATAATGTGAATTTATAGAAAATATGCTCTCAGTTTAGCTTTTAGATCAACTTTCAAACCTCTGTGGTAAAAGCATGAGAAAATAGTTTTCTCTCAAACATGATCCATGATATTCCAGGAGAAGGCTTTTTCACATGGTACAATTACCTTAGAACACACCACAATTCCTAAAATGAGTATGGTACCATCAACAAATGATTTATTATGTAACTAAAGTCTTAAAACCTTCTATTAACTGCAATGCTTTTTAATGAGGTGCTATCATGTATATTGGTCACAAGATGGCTGCCAACACTTCTTGGATGAAGTGCTGACAGACAATCAGATCTCACGATGAGATGTGTGGTTAGGCTCCGCCCAGATATGTATGTGATTTTACTTTTGATTTTCTCAGGAACTCATGAACGGATTTACACCATTTAACCAAAAGGCACGACTCTGAACCTAGGGCTACCTTTTTGCCAAATTTGGTGTAATTCCGTTTAGCAGTTCGGGCTGTAGCTGCGATTAAATCTTCCTATGGAAAATTGCATGGGGAAAACACGCTTTGGGACCCCCCTTTTTTCTCGGCCCCCGCTTGAGGAATCACCCCGAGACTTTCAGGATAGGAGCGGGCCGGAGCTGGCCAAAAGTTTAAAAAATTTCGCGAAGATTCGTGAACCGGTGCCAACGTTATTGGGAATAGAATATTGCGGATTTCCTATGGAAAATAGGTCCTAACTATAACTACCTACTGGCGACCTCCAGTAGGTTATATATATATATATCTATATATCTATATATATCTATATATATATATCTATCTATATATATATATATATATATATATATATATATATATATATATATATATATATATTATCTACTGGCGGTCGCCAGTAGATAGTTACCGTGTTTCCATAGGAAATCTCAAAATTCTATTTTGAATAACTCGCGAAATTTTCAAAACTAATGGGGCACTCCGCTCAGCTCCTACCCTGAAAGTCTCGGGGGGATTCGTCAAGCGGGGGCCAAGAAAAAAGGGGGGTCCCAAAACGCGTTTTCCCCATGCTTTTTCCCATAGGACCTTTAGTCGAAGGTACAGCCCGAACGGCTGAACAGAATTACTTGAAATTTGGCAGAGAGGTAGTCCTCAGGTCAGGGAAGTGCCTTTTGCATATATGGAGTCAATCTGTTCCGTAGTTCCTGAGAAAATTGCATTTAAAAGCACATACATATCTATAAGCGCGCACCGTGCGCGCACCCTAACGTGCGCCCACGTAATTCTGATTGGTTGTTACATGTCAGTCAACGTTCGAATCGGTCGAAATCAGGAAGTGTCGGCTGCCATTTTGTTTGTTGTGGGTGCGAGAGTGAAAAAGAGAGGTGGCGAACGTGAAAAGGGGGCAGGGTAGAGAGTTCCTGACCCCCTAGCCTTTGTCAGGGGGTCCCTAAAGGACCCCGAAGGGTGAAAAAACATTTTTTTTTAAAATCACGAGGTGCGCGCACCGTGCGCGCATGGTGCGCGCATGGTGAAAAACCGTATTTTTTTTTTTTTTTTTAAATTAGCATTTAAAAAACCTTGCAAATTCAGTTAAGAAACCATAGGTTTCACACAGGTTATAGTTAGGTGGACATTTCACTCATAAAAAAACAATGAAATTCCACCGTTATAGTTAGTTCAGATAACTATAACTCGCGCGACCGCCACTCTATCACAAGGATGATGTCATCAGTGATGTCATGAGTGATGCCACTGACCATGTCATGAGTGATGAAATATGTGACGTCATGAGCACTGGATTGTGGGCGCGCGAGTTATAGTTATCTGAACTAACTATAACGGTGGAATTTCATTGTTTTTTTACGAGTGAAATGTCCACCTAACTATAACATGTGTGAAACCTATGGTTTTTTAAGTGAATTTGCTAGGTTTTTTAAATGCTAATTCCTAACTATAACGTGCGTGAAACCTATGGTTTTTTAAGTAAATATATATATATATCCATCCAGGAATTTGTTTTTTTACGTTTAGAAAGGATAATGAGCCTGAGACCACGAACGTCAAAGCCAGACCAAAAATCAACAAATCAACAAAAAGAAGGCGCAGGAAAAACAGGAGGTGGGGCAAATGTGCAACAAATGGCGGGCAGACCGATATACAGAAAGAACAAGCGCAATTAAACACGAATGATGAAGAAGACAACACAGTAATCAACTTATCACAAATGGAGTTAACAGACAAAGAGAAGAAGATTCTATCATTGGGACTTTCTTTCTGTACAGCTACTAATTTCGACTATACACAGACTAGAATAGACTTTTTTCAATATATTCGGAAGTTAAAACTATGTAAGTACTTTTACAATGTCAATAAAAAGTCTACATATATGCCATCTACTGACATTACAAATACCACTACGAGCAACCTAAGAGTAGCAGATATGTCTCTTCTACAGAACTTACAAGAATTGGATCAGGAAGTAAGCCAGATATCTCCAGTAGACGCGGCTATTAGTTCAGACATTAACATATTTCAACGGTCACAAAGTCCCTTTAAACCCAAATACCATCTTTTTACCAGTGATGCCGAGGGATGGCATAGATACATTTTCAGAAAATGTTATCAAAGACCTTAAAGAATTGGCCCTCACCAGTAACAAGAACTTCATCACAAATCACAATAACAGATCCCTTGAATATAACAATTTAATCAGAAAAATCCAATCAAGGAAAGATATAATGGTGAGATGGTCCGACAAGGGGGGCAATATTGTCCTGTGGCCAACAGACATGTATCACAAGGAAGCTATGGCACAACTTCAACATCCTAATTGCTATTGCCGTATCAGCTCCACACACTCCACAGGGGTGAAAGAACGATTTCATAGAGCCCTGTATGAATGGAAGGGAACTGGACTATTATCAAAAGAAGAGATGGACTTTCTTAAGAACGACTATCCTGTCACACCACAATTGTATCTTATCCCTAAGATTCATAAAAATCCTCTGTGTCCCCCTGGAAGACCTCTTATTTCAGCAATTGGGGGTCTTTTCGAGAATACCAGTAGATACATTGATTTCTTTCTCCAACCCTTTGTCCGGAGTCTACCTTCTTATATTGGACATACTGGGGACTTTCTGAGAAAAATACAGTATCATCAATGGAATGACAATTATGTTTTTCTGACACTTGATGTACAGAGTCTTTATACAAGCATCAAGCATGAAGATGGTCTCAATGCCATGAATTTTTTTCTAAACAAGAGGGCATTGGAACTTTACCAACATACAGCCATGCTATTAGACATGGCAAAATGGTGTTTGCATAATAACTTTTTTCTGTTTGACAGGCTACACTATCAGCAAATTCAAGGTACGGCCATGGGTACTTGCTTCGCCCCCAGCTATGCTAATTTGCATATGGGCTGGTGGGAGGAGTGGGTACTCATGGCTGATTACCCATCACAAATGTTAGAGAACATAAGACTTTACACAAGATACATAGATGACATCTTTATCTTGTGGAAAGGCACAGAGGAAACTGCCATAAAACTTTCCAAAGATCTCAACAACAATGAGTTGAATTTGAAATTCACTTGTACTACCAGCAAAGAGAAAATTCATTTCTTAGATCTAGAACTGTACATCCAAGATGGCAATATAGAGTCAAGATCCTATAGAAAGAGTACCTCAGGAAACTCTATCTTACACGCTAGCAGTTTCCATCCAAGCAAGCTTATTGAAAGTATTCCCTACGGTGAATGCTTGAGGATGAAACGAAACTGCAGCTCGGTTTCCAGTTTCAACCAAGCAAAGAATGGACTCTTTGATAGACTAAGTAACAGAGGGTACAATCCAGAGATCTTACACAAGGCAGAGAACAAATGTGCCAAAATAGAAAGAGCCAAGCTACTCAAAGTAGACAAAACCATCTCCACTTCGACACTAGATTCCCAAACTAGCACACCACCAAGACTGATCACTGGCTACAACATTTATCACAACAACATACGCAAAATACTTATTAAACATTGGCCATCAGTGCGTAGTGATCCAACAATAGGAGAGATATGCAAAATACCCCCACAAATCACATTTAGACGAGCAAAATCCATGCGGCAGGAGCTCGTTTGCAACTCCCCTAGATCAGACACAAAAGCAGAATGGCTCAAAGCACGAACCGGATTTTACAAATGTGCTAAATGTAAGGCATGCAAGCATGGGATTAACACCCGCAGCCTTAGTTTACCATTCAAACATACTCCATTTGAAATCCGCAGCAACTTTACATGCAAGACAGATTTTGCAGTGTATGTTTTAAAGTGTACATGCAATAAATTGTATGTAGGTAGCACCATCCACCAGGTACACATACGAATTCTGCAGCACCTTCGTGCTATTAGCAGTGATGACCCTTCATATCCCGTGGCACGTCACATAAATACTGTACACAGGGGTAGAAGTGAAGATCTCTCATATTTCGTGATAGACAGTGTCCCTAAGAACATCCGAGGAGGAAACAGACTACTGTCTCTACGAAAACTTGAATCTAGATACATTTTGTTACTAGATAGCAAGATTCCGAAAGGATTAAATGCTGATGAGGCCCTCAGTGTGCATCTGCAATGAATACAGCACAAATAGCACTGTAGCATCAATATTTACTTTAAAGACTTCTTTTTTGAGTTTTGCCCACTCTTCAAAAACACAGGTTTGACACTTTGGTAAACACATTTTACTTTTGGCTTGTTTGTTCCCCATACATGTTTTGGCTCTTAATGTTGGAGTCACATGCAATCACTACCCACTAGGGTTCAACTGTTTTCTTTTTGAAGCGAGTCAATTTAAAAACATTGATGTTTATATTTTGTACTTGGTGTTTCACGATGGGAGATAACATTTATTTGTCTATTGTTTCTCTCAGACTCGCACTCGCAATTGCGACTCTTTCTATGTTTATGAACAATTTTTCTTTTTGGGCAGTCAAGTCATTGGTGTATTTAAACGTGACAATTACGTCTTACCTGTGTTCAGTGACCAAGGCGGCAAGTCCGTCGAAACGCGTTTGGCTTTGGTGTGAATAAACATTCTTCTTGACGAAATTTCCCACGGAGTCAGTGCCTTTTCGATATTGTTTGAATTGGATCGTCGAATATATATATATATATATATATATATATATATATATATATATATATATATATATATATATATATATCAAGTTACAGGGGATTGTCCAAAATCAGAGTCTCTACTCGAGTGCGACTCTGATTTTGGACAATCCCCTGTAACTTGATGTTTAACGGCTGTCCCGCCGGAGGGTTGCACCACCCCTAATTACGGGGGCCTAGGGGTTCTGATACACGGAACTCCGTTTGGGAGTAGTGAGCATTGATGGAAGCACCTAATCTCTCCAGGGGCTCACACAGAGCCAGATTTGCATTTATTTGATAGCGCTGCCATTTGGGTTGTTATTATGGACTGCAATTCCCAGAAACCACGCAGAGTCCCATACAGGGCAGCCAATTGGGGCATGCGATGTTGCATAAAGGGAGTGGCATACCACCAATGCGCTGTTCGCCCGCAAAACCCGCTGATGAAGAGATTGCTCGAAACGCGTCAGGGAGCGGACGCTTGCTATTAATCTCCTGGCGAGTGTGGCTGCTTGGTTTTAATAAAGCTTTGGGGAAAAGCTTCTCTCTACTCGAGTGCGACTCTGATTTTGGACAATCCCCTGTAACTTGATGTTTAACGGCTGTCCCGCCGGAGGGTTGCACCACCCCTAATTACGGGGGCCTGGGGGTTCTGATACACGGAACTCCGTTTGGGAGTAGTGAGCATTGATGGAAGCACCTTATCTCTCCAGGGGCTCACGCAGAGCCAGATTTGCATTTATTTGATAGCGCTGCCATTGGGTTGTTATTATGGACTGCAATTCCCAGAAACCACGCAGAGTCCCATACAGGGCAGCCAATTGGGGCATGCGATGTTGCATAAAGGGAGTGGCATACCACCAACGCGCTGTTCGCCCGCAAAACCCTCTGATGAAGAGATTGCTCGAAACGCGTCAGGGAGCGGACGCTTGCTATTAATCTCCTGGCGAGTGTGGCTGCTTGGTTTTAATAAAGCTTTGGGGAAAAGCTTCTCTCTACTCGAGTGCGACTCTGATTTTGGACAATCCCCTGTAACTTGATATATATATATATATATATATATATTATCTACTGGCGGTCGCCAGTAGATAGTTATAGTTAGGACCGTGTTTCCATAGGAAATCCGCAAAATTCTATTTGGAATAACTTTGGCGCCGGTTGACGAATCCTCGCGAAATTTTCAATATATGTGGGGCGCTCCGCTCCGCTCCTACCCTGAAAGTCTCGGGGGAATTCGTCAAGCGGGGGCTGAGAAAAAAGGGGGGTCCCAAAACGCATTTTCCCCATGCATTTTCCCATAGGACCTTTAGTCCGAGCTACAGCCCGAACGGCTGAACAGAATTACTTGAAGTTTGGCAGAGAGGTAGTCCTCAGGTCAGAGATGTGCCTTTTGCAGGTCTGGTGTAAATCTGTTCAGTAGGTCCTGAGAAAATAGCATTTAAATCAATATATATATCTGTAAGTGCGCTACGTGCGCTTACGGTAAGCTTACCATACGCGTACGGTGCCGTGCGCGAGCTCAATTCTGATTGGTGGTTACATGACTGTAAACATTCGAATCGGTCGAAATCAGAAAGTGTCGGCCGCCATTTTCTGTCTCTCGCACTGAAAAACAAAGGTGGATAACGTGAAAAGGGGGCAACGAAGAGAGTTGCAGACCCCCTAGCGTTTGTCAGGGGGTCCATGAAGGACCAAAAAGTACGAAAAATACATTTAAGAATTTTAAAAAAAAATCGCGGAGTGCGCGTACGGTAAGCTTACCGTACGCGCACGGCAAAAAAAAAAAAGAAAAAAAAAAAAGAAATAACAATCACATTTATTAAATAAATTGAAGGACCCGCAAGGGAGAAAAAAAAATTGTCACTGTGTAAAAAAAGGCGAGGCGCGCACGGTATGAACTGCGCAACGTGGGCGCTCGGTGCGCGAAGCGCAGCGAGTGCCCACAGCACGCGCACGGTGCGCGAAAGGTTTGCGCACGGTGAAAAACCAGAAAAAAAAATAAAAAATAAATACATAACTTAGCATTTAAAAAACCGTACAAATTCACTGAAAAAACCATAGGTTTCACACACGTTATAGTTAGGAATTAGCATTTAAAAAAACCTTGCAAATTCACTTAAAAAACCATAGGTTTCACACATGTTATAGTTAGCTGTACATTTCACTCGTAAAAAACCAATGAAATTCCACGTTATAGTTAGATCAGGTAACTATAACTTGCGCGACCGCAATCCACAATGTGTCATTTCAGATGTCATCATTGATGTGAAAAGTGATGTCACTGCCATGTCATGAGTGATGTAATATGTGACATCATCAGCAGTGGATTGCGGGCGCGCGAGTTATAGTTACCTGATCTAACTATAACGTGGAATTTCATTGGTTTTTTACGAGTGAAATGTACAGCTAACTATAACATGTGTGAAACCTATGGTTTTTTAAGTGAATATATATATATATATATTAAAAACTATCAAACTATAGCTCATGCATCACAAATAAAACCTAAATTAGCATTTAATATAGAAGGACTCTACTGATAAACAACATTTAAGTAAAACAAAACCAACCAATGAAATAAAACTATAACTAACCTAAACCAATGAAAACCAACAAAGAATTCAATCAAAAATATAAAATTCACACTAATTTAAACAATTAAATACTTTAAAAAAAACAAACACTGATAAACCAGAAAACTCTGCCAGATTCTCTCACAAGAGCAATTAAAGCAGAAATATAGACATCTAAACAACTGCCTAATCAAGTAATTTAAACTTATATATAAAATAAAATATAAATGTTATCCAACTTAAAGAAAAATAGCAAATCAATACTAAACCCACTCCAACTTCCATATCTTTCTATAGAATTTCTAAAAGAAAAGATTACAAAGTGAAAAACTGATAAACTGCCAGAAAATAATAGCTATCACAAACCAGCAAAAATATATGGGGAAGTAAGTATACATTAATTAATACAAACTAGAAACTCACCCAAATAGCATGCAAAAATAAACCCTAATGACCTCAAACTTCAGAAACTACCAACAAATTAACATTTAAAATAAGCTTACATTTTTACAACCAACAGAAAAGAAAGCACCTGCTCCACTATAAAACACCACTACAGTAAAGCAGCAAAACCATGTGAAACGAATAAACAGAACATACATGTATGTGTTTAAAATAGAAGCAGTAGCATATTTTTAAATGGAAATAAAAAACATACAACCTTTATAATAGTAAATATATTTATACTGTTACGCTACTTTCAGAGACAATGACAGAAGCTGCAAAAAATATCACTTCACAGAAGAGAAAACAGTTACTAAATCACATGGGCTCCATCTGCAGCCAAGAAAGTGCATTATCAAAAAATATCAACTGGAAATGTACTAAATATTATTCTAATGCATTCTATGGGAGTGCAACTACAAAAGATTGTGTTGTAATTTGTGTAAGAGAGCACAGCCAACCCCCAAATGTGACAGAAATAGAAGAAAGGGAGATGTTGTAGGACATAAGAGAGGCAAGCACTAGCTCCCAGAAACCCACAACCAAAATCCTTAAAGATTAACTACTTAAGTTCCCAAACACACAACAGGCTAACAACTACCTATCAGCACTTTAAAAAGTTTAATTGCAAGAACTAAAAAAGCCACCAGCTATACCCTATCTGCCCCTAGAAGATACTACGATATATACATACCTGAACATTTAACAATTACACAATATGTGGAACTTTTCCTTTTACATAACAACCTAAATAATGAGAAACAAAGCCTAGTATTCTCTACAGCAAATCACGTAGTAAAATGTATCCAATGTCAAACATGAATTATGGATGGGACCTTCAAAATGTGTCCAAAACCATTCACTCAGATATACACCATGTTTGGTGAATATCAAAACACAAATATCCCTTTTATTTATGTCCTACTACCAAATAAACCAAGCAGCTCTTACCATGACCTCTTAAACCATATAAACCATAAAACAAATAGCTACCACCTCAAAATAGTTATAGACTTTGAGCAAGCCGTGATTCAAACAATTCTAAACATTTACCCCCACACAGCTATACAAGGCTGTTGCTATCATTTCAATCAAAGTACATGGAGACACCTCCAAAAATGTCCACTAAATATAGTTTATTCTACAAACAGCAAATTTGCTTTTGAAATTAATATAACATGATAGCAATAGCCTTTGCCCCCGTCACCGAGGTAGCCAACCACTACAATTTCCTAATAGAAAGCCCTTTCTAGAAAACAAAATGAAGACAAATTTAGTTCCATAATGGACTATTTCCTAGACACTTGGGTTGGCAGACTGTATCGCTCTGGATACAGATGCCATAAATTCCAAATACCACAGTGAAATGCCTATGATAGCACCTTAACATAGGAAGCCAAAACAAACAACGCAGTGGACGTATGGCCCTATACCTTCCAAACCACACTAGGCAGAACCCAACCTACTCCCTTCAAATTTATAGGTGCATTAAAGAAAGAGCAAAGCTACCAACAAGAACAAAAGGAGAAATCTTTTAGCCAAATTGGCCCTAAACTTATCAAACAAAGCAAAAGAATGTGCGAGATGCTAGTGAAACTCTTCATAAATAGCAAAGGAGTAGATCACTTAGAAATCATATCCAAAAGACTAATATAAAATAAATGGTAACCTACCAAAGTCCTCAAAAACTATATGAAAATCTAAAAATACATACCAAATCTTTTTTATTTAAAATAATAAACATAATATTTCAGTACATCAGTCAAAAAACAATTCAACTTCCAATGTTAATGAAGACTGATATAAAATATATATATATATATAAATTACTTTGTTTTAAAACATGCAACTGTCACCAACCAAGTAAATTCAAAACACAGGTAAAAAAAATGGAAATCTACCATAAATGCAAATAATATTCTCCAAAAAGCCCCCAAAAAAAGGAAATCCAAAAGAAATCCCTTAAAGTAATCCAAAGTTTTTAGGAACAATACAAAACCTGAGAAAGTGCTTGATAAAGGGAAATGCTCCAGGTAACCTAAAAAAGGAAATCAAAGCAAAAAGCATTAGTTTATTTCAAACCAAAAATGATTTCAAAAAAATTAGTAAACTCATAACGCCCATAGTGCATGCTCCTACAAAAAAACCTGTAAAGTAAATTTAAAACAAAACACCCGCAAAACGCATTACATTTCCTAAAATACACACACAGAACAGGTAGTTATCAAAATACATGTAACAAAAGATTTTAACATAACATAGAGATACATTACTAAAATAGTGTGCAAAAAGCCAAAAATACAGACTAATGAAAAACAGTACCACAAACACATCTAAATATACAAAAGAAAAAACACAAACAACACTATAACTAACATGTAGACCACCCCTCTAAACCCCTACTACCCTTAAAAAAAATCCATAAAAAAGGGACAATAGACAAAAAAGATTACAAATAGGTCACAAATTAGAAGGTCGCGGCAAAAATAAGTCTGCTAAAAGAAACTAAAAAAGACTTTCACCCCATAAAAATGAATGGGAAATAGTGTAAACATGTTGAATAAATGTATACAAATATGTGAATAAGTATTAAACATGTAAAACATTTCAAAATTGTGTGATCAAATTTAAAAATATTGTAATGTAGAAATTAAATATTAGTATAAAATATATAAAATTATGAAATATATACTGAAAGAACATGCTAAAATAATGTTGAAAAAATATATATGCAATTTGAAAATATACAACATACAATAGTATTGAAATGTAATTTAACATTTTTTTTTATTAATAAACGTTTTTTAGTTTACTTAATTTTCTATAACTGATTATTTTTAACTTAAAGTTGAGGTTTTCTACTTTAGAAGTACTTGTTGGGCTAGATTGACAGATGCCTGAATTTATGGACAGGCCAAAATTAGCAAATAGTTCTGTGGTAAGAGAGTCTCCCCCTAAAGTCCCACCCAGCCTGAGCAAAACATCTGGACAAGTTGATTCAACATTAAGGGCCTGATTCCGATCTTGTTCAGAAACCATTCCTACCGAATCTGTTCCCAAGACGACTGGGATTGGGGGAGTCTGACCAAGCGATTTGGATGTATCCGAATGCTTCCGGATACCATTCGGTCAGACTCCCATTGACTTCAATTGGCACCTGTGTTCTGCAAGAGAAAACAGGCTCCCATTGAAGAAAGGGGTGGGTGAAGAAAACCTTGCACTCTGTGGTGGGCACCCCATGGTGCCTGCCACAATGTGCATGTTCGGAAAGGGGGTCACTTGTCACAATGTGCATGTTCGGAAAGGGGGTCCCTTGTGTACCCCCACGGGCCCTATTCAGAAGGCCCCGGTTGAAGGAGGGCCTGCTATGGGCCCCCAAAGACGATTCCGACAGCCGATTCATTCCGGAGAAACTGAATCAGAATGACTGTCCGAATTGGTCATCGCACTCACTCGCTCAGAAACCAAGTCCATAGAGCTGTTCGATTCGGCTCCGAAAGACGCAACCTGTTCAAATGCATCTTGGAACCGATTCGGACAGATCTACCAGTTTCCAGGCATCGTACTCAGTCATTCAGAAGTGTGTACAATTCAGTTGGAAACAAAGGTTCCGGATCGGATTCAGCAAACAGGAGCCCTTCCGAATGACATCAGAATCGACCCCTAAAAGTTTTGAGTTTGAAGAATCGTGGGGTTGCAATCTAAGTTGTTGTCTACTGACTGGCTTTACTTTATTAGACAGTTTGACATCATAATGTTACAGGAGACATGGGCATCACACAAAATATTTGTAGACAGTTTTGAATGTTACAATAACTTAGCAACCCCTTCCAGATCAGGCCTGATGTAGGCGGGTTGGCCATTTGGGTGAACATCAAAACAGGAGGTTGTGTGAAGGCATTGGAGGTTGTTGATAGCAATTTTCAGGTAGTGAGATATAAAAGGGGCCCAACAATATATTTAATTAATTTTTATATCAATTCTTTTATTAATGTCTCTCACACCAAATTTCAAATTTTATTTTAATATCTATATCTTCTTTACCAAGTGCTGCTGGTGATAGCGGAGAGTTAGCCGGCTTTTGTCTAGGTGGTGCTTTTAATGCCAGTCTGTAACTATTAAGTACCACTCTGTATCTTTTTAACAATGCCTCTCCTAATGTTAACACCCATGATCAGAATAGATCTAACATGAAAGGATTAGAGCTGGCATCATTTCTGTCTTCTTGGAACCGAGGTAACATTAGGCATATTGTAGGTAATGGTACAACACCACTACCCATGTTTAGGGGTCTAGGCCATACATTCATAATTGATTACTTTTTCTTGCCATCTATTTTAGAGGGTTTGTTGTTATCAGGAAAAGTTGTTCCTTCTAGCCATGGGGACCATGATCCAATTGAGGTTGTTTTTACCCAGTCCTCTAAACCTCAATACACCATGGAACTTGGAGCAAGTAATCTTGAACCCTTGTCAGACGGATTAAGATTAAAATGGATATCAGTCGTACCTGCATATCTATGACAGAAAATGATTAAAGAGAACCTGCCTGTGGTCATGGCATGTCATACTGAATCTGATTCTGGCAACCCAGCAGCTGCGGCATTCACCCAGCTCAGATCTTTTCTTAGGAAAGAGCTGATGAAACCCATAAAATCATCTGTTAATGAACCTAGATGGTTTAGTCATGAGTGCTCTATTGCTAATTGCAAATATTCTTGGCACTTACAGCCACTCCAAGGGATCCCCAAGTGGTGGCTGAGTCACATAAGATATACATACAAACAGGTCACCTCAGGTAGAAACAATGAAGTTTTAGATCAGCAATGGGACTCTTTAGCCTTTAAAGCCAATAAGAAGAACAATAAACTTTTTGGGACAGCAGTGAAAGAGACGACATAGTTTAATCAGGTAGAGTCAACGATTAGCTGTAATATCCTTAGTGAGGCCTGAAAACAGCATTTTTCCAATATTTATGCCCCCATTTCCATTGACAGTGAATATCTGCCCACCCCAAATTTTGCGTTAGTGCAGCTGACCTTGGGTGAAGTCGAAGATGCAATACATCAATATATATGGGACAGGGCCCCTGGCCAAGACGGGTTACCAATAGATATTCTTAAAAACATCCCTGAATTTTGGGTCCTCATTAGTACTGAATATTTTTAAGAGTCTGGCCTACTCCCCTTTACTTAGCATATGGTCAGCCTTAACTATAGTCCCTATTTTCAAAAATGGTGATCATTTGCAGCCTAGTTACTACAGCAACATCTCCTTAATCGACACAGGGGCATATTACCAAGGGCCGGCGATACAATTATCGCCGCTTTAGCATCAGTTTTTCGGGTGCAAAGCGGCGATAATAGTATCGCATTATTTACAAGGACACGCTAGCGCGTGTTTCCTTGTCCTAGCTCCCGTTTTTCACACGCCTCGCCTCGGATCGATAATGAGATGCAAAGTAGTCGTGGCTGTGAAAACAACATGGGAAAATATCGCGAAGGCAGCTTCGCGATATTAGCAACGAGGCGTAGCGATAATTTAAATCGTGCTAACTCTGCCTTAACTCAGGAATTTAGCATCTGTTAAATTCCTGACTAAGGCATACCTAACATGGGGGGTGGATTGTGGGGCTAAGGCCACAGGGTCTATCATCAGGCTTATCGCCGTTTTCCATGGAACATCGCTGGAAAACCAGCGATGTTCCATGGAAAACCCCGCTATCGCTGGAATATTTATCGCCATAGTGCTAAGCGTTGATAATACAGCGCTAGCTTGGCGATATATTCCAGTGATAGCCGGCGATAATTAAAAGCGCGCTAAGTGCGCTCAGCGGTAATTATCGCTGGGGCTAGATAATATGCCCCACAACCTTAAAAATCCTGGGCAGGGTGTTATGTAACCGGATAAAGGATTGGGCAGAAGAGAAGTCAATCCTTCATCTATGCCAGTATGGTTTTAGATCTAAGATTAGCACAGTAGAGCAGCGTATTAACGTTAACCTTCTTATCGAAAATATAATATAGCTCAAAACTCTCCATTATACCTACCATTTAAGGATTTGACCCCAGCGTTCGATAGTGTAAATCTCTCTAAACTGTGGTATATTCTTTTAGCTCTTGGAATGGACGAAGCACTGGTGCACTTTCTAGCTCATTTGCACAGGGACATGAAGGCCAAAATAAGAATAATTACTCAAGGGGATGTGTCTCGAGAATTTGGTATTTTTCAGAGTGTGAGACAAGGATGTGTTTTAGCTCTCTTTTCATTTAATTTGTATAGTAATGAGTTTATTAACTGCCACCCCTAATGTCCCTAAACTCAAAGGCTCACTGCTACCATCGTTGTTGTATGCCGATGATGCAGTACTACTAGCCCGCAACCCTAGGGCTACTCAATTGCTAGTACAAGGTTTTGTACATGTTATAACCTCGCTAGATTTACGTACTCATTTTATTAAATCATATATAATGACTTGTGGCCCGGAAAAGTATAACTTGGCTTCCCTCACAATGAATACCAATTAGAAGTGTTTTATAGCTCCACCTTTGTATGTATGACAACATGTTGCAGTTACCATGCTTTGAACTTTATACTGATGTTTATGGATTGTTTTAAAAAAAAAAGTTTTAAATATATACAGACTGTGGTTTTTAAACAGACTTTTATGGATACTTTTGAACCCAAATAAAGAATTATTTGATTTCAACTTGAAGTATATATGATTAAAAATATAAAAATAAACAATAAATAACTTTGGAAACAAATAAAATTAGAAAAATGTGTCACATGTCTTTATTATACAAAACAATCTAATTAACTGCTTCGCTGCTAGGCCTCCCCCATGCTAAGCCTTTTTTCTGCTATTTGCGGTAGTTCGTGCTTAGGCCCCTGTATCTTTTTCTCCAGATAAGGCATCCAGACCAAATTTACGTTCTTTTCTTCCAACAGCCTGAGGATTTTAAAGGTACCCAGGGTTTGTGGATTCCCCTGCAGGGGATGAGAAATTAGCTGGAATGCTGGGTGGTAGGACATTTATGCTGACACGGTGATCCCAAATATTATCAAAAAACAAGGTGATGCGAAGGAACCAATCAAATAATATTTCTTTCACAGGATGAAGGAAACCACAAATTATCCTACACGGTACATTAATTGAGTATATGAAAACATCATCTGGTATTAATATCATTGTCTGAACAGTGTCATTTGATAAATCTCCTTTATCAATATTTAGATAAAGATTCACAAATACAAAATTCAATAAATGAACATGAATGTATTTCTCAAAACATAAGAAAAACATAAACAATTTTCAAAGACAATTAAATCCAATCCTTATTGCCCTAAAGAAAAATAATGGATGTAAACACTTCTTTCGCGAACATTCCATTAGTCAGAGTCGCCCCATTGTGTAGTACTGAGAGGTATTGAAATTTACACCTCTAAACAAAGTTTCTTCGTGCTACATATGTTTCATTTAGACAATAATTCAGATTCCTCCAGGGCTCTTTATAATCAAAAAGTCGACGCGTTTCAGCCAAACTTGCTTGTGGGCCTCATCAGGACTAGGGTGTATAAGGAAAAATTTCCTGGAACCACATCAATATCGCAGTAATTCCATCGTATTCATGCGTGGGGATGTCTCCATCGTGAGATTGACATACTCAAAAACCAATCATTAACCGTCCACGGGGTGTACCGGGGATGCCAATATCATCAACACACACTGAAACTCGCAATGTCATCTGACTTCTTGAATGATCCAGGATCTATCGTTGACTGGACTACCTCTTCACATGGTTCCCAAGGCGGAATTCCTTATACACCCTAGTCCTGATGAGGCCCACAAGCAAGTTGGGCTGAAACGCGTCGACTTTTTGATTATAAAGAGCCTTGGAGGAATCTGAATTATTGTCTAAATGAAACATATGTAGCACGAAGAAACTTTGTTTAGAGGTGTAAATTTCAATACCTCTCAGTACTACACAATGGGGCGACTCTGACTAATGGAATGTTTGCGAAAGAAGTGTTTACATCCATTATTTTTCTTTAGGGCAATAAGGATTGGATTTAATTGTCTTTGAAAATTGTTTATGTTTTTCTTATGTTTTGAGAAATACATTCATGTTCATTTATTGAATTTTGTATTTGTGAATCTTTATCTAAATATTGATAAAGGAGATTTATCAAATGACACTGTGTTCAGACAATGATATTAATACCAGATGATGTTTTCATATACTCAATTAATGTACCGTGAAGGATAATTTGTGGTTTCCTTCATCCTGTGAAAGAAATATTATTTGATTGGTTCCTTCGCATCACCTTGTTTTTTGATAATATTTGTCTTACCCAGATGCGTTTGGAATACTGGGTTCCCCCTTTCTATACATGACACGGTGATCCCAAGCAGAAATGTAAGGAAACTGTGATTTTGTTGAGCTAAATTTGAGGGTTTGCAGGGGAGTCTGGGTACGAAAACCTTGGGGGATCCTTACAAGCCACACCTCCCTGGACTCCCCCAGGTGTCCAGTTTTCAGAACTGTCCAGGTATTTTAGAGATGCTCTCCTTTCCAATTATAACTCGCCCGTCTGCCCATGTGCTTGGGGGGCTGAGATAGTCCCAAAAGCATGTAGGCAGTGAAAGTGAAACAAGCCCATTGGCTCATTTCAATTTTCTTCTCAGTTAAATGACGTCAGCGCAACGTCAGCGCACTGTGCACTCTGATCGTCATTTCTGCGAAACCCCAGAGCAGCCTCAGGAGCTGGTTAAGCTATTCCCCAGCTCCCGAGGCTGTTTTGGAATAAAGGAAATTCCGCACTAGAGGGATTTACTGTGCCATGTGCACTGACACGAGGGAGCCATCCGACACACACGAGCATTGTTACGTTGGACAGCTATCCAATGCATGGAAGGGTTTAAGAATTTCATTGGTTACAAACATACATAACACTTTTTTTATGCTATGTCAAATCATTTTTAATCATCAACAATACTATTAAAATAACACAAGGTATTTCTACAAAATACACATAAAAGTATATTTCAGAATAAATATCAAAATGTAAAGAATCACACTCCAACATGAATCATTTAAAACAACTGTTAAACAATGAAGGGATGACATTTACTATTCCCACTCCAATCTAACTATATTGGGGAAAGGTATTGGACATTAAAGTAGTGGCATTTACTATTTATATTCCAATGAAAACCAACTTGGGGAAAGCATTTGACACTAAAAGGGTGGCATTTACTATTCCCACTCCAATTTCTCCATATTGGGAGAAGGTGTTGGACACTTCCATTCAATATTCCTACTCCAATCTAAACCAATTTGGGGAAGACGTTGGGCACTAAAGGATTGACATTTACTATTCCCACTCCAATCTTAACCAATTTGGGGAAAATGTTAGACACTAAGAGGGTGAAATCTACTATACCCACTACAATAAAAAGCAATTTAAGGAAAGTGCTGGACACTAAATGGGTGACATTTAATATTCCCACTCCAATCTCTCGGTCTAGGCCCACTCTCTTCCCGCACCTCCGCTGTGCTATCTCTTGCCTCCAGACCCCGACCTCTTCCTTGGGAGGTTCGAGGCTGCTGCCTGCTCCTGCGCCTGCTGCCCACTCCAACTGGGACCAGACTGCCTGCAACCACCCTAACCTTATTCAGCTGTTTTGTTTCTTAATTTTTTCCCAGTTGTGTCACTGTTATTGTGTCCCTCTCTGTCTTGCTGTAATTCCACCACTGTTTTTATTTTCTCGTGCCTGCCTGTTCCTTTTGCCTTTTGCCGCTGCTGCCCCTGTGCCCCACCCCCGGAATTCCCTCCCAGAATTCCCCGGCTCCCGCCTCCCAGCCTCTCCTCCCTCCCACCTCCCTTACTTAATGGCGGCCGCTGCGGGGTGGCGCAGTGAACGCACACAGCGGGCACGCTGCCTGTGCACCTAAGGCGCACCAAAGGCAAGCCCGTCTGCATCCGTCCGCGACCGACCGCAGCCAGCACCAGGAACCCTGGACCTCCCACTACCCATCAGTACGACACCACCACCCTCCTCGCACTCAACCCTGGAAGACTTAGAGAATGCCAACAGGTCTCGCGGAACATGACCCATGGCCAGTTCTCCTGCCTCCACTGCTGCTAGACTCTCACTGGCACCCCGGCCTCCAACACTGCTGACGCCAGCACCTGCGAAACCCTAAATTGCATCCTCCTCAATGTACGCTCTGTACACAAACACGCCATGGAAATCTGGAACCTACTCGACTCTCTCTCGCACGACATCACCTTCTTCCCAGAGACCTGGACCAACGCATCCTCTGCCCCCGACATCAGCACCGCCATCCGAGATGGATACAAGATCCAGAGGAGAGACCGCCCCAACCACCCAGGAGGGGGCCTCGCCATCGCCCACAAGGGCACCCTCTGCCTCACCACCTCCAGCGAAACCTTCCCCTCCACTGAACACCTGCACTTCCAGATCCAGACCACCCCCAAAGCCACACTCCGAGGAACCCTTGTCTACAGACCCCCCGGCCTGAACACCCTTCACCACCACCATCACCTACTTCATCTCACCCACGCCGTTGCCTCAACAAGCTACATACTCATTGGAGACCTGAACTTCCACCTCGACAACCTCAGCAACCCCAACTCCACTGTCCTTTGTGACAACCTCGCCAGCATCGGACTTAAACAACTCGTCAACACACCGACCCACAGAGCAGGACACACCCTCGACCCCATCTGCGTGACAGGAAACAGCATCCAATTCAGCCACACAATGCGGCCCTGCTGTCAGAACTGCTGGAATCAAGTGCGGTCCCCTCAGGAACAGATGACCTTACCCCAAATCCACCACGACCAAAACCAGTAGCAGGCAACAACCTCTGCCACTAGACCTTGCCCGAGGGGGAAAGGGGAAGTGGAAGACAAAACAAGAGAGACACGCCTTCAGGATACTGGCTTCTACTTCTGGGATTCTGTAGAAGTTCTGCAAAATATAAGCACACAATTCTTCACTTGTTACTGCTAACCTCTCTATTCTCTCACCCTTACTCCTCCCCACTATAGTGTTCCTTACCCGTATCTTATATAAGGCTAGCTCCTCTCTGACTGTCTTGTCTGTAATGTATTTTATTATGCACCTCTGGTTAACTGAAAGAACCCCGCCAAATGCAGATTTAAGTCTTTCCATAAACTTGCAGGTTCTTGGCTAAAAAAATTTTAAGTTTTTTCCTCAGATTAAACTCTCACTGTTGCAAATAATATTTCTCCATTTATATCTACAAACTTAGAATAATCTGAAGTAGTCTTTGGTTCGCTCAAAGTCTGATGGTCTTGGTTAAAGTTGCGAGTGGATGATCATTACACAATTAAACACTCTTACTTGAAGGTTGAAAGAACTTCTCTTGACAGAAGTTACATTTCACTGCATTACTCCTACTGATCCCAAACTCTGAATTGCCACCAGCTTCTCTTCCTCCAGGATATTGTATTTCTGAACTGGTGAAGAAAGATTATGTTTTGTTAAACACTCATAATTAACCTTTAACTTCATATCACAAGTTACTTCCCATTAAGAGTCAGGAAACGGCTCGTATTCTGATTCTTCGAAGTGAAACTGAAGAGAAGGCACAGAGCGCGGAAAACTAGCTCCTGTCAGAATTTCTCCTCAGTTGAAGTGCGCTGTACGGTAGTCACGCTCGCGCGTTAACTGTCAACACTGCTTCAAAAAAGAACAACTAGACCGCGCACCGCTCTAGCAGTGGTAGCGAACCGGTCTTTCTTGGAAAATGGCGGAACGACGTAATTCATGCAACACAAAGCGGAGAGACGATCTCCAACACGGATTCAGCCTCTTCCAACGTGGGTACTTCAGATCAGGTAATTTAATGGAGGCTGAGCGTTGTTTCTCAAGTCTCCCCATCCGATCCTTCTTGTGGATCTTGACAGTACTCCCCACCAAAGAGCATCCCCCCAACCTGGGTTTAGTGGGGTTAACTTTGTGAAACTCTCGAATGAGCCTTGGAGCATGAATGTTGGTATGAGGCTCCCAGGATCGTTCCTCAGGGCCAAAGTTCTTCCAGTCAACCAGATAGTACAGTTTGCCTTTCCTATAAGTGGAGTCTAAAATCTTGTGTACTTCAAACTCTTCTGCAGACTGTACTAAAATGGGTTTAGGAGTTGGACGAATTCTTACATTTGATGGACTTTTCTTTAGTAAGGAGACATGAAATGTAGGATGCACCTTCAAGTATGAAGGTAAATGAATTTTGACTGTAACTGGATTTAATATTTTTTCCACTATAAATGGCCCAATGAATCGAGGTTGAAATTTTCGGTTCTCTTTTAATTTCAAATTTTTTGTGGACAGCCAAACCTTATCTCCAGGATTAAAATCCGGAGCTACTCTCCTTTTCTTGTCATCTTGCTTTTTATAAGAAGCCTTTGCCTTAGTCAAGTTTCCCTTAACTCTGGCAAAAGAATCCTGCACCTCAGACACAAACTGCTCAACTGCTGGGACTGGACTTTCCTCTTTCTCTAATATGAGAGTTGGATGCCTGCCATAATTTAGATAAAAGGAAGTACTGCCAGTGGAAGAGTGCTTGGCATTATTATAAGCGAATTCTGCTGCCCAAACTAACTCTGACCATTCAACCTTCTGATCCAATAGGTAGTGCCGAAGATACTGCTCAAGCTCTTGATTAACCCTCTCTGTCTGACCGTCTGTTTCTGGATGGAAACTAGTGGAATAGCGGGTGTCTATCCCTAATCTCTTAGTGAAGGCTCTCCAGAAATGAGAAACAAATTGTGTGCCTCGGTCTGAAATTAAAATTTTTGGCACTCCATGTAGCCTCACTATGTGCTGGGAAAAAAGCTGGGCCAATTGTGGAGCATTAGGAACCTTTTTCAACGGAACAAAATGCGCCATTTTAGAAAAAACATCCACTAACACCAAGATGGTATTAAACCCTTGACTTGGGGGAAGATCAACAATCAGATCCATCATCACGGTGTGCCAAGGGTGTGGTGGGATAGGTAGTGGCAACAACTGCCCTTGTGGAGGCCTTCGATCAGATTTCCCTCTTAGGCATCTGTCACAAGTGGTCACATATTGTCGTATCTGTGGTCTCATACCTGGCCACCAGAAATTCCTTTCCACCAACTCCAAGGTCTTGTGAATTCCTTTGTGTCCTGCGAGCAGATTATCATGGCAAGATTTCAACGCCCTTTCTTGAAGCTCAGCTGTTGGAAGGAATAAACGATTATCTTGATAGGGAAGTCCATCTCTGATTTCTCTACCTTCTGCTCCTCTGATCCAGTCACTCATTTCATGGTTGGTCATAGCCTCTTGAATTTTGACTGCAAACTCAGAAGTGTTGGTGACTAGAATTATCTTTTCTTCTGGGATAATATTCTGCAGTTCTCTAGAGGATTCCTGGGAATCAGAGTGGATTCTTGATAGCGCGTCTGCCTTTGCGTTGCTCACCCCTGGCCGAAAGGTTATGACAAAATCAAAATCAGCAAAAAACAAAGACCATCTTAACTGCCTGGCTGTCAGAGTGCGAGCTGATTTTAGAAATTGCAAGTTCCGATGATCTGTAAACACTGTAACCTTGTGTTTCGCCCCCAGCAGGTAGTGTCGCCACTCCAAAAATGCACATTTCACGGCCAGCAACTCTTTATCGGCAATTGAATAGTTGCACTCTGGAGGAGTCAGTTTTCTTGAGTAATAAGCCACAGGGTGAAGCTGGCCAGTCTGAGGATGACGCTGAGAGAGAATTCCCCCTATAGCCACATCTGAGGCGTCAGCTTCAACATAAAATGGATCTTCTGTCTTCGGATGCAACAAAATTGGGGCTTGAATGAATGATTTTTTCAAGAATTGAAAGGCTTCTTCAGCTTCAGCTCCCCAAATGAACTTAACACCTTTTTTCAAAAGTCGAGTAATGGGTGCCACCTTCTGGGAGAAGTTCGGAATGAATCTTCTATAAAAGTTCGAAAATCCCAAAAAACTTTGAACCTCTTTCACCGATCTTGGGGAAGGCCATTCCTGCACTGCCCTGACTTTTGTAAGATCCATGCTCACTCCTTCGGGAGACAGTACGAATCCCAAAAACTCCACACGCCTTACATGAAAGGCACATTTTTCCAATTTCACGTATAGGTGGTTTTCCAACAATCTGGTTAAAATGGCTCTGACATGCTGCGTGTGTTCATCCACATTGTCTGAAAAGATTAAAATGTCATCTATGTAGACAACAGCGAATCTATCCAGAAATTCTCCCAACACATCGTTCACAAAATGCTGAAAGGCAGCAGGAGCGTTGCATAGCCCATAGGGCATTACTTGGTACTCAAATAGCCCGTACCGAGTGCGAAATGCTGTTTTCCATTCATCTCCGGGAGCCACTCTGATTAAATGATACGCTCCCCGCAAATCCAATTTGGTATATATCTTGGCATTTTTCACTTGATCCATCAAGACTGAAATCAGTGGAAGAGGATAGCGATTTTTAATGGTCACCTGATTCAGGGCTCTTTAATCTATGCATGCTCGAAGATCACCATCTTTCTTGGGGATAAAAAAGAGAGGAGAGGAGACTGGTGACTGAGAGGGGCGTATAAATCCACTGGCTAGATGTTGGTCCAAATAATTCTTCAAAAATCTATTCTCAGTTTCGGTGAGGGCATAGATGCGACTGCACGGGAGTACAGCTCCTGGCTCAATCTCAATTTTGCAATCATAAGGGCGATGGGGTGGCAACTTCTCCGCTTCTTTCTTATCAAACACTGTGGATAAATCCTTATATTCCAAAGGAATTTCCTTGGTTCCCACGGTACAAATCTGAGCTGGATGATGATGAACCAGATTTCTAACTGGAGAGTCTTCAAAAGGTCTAATTTGATTACCAAAACAATTTTCATGACAAAAGGAGGAATCCATAACTATTGTTCTTTTGCTCCAATCAATGCGCGGGTTATGTTCGGTTAGCCATGGTAAGCCAAGAATCAACTGAAATTGGGGTGCGTCAATTAAATTGAACACTAGAAGTTCAGAATGACCATTTAACCCCGTTAGCTGGACCAATTCGGTTTCATGAGTGATAGGCCCTGATGATAAATTGGTGCCATCCACTGCGCGCACCACTTCCACTAATTGCTTTTCAACAAATTTTACTCCAATCTGCCGAGCATATTTTATGTCGCAGAAATTCCCGGTGGCCCCTGAGTCAATCATCACTGAGACCTTACTGATCTCTTTATCACGGAATTTCACTGTGAAGGAGGCCACCAAATGAGGGGCTGCAGACTGCAAAGTATTCACGATTTGCTGTGGTTCTGGAGCTGACTTAATAGACGCTTCCACCCGTGCAACTCCGTCTACGGGTGAAGCCGGCCTTTTCCCTGCTGAGAAGTCTTGGGCCTTTTCGGACATTCCTTCACAAAGTGCCCAGACAAACCACAATACAGGCAAAGTTGAGCATTCCTTCGACGATCCTTCTCTTCTTTGGTCAAAGGCCCCCTCACCGAACCAATCTGCATAGGTTCTTCAGAAGACACTCCCTCAGCACTCTTGTGGCCTTCAGTTTTTACTCGATCCCAACGAGGAGGCAAAGGACGAAAATCTTTTTTCTTCTCATTTCGACGCTCACTTAATCGATGGTCTAATTGCAACACCAAATCAATCAACTCTGATATTTCGGTGGGTCTTTGAGGAATTTGTGCCAGGGCATCTTTTAACTCATCTTTCAAGCCTCTGTAAAAAATGGCAGCTCTTTTCTCCTCCGGCCAATTTGTTTCTACCACCAACTTGTTGAAGTTCGCTAAATATCCTACTAGGTCTCGACTCCCTTGCTTGAGCTCAAGTAGTTCATTATCCGTCGCTTGTGAGGCAGAACGGCGATCAAAAATTCGTGCAAACTCTACTTTGAAGGCGTCAAAATTGCATAGTATTGGATCATTTCTGGTGACCAGAGACATAGACCAGGCGGCTGCATCGCCTGTCAGATACGACAAAATAAATGCCACCTTCGCCTGATCTTCCGCAAAGATTACAGGACGACACAAAAAGTGCAAGGAACACTGGGCCAAAAAAATTTGGGCCTTGTGGGGGTCCCCACTATATCTCTCTGGGGAAGCTAAAGGAATGATGGGTGAAATGGCATGAATAACTTGGGTAGATATGTCGGAGGGGGAAGGGTTAAAAGAATGAGAGGGAACTCCTTTGAAAGCTGAGCCTGCTGCAACCAACTCATCTAACCTTTGCCGAGTTTGAGTGGACTCCTGACTGGACCTTCTAACCTCCTCCCTCAAATATTTGTTTTCTTCCAAGGCATTATTTAACTGTTCCTGAATACTATTTAAAATGTTTGTTAAGGCCTTTAAGTCTAAACCTTCCGCCATACTGTCCAGGAGGGGACCTAATTTCCCCTAAAGAGGAAGGCACTTCAATCTGTCAGAACTGCTGGAATCAAGTGCGGTTCCCTCAGGAACAGATGACCTTACCCCAAATCCACCACGACCAAAACCAGTAGCAGGCAACAACCTCTGCCACTAGACCTTGCCCGAGGGGGAAAGGGGAAGTGGAAGACAAAACAAGAGAGACACGCCTTCAGGATACTGGCTTCTACTTCTGGGATTCTGTAGAAGTTCTGCAATATATAAGCACACAATTCTTCACTTGTTACTGCTAACCTCTCTATTCTCTCACCCTTACTCCTCCCCACTATAGTGTTCCTTACCCGTATCTTATATAAGGCTAGCTCCTCTCTGACTGTCTTGTCTGTAATGTATTTTATTATGCACCTCTGGTTAACTGAAAGAACCCCGCCAAATGCAGATTTAAGTCTTTCCATAAACTTGCAGGTTCTTGGCTCAAAAGTCTTTTAAGTTTTTTCCTCAGATTAAACTCTCACTGTTGCAAATAATATTTCTCCATTTATATCTACAAACTTAGAATAATCTGAAGTAGTCTTTGGTTCGCTCAAAGTCTGATGGTCTTGGTTAAAGTTGCGAGTGGATGATCATTACACAATTAAACACTCTTACTTGAAGGTTGAAAGAACTTCTCTTGACAGAAGTTACATTTCACTGCATTACTCCTACTGATCCCAAACTCTGAATTGCCACCAGCTTCTCTTCCTCCAGGATATTGTATTTCTGAACTGGTGAAGAAAGATTATGTTTTGTTAAACACTCATAATTAACCTTTAACTTCATATCACAAGTTACTTCCCATTAAGAGTCAGGAAACGGCTCGTATTCTGATTCTTCGAAGAGAAACTGAAGAGAAGGCACAGAGCGCGGAAAACTAGCTCCTGTCAGAATTTCTCCTCAGTTGAAGTGCGCTGTACGGTAGTCACGCACGCGCGTTAACTGTCAACACTGCTTCAAAAAAGAACAACTAGACCGCGCACCGCTCTAGCAGTGGTAGCGAACCGGTCTTTCTTGGAAAATGGCGGAACGACGTAATTCATGCAACACAAAGCGGAGAGACGATCTCCAACACGGATTCAGCCTCTTCCAACGTGGGTACTTCAGATCAGGTAATTTAATGGAGGCTGAGCGTTGTTTCTCAAGTCTCCCCATCCGATCCTTCTTGTGGATCTTGACACCTGCCTCAGGTAGGTCGCCCCCCCCAGCTGCCACACGGACCTCCTGTGACGCCTGCCCCCGCTGTCGCCTGCTTCTGCCACCTGCCTGCTGATACGTGAGCCCCCCTTGGTCCTCACGCACTGTCTGTCTTGTCACTCGGTTTTCCACCGCCTTCTTCCCGCCGTTCTTCCTCTGTGCACCTTGCCCAGTTTTACCTCCTGTGCCCCTCACATCTGTTGCCTGTTCCTCCTGGAACTCCCTCCCCGCACACCTATGACTGACCCAGGACCATCTCACCTTCAGGAAACACCTCAAGACCTGGCTATTCGAGCAGTAGCGGCTCCCCCCCTCCCTTCAGCGCCTTGAGACCCTCACGGGTGAGTAGCGCGCTCTATAAATGCCCTGATTGATTGATTGAACTGGGCTCTTTAATGTGTGGGGCCGCGCCCATGCTACAGGAGGACTCCAAGCTTATTACAGAAGTGGCCGAAGGCGACTGCCCTCCCCTAGATTTAACCCAGGGAACCTGTAAATGAACAGATTGCTGTGCTAATAATCCTGCCATCCCCTTGCCTGTATCGGGTTTACCCCTGAGGGCTTGAGACCAGAGGCGGCTCCCTCCCCCGAGACACTAGGGGAATTTCCTTTTCACTGACTGATGGATCCGAGTCCTCTGTCAATGGAAATATACCATCAAGTGATGAATAGGCCTCAGACTCAAATAGTAGCTTTTCAGCGAAGGATGTGGTCTCAACCTAACCCAAGAAACCGTCACTAAATAAAAGAAAAGGGAAGCGAGGAGGGAATAATCGACAACTAAATTGAACAATTCCGCTTTGCAGCTCACCTACCCTGATGGGGTAAATACGCTAAAGAGCCTGGCCAAGAAGGATCAAATAAGTCGGGCACTGATATGGGGGAACCCTTTTTGTCTACTATTCTTCTCTCTATAAAGCAATTTCAGGAAGAAGCACAAGGTGACAACCGTCGGTCGAGAGTTGATACCAAAAATTTGCAGGGGGTAGGGGAAGCTGAATAAAACATGCATAGATATTGCAGAATGCTTAACTATGGTGGAAGACCGGATTGAGAGCCTCGAGGCAGAAGTTAGCGCACTGAAAACTCAAAGTACCTCCTAAGGGGCCTTTTATGATTGATGTTACATGGAAGCTAGAGTTCCAAGAAAACAGACAATGATGAAACAACTTCTCGGGTTTCCAGAAGGAGCAGAGGCTGGCAATGCCCGGCAGTTCATGGTCAATATTTTAAAAGGCGTATTTCCCGGTCAAATTAAATGGGACTGTTATATAGAGATCAAACGTGCACATTGGTTCCCCTTCATGTTAAAAAAAATGACAGCCAAATAAAGTTTAGAGGCCTAGAGCAATGTTGGTTAATTTTGGAAACTTCTTGCTAAGACAATTTATCTATGATCGAGCTTGCCCAACATCTAAGAACACAAAGGGGTGTCCTTTTATGCTAAGCCTGATTTCGTTCATGCTACTGCTGAACTTAGATGGCGCTTACACCAAGTGTTTGCTCCCTTCCAGCAGATCGGTGCTGAAGTTATTCTTCAAAACTCTGCAAGGCTAAAAGTTACATTCAATGATCTTACCCACAGCTTTACATCGGAAATTAAAGCTCAAGATTATTGAAGTGAACTTAAGGCAGGACCTGGTAGCTCTAACCACCTGATTTGCGCATATTTTGCATAGCATTTTATGGGTTCTCTGAGAGCAGGATAGAACAGAAAATGATTTGAGATAGCCGAAATGAATTTTTATTTTTTATTTTTTGCAACGGGAGGAGTGGTTGGTGGGCTTGCTGGTTAGATGTACATCATTCAGGCATGTCCTGATTGCCTAATTTTGAGAGGGGGTGGTGGGTGGGGGATTAAGTTGGGGGTTGAGGGTGGGGGTAGGTGAGGGTGGGGTCCTCACAGGGAAAGATGTATGATTAAGTTGAAGTGCTTTATGGTTAGTTTTTTTTCTCTTGCTGATAAGAGTAGCTGTATGAGTAATAAACATAGGTCTGATAGGAGAGGGTGGAAACTAGGTCCGTCTAATGCTAGGAAAGGGGAAGCTGCAGTTTGCCACCCTTAATATTTGTGGACTAAATGATGCTCGGGAAAGACAGAGAGTCTCTCAAGGGTTGCAACTCTTGTGTGCGTATATTGTCTTGCTACAAGAGACCCATATTGAAGAGACCCAGAAAGATGTGTTAAAAACTTTGGGTTATGATTTAATTGGGGGGACATTTCAAAGTGTATGCATGTGTGGGGTGGCAATCCTAGCTCGTAATAATTTTAAAGAGTTTAAGCAAACTGGGGTGGATTCACATGGGGGTGGGTCATTACTGAATACTGGCCTTTAGCATATACCCCTTTTACCTCATGCTCAGTGTATGGCAGTATTGAGCTAGTGCACTGGTCCCTGCCAATTGTTATGTGCAGAGATCTGAGTATTAACTTACCTTGCAATTGGGTCATGGATGAATATCAGAGTTACATAGGAAGAAAAACAAAAGTATTCCATGCTCTTAGGAATTTAAGCCGTGACCATGGGCTTATTGATGTATGGTCCAGCTTGAAGCCAGCCGAGCATGGGTATACATATTATTCCACTCCACACCAGTCTCATGCCCATCTAGATTACTTTTATGTATCCTCTTCTTTAATGCTGGATGCTTATCTAGAGCTTCATCTTCTGAATTTGTCTGACCACCAATTGTGGAGATTAAGGGGAAATGATTGACAAAGATGGTCTCTGACTGGAGCTTTGAAAGAACTTTGCTGTATAATGAGGATTATTGTAAATATATGAAGAGGTGGATCCTGGAATTTTTCCCTGAATATTTGGCTAGGAATGTCGGCACTGCGCCAAAATGAGTGTTGTGGAATACACTTAAGGCATGTATTCTGGGTGAAACCCTTCAGTTTTCCTTAAGGCTGGGAAAATATGACCAATGCTTATTACAGTAATTTCAAAAGAATTTGGCCATGGCAGAAGAGAAGTTTATAATTGTATTCCAGCAGGGGAATGAAATGGATACAGGCCAGCCAAATGGACGTGGTGACCATCAAGGCAGCAATTGGGGACATTTTTGCTAAGAAAGCAGCATCCAAACTGGCTGCTTCTAGGGAAAAAGCCTATGAATGTAGCGAAAAAAGAGGACATCACCTAGCAATGAGAACACAGTAGCAAACTACAAACAAGGAGAGACAGTCTTATTAGGGATTCAATAGATGGGGTAGTAACAGAACCTTATAGGTTGAGGGTATCTTTTCAAAATACTACCAGGCATTATATAGAGAGAGCACAGATAGAGATGCTCACTCTATACAGAAGGCTATGGATGAGTATCTGGATTCAACTTTGTTGACTCAATTGACTGTCGAAGAACAAGAGCTACATGAAGGGCCCCCCTCTTGGGAGGATATTTTTATTGCTATGACCACCCTACCAGAGGGGAAGGCCACCGGCACTAATCTCATACCTACAGAATTTGATCAAATATTCTCTGGCCAACTAAAGGAGTTTATAAAAACCCTTTTTGAGCAAGTTCATAAAGGTGCAGTTCTTCCCCTCCAAGTCCTTGCCGCTTGCTAAAATTATTGTATTCCCTAAAAAGAACAAACCTATTCGGGAGCTTGGCTCATATCACCCGATTACCCTAATCAGTGGGGATTCCAAAAGCTATTAAAAAATAATAGCCTCACGCTTGTCACTAGTGATTGGCAAATTGGTTTCCAAATGGCAGCATGGGTTTGTACACGGGAGAGGCACAATAAATCATATAGGAAGAGCCATCTCTCTTTTTGATGCAACTCAGTTTACAGGAGACCCTATGGCCTTGATTCTGCTTGATTCCAAAAAGGCTTTTGATAGGGTCTCCTGGTTTTATCTTTGGGCCGTCATGCAGATAATGGGGATAGGCTCCAGCTTTACACAGGCTATACAGTCATTATGTGTTATACCCACTGCCAGCATTTTGATAAATGGGGAAATGACAGAACAATTTCAGATCTCACGGGGGGCTCGGCATGGTTGTTCCTGGTCCCCTTTGCTTTTTGCTATGTAAATTGATCCTTTCATCAGGAGACTAGAAAATAATCTGATTATTCGCCCAATACTTAAGCAAGGCTGCGACACGTAAATCATGGCCTATGATGACGACATTGCGTTGGTTACCCCACACCCGGAAACTTCAGTCAAGGCGGTTGAAGCAGAGGCTCGAAAGTTTGGGGATGTCTCAGGGTACTCGCTAAGAACAGATAAAACGCAAATTATCATCAATGAGAAAACATCTTGGGTGGACCCCAGAGTGGTGAAAAATGCAGGGTATCTTGGTGTAAATATAACGGCCAATACCAATATTATTGTTGATGAAATTCTCGCCCCTCTAGCCAATAAGGTTAAAAGATCACTGTATAGGTTGAATAATTTACAACTTTCCCTTGTAGGTAGATTTAACGCCATTAAAATGATATTCTTTCAAAAAAATGTATACTTTTTTTAGAGCTATACCACTAGAATTTTCGAACCAATGGGTGAAGAAATTTGAGGACCTCTTTTCTCAATTTCTTTGGGCCTACTCTCGGCCCAAAAGGTCTACAATTTGTTTGACAATCTCAAAAGATAGGAAGGGAGGAGTAGGCCTTTTCCAACGTAAAATTGTACTATTGGGCCGCTACCTTGCAGCACAGTCTCATTGCAAGAATGCTTAACAGACAAATATTGTATCCTCCCTCTCCTCCTGAGTTATTAATTGGCTCTAAAGTTCGGGATGTTTATGGCAGCAATTGGGACTGGGATATCACAAAAGGGTGAGATTCAATAACCCTGTAGGAGCTTATAAGGACTTTACCTCAGTTTGCAGATCGTTGGGCATTGATAGATTGAATTTCTAAATTCCTATGTGTAATTATGAGAATTGACCTGAAATTTTTTGGCATTACTATATGGCAACACGGATTTTAGCCGGAATAAACAAACTTGGGGTCTTTTTCTCTTCATCAGACATTATTCCATTATAAGGATAAGACCAGAACGAACACATCGAATTAACTAGTGAGATCGATTACTAACTACAGTGGTACGGCTAATCACCTAGTGAAAAGTATGAACAAGCACTGGAGTATCCTACGAGCAGACAAATCACCAGAGGAGTTTATCACCCACAGACCTCAAATCACATACAGAAGAGGCAGGACTCTGAGGACTATTCTTAGTCCCACCATTCCAAATGGCAAGAGAGACCGTAATTGGCTTACCCAATGCTCTCTGGGTTTCCACAAATGTGGATCATGTGGTGTATGCAGATGGGTTTCAGACAGTAAAAAGGTGATCACTGGACAAAATGGACATGAATTCGTGATCAGACACAACATCAATTTGAACATCAAAATATGAAGTTTACACCATTGAATGCAAGTGCAAGAACAATATGTTGGAAGCACCATTAGAATGCTGAAGGAGCAAATCAGGGAAAATACTAGGGCGCTGAAACAATGTGATGAAAAATATCCCATGGCAGTGCATGCTATGGTTTACAGAGCACAGGGACTCCACAAACAATTTTTGTTTTATGGGATAGATATCATTCTGCCGAATTTGAGGGGGGGGGGAATAGGGAGCTGAAATTACGACACACAGAGGCAACTTGGATCATGCGTCTCAGAACAGTGGAATGTAGTCTTAACACGGATCCTGAAATGCAGCATTTTCTAGGGGACTAATGTTTCTCTGACTGTACCTCCTTATTGCCAACATCTTCCTTTTTTCTCATCCACATGTTTTAAGATATGCTTTGGACATATGCTGTGGGATAAAAAAAATTTTATGTGGGATCGACTCATTACTTCTGAGCGAGGACCTATGCTTTGTACTATAGATATGGCTTCTAACCATGTGTTTATCATCCATACTCTATCTCAAATTGTTGGAAATATTGTCTTTTCAATAATGTAGGTTGTGTTTCTCTTAATTTGTAACTGTACTTGTACCTCTGTTACATGTGAGATATAAGCAACAACTCTTTACCTAATATACATGGTCGTCATCGCAAATCTAATGTGCCAGACAGCGAGGTCGAGCTTCAAGTGATTTCATTCCTACTTCATCCAACTTTACTCTCTTACCCATGCATGCTCACTATATACTGACTTTATGCCATCCACATGCACTTATGTTTTAATCACTATCTCATATTTCTACACGTGCTATAGCCAGACACTGCATGCGTTATTATATATTCCTGATATTTGTCTTAGTTTGCATCTGTTCCACTTCCCTTTCTTCTCCCCTTCATTTATTTGCTAATTCAGACAACCGTTACTCCCTATGTGATTCTCCACTAGACATATTTGTCTTTGTTTCCCATATTTCATCTGTCAGGATTTGATAATTATAGTCTGTTTTTTTAGCGTATTTGAGCCTTACAGGGCCTGTATGGTTTCACCCTCTATAATATTTTTGCTCCTTACGTATGCCCTTGGAATGGGCGTATTGTCCCTTTGTATCATTACTTTCTCTGCGTACAGTTTGCTCACTGAGGACACTTCCGTTTTTACGTTTCCAGGGAGACTGTTTGCGTAGCGGGTCACTTCTGCTTTACAGTCAGGGACGCCACCGTTCCCTAGTTAGTGTTCTAGTGTTCCAGGATTCGCGGCAACATAGAGACCTTCCTGCTGCCGGGAAACTGCTTCTGGGTTTATTTCGGAACCCTGGAGTAGCACAGCCAGCGTACTCGCGGACACAAGTAAGTAGCTTAGATGACGGGGACGCATGAGGGGGCACTTTTTAGATAGAGAGTGTCAGATTTTGAGGTTACAACTTAGACAATCGATTTTTCAATTTTTTGATACCTGCATTCAGCAACTGGATGTCAATTTATTTCTATTTTAATTCTCCTTTGGATACACAGTGCAGTAGAATACTCACCCGATGAGGAGAGATACTGGGACTTGTTTTTTATTTGTCCTTTACTCTTATGTATACTTACTCTGTCGCATAGACTTGTTAAGTTATAGCATACCGTTCTTTCCATGTAGAACTCTGTCCACTACCTGGACAATACCTAAAAAAATGTTTTATTTGTTCTACTCACCAGCCGGGCCAGAAGTATAACCGGCAGAGAGGTGAGAGTTTGGTCTCACCATCTTACTGTCAGCTCAGACCACCAGTACTGTAGCCCTTTTTACATTGTGTCTTTGTCCCCTGTCACCTTTGTCCTATTTAGCTTTGCAGTATTGCATTTTTCCAGAAGGTAGGGTACCCCCTTGTTCATCTACTGCTCGTCTCACAGCTTTTCATGCATGACTCCCCAAGGATGCTTTTCTCAGTTCTCTCTCAGATAGATGCTCATTTTAACTTAGGTAATCTCCTTAGAACCACTTCACATGATCTCTCAGTAAGTGCATGACCAATCTGAACGTGTTCAGATTTAGCATCAAGTTTCAGGGATTTTCCCTGCCTTTCACATGCATGTTCTCTCATATGCATGCATACAAACACCAGGCGTGAGGTCTATTCCCCTCATTCCTATAGGCACGACATGTGGGAGAAATGCTTGGACCCCCACTCACCGCTGAGTGACGTCTCTTTCTCCTTGCTACTTGGCAAACTGGAGGTGAGTCCTTTTTCTCTTCCAGGGCTTTGCTTTTTCTCCCTCTATCTGGTTAACTGCTGATGTTCTCATTAGTTTACTCATACCCACCATTTTTTATGGCTATTAACGAGGGCCTTGTGAATATGCTGCTGACCCCACTATGTGTATAGTGTGCAAACAAGAATAATTAGATAATGTCTTTAAGTAATTTCTTGGCACTATGGGTTCTCACTTTTCGGAGTATGGTATGTGGCGAACATATCATAATGTGTTGTAATATGATCCCATAATATATTATGTCCTATTGTATATCTTTTGAGCCCTGAAGAAGTCATGGGGTACATCCCCAGATGAAACACGTGTTGGATGGGCAACATATTGGATTAAAGTAGACAATCACGCCCACACTGTCTTCTGAAATTATTTGCATGACATATGGACTCTTGATTTCGATAAGGATTGTTTACTGTGGGAAAACAAGTTTGGGATTTTTAGAGTGTGCTCAGGCTTGTCTTAATCATATGTCGACCTTAGGGCCTCTCTCTTGGAGGGCTTAGGGGTTCTCCTTCACCTGTTTGCACCACTTCACTAGCGTCTGACTTACTCAATGCATACTTGATTGGCGCCATTTCCTTCCACGCTCAAGAAACCCCACGTCTTTTTGCATCTAATTTTGATTTTAGTCACATGGAATTTTTTAATATCTTCAATTCAGAAATTTTATACAGTGAAAGGGGGGTGAGTGTGCCGGCTTTGCTAAAAGTGAACTTATTGAAAAATTGATTGATATTAAAACAATCTCCTCAATAACCAGATGAAAAATGATTTAGAAAAATGCTCAGGGAAATAGCAATCTAAATTAGGCATAACTGATACGGCTTTTCATCAAGCCCTCTCAGCTGCAAAATCGTTTTTGTTATCTGCAAATCTTCAGGTTCAGTTTTATAAAACCTGCTTTTTTTCATACTATACTCCGAATAGGATTGCTAAATGGGAGGACGATAAAGGTACTCGATGCCCACGATGTTCTCTTTATGGAGCAGACATAGTTTATATGTTTGCCACCTGTGGTGCCCTCTAGTCAGTGTTAGAGGAAATCTCTATTTATTTTAGAGATAAATTGTCCTTGAATTTAACTCTAACCCATTTGGTGATATTGTTGGGGGTATAAGACACTGTTGGGGGGAAATGAGGGTGGGGCTTTGATTTTTATTGCCATGGCTATCTTTAGGCTCTGTGTAGCCTCTGTCTGGCTGGACGCTAACCCTCCTTCCTTTCAGCAATGGTTGTCACAGCTGCTATCAGCACACAACTTGCAAAAAGCGGTTTACGCGAAGAAGGGAGCATGAGCAAGGAAAAAAGGATTGAGGATTTGGGACCGCTTGACCAATTGGGTTAACTACTCAGCCATCCAGGGGGGGAATAATAAAATGCACGAAGAGTACCTTTGGCTTATTTGCGGATATCAAAGCACATGCCACTTTTTGGGGGGAAGGTAGGTTGGTTATTGGGTATGTTCTTCTTTAACATTATGTGGGATCGCCATTAGATGGGATTTTTTTTCTTTTTTTATTATTAGGCACTTCTTACTTTATGAAAATTGTATGGTGGTCCATTAGAGGAAAGGTGTTTCAACATTATAAACTATATCCAAATTTGTCAAACAATTTTTATTAACTTAAGAAATCATGTTATAAGCACGTTATTGATTGAATTGAACATGTATTCTCTGTGAGAGTTTGGGGATGGGTGTTTCTTTTGGTGATATCTGTGATTGATTTTTTATGTCATTGGCATTCTGGTTGTATATTTTTAAAATGCAATTTAAAAATATTTAAAAAACAAAAAAAGAAGGTATTGAACATTAAAGGGCGGACATTTATTATTCCCATTCCAGAAAGGCTATGAACGCTAAGGGTCTCATTACGATGTCGTTCCGAAAGACTGTGAACTGCATTTGGATATTCCTAACCCATGTCGGAACCAATGTTTCTGACCGATTTTGAAACTCAGTTTCGACGGTCATTTGGATACTCCGAGTCAGTCGGAGTGAACAGTAGAGGTCTATGGACCGGGTTTCTGACCGACGTATTACAATGCCAAATTTGGACAGCCTTTCCTAATTGGTCCATCCGACACGATACGGCTGTGGGAAACAGACTTTGGGGGCCATGAGCAGGACCCCCTTCACCTGGAGGCCTCAGGTGGGGCCCAAGGGGGTACCTATGGGACCCCTCTGTACAACCATGCACAGTGTGGCAAGCACCATGCAGTAGATGAATGGGTTATCATGCTATGCTAATGCTTCCCAGAAAAAGGAATAGTGGGATGATATGCTATCAGGGCATGATTAAAGAACATTGATATACAATCGGGAAGGCCAATTGTGTAATGGTGGTCCTTTCTTGCTTTCCACTGCAGGGGAGCCATCCTGAGTATTTAACCACCTGCACCTAAATGAATTGTTTCACAAGGGGCATTTGAGAAAGGCTTAATGCCAAAACGCGTCATGCCCAGTTCAAATAAAATGAACATTGAACCTGTAAGAGTGCTCCAGTTATGTTCCTGGCGGAGGGACTTTGGTGTATAATTAGGGCTCTTGGTTTTATGGTATTTATTTTTTTGACATTTCCGTCTGTATTTACCAATATTTATTTTTTATCAACTTTATCTGCATTTATCTATATTTATTATAGGTTTTGTCAAAAAAAGAAATCTGAAAACTGGTATATTTCCACATTTATTTAACCAGTAATATGCAGTCATGCTTCAATTCCTGCCAGGTTTCAGGGATATGAACACCTGCAGAAGATGAATCAATATACTTTTATCAAAATATGCATATTTCAGTATCAGCCTTGGGCATATCTACTGCTGTTTAAGACTCTTTACTAAAATTCCTTTCCTTTTTAACCCCCTTACCTATCAATCCACATAGTTATGGCCGTCAAGGCAAAGTGTATTTAGAATCACTCAAAAAGCACCCAATTTCCGTTTTTATCCACACTTAAAAATAAATACAGACAAGAAAATCAATGGTTTTATGTCTTTATTTATCTGTAAAAATCAGTAAAAATGGAAAACAGGGAGCCTTATGTATAATAAATTGGTGCAGGCCACATTCACTCTGGAAGCACCCATCAGCAAAGAGTTTGGCAGGTGTGGTGGCACTTTGTTGGAGGATACAAATAAATATATATATAGATATATATATATTTTTAAATATATAAAGTATATTTTAATTACTATTAATAATTATTAAATCTTTTAAATTATTTACTACCATTCAAAACTTTCAACCTTAAAAAGACAAATGAAATCCTAATACAAAATTAACAATCATAACAAAAAATGTAAACACATTTTATAAATTACAAAAATTAAAAATCAAATTAATATGTTTGGATAAAAAATAAAATATTTCTACTTGTTCAGAAAATTGGTTGCAAAACACTTAAAATGTGAAACCTTTACATAAAAATATGTTTAAATATTCAACTTTTTTACATGTTATAGTTTTTAATTTTTTTAATCTAAAATAATTAAGATATATCTTCAATAATATGACATTAAAATAAATTACAAAAATGTGACCATTGAAATTGATTGAAAAATTTTCAATTATTAATTTGCATATCTTTAAAATTAACTTAAAATGTATTTTAAAATAAAATATTTTTTAAAATCTCCCCACCCTTATCCCCTAAAAACCCAATAGCCTGCTACCACAACAAATGTTAAACAATTATTTATATACATTATAGAACTAGAACATAAACATGTTATTAATTTCATAACTTAAAAATGATTTTACTAAAAACACAAATAAATAATAATAATAAACATATACAGTCAAACACACTACAATAATCTATATACTAATTAGCACATACAAACGATATGACATACAAAGATCTTTTCTACATTGTTATTTATTATGATGACATTAAAAACAACACTAAAAATAAGTACAAGATAATTACATGGCAGTCCCGGCCTCCGAATTACGACTTGACTGCTGTGTGGGCGGTCAGAAACATGCCTTTTTGCACTGAGGCTTGTGCTGCAGCCCAAAAAATAGCAACAGCACAGGCCTCAATGCAAAATGGCAGGTTAAGAAATATCCCTGTGTAACGCCCTGAACGTCTCAGGATCGTTTAACAGACACGATAATGAGGACGCAACCACTTCTGAAGGGTTAGTTATTTTAATGAAGGCAAAAACAATACAACGAATAAACAAAAGTTATAGTCACTGGAATCCTCCAGGCTAAGTACGATACCAGCCCACAGCACGGATGGTCCTAACCGTCCTCTGCATATACGCCGATCCCGGCGTATGCCAACAGAGGGCAGAAATGAAATGGCCGACAATGCCAATCGGTAGGCTGTGAGGGGCACGACGAGTGTTGGGGAGAATCGAGGAGTCAGGGAAACACCCAGCCGGGGTCTCTACCTGAAGGGAGCAGCCGCTCAACCTCTTCCTCCGACTGCACCGGGACGCGGAGTCACCTCCTGGTGATGCGTCACCGATACCCCAATCAAAAGCAAGAAGACTGAACCGAGAGCAGCCGCTCGATCGATCCTGTGGACTTCCGAGTCTGTAACGCGGCAAACACCTCCTGGTGTGCGTTACAGCTGGCAGTCCCTGTATCTCTGGTCGGGCTGGGAGTTACGACTCCAACCAGCAAAAGCGCCACTGCGCTTTGACTCAGCCGAGTCAAAAAGCGAAGCTCAATGGTTGACCGGTAGAGCTTCCGGGTCCTTCACAGGTGACGATGGGGCAAGACACGGCCCAGGGAGTAACGACTCGACCTACCTCCGTTCTTGCCTTACTGGAGCACCACTCCGGAACACTGCTCTTCACGAAGCAGGTACGTCGGTGTAAACACAATATCCGACAGCCTTGTACCTCCCGGTTCCTCCCTTTATAGGGCGTGTTTTCCTTGAGTTATGTAACAGCTCTCCTGTTTACATAAGGGCGTGTTTTCCCTTGAGTTATGTAACAGCTCTCCTGTTTACATAAGGGCGTGTTTTCCCTTGAGTTATGTAACAGTTCTCCTGTTTACATAACCTCTCAACCGCTAAGCATCCTGGGAGATGTAGTCCGTTTACGCTGGTTACCGTTTTCCTCCCCTCGCATGACAGGAATTCTTGACACCCTGCACCATGTACAAGACACCATATTGGGCCTCGAACATTGTGGATGGATGTTTCGGGGCACCACCTGTGCACCTGGGCCCCATAGCAGCGATCCAGAGGGGACAAGGGCCAGCAAGCTCGCTTTACATCTGCCTTTTCATAGCTGTTAGACAGCCATAGAAAGACAAAGGGAAAGGGACATTGTAATTCCGATGGTGGTGCCTGAGCAGGAACCGCCGCCATTCAGTGATTACCTGTGCGACCGCTGCCCAGAGAGGATATCTGATTATGTCAGAGGTGGCGATCTTTCCCCCAACACCCAGCGCTCTGACCGCTGGCATTGTAATCCGCCTGTCGAACCGCTGCCCTGGATGTCAGTCAGACCGCCACTGACAGCCTGTCAGTGGTGGTCCATACAACATCGTAACCGGGTCCAATATCTTTAACTTTGATATTCCTGTTGACGATAGTTTTTATATCCCAATATTCTTGACACAATCTTTTTGTATTACAATATTTTTTCTGATATTTTGCCCAAATACCACACAAGCGAGTGATCGTGATCCATTATTCTCCACCTTGACTTGCACACATATCTGCAGGAGCACCTCCATCCTGATCTGAAGGATTTCTCTAATTCCATCACTTGGACCAACATATTATTGGGAGGATGCACCTCACTCTTAAAGGTTTGTGAACTTTATAATAAGAGATTTTATTCTCACACACAGCCCTAGGGAGACACCTCAAAATTGATGTTCCCTCGCACTGTTACTCTAAAACACACCTCTGCTAATCCAGTACTGACCTCCAGCTGGACTACCCTGTATACAAGAAATCAGACCAAACACAGTAGTTCTAATGCCAGAAGTGAGATGCTCATTGTGACCCACAATCTCCCTTGCATTGCAGAACTGGTACCTAAAGAGTTCAGATAATGTGCTGCAGTGATTAACTTATTTTCCTCTGTCAAAGATTCAGGCCTGAGATTCCCCACCAAATACTACTCTTTTACCTCATTCCTGGCCTGTTGCACCTGTTTTTATGTGATGTGAACTCCCTAGCCATCTCTGTGAAGGAGCACATTATGTGACGTCTTTCTAATATTATTTGCATAAAGATGGGTGTTATATATCTCATGGTTGATCCATGTTATGTCAGATTGAGTAAATGTTGATATTTTGAAATGGACATTGTGAGGGTGTCTGATGAGCTCCACAGATGCTGTCAGTGAGTGGCTGTAGCTGAAATGGGGCAGCACCTCTTCGGATGTTGTAATGGTGCATTCTCTCTATAGATCTAACCTAGAAATAAAAGAATAAATTACAGTGTTCTGTTCAAGAGAATCAGGCCCCTAGTCTTTCTTAGAATGGAAGAAGAAGCGGAGATGTGGAGCTGTTGGCATTTCAGTTTGTGCCAGTCAACAAATTCTTTGATGTCCCTCACCTTCGAGAGGCCCTAAGCCTAGGGATGGAAAATACCTATTGATTCTGAATTATTTTGTAGTTAACAATGCAGCAGGTTTGTAGTTTAACAACACTATGGGGCAGATTTACTAAAGTATAATGCAAAGCATTCAGCAAGGGAAGTTGCTGTGCCCTGTAGTGTCAAAGGGAGAGAGCAGAAATGTGCCATATCTATCAGGATATGACACAGTCCTGCTCTCTCAAAGTACTGTCACATTTCTTACTGCCTAGCGCCAACACAGGCACCTTTGAGCCATGACACAAGGGTGTCTGAGTTGCTGTCAGATTAGTTTTGTACAGGAAAGGATACCTTCCTGCACAAACATGTTTTGTAGAGGATTCTTCTTCTTTGTAAGTGTGTAGCACATCTTTAAAGCAAACATAACAAAGAAAAATGAACCTATTTCTCCAAGTTACAGCAACCTCTAGTAGGAGCACCATATTTGCAGAAATCCAGGTTGACAGCCTTTAGTAAATCTGAGTTTGCACCAAAATACATGGATGGATGCACAGCAACGCCCATGTTCCACCCGTGTAATGCCTTACTAAAGCAAAGTAGCAAATTGGGCTTGGCATGGCTTTATAAATCCCAAAATACATTTTGTGTAACGGGTGGGCCACTTTTTAGTAAATGTTAATAACTCATGGACCTAGTATTTAACCTAATGGAGAAAGCATGTGGTTTAGCATCTCCATGGATGAAGCACATCAGAGTGAAGCCTCCATGCACTCTTTCTTTCATCTGGGTGTAGCCTAGAAAAAAACAAGTCATTGTTGACTTATTGTTTGAACAAAACATACATGAACTATACACGTATTGTATTGTCTTAGGTGTTAACTGTTGATTGATGGTTATGTTTTTAGTAAATGTGTTTTTAGTAAATGATAATGTACAATTCAATTATAGTAATGCCTTTCAGCATGTGAAAGGTAAGAGTGCAGTAAAACAATCAGTGCAGACATTTGGACCCCAATGATCAGTTGTCACAACTTAACAAAATACACTCGTAAAACAAAACATGTACAAGTAAGTAAACATAAAGTGGTCTACCTGGGAAATGATTACATAAAAATAACTTATATCATAAGATAAGAACAAAATCTGAAAACAATAAAAGATGAAAAAATAACCATAGTAACATGAGAATATTCATAATACCGAATGCTAAATACATTTGGAGCAGGAAAAATCACACTAAAACTATACTTTTGTGAAATGTGACATAAATATTATCAAGAGACAAGGAAAGGGGAGCCCTTTATATAGAATATGTATGTTTAAAGTTGTTAAAGCGAAGTCAGCAACACTTAAAGAAATAATTTCAAACTTACAGGCACATGCATCAAAAAGAGAGTTTGCGAGTCCTTATTTGCGAATTTTAAGGAATCGCAAATAAAGACTCGCAAAACACGATGCAACAAAAACATTGCGAGAATATTGCGAATCGCTAAAAATCGCTAAATAAATTGCGATTTCGGCATTTGCGAACTCGCTATTAGCGATTTCGCAATTAGCGAAATCGCAAATACCGAAGTCGCTTTTTGATGCATCCTGATGACATCACAACCAGGAAGTGAGCAGCACCAGCCTCATTTCCAGTGCACAGTGTCAGGGAGAGGAGGGAGCTGGCTCTGGGAGCAGAACAGGAGTGTGACAGAGACAGAAGAACAACTTGTGATATCAAATGGAAGCCTCACAAACAGCAGAGGAGAGCCAAACAGGCAGGAAACGCAAAATTAAATTTGCAGAAAAAGAAATTGACACCCTCATTGAGGGAGTAGTCCACAGCCATGACAAGCTGTTTGGAAAGGCATCATTGAAAGTGGCAGAGCAGGAGAAAAGGAAAATCTGGCTCCGGATCCAAAACAGGGTCAATGCCATTGGGGTGACACACCGCACCATTGAAGAACTCAAAAAACGATGGTACGACTTGCGCAGTCGGGCTAAGGTGCGCATAGCTGACCGCCTGAAGGAGGCAAAGAAGACAGGAGGGAGAACACCAACAGACACTGGGAACACTCCCATGGAGGACTTGATTGAATCCACCATCCAGCCAGAAGCTGTTGTTGGTGTGACCCAGCTGGACACGTCCGGAGCAGCAAACACATCTGAAGGTAAGATGAATGTATGTTTTCTTAGTGTTACAAAATGTAAAGGTAGAACTCGACCACAGTACAGCCCAAGTGCAGACCCTGAACATCCAGTACACAATGCATTCAGTAGGTGAGGGGCATTATGGGAGATGTAGTCAGGTCAAGCAGTTAAAATGTCAAATCTCAGAGTAACAACCCAAAAAAGCTTAATAGAGTATAAAATCATTTACAAAGGCAGAAATTTATTACTGTGCAATTAATATCACAGACATGAAATAATACAGTGTTGCACTGTTTCACCTCACAGATGCGCAACGTGTAGAAGATGTGGATAGCGATTCCCCAGACATGCAGGACACCAGCGCAGGTGAACAGATGGACACACCTGTGGTGCAAATAAATCCCTCACGTCCAACAAAGTCACGCAGGGCTACTGTTCCATCCCTAGTCACCATGGAGTGTGAAGATGATGAGGCTGATGCAACACCAGGTGGCAGCCATGGCCAGACAACTTCCATCACACAAACACAACCACAGGTCCCCAGAACTAATCACAGAGCCCGGCGTAGGAGAGGAAGAGCACTCAGGACACAGCAGGAGGAGCAACCAAGTGATGTCTGGGGTGGTCTTGAGGGACAGATGCTCCGTATGCAGCGCCTGCAGACAAAAAACACACGATTAGTACAATTGCAAGTTGGCAAGATGGCTAGCAACATAGCAGTACTGTCAGAAAGTGTGCAGCAACTGAGCAAGGTGATGCATGAGGGAAATGTATCCCAGAAGAGACAGCATCGTTAACTAATGCTGCAATTGAAAATGTTTGCTAAATCAAACAATAGATTGGCCACGACAACTGCACTGCTGGCACGTAGGTCTGTGACCATGCAAACTGAAATGTGCCATTGGAGCGGCGATGTGGCTAAAGCACTGGACCAGGTCACCAATGCAGTTGATTTGCTAAATGCTTCCACAATTGCGGTCAACAATTCCACGCCCGAAGAGGGTAGTGAGGGTGGCTCAAGCCTAAGTAGTGTGGCAGTTCCAGTCCGCACTGCAGGAAGACGCAACACACGCAGCAGTACCCCCGCCGCTTCCAACATAACGGATGTCAATGCTGGGTCTGACAGGCGTCTGGGTGTTCGTGGGAAAAAGCGCTAGACTGGCATGTACAAGTGCATTCCACTATGGTGACGTAACCATTTATTTGGATTTGACTTTTCACAGAGTGACAAGTGAATTGACATTTGCAAACCACTTATGTCCATTGCACTGGTCAGATTACAAGTGTGCTTGAACACTCATGGCAATTTTATTTAATTAAAGAATACTTTGATAGCAATAGTCAGTTTCTGTGTCATCATTACTCACCTCAGAAATAATTTTGTGTGATGTCAAATCTTCTCCTACGCCCTTCTGCTGCGCTTGCCCCTTGTGCTGCATGGTGTTGTGGCACTTGCTGGTTCCCATCCTCCGAATCGCTGTCAGACACCTCGATGTCCATTCCTCCCCTTGTCGCTATGTTGTGCAGCATGGCACATGCCGCTACTATCTTGCAGCATTGTTCAGGGTTGTACTTCAGTGCTCCACCGGTCTTATGTAGACATCTGAATCGGCTCTTCAACAGCCCAAATGTGCGCTCTATGATGTTCCTTGTCGAAATATGTGCTGCATTGTACCTCTGTTGATTGGCAGTTGTGGGATTGAGGTAAGGCGTCATTAGGTAATTACGCAAGGCGTATGCGCTGTCACCTACATGTAATGGAGCAAAGAGTCAGTGGCAGCTTCACATTGACATACGTACAATGACAGTGATAAACTATAACACATATTTACCAAGCAGATGTCCCTCTCCAAATTCTCCCCTGACAAGACGGGTGTGTATGCCACTTTGCCTGAAGATATAAGAGTCATGTGCACTCCCTGGAAATTGCGCAACAATGTCAGTGATAATGTTTTTGGCATTGCAAACAACCTGAATATTGAGGGAATGGTAACATTTCCTATTTCTATATATATATTCCTGTGTTGCAGGGGGACATATTGCAACGTGGGTGCAATCAATACAACCCAAAACATGTGGGAAACGAGCTATCTGGTAGAACTCCTGTTTGGTTTTTGCAAGGTCAAGCGCGGTGGTAGGGAACTTGATATGAGACCCGATCACGGCCATCATGGCATCAAGGAATGCTTTCAATATTCTTGAAAGTGCGCTTTGTGACACGCCTCCCGCAACAGCAATGACCCCCTGAAAACTGCCTGACGCCAGGAGGTGTAGGCAACATAGGACCTGCACATGCGTTGGGATGGCATTGGTCCTACGTGTCTGTCGTTGCATTATGGGGTCCAATTCATTGATTAGGTCATGGATCATTGCTGCATTGAGCCTATACTTGTCGTATATCTCATCCTCTTGCTGGCCTAGCAAAGTTATGCGGACTCTGAAGATGCGCTCATTCATTCGCCTCCGTCTCTGTGCGGCAGCCTGCAGCCTCATCCTCCTCGCCATCAGGTAAATCCCTGCCATTGTGAACAGTGCTGGCTCATTCTGGGTGTGTTTAAATGGGTTTCATTTGGTTTTCACCTGTCTGTGATTTGCACTCATGATTACCACCTGGTTGTGATCCTTCTTATTTAGCGATCGCTAATTTGCGATTTTCATGGAAATCGCTATTTGCGATTTGTCATGCATACATTTAGCGAATCGTTGTTTGCGATTCGCTAATTGGGACACGCTAATACCGATTCGCTATTTGATTCGCAGAATGTTTTGCGATTCCTTATATTTGCGAAAAAATGGTTTTTCGCAAATATACAGTTGATGCATTTCAACACTGACTTTTGCGATCGCAAACAGCCTATTTTTGCGATTCGCACCGTTTGCGATCGCAAAAAGGTTTGATGCATGTGCCTGCAAGATTATTGATTATTAATATTATAGATTATTATCAAACTTAGTGCTATATCACTCAGTCCCAAGCTCCACACACACATAATTTTGAAGAAAATTAGGTGCAGATAGATGGCATGACAAAGCAGTTGAATCTGTAATTGAAAACAAATATATGTGTCCCCTCTCTTAATCACTCCAGCATGCCAGCCCTTTTAACAAATTAACCACCGGTGCTTCTTTGGTGATCTCAGTCTGACGCACAGCAGGCTAACCTTCTCCAGTTAGCATCAGAAACGATAAATGGGTTATCAATGCGACTTCTATGTTGTTTATTGTTGCTCTCACAATTGTTATAAGCTACGGGACGATGAAGCAACTAGGTAAGAGGTGTTGCCCCCATGATGTGCTGTATACATAGGTCCAAATTTACTGTGCATTTTTACGCAAGCTATGCAGTGCTTAATGTGAGCCTTCGTTTGTTGATAGGCGCCACTGGAACATTTTGGGGGGACCGACACTTCTTTCCAGCATCAGATGCTTACCAAGTGCAAGAAAGGGAAAATAAACCAATTGGAAAGACGGGGGAAGAGAAAGACAGCAAAGCGTTCATAAAAGGAGAAAGCAGGATCCTGCAGGAGGAGATAAAGAGCAGGTGGTGGATTAAAGACTACCGGCCTTGGTATCCGGCGTGCCGATGTTTAATTGTACCAGCCACAGGCTTCTGAGCAGAGCTTTGAGCACCGCACTCTTTCTTTTACAAATTGAGCACTGATGCTGCAGAATGCAAAGTGGCAGACACTGAAACGTTAATCAACTTTACCACACAAGTTATACTTTACATCAAATAATCAATAACATAACATGGTATTTATAAAACGCACTTATCACCCATGGGTCTCAAGGCACTGAATAACAGATGTTTATTGTTACCCAACTCAATGGTACTCATTTTATTGACCTCAGATGGATGAAAGGCTGAGTGGACCTGCACGTGTGACCATGAGGTCAAACACATGCCTCTGCAGTGGATGCATTAGTCCTCTAAGCCACCAGGCCCGGCTAGAAGCACAGTGCTAAATTGCTTCGCATCATATAGCTCCAAACCCCAGATAATGAACGCAAAGGCAGTGGCGTAGCTAGCCCTATTGCGCCTGTGGCGGTCTCTGTGTTCGCTGCCCCATGGCAACCACAGTGAAGAGAGGGTGTGTGTGTGCTGGAGAGCATTTTCTCCATTTGGGGGGGGTTTGCTGTTGCCGCCCAGAGACGGCAGGTGATAACGGGGTAGGCCGCCGCCACAAAAAATCATGCCTGCTGGGGCGGACCAACCTCCAAACCCCCACCTACCTACGCCACTGCGCAAAGGGGACTAAACAGGGCGGGAATACCACAAACTCCACTAGGATTCCCCTCAAAGCCAGATCTTCTAAAGAGGCACAAACCTGCCTGAAATCCTAGCAGCACATATAGCCCCATGGAAACAATGGGCAAGCTGAATATTGTGTGTTATTCCCATGTGTAACGTGCAAACTCGACATGTTATCTGGCTTACCATTGGGCGGTTGTCATCATGTTGAAAAATGAGTGTGTACCCTGATTACAAATACCACACAAGACCCCTAAAGTCTTGGGGGCATATCAGCAAGGGCCTGCGATAATTATCGCTTAGCACTTTTAGCGCAAGGATAATTATCGCAGGCTAACGCTGGATTCTATCGTGGAGATAGCGTGCTATCAGCAATGCTTATCTCCCAAGCGATAGGAATCCATGCGTTAGCTGGAAAACAGTGTGAATATCGCTGGAAATCCAGCGATAATCACACTGCAACCAGCGATACCTTGCTGATAGGGCAGGGTGGTCTTAGCCATGTAATCCACCTCCCATTGGATTACATGGCTAAATCAGATTGCAAGCAGGCGTAAGGAAAGTAGCGATAACTGTGGTTAGCGCTACTTTTCTTAGCACTCTGCTTGTTTGCGTGCAGCTTGATAATTGGAGAAATGTCGCTTGGAGACATTTCTCCAGTTATTTTGACACGGAACGCCCACTTTGCATCTCATTAGAGATGCAAAGCTGGACGTTGTTGTAAGGGGCGCTAAATCAGCAAAACACACGATAGCGTGTCTTTGCTGATAAGGCGATGAAATTATCGCCGCTTTTCGGCCGAAAACGGACGCAAAAGCGGCGATAATTTTTCATCGCCGCCTTGTAGATATGCCCCTTAGTTTTGTGCCTTGACACATCTCTTAGTATATTTTGCATGAATGCAGTAAATTACATCTTCACTTTGGAATAATTTGTAAATATGGTGTTGTAGCATTTTTTACTGTTCGCTTACCTGCTTATTTTCATACTATGTTGCTCTGCTTGTTACTAAATCTCATTCAAAGTCTTAATAATTCACTTGCTCACTCACTCCTACACACACATAATGATCCAATATTTGAGGGCATCAAATTGTGGATTTTTCCTAATATCTTTTATACCACTGCTGCTGCCGAGTTCATGAGACAATCTTTGCACCTTCTGCATTAGAGGTTTCAGCACCTAAGCACACTTGCCATCAGTTATGAAATAAGAAAGAAGCCCGAAACACTGTGGGGTAGATTTATGTTTCCTGGCGCATCCCTGCAAATCAGCAGGGATGCGCCAAGAAAGATGCGTCACACAAGTTTACCCTTGCGCCACCACAGATGCGCCGCATTTACAATGCAGCGCATCATGGCGCAAGGAGAAACAGATGCGTGATGCATCTGATGGCATAAGGGTGGCGCATTGCTGGAGTCATGTCGCAAGCATGACGCAACTCCAGCAATGCTCAGGGGCTGCCCATACCGAACATGCTGCGTCATGCCTTACGCCTGCTTCAAGCAGGCGCAGGGTTTTGACGCAGCAGCGTCGGAAAAGTGACTCCGTGAAATCTTGTAGATTTCACTGCATCACTTTTCCGAGGCTTTTTCCGACGGAACGCCCACCCTGCATACATTAAACCTGACGCAGGTTTAATGTAGCGCAGGGCTTTACAACGTGACGCATCTCCCTAGATGCGTCACGTTGTTAATAAGGCACAGTATGGCGCATGGTTTACGCCGCCGCTGCGTCACAGAAGTGACGCAACGGCGGCTTAAATGTCTCGCAAGGGACTTGTAAATCGGCCCCTGTGTATTTGCAGGAGGACATTAGCTGCAATAACAATAGAACATCCAGACTCATACCAACGCATGTCCTGATTTTACTGTATGGAACCTAGTTTAATATTTTGCATATTTTGCCACATAATATAGCAATGTATTTATAATCTTTGTAATACATTGTTGCACAGTGCACTTGCGGTAAACTGTTTTATGCAGCCAGATTAATAAAGAGTTTTGTGGTCACACCTTCCTCTAATTCAGGCCTGTGTGGTTGCTGTTCTGGGGCTCATCCGTTTCATAACCATCATTACTGATGTCACCCACTCACCCACCAATTAGCAGTACATAAAGTAATCCTTTAAAAAGTGATCATCCATTACTTGAGTACAGCCAAACTTGTGTATCATTGAAAACAATATTATTGCATTCTAGAATGAGAGCTTCTATGCCAATTGCTTAATGAGGGAGGAAGGGGTCCATGATGTACAGGTAGTAGTTCATCATGGGCAGCGTGAGACATTGGGAAGTATATATTAAAGTCAATATACAGGTGATGGCTCAAGATTTTACAAGCAATTGTGGCCAATTAATCCCACCAACCACCAAAAGGTGACTCACCAATTTATTCCAGCCAAGGCGCTATGATCTACAAAATATACTTTAATTAAAAGATGCCGGACCAACAAAAGCTTGTGGAAGTCACCTGAAAAACTACAGAGATCAATTACGGAACATATGTAAATAAGGGGCTATGAGTGTTCCTTTAGGACCAGTGATGCTGGCTGCTTATACTCTCTGAAGGACAGTAGAGGGATAAACCTGTTATACTGGATTCTGGAGGGTTTCCCTGGAACTTATGGTGACTGTCCCTGAAGATGGGTAACCTACATCATCAGGTGGGTACTGACTCAGCTGGCACACAGATGCCCTACATGACAACCAGAGTCATGGGCAAGGAGGGCATTCTGCAGACAGGTTTCGTAGGGGCTGCTGAAGAAGCCCCTGAGAAAAAGCAGGTACCAGGAGGCCAGACAAAGGTAGAGATCCTGCAGCAGGAGAAGGAACTCAAGCCTCATTACAACAACAAGTCAACAGTATTACAATTTGGAGGCCAGGAGTTTGGAAAAAAATACTCCTAAAGCATACAGCTTCCACAAGCATTCAGGAACTTTTTTGTTGTGGGCTAGCTGAACTTCATTTTTAAACACATTTTCGTGATGCAGCAGCACAAGCAGGGCATTTCATAGTCAAAACCAATTTTCTAGTTGTAATAATCTTTAAACCAACACTAAAAATCCTATACTTCGCAGACCCATATTTTCCAGAAAATGCTTGCACTTTCTGCTCCAAGGATACATATTGGGGTATTACATCTTTCCTGGAATTCCATACACCTAAAAAAGAGAGACAGTGCAACACATTCAGAATGGTGCAGAGTTCTCCCACGCCTGTAATATTGACCTATTTCCTCCTGGGTTCAGAAACCTCTTGAAATTAAGCTTCAAAAGAAGACCACCCCCCAGTTAACACTTGGCATACGCCATCGAGGGGAACTGCCAGAACAAGACTCCTTGTATTCTGAAATCGGAAGTGTGGCATTAAGGTAATTGCACTGTAAAATTGGTTCCAACTGAAAATTTGTATAAGGCCTCAAATTATATGATACCATTTTGCAAACAATAAATATGATCCTTCAACATTTCTTTATTTTGCTCAAATCCAGTGTGGATTGTGTCCAACCCTATCTGTTTTGTGGTTTATTCCTCACGAGTCACTGAAAGGTGTTAGGTCATGGGCTCAGTTCACTTGTGTTTTCTCCTCTTTACCTGGAAAATTATGTTAGAGTCATGGTAGTCTAATGGTCTATGGTGCTTTCTCTAAATATTAAGAATTTGGGGTAACTTACACTGATGCACAAGAGGTGTAGATAACCGCACAATAAAGTTCAAATAAATGTACCAATATTGACGTAGATGGGAGTTGGACTTTGTGACCCTGAAGGCGTCAGCAGCCGTGGCCCGTGCAGGTAAGAGTGGTGGGGTGGTAGGCTGGGGGAGAGGGGATTTCGACAGACGATGAAGAGGGAAAATGTATTATTTATTTAATTTTTCCTCATCATCATCTGACGAAATTCCCCCCACCCAGCTCTGTCAAAAATCCCCCCACACCCAGTCCCACCGCTCCTACCTGCATGGGCCGTAGCTGGGCGTTCGTTTTCATTGGTAATTGTGTACTTCCTCACCTCATTGTTCTAATTCATGTTTAAAGTTTAGTGATTCCAAAGCAGTATACTTTATAGTGTGCCAAAACGTTGACCATGATAGGGATGTTTCACAACAAAAACAGTGCACCTTTGACACCACAGAAGAGGCAGATCATTGCACTAACGCATCCCAGCACCTAGAGCTACCTGCATGCTGTATTGTTATTAAGAAAAATGGGGTGACCCAGTATCTCTCAGAACCTGGGAAATCTAGTAGTATGCAACAAAAATTGGTTCTGTCAGAGAGGATATATTTCTTTTACAAAACATTATTTAGTCCCACAAATTCTTCAAGATTTGGCAAATCAATTACACTTTAAAACGAACAAAATAAAACTATAAGACACCAAAGAGGGGATTTGTAAGACACAGTATATTATCAATCATATATCGTGAAGTGATGCAAATAATATCATGCCACAGAACTGTTATGAAACATATACAATAATGAAATGGAAAATACAGAAATGAACAAAAATGACGACTAAAACAGAATAAACACATACAACGTTACACAAGTTGACGTAAATGACTCATTAAGGTGTCCCAAAGAAGCGGATGTTTGTACAAGCAGATGTCCTTTTTAATTTGGAAATGACAACTGCTTGATAAGAATAGGCAGCACTAAAAATTATCGTTGACGTTTCGACCCTTTATGTGTTTAATTAAAAAAAACATCACTGCGGCTCTTCATCAGGACTGAGCACTAAAAACAGCCTGTGTGTTGAAAGATATATATTTATAGGTGTCAGTGACGAAAACTAATCACAAACGTTTAAAGAGAATGTATCACAATCTCCACGGAAGTCTCACCTGTGATTATGGTGAAAGGTAACCTCAACTGTAGGTATCTAGATCTGGCAATTAATGTAGTATCAAGAAGTAAAATAAGGCCCTTGTCCATTCTAGTCTAAATATTGAGAAACAATGGCGAAGGGGAAAACATTTTTCAATCCCGGTGGTTTTAACATTTGTAATTTCATGTGCCCGCTCCTCTGGTGGCCTTACCTTAGGAGCCTGGTAGAAATTCAACCCAGGGCATGTTGTTTTAAAACTCACGATTTAGCTCTTAACAGGCAATGATGCATAGGTCAATCTCTCTGAGATCGGAATCAGACTCTCTGTTGAGAAATAGTTACAAACTCATTGCAGTTACCTTGTGACAAAAGCAGATACTAATTATAAAAACACTAACAGTTAAAATGTTCAAGTATTGGCCCACGCGATATGTATGTGCGTAGTTACATGTTAATGTAACATTGTAATATCACAAAAGGTGATTAAAGAGTCAAAAAATGTCCCCGTATCAGGAGCAAATGAATGGCCTCCTGGATGCCCCTGGAGCAAATGAAAGCCACCGGGCGGAGGAGATGGGTAGTCATTGAAGGAATGTGCAGCGTCTGTGTGCCCGCCTCTAACGTCAGTTACGGGGCACTTGTCTCAGGCAGAAGTTCCATAGAGACCAAAGTAAAGCGTCAACCTCGAAGGAGGCTGATGTGCTTGGGAAGGTGCTATCACATTGCAACCATGCCGGTTTGCGGTATAGTGAGTAACATGTGATTTTTGAAAGGAAATAAAGTGTATCCACTCCAAAAAATGGGTGATATCCTGCTCATTGTTAAGTAGGAGTGCAAAATAGATGATCAAGAAGTGCAAAAACATTGGAATAAAACCATTCTATACATACTCGTTATCCTTACAATTTTATATGCTTCCTTCATGTGCAAATCTGTTGTTCTTAGTTGTGTTTCAATACATAGTTCATACGATGGTTACACAGATAATAATACTAGGATACTGCACTTACTCGCAGGCTGGACATATATAACTGTAAACATTCAATTGGTTTTACGTGTATAAATACTTATTCTGTGTAAATCGTTTGTTCAGAGTTGTGTTTCAATACATAGTTTATAAGATGGTTACGCCTATACTATTATTAGAAGAATGCAGTTGATCACAAGCTTAACATATGTAACTGTAAACATACATTGGTTCCAAATGTATATAAACACTTGCACTGTGTTAATTTTTAAACATATATATACGAGCGGTATACAAAGGTTACCTTTGGGCAAATAATGACATATGACCAACAATCATGCATAACTGAATTGTTTCATCAACCGGTCGGTTAAATATGTGATTTACAAATAAAAGTTAGACTGTAATATCACATCAAGAGTATCAGTATCAAAAAATAAAAAAATAAAAAAATAACAGTGATGCAATTCCCTCCAAAAAGCTGAATCGAAACCTCACTAAAGGATATGATTCACAAAGATTTGATGTATGATTTATTACATCAGATGCCTTTGTTATCTCTTTATAACACGAGGGAAGAATATTTATCAACAAAAAAATTCTCCACTGTCTTTCCCAGTTGCAGAGATGCCTGGTGCCGGATTTGAAGCTGACAACGTATATTTCTAATCTCAAGAAAAGTACAGTTTCCCTCCCAGTCAAAATCAAATAGATTGAACTTCTTTGCAAAATGGCAACAGAACATACAACAATTTTGTATATCACATTATATTTAGTTATTTAGGGCCTGATTGCAAGTTTGGCAGTCCCAAGACTGCCGTCGCAGCAGATTAACAGCCGCAGACTAGGCAGTCTGACCGCAGTATTACGAGTTTTGCAGTTTGCTGAATGAAAGACCGCTGACACCGCCGGCCATTTGCCGACCGCCTCGATGGCGGTTGGGTAAAAGCAGCTGTCATAGGGCAGTAGAGAGATGTTCACCGGTGTCCGAATTATGAGTTGTTTTTCCGACAAGCTGACTGTGGCGGCTGGACCAGCTGCTTCGAGTCAGCGGAGCCAGAGGACTTGAGGTGCATACTTACCCATTTCTATTTCCTCCCTTCAGTCACCAAAGTGTATACCTTCTACCAGGGATCCCCTACACAGCAGCATCTGGACCCCGAAGAAAATGACTGCGTTGGCACCAAAATCCAAGTAAGTCCGTACTGTACTATTTACCCATTGACTGGACTGGGCACATATAGTCCAGATTCCAGCAATGGGGAAGTACTGGTAGTAGTTTTTTTCCCTCTTGTCATGGTTATGTGTACATTGCAGTCAAAGAAATGTACATCTGCATTGTCACATATCAATAAATATACACCCCCATCAGATACACCGCCGCTGGACCATCAGCAACCTCATGATACGGCAGACAGGAGACAACTGCCGTGGTAGTCTTCTTGTAACTACAGCAGTGGGACGGTAAGACCGCCAAACTCTGAATCAAGCCCTATGTGTCAGCTGATGTGAGGAATTCAAAGTGATTCTTAATAAAAGAGAAGCAGAATTATTCTAATATTCTGCAAAATCTCTGTTCATTCTTTCGTAATAATTCAGAATACAACTCACTTAATATATCCTTGCAGCCCACTGCTGAGGACTGTACTAGATGCTAACGGCTCAGAGCCTGAGTTAAAGGACCGAGCTGCAGACGATGGCCTATACCGAGGAAGAGGGCCTTTAACAAGCTATATAGCCTGAGGCAGAAGAACTAAAGGGCTACTAGAACATTACACCCACTGATGACATAATGTTCTCAATTAAAAAGAGAGAAACAGAAACACAACCATTGGAATCTGGAGCAGAAGACTTATTCTAGCCATTATTAGCCCTGTGTTGTCTTTAAAGGAGCTCTCAGTATCTCAATGTTCCAATAAATTGCTACTAAGTCCAATTTTATGAATTATCCCTATCTCTCATTCCTCTTGACAAACATGTAATTCCACTTCCTTTTTTGTCTGTCATCCAATGTTCACACGCTTATACACACAGGAAGTTTCATTTTCTGTTACTGATCTTTTTGCTGGGGTCAAACTCACCATAAACTTTCTCTTCCTTTCTCTTCCTTTCTTTTTCTATGTTTACCTCAATTGTTTAATTTGTTCTTTACACTAGTGTTATACTACTCCATGTTGACTGTCATTCTCTTTAACAGCAAGTATGACAGACATGGTGGTAAAAACCACTTATACTGAATCTAGAACCACTTTAACTGCATCAACATATAATCAGGTCTGTCCAAGGTACTAAATATGTTTAATACAGTGCTTTACATTCATTATAAGCTTGATGTTTATTGTCATGCCCTTCTCCCTTAGAATTATTGTGCTGCTGTCCCTTTCAACATTATGCAAAGTGCACAATGTAAAGCTTCTGCTAGGAACTCTTTGCTGCCTCATATTAGTGCTTGGATTGAACTATCCTTCAGACACTTGTCAAAGATACCTGCTGACTCCATTCCCATCACACGTAAGGTTTGCCTTCCTATCAACGTCCATCACATCATTTGAGTGATGGCACTCTGGGATTTTGAACACCAAAATTCTTCTTTCGGACAGCATCATTTCTCTGAAGCATACAGTTCATAAGAGGTTTTCTGAAGAGCTAAATTCCTTCAAGAGAGCAATTCAGACTCTGGAGTCCAGATGGTGGTTGTGCTTTTCCCCAGTAGATAGGCTGTGCTATTTAACAAGCCTTAGAAGAACCAGAACAGCTAACTGAAAGCTAACAAAATCTATCAGTTAATCTATCTCTCATAAGATTCCTGTCCACTTAGGGATCTCCTCAGGGAAATCTCTTAATTCTAGAATTCAATATCTAGCACTTTAAGTTGATTTTGTTTCTAAATAGCTCTGAGTGGCACTTGCTGACTACTTTGCGAATAGGACTCAAAATCCTGCGTACATGCCTGGATGGAGGAATGTTTGGAATAGATCCTCTTCATTAACCTTATTCTTTCCGAATGGCTTAAGGAACCTGTCACTTGGCTTGTAATACACTTTGGTTCGCACAGATGTATCACCTCATGGCTTCCTTCCAAAATGTTATTTTCCCACTGACTATGGGTCGCCAACCTTAGTTAAAGAAATACTGTACCAGATCTAAGTCAAACATGTATGTTTAAACTGAAATTTTCCAGTGACCGCAATGTATTCTTTATCACGCCTCTGCTGAAGAAGCCTGGACATGACTTTAACCCTAATGTTTGCAAACCCACAGCAAATGGTTGTTTCCAATGACATCTATTGAAAGAGTTGCAATTCAGTACTTATCTCAATACTCAAATTCAAAAGCCCTCTGGATGAGTCCCTTGTTGGATTCTGGACTCATCTCATGATTGAACCATATCTCATTGCTACTTGTGACATTCTTAAATTATGCTTGAATGGTAGTATAGCTGGCACACTAAATCTAAATAGAATTTTTGACACAGTACATAATTCCCATTCCACTCCAGTAACTTAAATGCCTTCTCCTTGCTGCTATCAGAACATTGGGCATTTAGAAAAATGCCTCACACATGATCACCTGGTTCCTATCAAGCCAAGCACAAATTATTGCTGTTCTTTCTCATATTCATAGGCTTAACTTGCCTTGTTGCTTTAAGATTCTCGCTGTCCTATGAGTAGGAACATACAGAGAATTTTGAAGTAGTTCAGAAGTTTACAAATTACATTGAGATACAGCTTAGTTGCTGTACCTATCATGCCCGTATCCTTGAGATAAGACATTTGCTGTTGTGAGAAGTTAACAGTAGCAGTCACGTGGGTGATGTACAAATGGGTGATTTACAAATTTATGATGTACAAATGATTTACAAGAAGTAATGAGTGATGAAAAGCAAAGCATATGATTTATTACAAATAATATATGAAGGTTCACAATGGTGATATATGGCCAGGGTCATAAAATTATGACCAGCGTGTTGTAAATATGAAGAGATGATTATGCATGTAATTGTAATAAAACTGCGGCCAACAATGACCACAAAAAGTACAATGCATGTTGGATGTTTTATTAGAAATGCAGGAGATAGAAGATTGTATGCTATACTGGTGTGGGCACAGTGCAGGGGTGATTACTGACAGCCCTATCAGTATGGGGCGGGGTTTAAACTTTCTTCACCACGCACTATCCATCCAGCCTTCTCATTGAACTTGGGGGGGCATTACTCAAAATGCATCGCAGCCTGAGCAAGCCTGAATGTTTAGACATGCTACACTGTACAAAGCATGCGCACATGACTATGAGATTGTTATTGTGTGAGGGCTGCCATCAGCCATGGCTCGCACAAGTAAATTATGTGGGGTGGTGAGATGGGGCGGGGTGGGGTGGGGTGTAGTGGAATCTGAAATATGACAGCAATGTAAAAACTAAATAAATAAATAAATAAAACCACTTACCTTACGCTCGCCGCATCGCAGGTTTCAGCAATGCGGCGAGCGCAAGGTAAGTGGTTTTATTTAGTTAGTTTTCACATTGTCGTTGTATGTCGGATTCCACTACTCCCCACCCCACCTCGCCTCACCACCCCACAGCATTTATCTGTGTAAACCGCAGCTGGCTGCCATGAAACGCGCCCCTCAAACATGCACAGTCATATCAAACCAGTCAATAACCCCCTCCCTTGAGCTGCTGACACACGCATTTAGTGATGTTAGCACCAAGGTCTTAGAAAAGTATTCACCCAAACTGACAGACCTGTCAGTTTGTTGTTTACATTTTGGCAGCTCTATGCTATTGTAAACAGCTTCTCTTTTTGTGCCATCAGAGGCCATAGGGCAATGCCCTTGCACCACCTACGTACCAGCTGTCCACACCCAAGATGAAGCAAGAAAAAGAGACTTAAACTATGAGAAATAAACAAAAAGACATAAAAACTGAAAACATATAATCATTAACTACAGTACACAATATGTACATGCATACAAATGAAATCAATAATCTAGCTTTGCCACAGTCATACTACAGAGGGGTTGGTAGATTTCATATTATTAAAGAAAGAACATCTACACAGATGTGTCTTTAAATTCACAGTGAGGACGAGCACTCTCTTAACTCTGTTCAATTAGCAATAAATGATAGTCCAATCTCAGTATTCTTTTTTTAATGTTTACAATTTGCAATACATTACAACAAACAGCCTACTTGTTTTGTTTCAATTTTTACAGAACTTTTTCAGGGCAAAATGGTGCGTTGATTTATTACATGATTTAGAAAGGGCACACATGGACACTTGCTGGGGAGTAAAGACTACAGCCCAATACTGTCCAGTCATCTTTTGCGTCACTGCAGCACTCGCAGAGCTCCAGCAGCGCAGGACACAAGAACGCTTGCTGGGGAGTGAGGACTACAGCCCCCAGACTGCCCTGTCATCTACTGCATGACTTCAGCTCTAGGAGGCACATAAATTACCGATGTTGTTTCAGCAGGGCCCGTCCTGCGCCCGTTAGCACCTGGAGGAGGCTGGGCTGGTCTACTCCCCTAATATCCCCAAAGTGATTTTGCGTGTTGAACCGTGAGTGTCGAAATTTACAAGTTCTTTGGGTCCTTTTTTGTACTTATATTTAAAATTACAAGAGCCCTCCTGGCCAGTGAGCTAATAACACTATGGGGAAGAGGAAAGCGGAATCCACTAATGGGACTGATAAAAGATCCAGAGACAGTAAATCGATACTGTCCTTTCCCAAACTGGCTGTTGGAGTACTTTTAGATTAAATCCGTGTGGCGAAGTTGAGCTGACCAAGAATCATCAAGCCATTATTTTATCCAGAGACGCCCAAGGCGAAGGGGAAGTTATTTTAACTACTGATCCTCCAGAACCTTTACCTAACCCTTCTCCTTCTTCACCAGCAATCACCCACAAATTATTTTACCCAAAGTGGCACATTATAAGAATCATGAGCCCTTTGTTAGCCAGGAAACTGTTGATACTCAGGGGACAAAATCCAGGTGAAAAATTTAAAAAATCCAGGAACAAAAGCCTCCTCTGCTGAATATGCTTGTACCAATGTAATACAGTTGCCCCCAGCCACTACCCCTTATGTTCTTATAATGGTTGATGTTCCCCCCTTAGGAAAGGATGCTGAGGAAAATAATTGGCAACTCAAGAACAAAGTGGTTCATTGGTTGGCGACTAAAGCTAATTCATTTCAGCCTTTGTTCCAGCCTTTGTTTGACGAAATTATCATGGTACGCAGAGTAGGCTGGATTGGTCCCTCTATAAAGATGTTTTCAGGTGATTGTATAATAGTTCATTTCCGCAGCGACATAAGGGTGAGATGCATTCTCCACACTCTTGGGCTTAAAGGTCCCACTAAGGACCGAATCTCAGTGTTTCAATTGGACTTCTTCTATCCACCCCACACTGTGAGGTCCTTGAAAATGAGAGGGTTACTCTCTGGCCAGTACAGGCCACAAGATGGCCTAGCTACTTACTCATACCAAAGCAAAACTGCAAGCATACCACTCAGCAATCGTTTTGAACCTCTGAGTCAGCTAGAAGATCTTTATTGACTGGGTGCAGACCATGTAAAAGAGGACCTGGATAAGCATATGGTGCTCAGTAGACCCACGGAGTTAAGGGTTATCAGTTGGAATATAGCAGGGGTCTGGGGCAAGATACCTGAGGTTGGCTGGATCAGAATGTTGGTCACCTTTGATGTTTTATGTTTACAGTGGACATGGGATGCCAAGGGCTGCTTATATTTGGACGGTTTTGCTTCATATACTGTACCTGTTATTTCGTCACATAGTGGGCGCCTTGTTACACTTGTCAATTTGGGCCTTACCTGTAAAGTTGAACTTAACAGGCCAAATTCAATGGATATTCTTAGTACCCTTCTGACCTTTCGAAATAACTGTAGCAAGATGGTTGTAAATTTCTATAATGCAGCCGCAACCAGGAATGAATTAGATGCCGTCTCTAGTATAAGAGTTTTTATAGATTATTGTTTTCACTCAGAGTATTCATTTACTGTGATTATGTTATTGAAAGATTTTAATTTGCACCCTTGTTTTTCTTGTCACGACAATGATGTATTGGAGAATGGGAATCCATTTACTGATCAGGTGCACCATAAACATATGCAGCAAGGTGACACCATCAACAGCCTGATCATCGTGTATAGCTTGGTTAATTTGATTGACCCAAGACAAGAGGGGTCAGTTGAGAGTATCCCTACGTTTAATGGGAGGGGCTTCAGCACAACTATAGATAATATTTTTGTATTTTCTGTTTATTCTCAGCTCTTGTATATTTTTAGGTTATGTGGGACAACTTAAGTGATCATAATCCTTTGATGGCCTCCTTTTTACAGGATGAAAAGCTTATTGATGTGACACATTTTTTTAAGGAACCAGTATTGCCCACCGACTAGGGCCGGAGGGTGAGATGGGCATTAATGGTCCCATTGGATTTTACTTCCACTTTGACCACTTCAAGCTCTACTGATTTTTCCATTTGTCTTAGTGATGACGCTTCGCCTCAAAGTATTATGCTGTCTTTTTCAAATATTTGTAGATTTATTAAATCTCCTCTTTGTAAACCAGGAGCCCCATCCCTACCTCACCCAGTTAGGTGGTTCGACAAAAAGTGCTCACAAGCACACAAGGACTTATTGAAAACTCTGCATGAAATACCTCAGTATCAGGATAAGGTCTAGAGAGCAAGGGTGGCCTACCTCATGAATTGCAGGGAGCGTAAGACCCAGTAGAAAGAGGAGACCTGGGATAAGCTACTCACCGCTAGTGCTCAGCTGGACAGTGCCTCCTTTTGGCGGGTGGTAAATCTCCCCTTGTTTAATAGTGACCAACTTTCTAATCAGGCATTAACCATCACACCACAAGCGTGGGTCAAGCATTGTAAGGCCATTTGTAATCAAGCGGAAGAGGTGACCTCCTCAGTTGGCAGCAAGGAGGATGACATAATTGTATTTCAACTGGCCGAAGTGATCGCAGCGATCTCTTGTCTTTCCTCCAATTAGGCTCTTGGGCCAGATGGAGTGCCTGGTGATATTTATAAATCTTCTGTCGACCTGTGGGCCCCTTTAAAAACCCTGCATTTAAATGCAGCTGCTAGATCCCCGCCCCCCACCGACATGGTGTCAGTAGGTCATAGTCCCAATTTTTAAAAAGGGAAATAGATCAGATCCAGAGTGCTTTAGGCCCATATCTCTTATTGGTTTGGAGGTTAAAATTATAGGTCAGGTCTTTTTGGAGTGGCTTTTAATTTGGGCAGCGGAACATAGCATTTTGGCTGATCTGTAATATGGGTTTAGGCCAGGCGAGGCACTATTCAGCAGAGCCTGAATCTTTATTTGTTGATCTGTAAGTACACTACGGCTAAGGATGGCATAATCCATCTGGCCTTCATGGACAATCAGCTCAGATTTTAATAGAGTTAATCACTCTAAGCTCAGATGGGTATGGAGCCCGCACCAGTTCTTTTTTTGTATGATTTGCACAAGGACCTTTTGGCATCTGTTAGATATGGCCCAAAAAGTAAATGCACACCACATTTTAAACTGAAGTGTGGCGTCCACCAGGGCTGCATATTAGCACCATTTTTATTTATTTATTCATTATATTAATCAATTGGAATCAGTCTTACTAGAACTTTCCCTGGATGTCCCTAGAGCTGGAGTTCACCCAATCCCCACTCTGCTCTATGCAGATGGTACTGTTTTAATTGCACAGACTGCCCGGGGAATAAAAGACTTTTAGATCATTTTATTGATTTTATGATTAGCCTTGATTTGTCCACCAATTTTTCCAAATCACATGTGATGAAGTTTGGCCTGTCCAAGACTAAAACTATGAAATTTGTCATAGAGGGTGACCATATTAGCCAGGTTGATAAGTTTTGTTATTTGGGTATTCAATTGGACTCTTGCCTTAACTGGCACTCACGGATAAATTATAATGTAACAGCTTTTAATAGGGCTACATATAGTATAGGAACTTTTCACGTCGGTTAGGGCATACCCATATAAAGACAATTCTGGGTATTTTTAAGGCTAAATGTATTCTGATAGTCAGCCATGCTTGTGGTATTTGGGGATACAGACCTGTTGTCACAATTCAAATAGCTGAAAATAACTTCTTCAGGGGGCTCTTAGGGGGTCTCACAAAGTACACCTTCCGAGATTTTTCACAAAGAGTTGGGCATGGGTTATGTTATAGATTATATTTGTCTTTGCCCTCTACTGTGTTGGCTCTCAGTTTGGACAGAGGATGAGTTAGGACTTAACAGATTGAACGTGCAAGATTGCAGGAATCTGGATAGCTCATGACAGATCCCATGGATGATCTACGTTTTCTCTAATATGAACATTTTAGGGAGACCTCAACCTTATACTGATCCAACCTGTATTGTCAAAACTGACCAGAGATGGGTTAAACAATCGTTTAGAGATAAGATGGCAGCAGAACAAGAGGAAACATCACTAAATAAGCATATAATGTGATATTGGTGAAAACCGTTAGTGGTTTGGAGCCTTATCTTACTCTGGACGTGCCCCACTACCATCGGTGCTACCTCTGCATATGTCATTTCTGAGCAACTCAGTCAGGACATAATACTGATACTGAATTACATAATTTCCACTGACTTCATCTTCTGTAGTCTCTGCAAAGATATCCAAAAGTCCTATTCAATTAAAAAAGATCAGGTATAGTTCACCTTAAGATATTTTGTCCTTCAATCACATAATCAACTGATTAGGATCCCCGATAGGTTTGCACAAATTCGAACTGAGAATTTTTTTCAGGTACCACATCAATAATTATCTATAAATTCATGACAGGTCAGACTGAAGGCAAGAAGGAATACAATACCTATACCTTGAATTCAAATTTTAGTACACTGTTTCCCTCTTAAATATTTAGATGGTGTAGTACAGTAACTGCACATTCTTTTATCTACATTACCAATTCAAGATCATAATTAGCTATTCGCATCATATATGTACTTCTTCCATTCAAAGTTTCTCTAGTTTTATGCAATCTCATGTCCTCGAAAGGGCTCATGTCTTCTTTCCTCAACATACTTACAAAGCGGCGATCAAATCTGAAATTGGATCAATCCACATCATTAACATGGAAGCAACAACAATATGAATAATATCATATAAGCCAAAACTTTATAAGTCACAAAGAGGCATATTCTCAAGGAGCTATCGCTCAGTTAACGGCACTTTATCACAGCCAAAGTTGCAATAAATGTATCACCCCATTCACAAGCTGGTGCTAACAGCCCATAGCACCAGTTTACCAGCGATAGCAGCCACAAAAACCATCGCAACAGATGACCCCGGCAACTATCGCTAATGAGATGCAGAGTAGGCATTCCCGTGCAAAAAGCCACGACAACACCACTCCACAACATTCTCAACGACCAGCCAGATCGGTGAAAAGACCACAAAACATGCAATAAGGCGTGTTAGCTGAAGGAAATTAACACCTGCTCTGACCTGGTGGAAAGTTGGAAAACAACCGGCAACAGACAAGGGAGCACAGCCCAGAGCCAAACATGAAAAACAAAAGATGCACCCGGCCAACTGAACATGCAGCCCGGAGCCCCAATAGGGCAACAACACCCACCGCCACCACCCACAACACCCCCCTGACCCTCCCACCCCCCGCCCAGACCAACACTGAGGCAGAGCAGACAAAGACAGCGACCTGCTGAAAATGCACCAACCTCACAGACCCAACACCAGGGAATGTCATTAGCCACCACATGCTCAAAAGGGCAATCATCCTACGCATCCTGACCACCATTGCCCACAGGCCGACGGTACCAACACAGCGGACAAGCAACATCCCTCCAAAGACAAAGCTACTGGCTGTGCCGCACCTGTTGGCCTCTGGGACCTGCCAACCAACAACCACCAGAGTCCTAGGAGTCTCAAATCCAGCCACATCCAAGCCCCCCCCAACTGTCTTGGATGCCATCATCAGCTTGGTACCACACTACCTATCCTTCCCCCACACTGCGCAGGAACAGCTGTAGACCAAGCAAGGCATCAAAGCCATAGCTGGATTCCCGCACATGTCAGGGGGCAATTGAATGCACACATGTCCTACTTGTGCCCCCTGGTGACACTGCACACAATATCCGCAACCAAAAGCACACACATACCATCACTGTGCAGGCAATAGTGGACCACCTGGGAATCTCCACCAACGTCGACGCCAACCACCCATTCCGAGTGCATGAGTCCTACATCTTCTGACAGCCCATCATCACCCGGCACTTCCTGGCTGGCACCTATGTAAATGCGCTGCTCGTTGGCAAGTACCAAATGAAGACACCACTCACCTCGACTCCACAACCATGCAACTCACAACACTGGGAATGCACACGTCACAAACTCACATACAACATGCCAAACAACATGCCCACCCACCAGACACAACAGCACAACTCACTCTGGCAACCTGGGCCAGCCATGCACATAAGCCATCAACTGCATGGCACCTCAGCCACACATTAGCAGATTGTGGGAAGCGGTGGGGACCAGGCATGTGCCAAGGAGGCAACTGACTGATGAATGACAATGTACACAATGCCAAGTGTGGCGTCGAAGCGATGGCCAGACTGCAGTATGCAGACCACATACATATCCATGTCGACGTACACCGCTGATGTATGAAGTGCAGTGGACAGTGAATGCAACCATGTCACCCTAGCCAGTGGGGAAGATCCTGGAAATGTAACTTGTTACGTCCCCCCCTGTAAGCGTGAGCGGAGTGGGCTGGCCCGGTGTACGCCGGGCATGCATAGGGTTGTGACTAAAAAGCATGTAGCTCTGAGAGCGGTCCTCTTCCGGAATGCCCAACGACTCTGCCAGGGTGACGCCCCTCACCCCGTCACGAGGCCGACGCCATCACCATGAGCGGTGTTGCCGCAGTGCCCCATACCAGTCCTGCCAGGCCCAGCGCACCCAGGCCTGAAAGCATACCTGCCGACTCCGGCGTGTGTTGATGAGGGCCCACCACATGCCGGTGCAAGCTCCAAGGTAGAGTGCCCCAAACCTGGCAGCCTCCTCAGACCATCACGGCTTCCTCAACACCGGCCCGCTGTACTCCGTTCTCATTGAGGTACTCCACCTGCATGCACAGCAGAAAAGTAGGTCACACATTTGAAACTGAGTCTTGATCATACATTGTCCGAGTATGCACATTAATGCAGATTGCACATCACTGTACTCCCTTCGATGTGGTGACACCAAGTCTGTGCCTGCCATCCCAGACACACATGTCTGTGGGCCCTTGATAACTATGCCTTTGGCCTACACTGCGGTCCAGCAGGCCTCACCCCAATCCAATCCAGTCCGTACTAGGCAGGACACATCATCGTCGCTGACTGAACACCCACTCGGCTCTGGTGCTCTTGCATCTGTCAACCAAGTCACACCCAAATGTCATGTCAATGTTGTGTGTTAGAGTTCCAGGAGGAGCTTGCTGAGCTGCGTATGACCTATGCTGACCGCTGCCTCAGGCCTCTACTGTGGTCGAGTAGGGCACACTATTCGAATTCAGTCTTGATTTATTTATGGCTGACTTGATGTCATTGTACAGGCCTCAATGCACACTGCATCCCCTTTCAGCCCCAGTGCCACTAAGTCTGTTCCCCGAGACCCATGGACACTTTCTGGTTTAACTTCGGTGGCGACTTGGGGTGGTCATCACCATCATGTTGGTGATACTGACTTTGTGGCTAAAATGAAGCCGTGGCATTCCACTCCTCCATTTGCTGCTTCCGGACAGCTTCCACCCTCTGCATCATGCCCTGGAGAACACCTTTCACTGTCCCCCACAACCCTCCGCCACATACACATCAGACATTGATGAGGACCCGCTCAGCTTGCGTGGCCCATCTGACTGCACCACAGGTCACCCTCCCCTGGCGGGATGCCTGTGCCGGCCGCAGAGCATCCGGGGCCACTAACTTTGTGCTGGTCAGGTCCGGAACCCCTTCTTCTGAGATGTTGGATGGCCTCTGAGGCGATGGCCTTGGGGTCATCAACGCCATGTGTCTGTGAGCCAGCGCTGTCCACTGCCTCCGGCCTCAAATGCGTGTTACGGGACACCGCGGCTCCCGTCGCGCTGTCAGGCGCTGAAAGACTACACTTCCCGTCAGCTGGACGCTCGCGGTCACGTGGGGGCGTCACCAACGTGCGTCCCACGTGATGCGGAAGCAGCTGATTTAGACGCGGCAGTCGGCGGAAGACGCTGCCGATTATTCTTGGAGTACAGGCTTAAGGAGTTCGTGGCTGCATCGAGAGGTTGGGTAAGGGTGTCCGTGACACCACACCTTCGATTGTTTCAGTGCTTGGGGCATATTGTTGGCCTTTGAATTTGGCATCACGCTAGGATAAATGCGTGCTTCGTCAAGGGGTTCCTAACCGCTTGCTGATTCTTGACAATCTGCTTCACTGTATATCTGAGGGTGGCTATCTTTCCCTACGTTGGTGAACTCTTTCCTTGGATTCTAGTCCGAGTTCTTGCGAGGGAAAGGCCACGGCATTGTCAGGTATAGAGGGGACGCCCTCGGTGTTATATTCGAGTGCATTTAAACTCGAGTGCATTGGAACTTGTGTACCTTTTGAAACTTGTGTGCTTTAAACTTGGGTACTTGGAGTACGAGTGACGTAACTGCTCTTCGTGGAACTTGTGTACCTGTTGAAACTTGTGTGCTTTAAACTTGGGTACTTGGAGTACGAGTGACGGAACTCTGCTCTGAGTGACTATTGCGGAGTGGTGGATTGAAAGCCACCTTGATCCGCCTTTGATTTTAGGCGCTCTTTCAGGCGCCACACATGTTGAACGTTTTCTGAAACTCAATGACGGTATTGCAGTGCATTTACATATGGGCTGTTCCTTCCTCTTCCCCTGAGGGTGCTTTGCTGTACAAGGTTTCATACCCGAATCGTTGGCTCCAAGAGGCCTACGCTACACCCCTGAGGGCTGGCTCATTCTTCTTTTCCTTTACAGGTTAGTGAGGGCCAGGTAACGGGAAAAGGGAGGGTGGAGAAGCAGGAGCATAGGAAGGGGGTCCAGGTACTAACCATTGTTTTCTTGTGTCATCTACAGGTCTCCCTCCCTGCTGTTCCCATCCTTTCCTTCCCCCGCTTAACCACCCTTTAGTCTGTGTTACCTTGAGATCCAGACTTGGGGAGGTTGGGAGGGGGGCCCCTTAGAGCATCGAACCGACTCTGAGGATACGTTCAGGCCCGGAACAGAATAATCGGCCCACGAATAGATTTATCCTCCTGGTTGAGTCGATTCTACCATGGCCATCTTGGACGACATCATGGCGGCCTTAGCTACGATGCAGGTAGAACTCACGGCTTCACGTAATGAAACCGCTGCGTTGCAGGCGAGGGTAGATAGATTGCAGCGCAATCCCTTTGACTATGGTTCTCCACCCCCTCCTAGTTCTATGGTGGTGGAAATTCCTACCCCTATCCCGCTGGCCCCTCCGGAATGTTTCACAGGGGACATACATAAAGTACAGGTGTTCCTAACCCCGGTACTTTTACACTTCAACTGCAAGCCAAAGCTGTTTTCAACCAACCAGGCACGTGTATCGTTCTTTATCTCCTACTTAGCGGGGGATGCCGCGCAATGGGCAGTTCCATTGGTTCAACAAGACGACCCGAAGCTCTATGATTGGAATGCCTTCAAAGAGGAGTTTGAAAAAACCTTCGACCGGCGCAACAACACCTTTACGGCAGATCGAGAACTTTTAGAGCTGAAACAAGGGAGTAAGGATCTCTTGAGTTATCTCAACGCCTTCAGACGGTTAGTCGCCGAAACCCAGTGGCCGGAAGGGAAACGATCAGCGATCTTCTACCAAGGCTTAAGAGATGAGCTCAAAGATGCGATAGCCCAAGTGGATCCACAACCCCAGTCCTGTGAAGCCTTGATCGATTTAACGCGTCAGTTAGATCACCGTTTACGGGAACGTAGAGGAGAACAGAAGAGGAAGGACCGATTTCTGGTTCACTTTGAGCGCTCCAAGTCCTCGGAGCCAGGAACAGCATCTCAAGAACCTATGGAAATTGGCACTATGAGAGCGCCATTGACCTCGGAGGAGAGAGAGCAACGCAGAAGGGACGGCCTCTGTCTCTATTGTGGCAAGAAGGGCCATTTTTTGAAGGAATGTCCGGTAAAACCCAAGAGCAGGCGCCTTCGGCCAGGGACATCCTCCTGGAGCTCTCCAAAGACAACGATGGAAAACTGACACGCTCAACGCAGGTTGAAGGGGAGGCGTCGAGCGGATTATGCATCCCTTCACTCAAGGATGGGTCTGAGGCAAAAAAAGACCACTTCTTTATTTCAGTGATTCTGCAAGTGCACAAAGAACCCTGTATCACTCCTCTCCTGAGGCACAGCCGGGAGATAGCCTTTTTCCATATTTGCACATTATTCTTTTAAAAATACATGTAATTGCTGCTGTTGTACTTACTCGTATTATTATTATTATTATTATTATTATTTATTTTTATAAAGCGCATAGTCACCCGGAGGTATCCCAGCGCTAAAAACCCTAATTCAACAAATCTGAGGACCGGGAGCTAAGAGCAAAAGAGAGGAAGGGTGGGAAATCAAAACAGGGGGGGGGCATGGAAGCTAGGGAAAGAGATGTGTTTTTAGCAGCTTCCTGAAGCGCAGATATTGTGGTTCAAGACGTAAGTCATGGGGGAGTGAATTCCAAAGACGGGCAGCTTGTACCGAGAAGCGTCTTCCTCCTGATCGGGCTTTCCTGAATCTCGGGGTATTGATGAGGTTTTCTGCGTTAGAACGGAGGGATCTAGTGGTAATGTAAGGGGTGACAAAATTGCTGAGGATTGGGGGGCCTTGGTTATGCAACGTTTTGTGGACCAGACACAGGGCCTTAAATTTGACTCTCTCCCTTATGGGGAGCCAATGGAGGAGTTTGAGAGCGGGTTTAGCAGATGATCTGGCCGGGGTGTTTGTGATGATCCGGGCAGCAGTGTTCTGAATTCTCTGCAATTTATTAAGGGTCGCTTCGGGAGCGCCCAGATAAATCACGTTACTGTAATCTAGTCTCGATATTATGAGACCTTGGATTAGCAGTTTTTGGGATTTAGGGGGAAGAAGGGGCAGGACTTTCCTCAAAGATTTTAGAAGACCGAAGCAGGTCCCTGCTACCTTCTTTGCTTGCAGAATAAATGAGAGATCGGAGTCGATCCATACTCCCAAGCTTTTCACCTCTGTTTTTGGATCAGGGAGAGGACCTAGACAGGCTGGCCAACTATCCAGGGGGAGTGAGGTTCCTTTCGGGCCAAGTATAAGGACCTCCGTTTTTGTCCCGTTAAGTTTTAAGGCTGATCTATTCATCCAACGATGAACCTGCGTAAGGCAGTTAAAGAGATCAGCTTTCTGTTGTTTGGGATGGGACAAAGACACCACTAATTGTGTGTCGTCAGCATAGCTGACGACGCTCACTCCGAATGGGATGATAACCTCCTCCAATGTGGACATATAGATATTAAATAATGTGGGGCTCAGGGAAGAGCCCTGAGGCACACCACATTGGAGGGGCATTTCGGAGGAGCGGGCGTTCTTCTCCCAAATCTGATAGGACCGTTGGGCCAGGAAAGATGACAGCCAGGATAGGGCTGTACCTTCCACTCCAACTCTTGCCAATCTTTCGATAAGGAGTTGATGGTCAACGGTATCGAACGCCGCGCTAAGGTCGAGAAGGATCACTGCCACTGATCCTCCCCCATCCAGTAGCGCTCTGGCCTCCTCTACCGCTGCCAGGAGGGCGATGTCCGTGCCCTGCCCTGGTCGGAAGCCCGTCTGGGAACTTTTTAGTTTGTTATTGGCCTCTAGAAACTGCGAGAGTTTCCTGTTGACTAATTTTTCCGCGATCTTGCTGACTCCTGGGAGTAGGGAAATGGGCGTGTAGTTCGCCAGGTTCTCAGGATCGAGAGAAGGTTTCTTCAGTAGGGCTTTTACCACAGCTTTCTTCCAGCTCGAGGGTACGACTCCTTGTTGGAGTGAGGTATTAATCAAATGAGTAAGGGAGGGGATGATAGTGGGGGCTACCTCCTTAAGGATCCGAAGAGGAGCAGGGTCCCTAGGGGAGCCGCTCTTCATGGAGTTGAACGTATTTCTCACTTCGTCTATTGTGACCTGGCCCCATGTGGACAGACAAGTGGACGATGTCGTGTATTGGGAAACAATTTCTTCCCCTGGGCTCGAGGGAGGAATTGAGTCCAGAATAAGTCGGATTTTGTCATGGAAGAAATTAGCCAATTTTTGGCATTTCTCCTGGTCTGCTTTAGGGTCGGAAGGAGGTCCCAGTCCTTGTTCTGGGGGTTTTGAGAGCTCTTTAAGGATGGCGTATGCTTCCTTACTGGAGCATCCCGCTTTTTCTATTCTCTCCTGATAAAACGCGCTTTGGTTTTGCGAATAGCGATTTTGTAGCTTAGAAGAGAGATAGAGTAGGTGTTTTTATTGGTTCCTGATTTTTCACGTCTCCAAGCGCGTTCGGTTTTTTTGCACTCTTGGCGCAGAGCTTTAAGCTCTGGAGTATACCATAGAGCGGGGGAAATTCTCTTGGGCTGTTTAAGGGTGGTGGTTTTCGGAAGCATCGTATCAAGGGACGAAGTGATCCAATCACAAAATTGTTTGTCAGCCGTGTTGGGGTCAAAGGAGAGCTCGGGAATGGAGTCTGCAAGAGAAGCAGCCCATTTCTCCGGTGACAATTTGCGCCATTGTCGGTCGGTAACCTGGGTTTTAGCGGTTAGGAGAGTAGGTTTGGGGATTTCCCAGGAAAAAGGGACCAGAAAATGGTCCGTCCATGGTAGGGTCACAGGTAGGTTGGTGGTCACCGCTGCTATATTGGTGAGGATAGGGTCCAATAGATGGCCCTTCTCATGGGTAGGCTCGTTATTCACTAGATGTATCTTTAAAGATGTTAAGTCGTGTCTAATGTCCGAGGCTATAGAATGACTGCTGCCAGTTGCTGGGACAGTTTTCTGATCTGTTCTCCCTGATTCCCGGTGTCACTGATTGGAGCGTCCATGATGTGGACACTGGGGATAGTACACCTGTGAGGCACAAAACCTACCAGGTGACTGACAGGGTGAGAGCTTGCATCAAGGAGGAGGTCTCCAAGATGCTTGTGTTAGGGGTGATTGAGTCCTTTAACAGTCCTTGGGCCAGCCCAATGGTCTTGGTCCCAAAGGCTGCCGCACCGGGTGCCACGCCAGAACTCCGGTTCTGTGTGGACTACTGAGGGCTCAATTCAATCACCAGGACTGACGCGCACCCCATCCCCAGAGCTGATGAGCTCATACATCGGCCAGGGGTTGCAAGGTACCTCAGCACATTTGACTTAACATCTGGGTACTGGCGGATCACCTTGATTGATGGGGCAAGAGAGAGGTCAGCATTCTCCACACCAGATGGGCACTACCAGTTCAGGGTTATGCCCTTTGGGATGAAGAATGCCCCTGTCACCTTTCAGAGGTTGCTCAACCAGGTGTTGGCTGGACTGGACGAGTTCAGTGCCGCCTACCTGGATGACATCGCAGTGTTCAGCGCCAGTTGGGAAGAACATCTGCACCACCTCTGGGAAGTGTGGATGGCGCTGCGGATGGCAGGCCTCACGATTAAGGTGAGTAAGTGCCAGATCGGGCAGGGTTCCGTGGTGTACTTGGGACACCAGGTGAGGAGTGGCCAGGTGGCGCCCCTACAGCCGAAGATTGAAACCATCCTGGCTTGGGAACCCCCAGAACCCAGGCAGAGGTGAGAGCCTTTTTAGGACTCACGGGTTACTACAGGAGGTTTGTCAAGGGGTATGGCAACATTGTTGCACCCTTGACCGCACTGACTTCCAGGAAGCAACCTAAGAGAGTGATTTGGACTGACACCTGTCAGAAAGCTTTTGAGGCCCTGAAAACTGTTATGTGCACGGCGCCCGTGCTCCTTACACCCAACTTCTCCAGAGAGTTCATAGTACAAACAGACGCTTCAGAGCATGGTGTGTGGGGGCTGTTTTGGCACAGATGAATGAGGAGGGCCTAGATCAACCCGTAGCCTTCATCAGTAGGAGGTTATTTCTACGGGAACAGAGGTGGAGTGCTATTGAGCGTGAGGCATTTGCTGTGGTCTGGGCACTGAAGAAGCTGAGACCATACCTGGTTGGGACTCACTTCCGGGTTCAGACAGACCACAGGCCCCTCAGATGGTTGATGCAGATGAGGGGTGAGAAACCAAAGCTGTTGAGGTGGTCCATTTCCCTACAGGGGATGGATTTCACGGTGGAACACCGCCTAGGTACAGAACACGCCAACGCTGATGGTCTGTCCAGATTTTTCAGCCTTAGTGATGAGAACTCCCAGGAGGTAGGGTAGTTCTTCCCACATTTCAGCTGGAGGGGACACGTGTTAGACCTGGCACCTTGGCGTGAGTCTCCCTACCATTTTTGTTGTTGCCTCATATGTTTTTGCTGGTGTTAGATGCTTTGGGCAATATGCCACTGCTGTCCAGTGCCACAGTGCTGGTGCTCGCTATTGTAAATTGATGTATGAATTTGTGATTCCATGATTGGTTGGTTTGGGTTACCTGTCAGACCCTAGTACAGTGCACCAGGAGTGCCCAGGGCTGGTAATCCAAAGACTGCTGGTGGGCTTGCAGCACTGGTTGTGCCACCCACAGAAGCAGCCTGTAAAAGTGTGTCTAAGACCTGCCATTGCAGAGCCTGCGTGCAGTCTGGTACTGTCATGCTGACTGGGCAAGTGCACCCACTTGCCAGTCCCTAAACCTTCCCTTTTCTTCATATCAGACACCCCTTTGATAGGCCCAAGGGCATGGTGCATTGTAAGTATAAGGTAGGACATGCACTGGTGTGTGTGCCATGTTCTAATAGTGAATTACAGCCATTTTCGTTTTTCACTATTGCAAGGGTACCTGTTCTCCATAGGCCAGAATGGGCAGTTTGATTATTACATCCTATAATCCTAACTGACTCAGGGAACATGGTAGAAATTCGAATTTAGTATGCCTGAACTCAGAATGAAAAAATACCTCTTTTAGTGAAGTTGGTTTTAACATTCTGTGTTTGAAAATACCACTTTTAGAAAGTTGGTATTTTCTTGTCTAACCATCCAAACCTGCCTCTGCTAGGCTGTGTATTCCTTGTCTGGAGTTTGAGTGATAGGGGCTGGGAAAATTCCAGGAGAGAGGGTGAGTCAGCACAGGGCTGAATAGAGAGATCTGCATCTAGATGGGTGGGAGGAGTTGCACCTGGGACCTGAATAGTGTGTATCTCTGCATCAGGGTGGTTCATATGTGACCCCAAATGACAACCGCAATTTCGTATTTGACCCCGAATGACACCCAAAATTTCATATCTGACCCCAAATGACACTCAAAGTATCATATTTGATCCGAAATGACACCCTGTTTTCTTTTTTTGAACACCAATGACAGCCTTCATGCCATGTTTTTGTACACATGTGATACGCTGATGAGTGGGATTACGTACTACATTTGACACCCATAAATGGCATTTTGAATATGTGACACCCTAAACAACCTCTATGTACATACCTACTATCTATTTTCCATGTGTGAGATTGTTAGCACTTAATGTTGCACTTACACTTGTCAGAGTGATGTGCTAATGCAGAGGACTGACATTCAAAGAGGTAATGTGTGTTGCAATGAATTTATTTGCACATGCTGTTCATGTGGTCATTTTGTACTGTTATATGATTGCTAAGGTTAGTCACAATGTGACATGCTCATGCGAGAAAATTGTTAATGATTGTGTTCCTTCAGGCTATTCCTGCTGCAGTGGGGTGTGGTCCACCTGCCTCATCTTCCTCATCATCGTCCGGTGCATCTGGCACTTGGATCCATGATGCATTGGTACATACACATATGTTGTGCAATACACAACATGCAATGATCATCTTGCACACTATTTCTGGGCTGTACAGGAGTGTTCTACCTGTGATGTCCAGGCACCTGAAACGTGACTTTAACACACCAAATGTGCGCTCAACAATAGCCCATGTGCGTTTGTGGGCCACATTGTACTGCCTCTGGGTCGGGGTGTTCGGGGCTCGGAGTGATGTCATCATCCACGGGCAGAGTGCTTATCCTTGATCACCTGTGAGAGGTAAGTGAGATTAGTGTAAATTGATGGTTCTGCATGCTGTATTGGCAGACTTACAAGTTTTGTGCTGTGTGATGTGTGCGACTTTGGGATTCATGTTTGCCATGTAGTGCTTCTAGCAAATGTGCGGGATCAATGTGTATTACATAGCCTCACAGCTGATCCTCCCTCCCCCAAGCCTATTTACTTGTGTGCGCTGAGCGGTTGCATCACTTGCACTCCTACAGCACACCATTGTCATGCCTGTCTGTGCATGTCCACAAGCCTGACAACAGCACTGTAATGTTGGCTGTTGAAGGTAGGTGGCCATGTGTGTGTAGGCCTATGTTAAGGATAGGGCAGACACAGATGTAGAGTTCAGGCCTGGCTGAACTCGCGCTGCGATTGAGGCTAGGCCTTTGGCTTATGCTGCGTCAATGAAGATACACACACAACAGTTGGCATGTATGAACCAAGACCCCGAGCGGTCTTGCGCTCCGTTATTTATCCTTTCGGGCATGCCCGCCCTCTGGGTGCATGTTACATTGCAACATTGTCGATTTAGGGCAGTGTGGCGCCGACACTACAACAGAGACACATGCTATAGTTACTTTTGGGGCCAGCCCGGAACTGAATCACGCCCAGAGCCCAGAGCTGAACCACGCCGAGAGCCCCGAACTGACCACGCCCAGAGACCCGGGCCATTTCTTCACACTCCTCACACGCCTATGCGTGGGCCGCTTCCGCGACGCTGGGATGTCGTGCGCTTTGGAGTACGTCTCCAGACGTTCCACCCAGGCTTTCCAGCGGCTTGCCAGGAATGAGGGTGGCCCCGTGACTGTGAAAGGCTCCAGTGGCATTACTGAGGACTGCTGTTGGCTGCTGGAGGCGGACTTGTGGGGTAGCCCCACAGGACGATGACTTGTGGTGCAAGGAGGTAGTGGCCCCTGAGGCACTGCGTCCGGGACGGGCCTACTGCCACGTGGCAATGACTTGCGGTGCACTGAGGTAGCCCCACCTGAAGAGCTGAGCGGGTGTGCAGCCTGCGATGATGCAATAGGCCTGGAGGCTGGATGGTGACTTGTGGTGCACAGAGGCAGTGGCACATGAGGCAATGTGTCCAGCACGGGCCTACCGCCATGTGGCGATGATTTGCGGTGCCCTGAGGTAGGCCCACCTGAAGAGCTGAGCAGGTGTGCAACCTGCGATGATGCAGCAGGCCTGGAGGTCCGGACTGGATTTGATTTGTGTGAGACCTGCTGGACCGCAGTGTAGGCCAGAGGGAGCAGTCAGCACACACAGAACTCCGTGGGGCGGCCGCAGGGTGCACTGGGGGCCTGTTGCGTGGAAGCCAGTGATCGGCTGAGGAGGCTGCCAAGCTCGTGGGCCTCTGGCTTGAATATTGCAACGGCACATGGTGGGCCCTCTTGAAGACACGCCGGTGGCGGCAGGTGAGCAGTGAGGCCTGGGTGCGCAGGGGTGGGAAATCACCGCTGGGCACCGGATGGGTCTGGGGACCAGCGGGCTGGGGTGCAGCAGGCGCACAGGATCGTGCAGGCACCAAGGGTCATGGTGTCTGCCTCATGACAGAGTGGGGGGCGCCGCCCTGGCAGACAAACCCCTGCAGGCAATAACGAGATATGAGCCGGGTGGCGTGTGATGTAGCCACCTCATCACCGGTGTAAATTTGGCCATTGAAGGTGGTCAGCCATGTTTGTGTAGGCCTATGGTCAGGATATGGCGGACACAGATACACACACAGTAGTTAATTTGGCGGCCATCCCAGAAGTGAACCACGCCCAGAACCCCGAGCTATTTATTCACACTCCTACACTGGACTGGCATACGCCGGCCCAGCCCACTACGCTTACGCTTACAGGGGGGGGGCAACATAGCTACATGTCCACAGTCTTCCCCACTGCCTGAGGTAAAATAATTGCATCCACTGTCCACAACACTACAAACACCAGCAGTATATGTCCACATGGACATGTCTGTGCTCTGCATACGCAAGACTGTCCAGCACATCACTGCCACACTTGGCATTGTATACATTCTTATTCACTGGTCACTTGCCTCCTTCGCACATTCTTGGTTCCCACCTCTCCCCACATTCTGCAATTGTGTGGCAGAGGGGCTATGCCTTTGTGGATGGCTTGTCTACATGTCTGGCCCCTGCTACCACAGTTACTTGTGTTGTCGTATCTGGTAGGTGGGCATGTTGGTTGGCATGTTGTATGTGATTTTGTTATGTGTGCATTCTCTCAGTGAGTTGTATGATTGTGGAGTTGAGGTGTGTGGTGTGTTCCGTTGGTCCTTACCAACGAGCAGTGCATTTCCATAGGTGCCATCCTGAAAACACTGGTTGATGATGGACTGTTGGAAGATGTAGGAATCATGCACACTGCCTGGGAAGTTGCGACGACATTGGTGAAAAGTCCCCGGTGGTCCACTATTGCCTGCACATTGATGGAATGCGTGTGCTTTCTGTTGCGGTAACTGTGTGCAGTGTCAGCAGGGGGCACAAGTAGGACATGTGTGGAGTCAATTGCCCCCAACACATGCAGAAAGCCAGCTATGGCCTTGCTTGGTCTCCAGCTGTTCCTGCACAGTGTGGGGGAAGTGAAGGCGCTGGGGTGTCAAGCTGATGATGGCATCCAAGACAGGTGTGAGGAACTTTGATAGGGCTGGCTGTGAGACTCCTCCGATGCTGGCTGTTGTTGGTTGGAAGGTACCAGAGGCCAACAAGTGCATCACAGCCAGCAGCTTTGTCTGCGGAGGGATGTTGGTTGTCCTCTGTGTTGGTACCGTCAGCCTGTGGGCAATGTGTGTCAGGATGCAGAGGATGGTTGTCCTTTTGAGCCTGTAGCAGACAATGACATCCTCTGGCATTAAGTCTCTGAGGCTGGTGCATTTTTGGAAGGTCCGCAGTCTTGTTCTGTGCTGACTTGGTGGTTTTCCGGGGGGGGGGGGGGGGGTGGTCCTGGGGGTGGTGGCGGTGGGTGTTGTGGCCCTCTTGGGTCTCCAAGCTGCATGATTAGTAGCTCCATGGCATTTGTTGGTCTTCAGATGTGGCTCTGGGCTCGGCTCCCTTAATACTGCAGGTTTTCATCCTACTTAAGACCAGACAAAAGCAGGTCTTAAGTCCCTGCTGCTAATGTGCCTTATCGCCTGTTTTTGGACCGCATCGTCGATCTGGCTGGTCGTTGAGAATATCGCGAAGTGGTGTTATCATGAGTTTTTACATGGGAATGCCTACTCTGCTTATGATTAGGGTTTGTTGTCGCAGTCAGCCTTGGCGATGTTTTAGCAGCAGCTATCGCAGGTAAACTGATGATGTCAGCTGTTAGCGCAGGCTTGTGAATAGGGCGATAAATCTATCAATCTATAAATCAATGCAATTTCGGTGCATTTTCGAGGTTGCAATGGGCGGACAAAATGCGTGCCGACTCGGTATTAAAGGAAGTTATTGCCATGATCAATAAGGGGCCTTGCAGAGAAAATATGGTGTCTATAGCAGCTAGACCATATTGGAAGCTTATTGATGAACTGTCAGTGAGTGGTTCTGACGTAGTTATGAGAGGTGATCGTTTTGTACCTCCGTCTGCTTTGAGATTTCACATCTTTAGGTTAGCTCATGAAGGGCATTTAGGTCAAGGCCTGGCCCTCAGGAGACTCAAACAAGAGTGTTGGTGGCCTGGGATGGATGACCAGATTAAAAGATGGGTGGAAGGCTGTAGTATTTGTAAAGAGAGCAAGAAAAGATCGAGGGTGAGCAGCCAGAGTGTCGTGGGTCAAATTGCTGATCTGGGAAAAGCCTGGGGCACTATTTGTTTAGATTTTATAGGCCCCCTATCTGAACTGTCTTCTGATATGCGTTTTGCTGCTGTCATTATTGATATTCATTCTAGATGGCTGTTGGTTAGGTTCATGAGAGCTGTCACAACCAAATCCACCATTGAAGTTTTGGAGAAGATATTTTTGGAAGAAGGGGTACCTCACACGTTATTAACTGATAATGGTACTCAGTTAACCTCAGGTGAAATGCGGTGTTTTTTGAAGAAGTGTGGGATCAAACATTCTTGTACCTCTCTTTATAATTCCATGGTTAATGGAATGGTGGAGAGGGCCTGCAGGCTGGTAAAAGGAACTCTTCAACTTGCATTATCCAATGGCCAACCTCCCAAACGGCTGGTTGAGGAGATGCTTTGGACATATCATACCACTGTTCATAGTGTCACCCACAAATGTCCATTTCAAGTCATGAAGGGACGTATTCCAGGTTGGTTCCTGCTTGGATGAAGGATTGGGTACACTCTGGAGGTGATCAGGTACATGAATTTATTTCTTCCAAATTTAAATTCAAACTAAGATCAGGCATGGTGGAAGGTGGTTTTTAGCAAACTTAAAGGACCTTGTCGTGTTGTTAGGGTTGGAAGATATTTTGTTGTTGTTGAAGGTAGTGAAAGATTGAATTTGCGTAGAGTGGCTTTGTATCAGAGAGGTGGGACATGTGTTAGGCAAGGTAGTGATGATGAAGGGTGTTCGGGAGCCATGTTCATCCCAGATAATTATGGTTCTTCTAATGATGGCTCTAGGGCTCCCAGCATCTCACCTGATTCTCTTTCAAACAGTTTGAAGGAGTGTCCGGAGTGTGAAGTTGGGTCTAGTGTTAAAATTTGTAGATTACCCTCTTATCTACAGGATTATGCCACAATGTGAATTACCTCCAACTGGAGGTTGCTGTTCTTTTTCTTTTGTTTTCTTTCTTTAGTTTGGGCAAGTTTCTGTATTTCTTAGGTTTTGTTTTTTGTTTTATTGCAAAGTGGGAAGATGTGTTATGATGTAATCTTATGTGATCTTACCTCTGTGTTCTTTTCAAGAATGTAAGGCTGACTGCATTCAATGTTTGTCAGTTGCTGATGGCTCGTCGAGATGGTCAGATGCCAGATTGTGCTGTTAAGTAAATGCTTACTTGAACCTTCTCCAGTTCTCCTGTGATTTCTCCACGGCTCATCATAACAATCAGCTTCCATGTAAATGTATTGGCTCACCTACCTTTACTACAGATGTCTGTGTCTGTAACCAGAGAGTGACAGAATTGAATCCTGGTTGGTGCAGTGGAGAATAGTGACTTGTGTATGTTTAATGCTATGAGGCTCCAGTCTGTGACAAAAAGCACTGTGAATACATAAGTCATTATTTTAAACTTGAATTACACACAGTATAAGATTAGCTCTACAAAATGTGCAAAAAGGTTTAAGATAAAAAGTCCTTCAAAAGTGTAGATTTTAGTAATGCTCAGACTGTTCACAGTGCAAGTTTTTTAAATAACTGTCCTTTAAAAGCACACACTTCACAGCCCAGCTGGTAACTCCCTTGCAATTCCGCTCGAAAAGAACAAATCTGTGTCATCAGGAAAATTCAAGTGGTTCCACCAATTAAAGCTAAAACCATCTTTCAAGGACCCTTTACATTTGCAGATTAACCATTTGTGCACATTTACATTTCTTTCAGCCAAGCAGGCACCAAAACAAAGAAGCTTGTTTAGCTTTCTGCGCCTCCCTTGGTTTCACAGCACAGGAGACTCCCTGCCGTAAACATCAGGTGAAGCATTCCATCTCTTGGAATTAACTGTACCGGGACAGTTGTCTTTATCACAAAAAGTAGGGAAACTGTTTTGCTTCGATTTAAAAAGTATGGGCCCCACAGATCCTGCCCACTTCAACTACTGCTCATATCACAAGTGCAGAATGAACATTCAAACTGACTGGAAAGTGCAAAAACATTATCTATGCCAATTGATCACAACACCCAGTGTACCAATGTACCTTATCATCGCTAAAAACATAAACACAAGAGGGCAAGCCGGAAAATTATAAAATTTGAAAAACCCAGCTTTTAAAAAGGGAACATCTAGCCTATGAGGTCATAGATGGAAAAAAACTGTCAAACTCTCCTAAAGCATATCTGGTAACAGTAGTTTCAAGCAAAGCAGAACTGGGTCAAGCACAGTTATGTTTTGGATTTATGAGTAGATGAATCAAAAGCAATAGCAAGTGAATTTCCATGGAAGGAATTCAAGGTAACCAGAAACAAACACTCTTTACTGAACCCATTGCTGTATCATGGCTATATAGTCATGTACTAAACTACAATGGAGTTCATTGCTTCTGGATCCTGGAAACAAGTTCACTGTTTAATTGTGTGTGTGTTTTAATATTTATTTGGACATTTTCAGTAGAATTCCTCTTGCTTGTTCCACTTCACATGATCTCCTGAGAGAGATGTCAATACAGAGACAAGAGCTATGAAAGAATAGTACTGCAGATGTCGAAAGGTGAAAGCTCCACAACAAATTTGATAATTTAGACAAAAAAAATCACACAATTTGCTACTGTTTTTCCTAGAAGTAATGTATACCCAATTCAAACAAGAATAAGTACAAGTATGGAGAACAGTATGGATTCTTCTACTATTTGTTTCCAAATGAGGTTCATGGATCACATTTAAAAAAGCACTGGCACATCAAGCAGGTTTGTCTTTTTATGAATGAGTGATTGGCAAGTCTGTGGCTCTCATTACAAGACTGATATAAGACAGTGACTTATTCACCCACCTCGTAACTACCATTACCCTAGGACGAATTTGCCATGCATAGCAAATAGCATATTCTGAGGTTTCAACTGCAAATGAGGCCTAACATGCCAGAATCTATCAAAGGAAAACAGGGAGGGTGCAATAATTACAATACAGCTTGTATTTTCAATCCCTGTGCAAACAGGAGTTTTGAAGGCGTTCAGACTATTGCAATGGTCCGTTTGTGAGCCAGTGTTGAAGGATGACCAGTTGGAATCGCAACACCTGAGAATAAGTGAAGATGTGGATGAATGATGAATTTGTGATGCTGCTTCTGATTTATTGATTATCCCCATGAAGAACAGGTTTCATAGTTTTGCCATTATTGGATGATGGTGGGTTAACAGGTTCTGGAATTGGGTTGATACACTGTAATGTCTTAAGGAGGGTCAACTTCCTTTGATCGCTCCATTGATGGTGATCTTGTATTGGGTGGCTTTATCTGTGGTGAGGATGGAATAGGAACATTGATTGGAGCAGAGTGCTTCCAGAAGGCAAAGGCCTTCCTGAAATGTTGATTGTCACTATTTTCACTTTTGTCTTTGTATGGTATGCTTCTTTTTTGGGTATATCCGGGGGTGACAGATTTGCATTATATGAGATTCTTCAGAGTTGGTTTATAGATGTTGAAAAGCACATTGAAACCTGTTGAGTGCTGAAATCATCTAGGTAGTTTGATTAGTCATACTTGTAGTTCTTCAAGATGGATGGTCTTGAAAGAGTGAAGAGTATATTTCATCTTTTTCTGCTGTCCTTCATGTGGTAAGTGGTATGGGCATTAGTGATGGAGGTGGAGAGATGACAGGTCTAGTCCAAGAATATGGGTGGCTTGCAGTGGATATTGGGGGATTCAGAGAGGGTAAAGTCTAGTGTGTTGCCTTCAGAGTGAGTTGGGTTGGTGATGAGTTATTTTAGTTTCTACGATGTTGGGTAGAAAGTAGAGGACTTTCTTCATGGTTTTGGTGCTGGATTTGCTGGGCAGATTGAAGTCCCCAAAGAAAGTGGGGCAGACATGCTTAATGGATGCAGAGGTGATGTGATCTGATATGTCTTCTGTTAAGTCTTTTTGGCCTCTAGATAATTATAACCAGATAGGTTAGGATTCCATGGTCGCTGAATACAATTTTGATGGGTAACAAAGGAAAAGAGGGAGGCAGCAAAATTACAGTCTGTATGATTGTGAAATCAAAATCTTCATATGCAATCCTAAAACAGTCTTCTTGTATGATGCTAAAATAGCTGAGACGTTTCGATTAAGACAACTTTTTCAGGGCTTGTTCTCGTTCCCTTTAGGGAAGTGTGGAATAAGTAAACAAAATGTATTCTAGGTAACTCCTTAGTTAGACTGGGAATTTAGCCACTAGGTTTTAAAAAAATATTATCTGGCCAAAATATGGTGCAGTCAGAACTGCAATAAAAAGTTCCACGTCAATAAAAGGTAATCAGCAAGGGCGTCTCTGTTTACCTTGCTGGTTTCCTGGGCACGACGGGGCAATGCTAATGCTTTTCCAAAACTTTCATGAACTATGCACTACATTGTAAAACCTTCAGATGATTACATTTTGCTTTCCTAAATTAAGGAATTTAAAGAACTTTTAATGAAAAGGAATTCTTGTGTTTCTTGTTGTGCACATCACCACAGCTAAATGGTGTTCAATGGCGGCTTGCAAAAGCAAAACATGACAAACTTGATTCTTTCCCACTGTACTGATGTGAATGGGATTTAAATGTCAAGAAACCTTTACTAGATCCAACGACAGAAACCTTGTACTGTGATTAGTTTTCCCCCATGTTATTTAATGTTGAATTTTACACACCTAAGAAGGTCAAAGTTTCATGGGATGCTGTACAAAGTTGTCTCAAAAAGGGTTCTATGATGTTCCCATTAGCACACTAGAATTTGAATTTCAAGAAAAATATGACTAGAACACAAATCACCCTAGCAGACAGAAGTACTGTTTTGCTCAGCAGTGCTAATATTGTTGTTTTTTCCCAACCACTCTTTTACATTTAGGGCTAGTGCTACTGCTTGAAAAAGTATCTGTGATACTAGTGTTACTAATAACATATCTTTTGTAATCTTCAATGACTATTGGTGCCATGCACTGACCATCTAAAATGAGCGTTCTTCCCCTCTCAATTGGTGAACCACAAGTGAGCTCTCTCGTTCATGACCAATTACAAAATGTAAAACTTGCTAATAGTCTTTGGAGCGGTTAAACATGTAAATACATGTCCAACATGCAATTGCTGAATAGGGTGAATGGAAAGCCAACTATGAGTGTATTTCTGTCTTTCGATGCAGTGTGCTCTGGCAGACAGCCATAGCCAGGCCCAACAAGCACCTTTTTCTAATGACTGGAAAAATATAACTTTTCCAGATTGCAATTAGCAAGGTACATGCCCCAGTTCTTGCTGGGGGTCTTGCGGCAAAAGTGCTCTTTCTCATCTTAATTAGCTATGTTTGCTTGTGAACATTAGGACATGCACATGTATGTGCTCAAGGAAACGTATGTGCAACAATAAAAATGCAGAGACTTAGGCAATAGCTTATATAGTGTTCAGACGTCTTAATCGCAAATGCTTACTTATTTGTCATTGTGCATTTCAAAAATCACAAACACGTAAAAATGTGAAATAAAATTTTAAAAACCATTTGAGAGTGAATTGACATATTGAAATTGAAGGCCCAGAAAATGTGAAGGAACGGGCATAAAACTCAAAAAGAGTTTTTAATTATTGAAGACCATAGGTGGTGGGAATTAATTTGTGGGTAGGATGTTAAAAATAATTCAGCTTTGTTTTCATGTGTTTTATTTGCCTGGAATTGTTATTTTTGTAGGCTTTCATAATAACAAACAAATGCTATTATGAATTTATTTTTTGGGTTGTTGGGATTTATAGGATTTTGGGAGACTAGTGGTTTAAAAAATTGGTTATATTTTATCATTAACAAAAGTTTACAAAATCATATTTTTCCTTAATTTCACAGGAATTATTGATACATATTTTAACTTCTAAATTAGACTATGGAAATGCCACACTCTCAGTAGCAGCTAAAGCATAAGTAGTCTCCATAAGAGTCAGCCTGAATGCAGCAGCAAGAATGGTCCCCGTAGCACAGAAACATGATCACATCTCCCCAGCATTGTAAAATCAAAAGTGGCTACCAATCGAAGCAGGCTTCTGCTTCAAAACCGCCTGTCTCAACTACAAAGCCCTACACACTGGCAAACCAGATTATCTCACAGCCAAACTCACAAAAGCAGGCCAATTGAGAAAACTAAGGAGCTCCAACTCACTTCTTCTCATCCTCCCCAAAACCATAAAAAAGAAACTCTCTCTCGCTCCTTCTCAAGCCCCCAAAATTGCGAACTTTTCCCCGTACATATAAGAACTAGCCCCTCTTTCAGGAGCTTGAAGAGACAACTTAAAGATTTTCTCCGAAACAGGCACCTCTATCCTTCCAGGAAATAACTAATCAATCACACCATGGAAACTCTACCTAGCTGCATGTACCTCTCACATAAGGTCTACACAATGACTTGATGCTCAACTCCACAAGCATAATACATTATTACTGAATGAGAATGACTAGACTCTTGAAACTGAATATTTACAGCACTGATAAGCATTTGGACTTTCAAAACTGTATTCTGATTGTACTGTGATTGACTAATAATTGTTGTAAAATTGCTGTTTTCGCTCTGATATCGCTCGGGTCTTGCCAGCACTATATAAAACTCCTAAAGTAAAAATAAAACTTATGTAGCTAAATTTGAGGTGGGAATAGTATATCCAGGATCAAATACTTACCCAGTGTGAATACGTTTATGTGAGATAAGTTAATATGACCTCTTTCTCTTCAAAAACTAAACATATCAACTTAAAAAAAAGCAATTCACAACTCAAAAGTTAAAACCAAAATGTTACTACGTTTAGTAAAAAAGACATATTTTAACATTATCACCAAAAATACAACTAAAATGATATTTAACACAAACATATTCAAGTTATGGATGTTTTAAACTTCAAAATTATTTTTGAAAACGAGATATACTTGCTAACAATACTCCATTACTCAATATACTTGTGCTCACAATATTATAACTTCAGTATTAGGTAACAATGATATTCTTCCATGAATGTTAAGGACGAACGCCTATGGCTTTTGTGGAGGGAAGTAGGCTTGGACTGGCTATACGGCTGTCTGACAGTGTCAGATGGGCTAGTCTCACAGGTAAAGGCATGGTCAGTTTTTATGGGTGACGTCCCTGATATTACCGCAGCAATTTATGGATTCCTCAATACGTTGCAAAACACCTATACAGCGTGTCTTTACAAGTTCAAAACTACCCTGATTTGCGAATGTGGTCCTCTTTTTAAGCTCACAGATTAGTTATTGAGGGCCAATTTTATTTTGGTGACCGGGCCTATTATTTTTCCGATTCGGACCCTGGAGGGAATGTCAGCCTAATTTCACAGGTAACACAGAAGTGAACATAAACAGCATGTCACACTAACTGCTAAACCATGTTTTTTCTTCGGATGACTAAATAGCAATTTTGATTAGCTTCATAGTGAGTGCATCATTTTAGACACAACTAAAATAAAACTTACGGTATGATGTATGAAAGAGTTTTTCCCATTCTGTGTCTATGTAAAACATTCTAGGGTATATGGGCATTACAGCCTTTCAGTGTATTTCTTATAAGCAGTAATGGGTATTATTAACCTTTGGGCATGTGATATTTAATTTAAATCCCAGTTTTGGTGATCTCCAAGTCATAGTCATATATGGCTTTATTCGGAGTCATGAAAAAACATCCATAAAAGCAGTTGTACAAATAAAAAACATGTCTCGATTTAATTTGATTACAAGTAATCTACAAATAACTTCATACTTTAAATATGTAACATTGTTCATCTGTTTGAAATAATAACAAAATACAAGTGCTTTCAAACATCTCTTCTTACAGATTTGTACATATTTGATTCAAAGTATGATCCAGACTCCTTTAAAAATTATTGATTGCTTTTAAATCCTGTATTAAATCATTACAGAGGGAAATAGGAATTGATTTTCATGCGCACTCTCCTCAAAATGCTAAAGAAACCCTGCATGTGAACTTTCCTTTACTCACCTTGCTCATTTGTTAGAATTCTTCCTGTGCTGCAAAAAGTTATGTATTCTATAATTGCTTCGCGAATTCTGGATGCAAGTTGGTCACGCTTTTTTGTTTCTGCGCACAGCTTAAAGCCAGGTGTTGTCCTGTGGCCTTTTCTTCAGAGAGACCAATGCAGCCTTCAAGAACCTCTCTGTGCGCCAGCTGAACATTAAATATTAATCTTTAACGTTTTCATGTTCCTTTGGTTTGGCAAGATAATAATACATCTTCCCTGTGGGATGTTTTATAATGACGCTGTAAGTTGCTTGCTTACTCTGATGGAGCCAGTGTTGACTAATTTATAAATTGAAACTCAGGAGATCAGGGCAAAGGAGGGAAAGGTTTTTTTCCAGCTGTTGGATGCTGTGTTATGCAAACTTACATTCTCCACCACATTATCAGAAGCCATACTTGCGAAAAGAGAAATTTGTGGTAATCTCACACTGTTAATGTTCGTATTGACATGTTCACTTTCATATATTCTTTTGCAACATGTCTCCTGTGTAGTGGATACGTTGTTTTAAAGGAGATCCGATTTAACTGGATCTGTTCAGCACATATGTTCCTTATGATTAACATAAGTTAAAAAGCATCAACAAGGCCAATTTATTTGCCTTGTGATTAATTAATGCACATAGAATCAGAAAACGGGGGGGGGGGGGGGCAGATTTAGTGAAGAGTCACCCAACGCACCCCGGCAGTCAAAAAGGCTGCGTTGCATTGGGAGACAGGGAGGGAGTAGCCGAGCGAGATATTTACAAAGATATGGCTCTCTCCTCACCTCTCCCTAGCACCAGTGTGGAATTTTGTTTCCTCCTTTGGTCCATAGTGCAAGGGTGTGTGCGTGAGTCTAGCATAGGTTTTGTACTGGGAGGATTCCCTCCCAGTGCAAAATACTATGCTCAAAGAAACATGTTGTGCTTTCTTTTTGTGCTGTACAGTGCAGCACACATGCAAAGTCAGGAAAGGAGAAATGAAAACATTTTTCCTTTTAACGCCTGGTTTTAAAAGGCATTATTTTCCATGCAAAATCCTGTCTCACATTTTTGGTAGATAGGGTTTTACATCAATAAGGGTGAGTGGTTGCATGGGAAAGCCCATGTAACTCCCCCTTGACGCTAATTGACACAAAGCAGAGTTTTGAGCTACTTGCGTTACTTTGAGTTAATTTCCAAAGCAAAACAAGTTTTGCGCTTGAAAGTAAATAATAAAAAACAATTGTGCTTGTTGCTTCTCTTTTATGATGCAAACGCAGCACAAACTGTTAGTAAATCAGCCCCATGGAGCAGTAGCGGTCCGTCCCCTGCCAAAGTGGCCGAACAGGCCGGAGAAGGGAGTGGGGTGGGAGGGAGTGGAGGGTTCAGAGATAAAAAAAAGTCGAAATTAAAACAATTGCCTGATCGCAGACTACACTGCGGCCGATCCTGATGCTGCATAAAAGCAGCGTTGGGATTGCCATGAGCACTGTCAACTTGTGCTCTCAGGTAGACTGGGAGCCAGTGCCTCCTCTCTCCAGCCCCAGCAACAAAGCTGGGGCTGGAGAGAGCTTTACTGTGCATGATGGTTTGGCCAGCCCGAGATGGCTGGCCAAACCCTCCTGAGCAGTGAAGGGAATGCACTACCACTCCCCCACCAGCAGTGTCATCCCCTGGATCTGCTCCCTAGACTCGTCAAAATCCTGGGGGCGGGCCCAGGGGATTAAAATAAAATGATAATAAAATGGGTTTACAACCCGTTTTATTATTGTTTTATTTGAGGGTAGTTGCTAGGGCTGGCGCTCCTTCGTCCTAATGAAGGGGCCACTGCTGCCATAAAGGTTAACAGGGACTCATATCTCCCATACAGGCAGACACCTGGGGACCTTCCGGCCATTCTACTATGACATATTTTGCTTTATTGTGTTTGACTTTAACACACATTCTGGTTTTAAAAATCACTTTAGAATTTAAAGACAAGGAAATGTAAATGGGTTATATGAGTGTTTCTAATTCAGGATAGTCACTCCATCTTCATTCTCATTACTAAACACCTTCATGTCCTACCTGTTTTTTGTTTTTGTATTTGTTATTCTTTCTAATTGCATATTACTCAGGAGTATCAATGGCTATCCAACTTCACTACATGTATCTGTAGACAAACATTGATAAAACAAACTTTTATACAGCAGTATATATTTGTTTTTATAATTCGTATTAATAAATCAAATTTGGAAGAATATTGCATTTTAATTGCCCTCAAATAAATAAACCTGCAGGTTTGTTATCTGCTATGCAATTGTGAAGAAGGATTTAAGTGTGCTCCACTTTTATGCAAAGTGTAAAGACTAGTTAGCAAGTTCTAACCTACTTGGTCAGTGTCATTAATATGACAATATGGTCTGTAATGGTCTTCTTAAATGGCTGGAATCTGAACTACACTATCCAGCAACTCATGCCCCTAGCCAGGAGTGTTTATTTATAGAGACATGAGCCCAAGTAATGACAACACAATGCCTTTGACATATAGCTAGCCATACATCTCTATTCCAAGGCGTAGTTGAGAAATTTGTGACAAATAGTACATTTTAATTCAGACTTGACACACAGTGTGCTAGCTACTTTTGTAACAAGCCAATTTTGGCAATGTGGTGGAGGTCCTTGCTGGAATCAGATATCAGCTCATGGATGTCAAAGTTATTCCAGTTCACTGATCAGTTGCTGGTGAGAATACAAGCCAGTCAATGTGTAATCAGTGTTTAGGAAGTAAGGTAAAGAGGATGTTAACGTTATGAAGGGCAAGGATGGTATGTCAGAAAGGGCTGCTATGGAAGATATGCTGAAACCTCAGAAGAAAGAGGACCATTTTAATGGGGATTTGTAGAATAGGAGGGGAAGGAAATACACTGATTGAGACTAGTGATAATGTGCAGCATTAAGAGGATGGTTGATGGAATGTAGGCAAAAAGGACCGCATAGGGCTGATAGCAATAGTAAGGGCCTCAAAAGACCAGGAAAAGTGGCAACAGGAGGAGGAGAGTTTCCATCTCATGTGGTCAAATTTATGCAACAGCACATGGTTAAGCAGAGGGAGGAGGTGGGAATTAGAGAAATGTTGGTGAAATTTAAAGGCAGGGATATAGCAGATGCAAGAGAATAGCAGACGGTGAACAGATGGAGCAAGTGGGTGTTTCAGTAAAGAAGAGGGCATTGGGAGAGATTTTGGTGAAATATAATGGAGGGGTACAAGTATGAGGGAAGGTATTGTGGTATAAGGATGTGAAAGTGGGCCTAGGAAAGGTGAGTAAGAAGGAGAGAGAAAAGATGCAATATAGGGAGGTAGGTAAAGAACAGAATTGAGTTGAGAAATTCTATAATCGTATATTTTTTCTTCGAGTTCTCAGTTACAGAGGGTTGAAAAAACCCACTTCTGATCCATGTTCTGGCAAAGAAATTCAGAAAATGTATAGGTAAAAGGAGGAGGTAAAGTACAGTGGAAGGATATTTTCGGGAATCAGTGTGGGGCTGTTGATGGGACTAGAGATGTTTCTACCTGTGAATAGGGAAACTTGTAGAGGAAAATCTACTGAAGGAAAATGTGGTAGTTCGTAGTGAAGGATTCTTATACGAAACATGTGTTAAACCGTAAACTAGACAATGGATCCACTCATGTAGTTGTTTCCCAAGTGTGAAATATATGCACAAGAATATAGTGTCAACTGGCTATGTAGAGGGTGCACCCTAGCCAGAGAAATATGCTACTAATACCACATGGTATATGAACCTATAACAAGTCTACTTCATAGCAGCAAACGTAAAACTGCATGAAAGAATGCAACCCCAGCGACAAAAAAAGAGCCAATGGCCTAGAGCCAGAGAAATATTTAGTTTACCAGGAACTCACAAAGTGTAAAGCAGTCAGTAGTATCCCCAACAAGCACAGAGTACTGACTAGGAGTTGCAGCTTTAATAAAATCCCGGATCTATGCAAGTGTATGGACTTTACCCAGCACTGGAAAGATGCTATCTAATAGGAATCATGCCTTCAGAAATACACTAGTATATGGCCCAAAGGGTCAAACCAAGAGCTTCCCAAAAGCATCCTACACTAGATACAATGTGCCAATGTTTTAATTCGCCATCTGTGATAAGTGAGATTGAAAACATGGCCCTTGGCAAAGTAGATTAATTTTTTCCAACTTCCACAAATGCAACATTTTGATGCCTTGCCTACTGGCAGCAGTGCATGTTTGATTTCTTTTGTAAAGAAAACACTTTTGACCCTTTACCACATTTTGATGGATTTTGCTTAGATTCATGCAATATGAATAACCCATGCATAGATAGGTAAACCCTTAGCAAGCAAACTATGTATTCGAACACATATTAGCTTCATATTGCAACACAAAAGGACAACAAAATATAATTGTATAAGAAATTGGAGTATTATTTGGTGTGGGTTTAGTCCTCACTATGTCATACTATCACAATACTCCAAAGATTGCCCTTAGATTCACACTAATTAATCCTTAGCTCAGTCCTGGTAGAGTGGCAAAGAACAGTGAGGCTTAACTAGAGGAAAATGTACTAAGCATTTCAGTGTACCAACATAGACAATAACTAATTGACATGACTGGAGAGAAATCCAAAACCAATTTATAAAACATTAAGTATAGTTCTATCTTATTTTTGACCCCAGAATTAATGGGATAGAATGCATATAAAGGGAGTGTAAATTATACAGTGAGATTATAACTATGCAGTCAATGGGAGAAATGACACACATGACCACTTGAAGATTGAGTTGCCTTGTACCCAGGGGTGTAGAGGTCTGGAAGATCCCTGGACCAGGCCATGACAGTCAGTTCCTTTTTACCTGGTTCAGAGAAAACGGGTGCAGAGGCGTCCTGGCTGTCTTTGGTGCTGAACAGGAGCCGCAGTGGGGCTGAGTTTACCCTTACACGGTGCTACAAAGATGAAAAAAACACAACAGGACATCGCTGTTGATGCTGGCTGTGGGTTGCAGGGTGAAGCCTGTAGTTGTTACATCCAGTTTCGGGGTCGGTTATCTGAATGAAGTCCAACAAACCTTGGCAGTGGTAGGCACAGCGGAACGGTATTGGTATTTCCCTGGGTCCTGAAGAGTGAGGTAGCGGACCTTCGTTGCAGGCTGTATTACAATTCCCACAATGCACTAGACCATCTGGGATTGGGTGATCCTATGGAGGGTAGCTAGTCCAACCCTGAGGTGGTCATATTTGGGGTGTGGGTCATCTTTCTACCCAGTACCCTTTCTTCTGCTACTCCTAAAGATAGCCAAAATAACATTTTAATGAACAGTCCAGGCTGCTCACCCTTGAGGTGTGGCAAGCCTCCCGAAGGGGTGCACACCTCCTTGCAGAACTAATTTACCACCTACTCTGGTACAAATGTGCCTGGGGCTGAAGAGGGCTGTTCTGAACCACATCAGAGGCAGTGTAGACCTTGAAGTTTACTGCCTTGATGTGCCACTTCATTAGCCTGCTTGGGAGGGGATATGTATGGCCTCATTCCTGTCCAAACCTGTAAATTCGAATATTTTACTGATCAACTCATCAGAGACCAGTTTGTTTGTCAGTGCAAAGATAAGAACATTCGACAAAAACTGTTAAGTTTGGGTGATCCATCTTCAGATGAGACAATCAAAATCGCTAAAAGCATAGAAATATCCATAGTCACACTAAAAGAACTTGATGACAAACTGTTAGATACTGTTAGTGTGGTCAGTACTAATAATTCTGTTAAGCATCTTGTTAAATCTACCCAATCTGGGAACCAGCCTTCTAAAAACAATTCTGAGATAACTAATTTAACAAGGGCTAATGGTAACAATTTTTGCATCAGATGAGGATATCCACCGCATGTTAAAGGTTCCCGTTGTCCCGCTAGTAATGTCATGTGCAATTATTGCAAAAAGATGGGGCATTTTGCAAAGGTGTGCTTAAAAAAAAAGAATGTTAGGAAACCAACCATTTGCATGGTTGAATCGGATCATGAGTCTGACCTAGAAGTTATTTCTGTTGTCAGGAACTTGGAAGAAGTAGACTCTTTAAAAACTACTTCCAACAAAGATGTTGTTATGGGTGATCCTTCTTCTTGTGTTGATCCTATAGTAGACATTAATATCGGGGATCACACTGTAAAACTCTTAGTTGCTCAGGGGCAAAGATCACAATGATAACTCAAAAATTGTTTGAGGAGACTTGGAATGGTTCTCACGTTTTAACTCTACCTGATCGCTCTCCTGTCTCGTATAAGGGACGAAGAATAGATTTATTGGGTTATTTTGAAAATGAAATGCAGTTTAAAGGGAGGAGAATAAAGGGAAAAATATATGTTGCAGTGAAGGGACTCAACATTTTTGGTTGCTTTCACCAGGGCCTCTTCGGTATGATACTCAAACCTGGAGCAAAGGAGCAGGTGTTGGTTGTTGGTTGCGATGATGCAAGTTTTGTTTGGAAGAGCAAAAACCCTGAGGTTTCTAGCTAAAATTTGGGAAAGATCAAAGGTTTTAGGCACAAAATAATAGTTAAAGAAGGTGCTCTTCCCACAAAACACAAACTTAGAGGAGTGCCGTTCAGTGTGAGAGAGGACTTGGAAAAAGAAATAAAGGGTCTGTGCGCTAAAGGGATCATTGAACCGACAGACTCTTCATTATGACTTTCTCCATAAAAAGGGGAGGAGATCTTCGTGTCTGTGTTGATTTGAGATCTCTTAATAAAGAAATATGGGTAGATTCCCATCCCCTACCAAAAATCAAAAACCTTTTTTCTTCCACCAAAGGAGCACGTTTTTTCACTAGGCTTGCCTAGCTAGTGCTTACAATCAGGTAGAACTGGACCCTGAATCTTGCCATCTAACCGCGCTAGTGTCACCTCTGGGAACATTTCGCTACTGTCGTATGCCTTTTGGGATTGCGTCAGCAGTGTCTGTTTTCCAGAGGATAATGAGCAATATACTCAGGGATCTTGATGGGGTTCTAGTGTTTCAGGACAATGTTTTGATTATTGGTAAGGATCTTGCATCTCATGACATTATTTTGGAAAAGGTTTTAACATTGTTCAAAAAATGGGGTGTTGTATTGAAGGAGGAAAAGTGTCAATTTTTCTGTTCCAAAGTTGAATACTTGGGACATGGTATTTCCCACAATGGGATTGGTCCCCAACCAGGATTACTTCAAGCTATAGTTGATGCACCTAAACCAGAGGGTAAAGTAGGTGTCAAGTCGTTACTGGGGCTATGTGAGTACTACTCACAGTTCATTCTGAACTTTGCATCCATTGTACATCCTATAAGTAACCTTCTCAAAAAGGGTGTCACATTTGAATGGTGTAATGAATGTGTAGTTGCTCTCAAGTTTTTGAAATCTTCTTTAAGAGATGGTCCTGTTTTGAAACCGTTCTATCCAAGTCTAACTTGTTGCGTCACTGTCGACACCAGTCAAGTAGGCATTGGCGCAACTTTAACTCAATGGGACATTAAGGTACCGATCACGATCCGGTAAAAAAATTCCCCGAACGACTCGTATCCGGTCTTTTTACCGTATAAATCGTACAAGTGCCGTACAAACTGCCAATTACGATTCGCATGGGAAAAAGACTATACGAATCTCATTGGGAATAATTCCCCACACGTCCTCGGGTCAGAAAATGTGTCCGACACGTCCCCGGACGATTTACCGTACAAATGTGAAAAGTGAAGTCCGACCGCGGAATCACGATCCATCCCGTGCGTCCGATGTTACAACCGTATGGAAAAAACACCGTCCGCACCGAACTCCCATAGCAACCATGGAGACATGTGCCCGCATACGCGCCGACCCCCCCCAGCCCCCGTACGTTCGAGTCGTACCCCCCGTGTATGTACACCCGTGTACATGTCGTACCCCCCGTGTATGTACTCCCGTGTACGTTAGAGTCGTACCCCCCGTGTATGTACACCCGTGGACCTTCGAGTCGTACCCCCACCCGTGTACGTTCGAGTTGTACCCCCACCCGTGTATGTACACCCGTGTACATTCGAGTCGTACCCCCCGTGTATGTACACCCCCACCCGTGTATGTACACCCGTGTACGTTAGAGTCGTACCCCCACCCGTGTATGTACACCCGTGTACGTGTCGTACCCCCGTGTATGTACACCCGTGTATGTTAGAGTCATACCCCCCGTGTATGTACACCCGTGTACGTTTGAGTCGTACCCCCACCCGTGTATGTACACCCGTGTACGTTCGAGTCGTACCCCCACCCGTGTATGTACACCCGTGTACATTCGAGTAGTACCCCCCGTGTATGTACACCCCCACCCGTGTACGTATACCCGTGTACATTAGAGTCGTACCCCCACCCGTGTATGTACACCCGTGTACGTGTCGTACCCCCGTGTATGTACACCCGTGTACGTTAGAGTCGCACCCCCGTGTATGTACACCCGTGTACGTTAGAGTCGTACCCCCACCCGTGTATGTACACCCGTGTACGTGTCGTACCCCCCATGTATGTATACCCGTGTACGTTAGAGTCGTACCCCCACCCGTGTATGTACACCCGTGTACGTGTCGTACCCCCCGTGTATGTACACCCGTGTACGTTAGAGTCGTACCCCCGTGTATGTACACCCGTGTACGTTCGAGTCATACCCCCACCCGTGTATGTACACCCGTGTACATTCGAGTCGTACCCCCACCCGTGTATGTATACCCGTGTACGTTCGAGTCGTACCCCCCGTGTATGTACACCCCCACCCGTGTATGTACACCCGTGTACGTTAGAGTCGTACCCCCACCCGTGTATGTACACCCGTGTACGTGTCGTACCCCCCGTGTATGTACACCCGTGTACGTTAGAGTCATACCCCCGTGTATGTACACCCGTGTACGTTCGAGTCGTACCCCCACCCGTGTATGTACACCCGTGTACGTTCGAGTCGTACCCCCACCCGTGTATGTACACCCGTGTACGTTCGAGTCATACCCCCCGTGTATGTACACCCCCACCCGTGTATGTACACCCGTGTACGTTCGAGTCGTACCCCCACCCGTGTATGTACACCCGTGTACGTTCGAGTCGTACCCCCACCCGTGTATGTACACCCGTGTATGTGTCGTACCCCCGTGTATGTACATCCGTGTACGTTCAAGTCGTACCCCCACCCGTGTATGTACACCCGTGTATGCTCGAGTCGTACCCCCACCCGTGTATGTACACCCGTGTACGTTCGAGTCGTACCCCCGGTGTATGTACACCCCCACCCGTGTATGTACACCCGTGTACGTTAGAGTCGTACCCCCACCCTTGTATGTACACCCGTGTACGTGTCGTACCCCCCATGTATGTACACCCGTGTACGTTAGAGTCGTACCCCCACCCGTGTATGTACACCCGTGTACGTTAGAGTCGTACCCCCACCCGTGTATGTACACCCGTGTACGTTAGAGTCGTACCCCCCGTGTATGTACACCCGTGTACGTTAGAGTCATACCCCCACCCGTGTATGTACACCCGTGTACGTGTCGTACCCCCGTGTATGTACACCCGTGTACGTTAGAGTCGTACCCCCACCCGTGTATGTACACCCGTGTACGTGTCGTACCCCCATGTATGTACACCCGTGTACGTTACAGTCGTACCCCCACCCGTGTATGTACGACCCGTACCCTCACACGCGTACGTACGGACCGTACCCCCACCCCAACCGTGTATGTACGACGCGTACCCCCACCCGCGTATGCATGGAGCGCACCCCCACCCCAACATTCTAAGTACGGAGCGCACCCCAGGCCCCAACATCACCACCTTCACACAACATCGAGCATGTACGAGTCGTACCAAGCCAGACACAAGGACAGCACTGTACAACAAAATGGCCCATGTACACACCGTACACACGCTAAAAACGCACGTACACAACCAGGACAAAGCAAAACAACACAAGAATACACCATTTGAATGGCACAAAGCCACTAAACATGTCCAACAAGCACAAAAACAACACATTCACTGACCTGCAACTGCCAAAATCCAAAACAGAGGCCCAAAACACAACCACTCCTTCTAACACACCCACCCAAACTTCAAACACAGCCACACCCACCAATGGACCAATAAAAATGGCCCACACACACAAACCATGAGCCTTTGCAACAGACTCACTGCTGCCAGACCCCACAGACAACCTACAGCACCAAACTAGAACCTTTACTACACCTTACACTTGCACACCTTCACACACACACCTTCACAAACACCCCCTCATCACATTCACACACACACCTGCACAACCACACCCACACACCCACAACCATCCACACCCCCCCACCATCCACACCCACACCCCTCACCATGCCCACTAACAAGAATCCAAAGTTCACTAGCCGAGAGTTGGAGGTCCTTGTCGATGAAATCCTCAGAGTTGAGCCACACCTCTTTGGAACATTGGTCAGACAGACCAGCATTTCAGAAAAAACAGCCATGTGGCAGACGATCGTCGATGCTGTGAATGCTGTTGCGGACACCAGAAGGACCAGGCATGAATGCCAAGCCAGGTGGTACGATCTGCGGAGGAGGGTCCGAGCCAAAATGACCGACGAACACAACCAGGCCAACGTCACTGGAGGAGGGCCGCACCGCAGAACCGTACAATACCATCCCTGGGAGGAGAGGGTGATGGCCATACTGCCGGTGGTGGCAGTCGATGGATTAGAAGGACTCCGAGACCCGGGTGAGTACACAAACAACTCACCTCACATGGGGGGAACGTCATCCACAACCAAACTCACAATCAGGCACGCAACCACCCCAAGCTATCGCATGACTCAACCACACTCCATGAACACGCACATGCCACTGGCTCCACCATGCCCCATGCACCCAGCTGGACAATGTCAAGTCACAGGCCACAGAAAACACCAACACATGACACGGTAAGCCGGATGGCGGGAGGGTGGGCCACAAAAATCACATAGTGCAAATCAGAAGCAGACAACAATGCCCCCTGCCCATATGGCCTAGGTCACAGCCAGACAAACAGTGTGTCCCCACACAGGAATGACTTGCCAGCAAATGGCGGACGCCTTGCATCAACACATGGGGGTGACGGCACATTCTTGCACATGACAGCAGCTAATGAACAGCCAACACTGTGAAAGAGTGGCAGCACACACCACCACAGCAGCAGCGCAGACACAGACACTACACCCAATGGGTGCCTGGAGATCAGAAACAAACTCACATCAACAATCCAAGGGCCATTCAAAGATCTGCTAACAGTGTGTGCCCAGGAAGCTGGGCTGAGGTGACAGAGGGTGACACACAGAGGGAGGGAGAGGGGGACAGAGAGGGAGGGAGACACAGGGAGACGGACAGAGGGAGGAGGCTGACACACAGAGGGAGGGAGAGGGGGACAGAGAGGGAGGGAGACACAGGGAGATGGACAGAGGGAGGAGGCTGACACACAGAGGGAGGGAGAGGGGGACAGAGAGGGAGGGAGACACAGGGAGACGGACAGAGGGAGGAGGCTGACACACAGAGGGAGGGAGAGGGGGACAGAGAGGGAGGGAGACACAGGGAGACAGACAGAAGGAGGAGGCTGACACACAGAGGGAGGGAGAGGGGGACAGAGAGGGAGCGAGAAAGGGACACACAGGGAGAGCAAATCAGCCTTGTGGTGTGTGGGAATGTCTGCTCATCAGCAGGTGGACTGCGTGCATGTAGACAAGGGTGGCCAGTGCCAGAACCCTCCTCTTCTCCATGGCAAAACACAGGGCCATGTCACAACCTGTGCACGAGCACAACGACAGCTACCTGCATTATCTAAGTGTGTGGAACCACTCCATGTGCCCACGTACAGTGCTACACGGAAGGCGCAAATGCATGGCTCGCCACACCTGCCCACTCCACTGCTGACTGCAGTCACAATTGACGCAGCAAGTAAGACTGTGCCACACATAGGTAAAGTCGCAAAAGCTGTGCCCAAGGGACATACCCAAGTGCACTGTGAGTGGAATGCAAGACATATCCAAATTCCCAGAGGAAATGTGCCAACTTAGAAACCAATGAAACGCGGATGTTGCATGGAACAAAATTAACATTGTCTCTCTCACACACAGGTCAACGTCGTGGATCACCCCCCAACACTGGGGGGGAAGACTCACAGGACCCAGCTCGGCGGGATGACGGAGCCACCGGCAGCGACGACTCTCACCACTCTGTGGACGAACCCGACCCCGACCGACCTGGCCCCTCTGGTGTCCAACGACCTGCATCACCTGCGTCAGGTACAACTGGGCCAACCACCACCCCCACTCCTGCCACATCCCAGGAGACACCCAGGATCCCTGCCCCACCACCACAATGCAGCCAGGCTGGCCAGGAGGGACACGGTGTCCCGGGCACCCAGGAGGAGGCAGGCGACAACGCCAATGCCACCCCTCAGGGGTCCCAGAGACCCGATGTGCCCACAAGGGCAGGCCAGGTGCAAGTGGGCAGGGGTGGTGGGAGTGGAGGACGGCGGAGGCGCGAGCCTGACCGGTTGGCTGGGGAACCGGTATATTCCCATGTCCGAAACATCCTGGACACATACCGGCAGGACACCACGGGCATGGCCCAGGTTGTGTCCACCCTCAACGATATGAAGGTGTTAGATCTGGGGGTCTCTAGTTGGCAGGGTAGGTACCACTGTCCAAGTAGGGACCCTTGCTTCTAGTCAGGGAAAGGGGGATACACTGTTAAGATAACCCCTGCTCACCCTCTAGGTAGCTTGGCCTGAGCAGTCTAGGCTATCAAAGGCAATGTGTAAAGTATTTGTACCAACACTCACAGTAACACAGTGAAAACACCACAGATTTACTCCACACCAGTTTTAGAAAAATAATGTATCTTTACTAAAAACTTCACAAGACCAAATACTACAGACAAACCAACATATAATTAAAAAGGTTACTTTAAAAATAGTTCAAGAATTTGCAGAAAGTACTCCAGGATGTCAAAATCAGTGTCCTGCACAATGCGACTCTCAACGCACAAAATGCGACACTTTCGTGCCCAACAGTACCTGTAGTTGCGATAAGGTTCCCAAAAGCTTTAACAAGGAAGCTTGCAAAGGCGATGCGATACTCCTGAGATCCTGGGGAGGCTTTGCAGCAGCCCTGCTTCACGCAGCAGAGGTGGATGCGCCGGCTCCGATCTGTAAGGGGAGGATGCGATGACTTTGGCCTTCGTTGCGTAGGTTTCTTAGGGGGAAGCTTCACGCACAGGTTCGATGCGACACTCTTCGATGTGGTGCGATGCGTGGCGCAGCGTTGCCGTCCGGCGCCGCAACTCTCGATGCGCCACGGACCGGGACTCTGTGTCGACGCACCCGCTGACTGGAGACTTTCCACGCACCGGCAGTGGTGCGGCTCGCAAACTGGTTCTGCGACAACCCTCGCAATGGCAGGAAGCTTCACGCTTCGGGACGATGCTCGACGCACTCGGCGATGCGGGGACCCTGCGTGTTGCGATGGTGCCGCAATGAAATTTTCCTCGCACTCTCGTCTTGCGACACGCAATCGGATGATGCGTTGGGTACCAGTCACTCTTGTTCACGCTTCTGCTTCCCAGCTCCCAAACACAGCAAAACGACCTCCTGAGGCCCCAAGACTGGGCAAGCACTCCAAGGCAGGTCAGAACTCTCTCAGCAGAGTTCCAGGGGAGCTGGTGGTGAAGTCCTTTTGTTCCTGGGACTTCTTAACAGGGAGCCAGCTCTTCTCAGGCCCTTGGAGATCAGAATCAAAAGAAGGGGACACGGGAGGAGCCAAGATGGCGACCGGGATGGCAGCGTAGGCTCCCGGCTCTGTGAACCTCCGCACCCCGCACAGATATCCTGCACGAGATCCTTAGCCTGCGCTATCTGCCCGTGTTGGTAAACGCGAGCGGCAACCGACCGTGTGACCCCGAAGTTTCTGGCAGCGATACCGCCGGAGAAATGTCCGTCTGAAGTTTGCGGCCTGTGCAGCCCTGGAGCCGGGACCTCGAGTGGACGCCGTGGCCGGGCGGCAGTGTAACAACAGCGGCCTTCGGTGACTGGGTGGAGTCGGACTGCCGGAGTGGTGCGAATGTCGGCCTGCGTTTCGCCGTGGTCGTTCCTACCACTACGCGTAGCGGAACGGGTGCGTGCCCGAGGTGGCCACTCCAAGACTCTCCAGTGATTGCCTCAGCCTTCGCCGGTGAGCTGCCCGGACGCCGCCCGTAACTCGCCCCGATTCTCGCGGGCTGCTCCCGGATTTTCGCGGGCGCTGGTCCGTGGTGGGGACGACTGTGGCCCGTGACCACACACCGGACACATCATTTGCCTGCCCCCGGAACCCTGTTTCCAGCGACATGGAACCCGAGGCGCTTGGGCCTGAGTCCCGGTCCCGATCTGGGTTGGATCTACCCAGCGGCCATTTTAGTAGGACAGTGTCCACTATCCTGTACACTGGGTTGCAGCAGGATTGGGAGGGTGCGCCTCTGAGGAGCATAGCGGAGCAAGCGCCGGGAGCTGTACTGGGGTACGGTGAACTTCTCGAGGCCCTCGGTGCCCTTCATTCCACCTTGGTTCACGGCGCCTGGGTGTTGGGGAGCAAGCTCGATGGAGTGACATCAGCGTTGGAACAGTTGCCGCCTGCCTATCCCCAGGTACACTGGGACTTCTTACACCGCGCACGAGGGGACAGTGTAGTGGCCGCCCCTGTGAATAGTGCACGCCTGGACTCTCCGGACAGTATATTAACGTGCGATCAGCTGGCTGTGGATCTGGTCTGTTCCGGAGGTTTCGGACCTGAGTGGGGGGTGGTGGCCTTGTCCCGTGCGCGGCCTCCGACGACTCAGGCACCATCCAAGCAACGGTCGCCTACTCTGCCTGATTCCGCCTTCCTGGGCCTGGTGTGCAGTGTAAATCCTGGCTCAGCACTGGGAAAGACGACCCTCCATAGAGCTGATTGTGTCGACCTTCAGAGCCCTCTACCCTACTTGTGTGTGTCGCTTCCTGATCTTTATTGGACGCTTTTCTTCCTGGTAACACTGGACATGGCACTAGGACGAGGGGTATGCATGGGTGGGTTTGCAAAGAGTGGCCAAGGATGAGGCTGACCCTTCAGAGATGGTCATCTACTAGGCGGGCGGGCTCGGGCGTTGTGTGCTCTCACGGCATAACTGTTAGTGTACCAAGTGCGTAATGCTCCTTACTTCATTTTGACAGGGTCGATTTCGTGTTCTGTATTGTATGCTTTGCGGGAAAACGTATGGTGCGGGAGGGAGAAGCCGGGGGCGTGTTTTACAGGCCCTCCTCCAGTTTATTAATACTCTCTCTACCCCCCCGTCTGGTGGGGGTTCTTTTCCTACTCTTTTTCTCTGTTTCTTCTATATTTCGGGTCTGGTTCAGGGGCGACAGGCACACTGCTGGGGGGGGGGGGCCGTACTCATCTGCAGAGGTGCAGGGTGGGGGGTTGGGGGGGGATTCTTTAGTCTTTAATCCCTTTTTTCTATGGCCTCCTTTTCTTCTCTTATTCTTCTCTGTCTTTTTCTGGGATCAGCATGGTAGAACTCCTTTGTTGTTAATCACTGCTGTTTCCGGAGTGCCATAATTTCCGTGGAGTTTCCTGGGTCTTGGGGCAGGGGGGTCGCAGGCGCAAATGGCCGTGTCAATCCTTCACATCCTGAACTTCCTGTTTCAGCGCCATTGCCTAGATAGACTGCTGTTTATTGTTTACGTTCATCATTCTGCCTGCCATTTTTCGCTGCTGGGAAACTGTTTGGCGCCTGATCCTTCCATCCTCTTCTATTATAAAATGTAAACCTTTATTATCCTTGTCTCCTACTTGGGCCGTTCAGGGACTGAGAGTATGCTAACGTCGAGATTTTGCACCCCGAGGTACTGTCTGTGATAGATTTGCTTTCTGTTATCCTGACTGTTTAGCGGCCGGCCCCGGGGGTTGTAGGCCCATACGTGTAATTGATTGAAATATCAATAAAGGTTTTAAAAAAAAAAAAAAAAAAAAGAAGGGGACACAGCAAAGTCCTTCCCCTCTCCTTGGCAGCAAAGCAAAACAGCAAGCAGGCAGTCTTCTCCTCTTCAGTCCTTTTCAGCTTTCTCCTTGGCAGAGGTTTCTTCTTAGTTCCAAAGTGATCTAAAGTTTAGGTGTCTGGGGTCCTCTTCTTATACCCCTCCAAGTCTTTGTCTCTCTGTGTTTCAGTGGGGGGATTCCCCTGCTCAAACCGGTTCCTGGGTGTGTTCTGCCCTGGAGCACCTGGTTCCTTTCAGAGTGAGGGGTAGGGTCGTTAAACGCTCAGCAGGAGGTGGAGCCTTCTTTGTGCCAGCAGAGGCAGAGTCCTCAGCCTGGCCAGCAGGGGGTGGAGCCAGCTTTGTGTTTGGCAGGGACAGCCCTATTCAAACCCAGGGACTATTCCTCCCACCCATCTAAAGCAGATCTCCCTATTCACCCTGCTGCTGACTCATCCAGGCTCCTGGAGCCACCTGGCCCATCACATGACACCAGTCAGCCAAACAGCACACAGGCACACAGGAAGGTTAAACAGGAGAATAGCTACTTTCTAAAAAGTGCTATTCTCACACAGTGAATTTAAAAACCATCTTGCTAAAAAGATGTATAATTAAATTCTGAACACAGAGATACCAAACTTGGATTTTCTATCTTGCCCTTATGGGAAGATAGGCATGTAAACAGCCTTCCCCATTCTATCCTATGGGCAAGATAGCCTCTCAGCAGTGAAAAACGAAAGTGGCTGTAATTCACTACCAGGGCATGTTACACACCTCAGTACATGCCCTACCTTTCAGATACACTGCACCCAGCCCAGGGGGGTACCTAGGGCCACCATAGGGATGCCTGACATGTACAGAAAGGGATGGATAAGGCCTGGTCAGTGGGTGCACTGGCCAGGTCGACATGGCAGTCCTGGACTGCACATAGGCACTGCAAGCAGGCCTAAGACATCATTTTAGCGCTACTCCTGTGGGTGGCACAATCAGTGCTGCAGCCCACTAGCAGCATTTGAATCACCAGCCCTGGCACACGCAGTGCACTTTACTAGGGGCTAACAGGTGAAACAAATATACCAATCATGGATAACCAATCAATATAACAATTTATACAGAGAGCATATGCACTTTAGCACTGATCAGCAGTGGTAAAGTGCCCAGGGTCCTATTGCCAACAACCACGGGTCAGAAAAAAATAAAGGGGGAAGAATCAAAAAGTTTGGGGATAACCCTGCAAAAAGGGCCGTTTCCAACAGAAGGGGACCCTCGATGAGATCAAGACCCAGCAGGCCCAGCAACATGCGGAGCAACATGCCTGTCTACTGCGACACCAACGGCGGATGGAGGACAGACAGGCTGAGCTCGTGACGGTGTTCACGGGAATTCACAGTACACTCCGTCGGATGGCCGACAACATGGGCAACCCTCCCTGTGCCATCAGGCATAGAACATCACCACCCACAGGGAGGGATCAGGAGGAGGAGGAGGAGACATCCAATGGAGCATCCCAAACATCGTCACGGCCTGCTTCTGAGGGTCCCCGCAGGAGGGCGGGTCGTCCACGGAAAAGACCGTGAGGGTCGGCGCAACAGCACCATCTCCCAGGACACCTGGCCTGGCACCTGGCCCACTGGAGCAACAGCAGCACAGCAGCAAAAGACATTCTCTGCCACATGGACTTGCTGGTCACTGTCTGACCAATGTTGACAAAGACTGTGGCATGGACTCTGAGGATTTCAAATGGCAAGGACACCAACTCCCCTAGTGAACTTTGGATTCCACACACCCGGAAAGCCCCTCATGTCAAACTCCCCCCCCTACCCCAACCAAAATAAAAAGTCACACCATAAAGAGAAGATGCCTACTGATTGCATTATTACCGTACATGTGTCTTGTAAAGGCTAACCATGCCTGAGTTCTCATTTGACTTCAACCATCCACACCCTGGGGCCTGAGTCTGGCACCGGACACACATGGGTCACATTGTATTAGGCAAGACAGACATGGAGCACCATACACACCCGTGATGGGCCCAACCAGCTGAGGGGGTGGCCGCACAACCGTGCCGACAGACATATTGAGTACAGCGACAGCCATGCGCAGAGGTCAGGGATCATGTGGAGTGTCCTGGGGGGCACCCAGGTATGTGTGGACAGGTGGCAGAACCATGTCCTGCAAGCTTGATTCAGGTGGATGCAGAGAATGGTGGCCTGGCCAACGTTGGATGCATGGGGATGGCACATGTCACAATACCCACACAGTCATGGACATCATGCACAATACACAGTCTAATCCCACACAAACAGCTTGCATCTTGCTGCTCTACACATAGACACATAGCCACTATCACGGAAAACCAGGCCAGACATGCCGGATGCACCGTGGCAACACACCAGCATTGACTGAGAAGAGGCACCTTGGAGGCATAGGGACACCTTTATTAGTCATGTATTCGGGATTGCAGAGGCAACTCGGAGTACACATGAACGGGTCATGTGGAGTAACATGTGGGTCCAACACTGGCACCCCCCTTCTGCAGCACAAATGCGTGATAGCCATGGAACTGGCACACAAGTGTCGGCTAACAGCTAAACACCCCCTGCTGCTCACGGAGAGACTGCCATACACCATTGATCCGTTGATGTGGAAGTCCCACACCATGTCAAGCCAATGCAAACCGTATGTGTCCGAGGGCAGTGTAACACACATTGATGCCATCATCACATTCCACAATCCCATCACTGATGACTGTCAACAAGTCTGACCATCTATTCAGGTGTACCCAGCTGCATGTCATGTGTACCATGGTGATGCGACATGTCTGCAGAGGAACCAAACATCGACAGGGGCAGTGTGCATACATCGTAAACAACTGCCACACCCAATACACCCCTGATGCATCCCTTACCCTAAGGAGACTTCCAAACTTGTCCGTGCGTGTAACGCTGAGTCAGCACACGATGACGTGTCCATGAGGAATAGCAGTGCCACAACAATGCAACCAGCAGACGGCATGCGCAAGTACCTGGGGATGAGAGACACACAAGAAGTCAGCCACAAAAAGCACAGCCACTTGCATGTGCATGTACTCGACACATGTAAGGATGACAACATGCCAGGCCACAATTATGACTGGGGAAATACACATCACTGGCACCATCACTCCAGTGACACATCCACACACACCTCTGACTCACGTGCCATACATGCAGATGGACACACACATCGCAACACATGCCACACGGGGACTAATGCGTGCACACACAGACACTGGTATTCACCACTAAGCAAAGAAGTCGCGTATGAGCCGAGTCCGGATGTCCTCTTGCGGAACCACATCCTCCACATCACTAGCCCCATTGCCAAGACCTTCGTCCTCCATGGGTGGATGGTCCTGATCATCTTGATCCAGGATGAGTGGCACAGCTTTCTCAACTGCCATGTTGTGCAGGATACAGCAGACCATGAAGATTTTGCAGACCTTCGCCGGGGCATATGGGAGGGCGCCGCCGGTCTTGTGGAGGCATCGGAATCGGCTCTTCAGGAGGCCAAATGTCCTCTCTATCACTCGCCTTGTCCGGCCATTGGCGGTGTTGTAGCGGAGCTGGGCCGGCGTGATGGGGTTGCGGAGAGGTGTGATCAGCCATGGCATGTTGGGATAGCCAGCGTCCCCTACATGGAAAGCACAAGGACATAAGTAGGACAGGAGAAGCGGTCGTGCTGGAAGTCTACGCAAAATACAGGACAGACAGAGTGTACCCACCAACAACACATGCTCGTTCGTTGCGCAGCTGCGTCATCATTTTAGGCACCCTGCTACGCCTCATGATGTAGGCATCGTGTGCTGATCCTGGAAAACGAGCACAGACATGTGAAATCACCATGTTGGACAGACACACCACAAGGGCATTGATGGAGTGGTAGTGCTTGCGATTCCTGTACGCTACCTCCTGTCCCTGTGGTGGTACCAAAGCCACATGTGTCCCATCTATGGACCCAATGACATGGGGCATCCCTCCCAGGGCATAGAATCCACGCTTGACCCCAGTCAACATTTCAGGGGTTGGGAAATGGATGAACTCATCCAGGTGAAGCAACATGGCCTCTAAGAAATCATGCAGCACACGGCAGAACATGCTCTGGGACATGCCACCAACATGAGCTATGGTATTTTGAAAGGTACCCGTGGCAAGAAAATGTAGGGCTGCCATTACCTTCAGCTTGGGTGTTAGTGCCGTAGGATACCTGTGCAGCGGTTGCAGGTGTGGTGCCAGCCTCGCCGTCAACTCCAGAATCAACGGTTGGGGGAAGCGGTAGCACCGGATACAGTCATTCTCCCGCATGTCAGCCAAGTCCGGAATTGCTTGGGGAAGAGGCGGCGCTCTGCAGTAATTTGGAAGTGACAAGGAAGAGTGAGTGCACTACAACAACAATTTTTTGGTGCTGAGCACATGTTAATCTGTCAATACACATATGCGACATACGGAGTCAGGTATGTGCCACATGCCCTGGACACGTATGGCTGCCAGGTGACACTCCTACCAAGACCCAGCTACACACGGAGATTGTGAACCTCCACATGCCATGGCATGGGATTAGCTGTGTCCCAGTGTAAGTGAACAGCCAGACGCAACACAGGAGTGACATACATCCACACATCAGCAGAAGTAGGATGTCGATTGCAGAGACTGGTAGCGGAACACTAGAGCCACAGGTCACATGACATTACCCTAGGACAGCCCACACACCTTGCCATGAAGGTGTACATGTAATGACTCACCACACATTCATAAAGAGGATGCAGACATGTCCTTGTTCCGCTACTCCGTGTCCCATGCATACATACGCACCTCACATCCGATGCCACATGTGGCCTGGTGTGCGTAACTGTGTGCCATGTCCATCTACACACAGACACATGTTGGTTGCTGCAACAGCTGATGCTTTTGAGGGAGCTCCAACATCAACCTAATGGGAACACACCACACATACATGACATAGACACATCGTGCACCGTGGGTAGTGACATGTCTGGTGTGGTAACCCCTGTACCGGGCATCAGGGGACACTTGCGTGTGTTGTTGACCGTGCCATGCCAGTGACGCTCATCCCAAGTGTGCAGTACGACATGCACACATGTCAAAGGAGTTAAGGCCATGCCTGGCACACATTGCACCGTCACACATAACATCTGTACACATCTCATTATACATCTGGTGCCTTCTCCACTCAGGAGTAATGTGCCACATCACAGCCTTTCACACCTGGGCCCCACACATGTAGTACTGGCCAGACAATGCCTTGATGTCCATCCATGGACAAGTATGTCAGCCCTATTCCTTCCTGTGTGCTACCTGTCACCACTGTGATGTGTGAAAGGCACCGTACTTTCGCTAAGAGGGCCTGTGTACGTTCCCTATCACTATGGGAGTGCTGCCGTATGTGTACCCATAGTGATAGTGAGCGTACACGCGTGTGTACGGTCCGTATCACCATGAGTACGCATACGCGAGAACACCCATAGTGATAGTGAGCGTACACGCGTGTGTACGGTCCGTACCACTATGAGTAGGCATACGCATGTTCTGACCACCCCTTCCAAACCCACACACACCCCTCCTAAACCTAAACACAGCCCTCCCAAACCCAAAGCCACCCCTCCCAAACCAACCCCTTCCAACAAAAATCAATGAGGTGCCTGCTCTGTGCCCACCAAATGCCCCTTCCTGAGAAGGTTCCCTTGGCAGATCTATTGGGGGAAAGTTAGCAACTAAAATGCAACAGCGCAGTCTATTGGCATTTGTATATTTTTTCCTTTATTTTTAAAAATGAGAAAAGTATCTCATGATTTTAATAAATCAATATTTTTCTTTTTATCAAGTTTGTATTGACATTACTTGTCATTTGCATATGTTTGATTCCTAAAAATGCTTATGACTACAATGTGAAGTACACATTTTTTATTACCATTATGGCAGAAAATACAACAGATTTGTTAAATGTCTATTTTGTTAAGTTCATGCACTGGTTGGAATAGTATCTGATGGTAATTTGATTTTAGGTTTGAGCATTCATCATGATATTAGACACTTGCACCAACAAAAATATGCTTTTTCTAACGTGTTAATATAGGTGTGTTTATTTCCACTTGATAAGAATAAAAATATATGCATTACACATTAAAAATTACGTGGCAATTAAAAATGTATAAAATACAGAATTTGCACTAGACAAGTGAAAATGTTACATGGGTATATTTATTAACTGATTGAAGTTTGTGACTAACATTGATTTAACAGGTAGTTAAAAAGTAAACTTTACACCTTGTGTAGTGGAATTTCTACATTATGTTACATTCCACTTACCACAATGATGTGTAATGCATATGATAATGATTTGATTATTTATGCAATTTGTTTCAACACACCTGTGTGATCACTTTTTGATTTTTGGATTGATGTTGTTTTCTGTGTAAGCATCCATTTCTTTGAAGGCAGCTTGCACCTAATTTTGAGATACAATGTAACAAGCAGGTATGTGTCTTTAAATTTCTTAAACATCAACATTACACACATGTACATTGCACATTGGTATGCTATTGCATGTGATGCAGATTTAAAAATGCATGAATCTGACTGTCTGCCCTCCTATGGTAGCATAGACGCAGGTGAACATACCTGGCGAAGTTGGTGGCACTCCGACCATCTTTCGTCCATCTACCGCCAGCATCAAAATAGAGAGGGTGGACTGCCTAGTGGGCAGCTGAGGAATCCAACATAAAAGTGACGCCAAAACCATTACTGGTAATATATAAATGAGGCCCTTAGTCTTTTTTTGGAAGTCAGAAATCTCCAGCGGCTTAAGGCTGGAGGCTGTAGCGACTGACAGTTCTTCGAGGCTGAATACACCCTTGGTGAAGCACTGCTGAAAAGGATTTGTTGCTGGGGAGAAGAATCTTGTTGGAGCTACCTCGAAGTCAGGCTAACTGGCGATGCACCTTAGGCGGCAAGATGAGCAGGTTGCTCCCTGTCGCCTCTCTGTTCCCAGAGCAGTTTTTAAACAAAAATGTTCTACTTCCTAAGTTTGGGATTTTGGATATCTGGGCACCTTTAGCACAACCACAAAGGGCCCAGGACTGGAGGGCCACCACTTGGGGGCTTAAGATTCACTCAGGCTGTATCCGGGTGCGTGTACAAGATGGCTGGAACCTTTTCTGTCTCGAGGCACTTATCAGGAGGGCAGCGCAGTTGCCCTCGGAGTCCATCCGGAAATCCTGGGTTCAAGCAGTGGAACTGAGCTGAAGCAGCAACGCGGGCTCCTAAGGGGTCAAGGCAGGCTCCAGGCAGCACAGCAGTCATTATAGGTGTAGCAAAGCAGTCTTGTGGAGTACACAGCAGACCGCAGAAGCAGGTAGTCCTCTGTGAGTCCTTCAAAGGTCCAGAGAGTGAACTGAAGAGTGAGACTGACACGTTTTTATAAATGGTACCTTCTTTGAAGTAAGACAAATTCAATAGAGAATTCCCTTTGAAGTTCTTTATGGTTTCTGCCTCCCCTGCCCTAGCTCCAAGCTGGCTGCATGAACAATGCAGTAGCGACAAACCCTTTGTGTTAAGACAGGCCACAGCTTATTCAGCTGCAAGTGGGGCAGTGCCTAGATCCATCATCCAGCCTTCCAGTGATCGCCCAACTAGGTACACCTAACCACTCTATTTTGTGGCTGTCTGGTAGGAATAGCTGCCAACTACATCCAGTTAGGTGAACCAAGAAAAGGCTGCAGTAACCAAATAGCTAGAGCAGAAAAATGCCAACTCTGTAAAGTGTTACAACAAACAAATGATGGACGGAATGCTGACAATGCACACATTCTCCCCCAGTCAAGAGATCTGGGTTAAATCCATCGTTCTTTTGCCCACTACGCCACCCCAGTTCAGACATGGCCATATGCAAATCAGTCTTGACCCTGTGCCTCATGGGAACAGTTCAGCCCGAACTGCCAAGCCATGTCTTCCCTGGACCGGAATCAAGCATCCTAGGACCGGTTTCTGGCTATCAGCCATCATCAGCCAGGATAGCTTGACTCCAGTGGCGTAGTGAGCACGGGTCCCACGTCTGGGAATACCCATCCCACTTAGGGCGAAAAGCGTTACAACAAACAAATGATGGACGGAATGCTGACAATGCAGACATTCTCCCCCAGTCAAGAGATCTGGGTTAAATCCATCGTTCTTTTGCCCACTACGCCACCCCAGTTCAGACATGGCCATATGCAAATCAGTCTTGACCCTGTGCCTCATGGGAACAGTCCAGCCCGAACTGCCAAGCCATGTCTTCCCTGGACCGGAATCAAGCATCCTAGGACCGGTTTCTGGCTATCAGCCGTCATCAGCCAGGATAGCTTGACTCCAGTGGCGTAGTGAGCACGGGTCCCACGTCTGGGAATACCCATCCCACTTAGGGCGAAAAGCGTTACAACAAACAAATGATGGACGGAATGCTGACAATGCAGACATTCTCCCCCAGTCAAGAGATCTGGGTTAAATCCATCGTTCTTTTGCCCACTACGCCACCCCAGTTCAGACATGGCCATATGCAAATCAGTCTTGACCCTGTGCCTCATGGGAACAGTCCAGCCCGAACTGCCAAGCCATGTCTTCCCTGGACCGGAATCAAGCATCCTAGGACCGGTTTCTGGCTATCAGCCGTCATCAGCCAGGATAGCTTGACTCCAGTGGCGTAGTGAGCACGGGTCCCACGTCTGGGAATACCCATCCCACTTAGGGCGAAAAGCGTTACAACAAACAAATGATGGACGGAATGCTGACAATGCAGACATTCTCCCCCAGTCAAGAGATCTGGGTTAAATCCATCGTTCTTTTGCCCACTACGCCACCCCAGTTCAGACATGGCCATATGCAAATCAGTCTTGACCCTGTGCCTCATGGGAACAGTCCAGCCCAAACTGCCAAGCCATGTCTTCCCTGGACCGGAATCAAGCATCCTAGGACCGGTTTCTGGCTATCAGCCGTCATCAGCCAGGATAGCTTGACTCCAGTGGCGTAGTGAGCACGGGTCCCACGTCTGGGAATACCCATCCCACTTAGGGCGAAAAGCGTTACAACAAACAAATGATGGACGGAATGCTGACAATGCAGACATTCTCCCCCAGTCAAGAGATCTGGGTTAAATCCATCGTTCTTTTGCCCACTACGCCACCCCAGTTCAGACATGGCCATATGCAAATCAGTCTTGACCCTGTGCCTCATGGGAACAGTCCAGCCCGAACTGCCAAGCTATGTCTTCCCTGGACCGGAATCAAGCATCCTAGGACCAGTTTCTGGCTATCAGCCGTCATCAGCCAGGATAGCTTGACTCCAGTGGCGTAGTGAGCACGGGTCCCACGTCTGGGAATACCCATCCCACTTAGGGCGAAAAGCGTTACAACAAACAAATGATGGATGGAATGCTGACAATGCAGACATTCTCCCCCAGTCAAGAGATCTGGGTTAAATCCATCGTTCTTTTGCCCACTACGCCACCCCAGTTCAGACATGGCCATATGCAAATCAGTCTTGACCCTGTGCCTCATGGGAACAGTCCAGCCCGAACTGCCAAGCCATGTCTTCCCTGGACCGGAATCAAGCATCCTAGGACCGGTTTCTGGCTATCAGCCGTCATCAGCCAGGATAGCTTGACTCCAGTGGCGTAGTGAGCACGGGTCCCACATCTGGGAATACCCATCCCACTTAGGGAAAAAAGCGTTACAACAAACAAATGATGGATGGAATGCTGACAATGCAGACATTCTCCCCCAGTCAAGAGATCTGGGTTAAATCCATCGTTCTTTTGCCCACTACGCCACCCCAGTTCAGACATGGCCATATGCAAATCAGTCTTGACCCTGTGCCTCATGGGAACAGTCCAGCCCGAACTGCCAAGCCATGTCTTCCCTGGACCGGAATCAAGCATCCTAGGACCAGTTTCTGGCTATCAGCCGTCATCAGCCAGGATAGCTTGACTCCAGTGGCGTAGTGAGCACGGGTCCCACGTCTGGGAATACCCATCCCACTTAGGGCGAAAAGCGTTACAACAAACAAATGATGGATGGAATGCTGACAATGCAGACATTCTCCCCCAGTCAAGAGATCTGGGTTAAATCCATCGTTCTTTTGCCCACTACGCCACCCCAGTTCAGACATGGCCATATGCAAATCAGTCTTGACCCTGTGCCTCATGGGAACAGTCCAGCCCGAACTGCCAAGCCATGTCTTTCCTGGACCGGAATCAAGCATCCTAGGACCGGTTTCTGGCTATCAGCCGTCATCAGCCAGGATAGCTTGACTCCAGTGGCGTAGTGAGCATGGGTCCCACGTCTGGGAATACCCATCCCACTTAGGGCGAAAAGCGTTACAACAAACAAATGATGGACGGAATGCTGACAATGCAGACATTCTCCCCCAGTCAAGAGATTTGGGTTAAATCCATCGTTCTTTTGCCCACTACGCCACCCCAGTTCAGACATGGCCATATGCAAATCAGTCTTGACCCTGTGCCTCATGGGAACAGTCCAGCCCGAACTGCCAAGCCATGTCTTCCCTGGACCGGAATCAAGCATCCTAGGACGGGTTTCTGGCTATCAGCCGTCATCAGCCAGGATAGCTTGACTCCAGTGGCGTAGTGAGCACGGGTCCCACGTCTGGGAATACCCATCCCACTTAGGGCGAAAAGCGTTACAACAAACAAATGATGGATGGAATGCTGACAATGCAGACATTCTCCCCTAGTCAAGAGATCTGGGTTAAATCCATCGTTCTTTTGCCCACTACGCCACCCCAGTTCAGACATGGCCATATGCAAATCAGTCTTGACCCTGTGCCTCATGGGAACAGTCCAGCCCGAACTGCCAAGCCATGTCTTTCCTGGACCGGAATCAAGCATCCTAGGACCGGTTTCTGGCTATCAGCCGTCATCAGCCAGGATAGCTTGACTCCAGTGGCGTAGTGAGCATGGGTCCCACGTCTGGGAATACCCATCCCACTTAGGGCGAAAAGCGTTACAACAAACAAATGATGGACGGAATGCTGACAATGCAGACATTCTCCCCCAGTCAAGAGATTTGGGTTAAATCCATCGTTCTTTTGCCCACTACGCCACCCCAGTTCAGACATGGCCATATGCAAATCAGTCTTGACCCTGTGCCTCATGGGAACAGTCCAGCCCGAACTGCCAAGCCATGTCTTCCCTGGACCGGAATCAAGCATCCTAGGACGGGTTTCTGGCTATCAGCCGTCATCAGCCAGGATAGCTTGACTCCAGTGGCGTAGTGAGCACGGGTCCCACGTCTGGGAATACCCATCCCACTTAGGGCGAAAAGCGTTACAACAAACAAATGATGGACGGAATGCTGACAATGCAGACATTCTCCCCCAGTCAAGAGATCTGGGTTAAATCCATCGTTCTTTTGCCCACTACGCCACCCCAGTTCAGACATGGCCATATGCAAATCAGTCTTGACCCTGTGCCTCATGGGAACAGTCCAGCCCGAACTGCCAAGCCATGTCTTCCCTGGACCGGAATCAAGCATCCTAGGACCGGTTTCTGGCTATCAGCCGTCATCAGCCAGGATAGCTTGACTCCAGTGGTGTAGTGAGCACGGGTCCCACGTCTGGGAATACCCATCCCACTTAGGGCGAAAAGCGTTACAACAAACAAATGATGGACGGAATGCTGACAATGCAGACATTCTCCCCCAGTCAAGAGATCTGGGTTAAATTCATCGTTCTTTTGCCCACTACGCCACCCCAGTTCAGACATGGCCATATGCAAATCAGTCTTGACCCTGTGCCTCATGGGAACAGTCCAGCCCGAACTGCCAAGCCATGTCTTCCCTGGACCGGAATCAAGCATCCTAGGACCGGTTTCTGGCTATCAGCCGTCATCAGCCAGGATAGCTTGACTCCAGTGGCGTAGTGAGCACGGGTCCCACGTCTGGGAATACCCATCCCACTTAGGGCGAAAAGCGTTACAACAAACAAATGATGGACGGAATGCTGACAATGCAGACATTCTCCCCCAGTCAAGAGATCTGGGTTAAATCCATCGTTCTTTTGCCCACTACGCCACCCCAGTTCAGACATGGCCATATGCAAATCAGTCTTGACCCTGTGCCTCATGGGAACAGTCCAGCCCGAACTGCCAAGCCATGTCTTCCCTGGACCGGAATCAAGCATCCTAGGACCGGTTTCTGGCTATCAGCCGTCATCAGCCAGGATAGCTTGACTCCAGTGGCGTAGTGAGCACGGGTCCCACGTCTGGGAATACCCATCCCACTTAGGGCGAAAAGCGTTACAACAAACAAATGATGGACGGAATGCTGACAATGCAGACATTCTCCCCCAGTCAAGAGATCTGGGTTAAATCCATTGTTCTTTTGCCCACTACGCCACCCCAGTTCAGACATGGCCATATGCAAATCAGTCTTGACCCTGTGCCTCATGGGAACAGTCCAGCCCGAACTGCCAAGCCATGTCTTCCCTGGACCGGAATCAAGCATCCTAGGACCAGTTTCTGGCTATCAGCCGTCATCAGCCAGGATAGCTTGACTCCAGTGGCGTAGTGAGCACGGGTCCCACGTCTGGGAATACCCATCCCACTGAGGGCGAAAAGCGTTACAACAAACAAATGATGGACGGAATGCTGACAATGCAGACATTCTCCCCCAGTCAAGAGATCTGGGTTAAATCCATCGTTCTTTTGCCCACTACGCCACCCCAGTTCAGACATGGCCATATGCAAATCAGTCTTGACCCTGTGCCTCATGGGAACAGTCCAGCCCGAACTGCCAAGCCATGTCTTCCCTGGACCGGAATCAAGCATCCTAGGACCGGTTTCTGGCTCGAGCCAGAAACCGGTCCTAGGATGCTTGATTCCGGTCCAGGGAAGACATGGCTTGGCAGTTCGGGCTGGACTGTTCCCATGAGGCACAGGGTCAAGACTGATTTGCATATGGCCATGTCTGAACTGGGGTGGCGTAGTGGGCAAAAGAACGATGGATTTAACCCAGATCTCTTGACTGGGGGAGAATGTCTGCATTGTCAGCATTCCGTCCATCATTTGTTTGTTGTAACGCTTTTCGCCCTAAGTGGGATGGGTATTCCCAGACGTGGGACCCGTGCTCACTACGCCACTGGAGTCAAGCTATCCTGGCTGATGACGGCTGATAGCCAGAAACTGGTCCTAGGATGCTTGATTCCGGTCCAGGGAAGACATGGCTTGGCAGTTCGGGCTGGACTGTTCCCATGAGGCACAGGGTCAAGACTGATTTGCATATGGCCATGTCTGAACTGGGGTGGCGTAGTGGGCAAAAGAACAATGGATTTAACCCAGATCTCTTGACTGGGGGAGAATGTCTGCATTGTCAGCATTCCGTCCATCATTTGTTTGTTGTAACGCTTTTCGCCCTAAGAGGGATGGGTATTCCCAGACGTGGGACCCGTGCTCACTACGCCACTGGAGTCAAGCTATCCTGGCTGATGACGGCTGATAGCCAGAAACCGGTCCTAGGATGCTTGATTCCGGTCCAGGGAAGACATGGCTTGGCAGTTCGGGCTGGACTGTTCCCATGAGGCACAGGGTCAAGACTGATTTGCATATGGCCATGTCTGAACTGGGGTGGCGTAGTGGGCAAAAGAACGATGGATTTAACCCAGATCTCTTGACTGGGGGAGAATGTCTGCATTGTCAGCATTCCGTCCATCATTTGTTTGTTGTAACGCTTTTCGCCCTAAGTGGGATGGGTATTCCCAGACGTGGGACCCGTGCTCACTACGCCACTGGAGTCAAGCTATCCTGGCTGATGACGGCTGATAGCCAGAAACCGGTCCTAGGGTGCTTGATTCCGGTCCAGGGAAGACATGGCTTGGCAGTTCGGGCTGGACAGTTCCCATGAGGCACAGGGTCAAGACTGATTTGCATATGGCCATGTCTGAACTGGGGTGGCGTAGTGGGCAAAAGAACGATGGATTTAACCCAGATCTCTTGACTGAGGGAGAATGTCTGCATTGTCAGCATTCCGTCCATCATTTGTTTGTTGTAACGCTTTTCGCCCTAAGTGGGATGGGTATTCCCAGACGTGGGACCCGTGCTCACTACGCCACTGGAGTCAAGCTATCCTGGCTGATGACGGCTGATAGCCAGAAACCGGTCCTAGGATGCTTGATTCCGGTCCAGGGAAGACATGGCTTGGCAGTTCGGGCTGGACTGTTCCCATGAGGCACAGGGTCAAGACTGATTTGCATATGGCCATGTCTGAACTGGGGTGGCGTAGTGGGCAAAAGAACGATGGATTTAACCCAGATCTCTTGACTTGGGGAGAATTTCTGCATTGTCAGCATTCCGTCCATCATTTGTTTGTTGTAACGCTTTTCGCCCTAAGTGGGATGGGTATTCCCAGACGTGGGACCCGTGCTCACTACGCCACTGGAGTCAAGCTATCATGGCTGATGACGGCTGATATCCAGAAACCGGTCCTAGGATGCTTGATTCCGGTCCAGGGAAGACATGGCTTGGCAGTTCGGGCTGGACTGTTCCCATGAGGCACAGGGTCAAGACTGATTTGCATATGGCCATGTCTGAACTGGGGTGGCGTAGTGGGCAAAAGAACGATGGATTTAACCCAGATCTCTTGACTGGGGGAGAATGTCTGCATTGTCAGCATTCCGTCCATCATTTGTTTGTTGTAACGCTTTTCGCCCTAAGTGGGATGGGTATTCCCAGACGTGGGACCCGTGCTCACTACGCCACTGGAGTCAAGCTATCCTGGCTGATGACGGATGATAGCCAGAAACCGGTCCTAGGATGCTTGATTCCGGTCCAGGGAAGACATGGCTTGGCAGTTCGGGCTGGACTGTTCCCATGAGGCACAGGGTCAAGACTGATTTGCATATGGCCATGTCTGAACTGGGGTGGCGTAGTGGGCAAAAGAACGATGGATTTAACCCAGATCTCTTGACTGGGGGAGAATGTCTGCATTCCGTCCATCATTTGTTTGTTGTAACGCTTTTCGCCCTAAGTGGGATGGGTATTCCCAGACGTGGGACCCGTGCTCACTACGCCACTGGAGTCAAGCTATCCTGGCTGATGACGGCTGATAGCCAGAAACCGGTCCTAGGATGCTTGATTCCGGTCCAGGGAAGACATGGCTTGGCAGTTCGGGCTGGACTGTTCCCATGAGGCACAGGGTCAAGACTGATTTGCATATGGCCATGTCTAAACTGGGGTGGTGTAGTGGGCAAAAGAACGATGGATTTAACCCAGATCTCTTGACTGGGGGAGAATGTCTGCATTGTCAGCATTCCGTCCATCATTTGTTTGTTGTAACGCTTTTCGCCCTAAGTGGGATGGGTATTCCCAGACGTGGGACCCGTGCTCACTACGCCACTGGAGTCAAGCTATCCTGGCTGATGACGGCTGATAGCCAGAAACCGGTCCTAGGATGCTTGATTCCGGTCCAGGGAAGACATGGCTTGGCAGTTCGGGCTGGACTGTTCCCATGAGGCACAGGGTCAAGACTGATTTGCATATGGCCATGTCTAAACTGGGGTGGTGTAGTGGGCAAAAGAACGATGGATTTAACCCAGATCTCTTGACTGGGGGAGAATGTATGCATCGTCAGCATTCCGTCCATCATTTGTTTGTTGTAACTCTGTAAAGTGGCATTTTCAAAATGCATTTTTAAATCCAACTTTAACAATAAAGAGGATTTTTTATTACAATTTTCAGACAACAAACATGAAATGTTCACTGGTTCCAAATCAAATGTTAACACGTATAAAATGTGATGAGGCTACCTTATGTTATCCTATGGGAGTGGCAGGTCTCATAGTAGTGAAAAATAGATTAAGAAGTTTTTTACTACCAGGACATGTAAAACCTAAAAGCACATATCCAGCCTTTTAGCCCTGACTATGAGCTACCTAAGGCTTACCTTGGGGGTGATTTATATGCAATGAAAGGGGAGTTTAAGGCTTGGTAAGTGGTTATATTGTCAAGTCAAATTGGCAGTTAAAACTGCATTCATGTGGCAATGGCAGACCAGGGACATGTTTTAAGGGCTACTTAAGTGGGTGGCACAATATGTGCTGTAGGCTCATTAGTAACATTTAATTCACATGTCATGGGTATTTGGTATACCACTTTACAAAGAATTTGTAAGTAAATTGAATATGCCAACCAGGTTTCAGCAAATGTTAACATGTTTTAGGGAACAAGCACAAGCACTTTAGCAGTGGTAACGTGCACAGTCCTAATGTCAGCAAAAACAAATTTAAAAAAATGGGAGGGAATAGGCAAAACGTTTTGGTGGAAACCACCTAAGGCTAACAGGTCTAACAGACAGCCAAGTAAAAATGACCCTGTATATATTATCTTGTATAGACTGACTTGAAGGATGGTTTATAACGTATTTATCTTGCTCGACAGGGCCAAAACACTATGAATTTCTTACACATCTCTGTTCTAAGTATTTGCATTTCCCAACTGTTTTCTTTAACCGTCTTTAGAAATCCATATTTGTGAGTTCCAGGCTTGGAGCAATTTATTTCAACTCACAGAGCTGCAAGAACAGGTTCATATGCATGGAGGAACTCACCCAATGCATTCTCTGGTGATGCCAAAATAACTTTATCCACATATGAATATTATGGGAACCTGATAATTTGCTACCTTTATAATTGACCTAATGGGTAAGGTGCCAAAGAGCAGGACAATGATTGTTTAGGCTAAATGAAAAGACACTGCTCTGGTGAACTCTCATATTTGTGTTAGCATAGTTTGCATTTTGGAAGCCTTTGTCATATATAGTAATGGAAATACATTGAAATATTTACAACACGCGGCTTACTGCATCAAATGGCATTTTACGTCTGTTGAATGTGACTTCAATAGGTCATGTTTTTTCGAGAGGGTTTGAGAGGATGTAGTTGGCTACCATGTCATATTGATTCAGTCTCTTTCTGTCCTCTATCTGTTCTATCTGCCCAAGATGCCCCTGTGCACGGATTTCTTTTGTGTGCATATTGGACAATAAGTACATAACCATGATTGTGTAGTTTTTCTCTACCTATTGCTGCTTACCTTCTGAAAAAACATATTTTCACCACTGCACTCATCAAACATTTCTGCTGTCTGAGAAATGGAGTAATTTTTGGGAGGGGCACTGAACCTCCAAATACCAGCTGTTTCCATTGTTCACACATGGGCAGTGCATTCTGACATCTGCAACGAATATGTGACGTTACAACGCATGCCATTACATCGCATGCCGTTGCAACGCCAACTTTTACATCGACTTTTAGTCGGGGGAGCACTGGAAGTTGGAATAGATTAATTTTCTATTCCAACTCCAGTGTGTGCAAGATTAGGGAAGGTGTTGTATTTAAACCCAACACCTTCTACCCACTGCTGGACACCTTTTTCATTGCAACGCCATACGATGTAATGGCATGCATTGTAACGGTTGCATAGTAAAGGCTGTTTCCCGTCTTTGAAAGTTCCGGTCATTTGACAGATGAGCGGAGTGGAGCGGAGCGGACGAGCTGACGAACTGACGAGAGGAGTGAGCCTCTGAGCTCGGAGCCCCTGGAGCTGCGGAGCGTGGTGTGTCCAGCCGTCCGGTCTGACCAGCCCAGTCAGCCTGTTCAGACAGGATCAGCAGCAGCAAGGCAGAAGGGCGACGGAGCAGGAGCAGGAACGACGGTGAGGCTATTGGTAGCGGTAGCAGGCTGGGTGCAGGTTAGCTCTCGAGCCCGGGCTTGGACGTGAGCCAGTTTTTCAAAACATTATGGCCCTAGGTGCCACGGGGCCGGTCATTTCCTCAGCCCTTCCCAGCCTCCCCTGCCCCTGCCTCTGACTCCCCGCACACCTCCTCCTCTGCCTCACCACCCTCCTCTCCCCCAGCCCCATCCGCCTCTTCCAGCAATCATTTAAACCACCACAGCGGTCACTGGCCTCAGGCTGCTGCACTGACCACGCTAAAGGACACGCCATGCCACAATTCATCAGTAGGGCAAGCTCGGCTGCCCTTTAGCAGGCGGCCGCACCAAGTGTGAGCCCCTGGCTACCTGCTAAGCTGGCCTGTTAGATCAGGTCTGGCTAGAGTCTGCAGTAGCCTTGTGAGCCCTGCTTGCCAAAAGCCATACGTGCACCCGCACCCGTTTCATCAGCCTTCAACTACTTATACTATCTAAAAGTCCGGCAGTCTTCAGCTTACAGTTTTACTGTCCTAGGAATGTTTTTTTTTTAAAACTGACAACTGAAAAAATCTGACAAGAACCAAGAACCAAGAGTCAAGAATGATTACTTTAAAACACCTCACGACCTTGTGTCACTTTAAGCTTGCTGTTACACCCAAGCTCGCCGTACGTTGAACCACAGTCTGAGCTCCAGCCTAGCTTAGGAGCGCCTACTTAATTAGAGTCCACGCACGACAAGGGACCAATAAGGGAAATCTGGGCGCATCTAGCCCCCAGCCATTTCAGCAATTCCAGCATCTGAGTCGTGTCATCCAATTTGCACCAAACAAGGACCTCAGTCAACATTCGCTGTAACACACCACAGCGGATATTATTTTTATCTGTTGTTTTACACTTTGACAGGCCCCGTGGGTTCACCAGTCAGAATACTCAGAACACCCAGTGCGGAGTACCCTTTAAATTCATTTTGATTTAAAAAAAATCAATTTTCTCAGAAAATTGGTTGTTGGCGGTACCCCCTCCACCCCATATCAAGAGCTTCCCAAGCTTATCAAGCCTCTCAACCATGAGATTGGGGCGGGAGAGGAAAACACCATCAAAGTCCATAAAAAGATTGTAAAGGTAAAAGTAATCTCCAATAGTTCGGAATCATCGACTGACCCTCCTACGCAATTCCAATCTCAATCATCTGTAAGTCCAACATTAGACCACAATCTTGATTCAGGATATAAATTTAAACTTCGGCAGCCCTCAGGGCAAGAGCAACTCACTAATACTCACTTGCTGCATTCAGCCGCAGGGGGGACACCACATCGCAGGAATGTATGAGAAACGAGGCACCAAACCGGGGCTCAACAGCCCCCACAAACCTAGCGATAAACCAACCCTCAATAAGGGACTATTTCAGGAACCTTGTGCCATCGGCAGCCCCAAAGAAAAACTGTAGTTCAAGGGCACTGTCCCAGGTTTCTCCTTTAACAAAAGCAGTTGCAACCCCGAACACATTTTTTATCCAGACTCTGATCCACGCGGCAGTTAACAAAGGCGTAATATTTCCGCAGCCATTTTCCATAGCAACTACGGAACCAAATAATTTGGACATTTCAGCAACTCCAGAAGGCAGTTGATCACCTCAAGTCCCAGGACAGTCTCTCCCGGATCAATAGTTAGTTCAAACAGAACATGCTTCAACCCAAGTCCTCACTCTCAAAGAAGTTAGTTCTTCAGCTGTCCAGCCTGCACAGTCCCCAAGTCAGTCCTCTTCATTATCATCAAAACCCTTCATTGTATCCGACAACCAAAAAACAAAAGCTAGCGTAATCATTCCTCAAGTTGTGTCTCATCATTACTCCCAACTTAAAAATCCAGAACCAAAAAGCCAACCAGAAACGGCCACCCCAGGTGTTTACATGGGTAATCAAGAGGGGTCAGGAGACAATTTTACCCTCACCCCCTTAGAACTCTCGTTTTTTTCAAACGATCAACAAAAACCAGATGCCCATGAAACCTCACCAGTTCTAGATCAAAACGATCTTTGGACTCAGTTTCTTCAGACTATCCAAACCGCGGCAGCCGCCTTAACTTACCACTCCAAAATGGACATGCAGGTGCACCTCTTAAATACGCTAGCGGTGTACACCGCTGGTATAGATCAGAAACTTGAGGCACTAAATTTGCTCATCACAAAAGCTCAATCCCAAGCCAAATTGGTCTAATCAGTATGATGCTGCTCCCCCATCATCGATTCATTATCAACTCTTCCACAATTTCTTTCCTCAGTGATAACAGAAATTAAGAACTTACTGTTGGCAGGGTCATCAGTCTCACTAACCACGTCCTGTAACATAGTCGAGGGACCAATTGCCACAGAAGATCAGTCCCTATCCATTCCACCACATTTTACGGAGTTAGAAGACAGCTAAGCAACCCCCACTATTTCAGTTGAAGAACACCACAAACACAGGTTGCCCAAAAGGGAAAAAAAGAGATTACGGAAGAGTCGGAACAAATAAACAATAGAACCCAAAACACAAAATCCCAGAGGCTCAGCCGATATCACTTCAGACCAAGCACGAGAGCAGCAGCTCACCTCAGGTGTAAACCCAAACCCGAATTTAGCACTACAAGTCCCGACCCCCCACACAGATCGTTGGCAACAAAATATCCATCAAGAGGGTGGGTCTCAAGGACGTGTGTAACTTTTCGAACACCAAACGCAAGTAGAATCTGGACCTGGGACATCACCAATACCTGCTCCTGCACCAGTAACATCGCAATCAGGAACAGAAAATCCTTTGACGCAGCTCTTAGACACCACCCCCAATAGTCCACCATTAGTGGAGTACAACCCTCACACCATGAAACGTATAGTTATCTAGCCTGTCCATCAAAATCTTTTAAAAAGTTCCAGTAGCCATCCACAAGCGTCTTCAAGCAGAAGATTCCTTGCTCAGTCATCAATCAATAACCAATGTGAGTCGTCTTCATTATGCGCTGCCACACGTACAACTACACAGGTTTCCATTGAAAACTCAACGAAAAAAAAGTCCCTGACAATAAAGCTCTTAAGCAGCCAAATACCAACCCAGGCACCATACTATTGCTAACCCCAGAGTATGTCTCAAGAGGCCCCCACGACATTTTAAATCGCGGAAACATATTAAGACTCTTTAAATCTATTCCGGACTTGAGCACTCTGCAGTCTAACAACGTAATTGCTATCCAATTCATTACATTACTTGGAACCAATGCGGGCGAAATAACCCAACTAACACTGGCAACTCCAGCAATTCGAAAATTGGTTCAGTCAAATGCCGATCAATTCAAAAATTGGGGCATAATAATATCATCATTTAGTGCTCCTTGTTACCCATCAATTTTGGAGACCAATCAGGACCAGGTTTCCAGTGTAAGCCCGGTCCCCTTCTTAGTATTAAAAACAACAAGGAGCTGTTCTCCCAAAGCAACCCAGAAGTACAAACCAAGTCAGCAAAACTCAGCAACAGTAGATTGGTCTGGGCTCCCAGGGGGCCTAGTTAGAAGCCAGAATGATTGAAATACTTCCAATCCAGGCATATCAATATGTTCTTGGAACATTAATGGCCTAGGACAAAAAATTCAATCAGCAGCTATCAGTGGCTTCTTAAAGGAACACAATATCATTCTACTGCAGGAAACCTGGGCAATCGACAACATACCTGTAGAAGGCTATCTCGAAATTCAGTTGTTTGCAACAAGACAGTCCAAGTTCGGTAGGCCAAGCGGTGGCCTAGTTATTTACGTCATACACAACACGGGACCTGTTCACACGGTGAATTTCATCCTCAGATCCCTACCAATCTGTTATGATTTCTATTGGACCAGCGATTAGTCATATACCGTCTATACTTTTTTAGATCTGGATCACCTATTTTGCAAAAGAAAAGAGTTAACATTTTTAACTATTGCGTTGATTCCAACTGGTGTCTCCCTCGGTCAATCCCCTCCCCTCATGTGAAGTCTCAGTGCTTCAGGTGAGCGAGAAGAGATTTTTAGAGTGGAAAAATGTGAGAGGCGGTTGGTGGTGCCTCACGGAAGTAACACCATGGGAGTGAGCAGGAAGGTACTCGCCTGCTTCCTCAGGTTCTCATCATCAGCAACCACCAACCCATGACAAAACTGTGTTTAAAGTGAATGAAAAAGAAAGAAAAGTGAACAATGGTGCTAGGATGTGATATCAAAAACTGCCTCTGCACCAGACAGTTTATCTCAATGTGTGGCTGAATCAACCCAGAAATTGGGACTGCGGGGTCTGGACCGTAGCTCTGCCCGTCCCAGTTAAAACCGAGCTAGATCACACTAGCTGTTTAAATTTTATTCAGTGCTGTGTGTCTGCTCATTTAAAAGCCGACATGTTTCATTGCCAGGGGAAAACTCATGGCAATTTCTTCAGGGCGTGGGTCAATCACTCCACCCTGCACCAAATTTTGTCTATTGTTAGTGTGCTGGGATACTGCCCCTCATGGGCATACCTGTACCCTTATGCACATGTGGGTGTGTGCATATTCACTGTCTCACTGGCTCTCTCAATCACTGCCACCATCAATCGTGACCGCGTCGGTGTCTGGCGTTGTCTCAGCACCATGTGTCAACCAACTATCTCTGCATACCAAGCAGCTGAAATTCAAGGAAGATTGGCTCCACGGGATTTTAATGGGAAGCGGACAGATCGAAAGCCAGTAGCTTCCTCTTAACGTCTACATATCCCCGCGTACCTCAGAGAAAAAGTCCAAATTGGATAGCCTGACGAACATCGTATGTAATTTGCTTAGCGAGTACGGCAGCATATCAAGAATAATCTCAGGTGATTTTAACACCAACCTTTACTGTAATCTTTTTGAGGACCCAGAGACTACTCTGCAAATGGTTCCATCACATCTAGTCACACAGTCAATTCCCATGCACTATAGACCATCTAAACTGGGGGAGTACGCAGTCACCCAGCTCAGCAGCATTGGTTACACCATACTGAATGGTGGTTTCCCCATGGACACACCTCCAGCTTGGACACAATCCGACAGCCTAACTTTCTCTTTCTTTGATTTTTCACTAGGGAGCATAGAAATCCTCCCACAGTATTATTACATCGCACCTCAAGGCGAGAGCGATCATCAGCCACAAATAATAACACTTCTCGCGAAAATCCTGCGCCACCAGGAGCTAGCCTACACCCACGTAGGCAACCACACAGAGAATTTAAAAAGATTGAAATGGTCTGTCGATAAGGCCCCCTCCCTGATGGAAAAATGTAGAGCACTGTCAAGCTAACAACCAGACATTGATTCAACAGCTATTAGCAGCTGGGCAAATTTTACCAAACAATTGTTACACACAGTACCTCCAAAGAGGAAAACTGGGCAGCAGGTATTTCGACCATACACTTCACCTGCAACAAAAAAACTAAAGCTTCACAGAAATCGAGCCCTTCGGCAATCAAGGAAGAGCCCAGACAACAAAACTAAATTTCTCAACTATAAGCAAGCTCAAGCAGCCTTCAAGTCTGCGTTATGCAGGGAAAAACGAGAGGCCTCTGATCAATTTTGGCTGAAGCTCTTCCATGAAAGCAGGAAATCAAACTCAAAACAATTCTGGTCCCTGGTGGACAGGAGCCAGCGACGCGGAAACGGCAGTGCAAACATCGATGCCGACGAATGGACTCACTTTTTATCCTCCCACTTCAAGATTACTCATCACAAAGATAACTGCCCTACTTCACCAAGCGTAAATAAAGCAATGATACTCTTACCGGAGGCCACAAATCAAACAGGGCTGCGCCCCAGCCCTTTACCCATTAGCACATTTGAAGAGCCTGTACACACAAGTAGGAACAACATCGACTCACTTACTGAAAAGATAACAGCGACACCAGAAGGAATAAAACTCAGGATCCTATGCTTAATAAAGAAAGCCAGGGCTGATGGCGCACCCGCTCCAAATGGTCTCCCCCAGGCAATGTTCAAATCAGACGTTGAACTTTGGTCAGAGCATTTGACCCCCCTATTTTTGGAATGTCGATTAAACAACGAAGTTCCTGAGTCCTGGAGAGGGGCTATCATCCATCCCATTTACAAAAGTGGGAAGAGAAACAACCCCAGTAATTATTGAATGATAGGCCTCCTCGACGTGGAGTCCAAATACTATGCCAGTACTCTATTGGAAGATCTCCTGACCTGGGCCAACGAAACAAAGCGGACCCCATTCAACCAAACAGGTTTCGTGGCCAAATCTGGTACAACAACCAATCTACTAACATTATCGGTCTTTATAGAGAAAGCAACCGTCCAACAAACTCAATTACACTGTTGCTTTGTGGATTTCAAAGCGGCCTTCGACCTTGTGCCCCGGGCCCTATTGTGGCAAAAACTAAAGGGCTGGGGTGTTCCTCAATCCTTGCTACTAGCGATAGTTCACCTCCACGCCAAAACGTGAATAAGAATCAAGCTGGGTGAAGGTTCCCATGTTTTCAGGAAGATCGAGACCAGCAGTGGAGTAAAACAAGGTTGCGTGCTGGCTCCACTTCTTTATAAGTTGTTCGTATCGGACCGTGCGCCAATCCTTGATAGCGTCAATTGTCACCCCCCCCCCCAATTAGATGGAGTACGTATCAGCAACCTCCTATACGCCGATGACCTGGTGCTGCTCAGCCATACGAAGGTGAGCTTACAGAGGCTACTTGATGAACTGCTCCCTTATACCAAAAACAACCTCTTAGAGCTGAACCTATCAAAAACAAAAACAATCACCTTTGGGAAATCTAAGAAGTTGCGTGGAGGGTGGTACTTTCATAACGTCAAAATTGACTCAACACCTCATTACAAGTATCTGGGAATATTTTTAGACTCCAGAAGCTCATTTGCCAAGCAAAAAGAAGCACTAAGGACCAAAGCACTGGCTTTAGAGGCTGCAGCAACAAAATTGTCAAAAAAACTATTAGGTCCCAGCTTTATCCCAATGTTAAAAGTGATGAAGGCAAAAACATCGAATTCTCTGACGTACGGCCAAGAGATTATGAAGGGAACCACAAACATTCTTCTAAACAAACTGATAACCAAAATCTTTAAACGAGCATTCCATCTGCCAAATTCAGCATCACCGGCACAAGTCTGCCTCGAATTTGGCTTACTTGACTACCATGGCATAGAGGCTGGGGCATTTAAAAAGCTTTGTAACAGACTGCGTCAAGCCCGAGAAGATTCACTGGATGCTAGACTTTGGCAAGAAATTCAGAAAAGTCATGCCAGTCATAAATATCGGCTCCACTTGGATCAAAGTCTACAATTACTTGGTATTAAGGAATTTTGGGGAACAAAGCCCCCAGTCGGCATTAAATTGAGTTATCAAGAAGAGTGCGAGGTTGTGGTCCTTTCACTCCGACAGGGCAACACTGTCAAAAAGAAAACACGCCTGGGCAGTAATCACTAATTTTAATCCAGAAGTTGAATCCCTTCATTTATCAAGCACCTCGGCACTTTACTTGAAACGAAAGTTCCTGGCGCTGAGGCTGGGTGAATGGCCTTTTTAGAAAAATATTCCTGAATGGCGCCGGAAAGACCGCGACACCCAATGCAGGTTGTGCGGCTACCACACCGAGGGGTGGGAACATATAGTTTGCCTATGCCCAACAATGCTCTCTTTCAGACGTTTATTATTGCGAGAAGAATGGATAAGACTTGGAATCCGATCCTGCCCCCAAGCCATAATAGCAGCCTTTAACCCGGACAATACAAAGCTGAATATCGGGTTAACGAAATTTATTATTGAAGCATTACGCGAGTTGGACGTTATCGGGGCTGCCAACCCTGCCCCATTATTGCACTGGGAAACTCCACCATTGGCCATATCAACGGCTTGTCGATCATAAACAAATTGCTGATTCGAATTTTGTCCGCGAGACTTTTAACAGCAGTTATTAAGCCAAGTAGAGTTTTAATTAAAAAAATAATCATTGTTTTTAACAATTTTAACAAATGTATCCATTTTAGAAAATGGTGTTAGTGCTTTTATATTGTAAGGGTTTTTAATTTACCAACAATAAAGTTTTCAGATATTCAGTCTATGACAGAACAGTAAAGAGGGTGCATTGCTACCTATAGCCTCAGACACACCTTTTTTGGGGATCCCAGAAGAATACCTTTCACTTATTGCTCACAAGCTCCATTTTTAACATTTTTATTTTGAATGATACAGTACAGAATTACGATTAAAAAGAGGAAATGCTTTATAATGTTTTTTCCTTCAGAAACAACTGTTCAAAATGTCATTTATTTGTGTTTGTTGCCTCTTTAATCCTAACACCTTTATTGACAGTTCTGCTCTCACGTGAAATTATGATTTTACTAGCTGAGTCTGCTCGAGATTATATTGCTTGAAAAGGCTTGTGAATCTAAACTCCCAGTAGCCCCTTTCCTGTCATGCAGTTTAGCATGTCATAACATGGGCGGGAAGGCCCACGCCGATTTTCCCAGCTACATTTGTCATTCTTGGACAGGTGCGGCCTTTCAGCTTTTGCGTTTGCAGTGCCTCAAACTCCCAGATATTGAATGGAAGAATTTCAGACTGAAAAAGATGGGGTCAACGAGTGCACCTCTTCAGGATAAATCGCAAATCTCAGAACCTAATCTGCACACAATATTCATAGCCTCCTTGTTGATTTATTTTCATTTGTGTGGAGGGGAGAAATGTGGCGTCATCGAGAATGGGATTAACTAGGAATTCTTTTTGTATTTTTTTTATTTCCATGATTTTTAAAATATGTATTTAGAAGAAAGTTGTTCCTTGGCAATCCTGGTCCGCGTCAACTCAGAACATAAACATCTCTTATGCATTAGTTGCCAAAAATATAACATCTGAGTCCAGATTTACAAAACGGTGCAAAGTGCTGCATTGCGTCGAAATGAGATTATTCTGCGTGTAACAACTTTTTTTTACATGGGCGGCTCCATATTAACTATGCATTGCAAAATAATAATGATAAAGCTTGTCTTGGTAGCGCAATGCAACAATGAATTTCATTATGCCGCGTTGCGCTTCTACGTGAAATCATGCTTGCATGGCATATGTTGTCTTTATGCCACACAAGGCATTCTTGCGTTGTGTTTAACTTTAAAAAGCTGCAGAAATATGACAATTGTTTTCTGGAGTTCTCCATCCTAAAACATGGTAAACCAAGAAGATGCAACCAGTCAGGAGGTCCCCCAGCAGCAAAAGGGGAAAGGGGCAGGAGATTTCCAGAAAACACAAGGCACACCTTGCACAGGAGGAAAATTAAATGTTGATTTCCGAGGGGACGCACTAGAACGGCATCTTTTTGTCGCCTCTAAACTATCATTATCCAAGAAGGCAGATTTATGGAGATCTATTGTAGGTCTGGGTAAAATTGTAATTATGCCAGAGTAATCAGAGTACTTTATGTATTTTGCATTACTCTTGTCACACAAAATTATTGAAAATGAAGCGATTACACCCGCTTGAGAAATGTAGAGTCCTTTGGGAGAACAATACCCACAGCAAGAGCTCAGGAACAGAGGGTGAACAGCACCTGCTGGCTGCTGCTGTTCCAGTTCTGTTGCACTTAGCTCTACTTTCTTAGAGCAAAATGCATCCTCTGGTCCAATTTGGACGTGAGGGTGCATTTTGTGCTACGAAAATTGTGCTACATGCTGGGTTATGCTCCTTTTGAAATTCTCCGTAATCTCAAGTAATTTTGCTGTAATTTGGAGCAATTACGGTACAGCAAATTGCACAAGTTACTCCCACCCCACCCCAGACCTATAGCTGACAGTGTCAATGCCACATCACCTACTCACTCGATTGTGGGGTAACATAATAAGAAGTGGCATGATGACAAGCGCAGGACCAATAAAAAGGTGCATGGAACCTAAGGGCTGCAAAGGAGACAGGATGATGTCCAGACATCCATGAGAACTTTACATTACCAAAGGATCAATCACATCAGACATAGGACCTGAAATAGTTGGTGGAATTGAGGGCCCTGACAGTGCCCACCTCGAGGACTCAGCAGCGTCTCAGACTCATGTATGTCAAAAATAAACGTTTGCATTATATATTTTCCAGCTTTTTCAAGTTACTAATAACATTTGTATCCTTTTAAATTTAAAATAAATAACTTTGCCCTCAAATTTGTTTTGTAAATTCTCATGACAGTACTTTGTTTAATTTATGTTGTGATGCCAGTGTTTCCTGCAATTTATGCAGTTAAGTTCCCTATTCTGGTTGACCAACATTAAATATATGATTGATTTTCTTTTTATGTCACGCTAAAGTAGTGTGGGGCAGATTTACAAACCCCTTGCGAGACATTTACGCAAGGGGTTTGTGACGCAGCGGCGGCGTAAACCATGCGCCATGTTGCGCCTTATTTACAACGTGGCGCATCTAGGGAGATGCGTCACGTTGTAAAGCTCTGCGCTACATTAAACCTGCGTCAGGTTTAATGTATGCAGGGTGGGTGTTCCGTTGGAAAAAGACTCGGAAAAGTGACACAGTGAAATCTACAAGATTTCACTGAGTCACTTTTCCGACGCTGCTGCGTCAAAACCCTGCGCCTGCTTGAAGCAGGCGTAAGGCATGACGCAGCATGTTCGGTATGGGCAGCCCCTGAGCATTGCTGGAGTTGTGTCGTGCTTGCGACACGACTCCAGCAATGCGCCACCCCTATGCCATCAGATGCGTCACGCATCTGTTTATCCTTGCGCCATGATGCGCTGCATTGCAAATGCGGCGCATCTGTGGTGGCGCAAGGGTAAACTTGCGTGACGCATCTTTCCTGGCGCATCCCTGCTGATTTGCAGGGATGCACCAGGAAACATAAATCTGCCCCTTCGTGTGCAAAGTCTGATTAAAGTCACTAGATGTGTGTAATGTTTATAACTGCCCAGAATCTGAAGGTGTAGAACAAGTGCCATCTCCTGTGCTGAATTGTAGCATTAATGTTGGATTATTTAGCATATACTTTATTTGTGGTTGCATACTTCTGATCAAAATATTAACTTATTTTTCTTTCTCGAGGGAGCTTTTAAATACTGAATATGTGTTGTGAAGTGCTACAATACTGAAAAAACAGAATCCTAATCATAAGACCCATATGTATATCTTTTTCTTTGTATGCGTGCGACTTTTGTAACATGCATATTGAAGGCATAGGAGAGTATAGTACTGAAATAGGACGATGGTTCATTAAAAAAAAATATATATATATATATTTTAATGCTTACAGTAGGTCTATAACACATAATGATTTTTTTTATTTCTTTATTTGCATTTTTGTTATCTGCAGTTGTTACAGTGTTGATATAACTTTACATGATATATGACTTAAGGAATACAATGGGATCAAACATGCTGACTCAATACATTCTTAACGTGGAATGTAAACAATTTACAGGTGGAAAGTATTGGATGTGTCTTTCATATATCAGATTCTTGAAAAACCATTTGCAATAGTTACAGCAAGTATACGTAAACCCAATAAGGAAATTAGTAATTAACACTATTCTGCCAAATGTTATGTCCCAACATTTATATGATTTGATCTGCCCAATGCAGTTAAATGAGGTCCGTGTAATATATAATACATCTCATAATTAACCCTGGGCGTAGTTCGCAAAGTAGCGCTACGCGTAGCTACGCAAAGTGCACTCCGCACTACGCGAGCTATGCGTAGCACGTCGCGAACTGCGTAGTACCCTGTTCGCACTGTGCAAGATGCCTTTTTCAATGATTGCACAGTGCGGACAAGCATCCGCCACTGTGCAATCATTGAAAACGGCATCTTGCACAGTGCGAGCTGTAGTTTTCTGCTGCTCGAGTAGATTTTTACTCGAGCGGCAGCTTTCTCAACGCGGACTGGTAGTTTCTCATCTTGAGTGGTCGCGAGCATACGCGACCACTCCCAATGAGAAACCTGACCTCCCTGCATTGAGAATCTCGCCGGGAGGTTTATTTTCCACACTCGCGATTGGCAACTTGATGTTGCTGATCGCGAACGAGGAAAATGTCTCGCCGGGAAGTCATTTTGCTTGCTCGCGGTCGCCAACTTGACGTTGAGGACCGCAAGCCAGCAAAAAATGACCGCTGCACTATGCTACACTACGCTACGCATGTTTGCACTGTGCTAGGTGCAATTTGCGTAGTGCGAAGTAGTGCAAACTTCGCAAACTAACTTGAAAATAAACTTAATAACACAAACTAACACATCAGTTTCATTTCTTATTATTATAAATGATTGTGGCATTTGGGATGTTTACCCTCCCCCCCCGTGTCAGGTCCCCCACCCAGCCAAATATCATATTAAACAGAAAGTTGAGTTTGTCTCCTTCCCCAGATTTCATTTCATTGTTACTTTATTGTTTGATTAATTAAAATCTTACAATATGTAAACAATAGTTCCTATTATGAAATCCAGTTTTAAAAAGGGAGAACAAATATAATTAAAACATGATTAGATGTGTTACTCTTTCATATTATAAAATAAGTTGGACTTAATTATACTGTTTTCATAATATTATTTAGATATTATATTCATCATTCATTACATTCTAATTGATTTACATAGTTTAACTTTGTTCTTAGTAACATTAAAAACTTTACAAAAGCTGAGGTTAATATTATATCATCAGTATGAAGACATCTTATCAATGCTTGTCTACAACTCCCTATTCCTCAAGCATTAAAATGTCTCCTAAGTATAGATACTCTTTCAAGTTTCAGTTTCGGACATACACAAAGCAGGTGAATAATGTTCTATTCTCCAAGTTTACATAAGGTGCAGACCGTCCGTTCCTCTGTTCTTAGCCCTGGCATTATGTGACATAAGCCTGTTAATGCTCCAAAATGAGCTTTTATAAATATTTGTTTATGCTTCAAGGACCATGAGATTTCAAAATATGGTTGAACTTTCACCTTGGTATAACCATTCATTAAAGGCCATGCATGTTTTCTTTTTACAGAGGAGTCTTTATCCAAAAGAAGTGATACGTTTTTTGTTGTATTATTGATGGCTTTTTTAAATGAGTCTATGGTTATTGTCATTTCCCAGATCGATTTAGCTGAATATTCATCTAATGAAGCATGAAGATATTTCCAAGCCTGGGCTTTCCGGTTTGTATTTATTTCCTGCCGCAGTAGTTTGAACATTTGGTTTACAGTATCCATTTTAATTTTTTTCCACACTTTTATAAATTGCCCTTTTCATGCGAGTAATTGGTTAATTAACCCAAATTCCATTTGTATCTGTGCAGGCGATGCATTATGTGGCAAGAGGGTTTTAATTTTTTTTTAACAGCATTAATAATTGTTACCGAGTCTGTTCCACTCAATGGTTCACTACCATGCGTTAGGGTTGGCAAGAATTTTGCTGATATTACTTTTAGAAATGGTCGGTAAGTCAGCCCTCCTAAAGATTTTTGCATGGTGCTAAAAGCAGATAACAATATATTTGCTTTCCTTTCCATATCAATCTTATGTGCATGGAACGTTCCTTTGTCATCAATTTTAAAACTCCCAAGTATCTATATGTTTATGTTCTTACTTGCTCTAGTTGTGAGTTGTCCAGGATCCATTTATACTTATGTTTTGACCTTACATTTTTGTTAACCTCCATGAATTTTGTCTTTGTTTCATTGATAACCATTCCGTTTTCTTTCCCCAGATGCATCCAATGTGTCCTCCCCTGTGATGTCAGTATATCATTGATATGTATAATCACTGAGTCATAAGTTGTTTTATAGAAGTGCATCAGCCCCGCCTCTGTCACCATCTAATGAGTCATCACTATCCGATTCTTGGTCTATTTGTTTTAGTTCCGATAATATCGCGTCCCAGCATTGTGCAATAGGGTATTTATGCCAACCCTCAAACTCCTCTTGATGTAGTGCTGTGCTCTCTGCCTGTGCCCAGACCATCAGTGAGTTTTTCCAGCTGGTGAGGGCTGGGGGGTGTTTGTTTTTCCATCGCTTGGTAATTAGTCTCTTGGCTACAATAAGGCCTAGATCCAAGAACCTGGAAGTGACTCTGTGCTTCTTGGGCCTCGGAAAAAGACCCAATATACATTCTTACCAGGTGTGCATTTGGGGTCTGTCAGTGGATGTAGCCAATGCCACCCCACGCGTCATATCTTTCCAATATAGTAGTAATGTGGGACAGTATCACAGTATGTGTAACAAAGTGGCGCCTATTTGCATCCATCTCGGCCAAGCTGAGTTAGTTAGTTGGAAGTAATTGTTAATTTTGTCAAGGGATAAGTATGCCCTATGTTTAATATAGGTCTGAATAATTCGGAACTTGGTGTTCAGTGGTATTCACATGGGAGTGGCCAGGATTGTGTCCCATTCGCTGTCAGTCAATAGAGCTTCCCTGTCTCCATCCCACCAGGTATGGAGAGACATCAAAGGCTGTAGGGTGTGTGTTAATAGAGCTTCTGTCAGCCAATGTATTATGTGACTCCCATTGTCCATCACATGCAAATACTGAATAAGTAGATGTATTTCCGGTTTGGCATTCATATCTCCCCATTCTGAAGTAAGTGTTCAGATAATCGAATCATGTAAAAGGAATTGACCAGCCGGCAAGTAGTATTCGTGAGATAGAATGTCATAAGGTGTCAGAGCGCCATCGGGAGTGCCCGTTTTGTGTTTAAGGTCCCTAAAAGGGGCAGTACTGGAGCTTATGGAATCTGTCTACTGGTAAGAGATAGGCTGAACTTGTAACAGCAAAGAGCTGATAAGGCGGTGCTGGGGTACAAGGTCGTGCCATTGGATGAAAAGGTGGTAAATCTGGGAGTGTGACCATGGCAGGGGTGTCGCTGCTGTGTCTTCTAGATTGAGACCTGCAAGCCATTTCGTCATGAAGCTGAGACGCTAAGTAATAGAGCTCCATATAAGGGAAGCCAGACCGCCCCCACCCGGAGGTGCGTATAATTTCCAGAGCGCTATCCGGTGGCGACTGGAACCCCAGATAACCCCCCTAATCATTTGCTCCAGTTCATGAAAGGTTTTGGTTGGGACATTGATGGGAGATTAAAGAAATAATATAAGAGCCTAGGTTACATTACCATTTTAGTTAGGTCAATCCTGCCCATCACGTGCAGCTGCAAAGTTTTCCAAAATTGAATTTGGGTACTGATGGAGGATACGGCTCAGTTCAAATTGCCATTTAGTATGTCAGCAGGATTACGGTAAATAAAAATGCCTAAATACCTGAAGATGGAAGGCTGCCAATTAAGGAGTGAGTTATTCACAAGGAGTTCTGGGTTACGAGTTTCACTGCTGAAGGGGTAGAGGCACGATTGAGCCCAATTTACCTTTCAATCCTGATATAGTCTCAAATTGTCCCAATGTTTCCTCAATTAGGCTAGGTACATTCTATAAGTCCTTGACGGATTGTAGGAGGTCATCCGCATTTAGCGAAACTACATGTAGACCATCCCCCCGCTGGATACCCCAGTACCTGGCGCGCAAATGCATCGCTAACGGTTCCATTGCTAATGAGAAGAGCAGTGGGGATGAGGGTCAACCCTGTCTGGTGCCTCTGTCAATGGGTATAAACTCCAATATTGTGCTACCTGTAAGTATTCTGATGGTGGGTTGCACGCAGAGCAATCTAACCAGTTAAAGGAAGCTGTCCCCGAACCCATATTTGCGTAGTGTTGCAAAAAGGTAGGGCCATTCCAACGAATCAAAGGCCTTCTCAAGCTCCAGGACCATGCAACCAGGGTTGGGCCTCTCAGATGTAGCATACTCCTGGACTCTAAAGAATCTCTGTATGTTCAAGGAGGTATTTCGAGTAGGGACAAAGCCATTTTTATCCGGATATATCAGGTCCTTAACCAGTGGAGCTAATCTGGCAGCCACTATGGATGCTAATATTTTATAATCAGCGTTGAGTATAGCTAATGGTCTATAGGATCCCAACAAATCTGTATCTCTACCTGGCTTGGGATTAAGACCAACAGTGCTTCTCTATGCGTGGCTATGAGTGTGAAATCTGCCCATTTTGAGTGAGAAGTGCCAATGTGTCAGCGTATGCTTTATAGAATTCCGATGGTAGCCCATCAGGGCCTGGAGTTTTCCCTGTAGCCAGGGAGCGCATACTCGCCTGTATCTCCTCAGTGGTAATGTCAGCATCCAATTCTAATCTCTGTTCTGGGGTTATTTTGGGGAGGTCGATATTAGCTAGATATTAGTAAATCTCTTCTGCCGTTATATTAACTATAGATTTATAAAATGTGGTGTAATGTAATTTGGACTCCCGATGTATGTCCTGTTATGAATTAGGCATTGTGCCTTGTGAGGAGTGAACAGATGTGATAGGGGACCTAGCGTCTTCGTGTTTAATAAGCCACGCAAGGAGCCTGCCTGCCTGTCCCCAGTATTGTGGGTACAAGCTGAGTGCGCTGTGTAGTTATGACAACTACGATTTTCCAATAGGAGAGCATGCCTGCCAGTGCATCATTTAATCTAGCGTCAGGCCGTGGATCAGCAACAGTTCATTTTTTGAGGTGTGCTAAACCGTTTTCTACCTTGGTGAGTTCCTTCTCAAGAGTCTTGCACATGCCAGCCTGGGCTGGTCTTTTCCCATGAGGCACAGGGTCAGACTGATTTGCATATGGCCATGTCTGAACTGGGGTGGCAGAGTGGGCTAAAGAACGGTGATGGATCAAACCCAGATCTGTTGACTGGGTGTGAGTGTTTGATTGGTTCTGATGCTCCATCCATCACCACCCCCTTTTGTACCGCTTTTTTCGCCATAAGTTGGCAGGGTATGCTCAGACGTGAGTCCCTTGCTCACTTTGCCACTGGATTCAGGCAAACCTGGCTGAAGACGGCTGAAATGCCAGAAACCGGTCCTAGGAAGCTTGTATCCGGTTCAGGGAAGGCATGGCTTGGCAGTTCGGGCTGGACTGTTCCCATGAGGCACAGGGTCAGACTGATTTGCATATGGCAGAGTGGGCTAAAGAACGGTGATGGATCAAACCTAGATCTGTTGACTGGGTGTGAGTGTTTGATTGGTTCTGATGCTCCGTCCAGCACCACCCCGTTTTGTACCGCTTTGTTCGCCATAAGTTGGCAGGGTATGCTCAGACGTGAGTCCCTTGCTCACTTTGCCACGGGATTCAAGCAAGCCTGGCTGAAGACGGCTGAAATGCCAGAAACCGGTCCTAGGAAGCTTGTTTCTGGTCCAGGGAAGGCATGGCTTGGCAGCTCGGGCTGGACTGTTCCCATGAGGCACAGGGTCAGACTGATTTGCATATGGCCATGTCTGAACTGGGGTGGCAGAGTGGGCTAAAGAACGGTGATGGATCAAACCCAGATCTGTTGACTGGGTGTGAGTGTTTGATTGGTTCTGATGCTCCATCCATCACCACCCCATTTTGTACCGCTTTGTTCGCCATAAGTTGGCAGGGTATGCTCAGACGTGAGTCCCTTGCTCACTTTGCCACTGGATTCAAGCAAGTCTGGCTGAAGACGGCTGAAATGCCAGAAACCGGTCCTAGGAAGCTTGTGTCCGGCCCAGGGAAGGCATGGCTTGGCAGTTCGGGCTGGACTGTTCCCATGAGGCACAGGGTCAGACTGATTTGCATATGGTCATGTCTGAACTGGGGTGGCAGAGTGGACAAAAGAACGGTGATGGATCAAACCCAGATCTGTTGACTGGGTGTGAGTGTTTGATTGGTTCTGATGCTCCGTCCATCACCACCCCCTTTTGTAAAGCCTGGTTGCCTAGGCAGTGGCCCCTGATTGCTGTCTTGAAAGCATCCCATTCTACCAGTGCTGATGACGCAGAGTCTACATATTCAGCAAAATACTTTGACACAACTTCCCCCAAAGAATCCCGAAATGGACTGTCATTTAATGTGTCGGGTGGTAAGCGCTATCTAGGGATTGGTGCTGCGACATTGCCCCATTCTAATAATATCGTGTGTAGGTTGTGGTCAGAGTGGGTTCTTCCAAGATATAATGCCTCAGTTTATGATTGGCAACAGGTCTTCTGATACCAATATCCTGTCAAGTCTAACATGTAAATTGTGGGCTCCTGAATAAAAGGAGTAGACCTGATTGGCAGGATATCTGTGCTGCCAGGAGTCTGCTAAGTGCCATTGCACAGACCACTTATTTAAGGCCTTCATGGCCGTAACTGTTGCTGCCCCAGGTAGTGGGGGAAAGGAGCGGTCCAGGGATGTATCAAGTGCGCAGTTATATTCCCCCCCCAAGTATAAACAATGTTCAATGCCAGATCAACAGTTTGCTTGATAGGGAATCTAAAAAAAGTGTTTGCTCAGTGTTGGGTGCATAAATTGATGCAATTATGACTGGGTTACCGTTCAGACGCCCCTTACCAACACATATTGGCCATCTGCATCAATGAGGGATTCTTCCATTTTGAATGGAGTGCACGGTCTTACCCAAACCAGTGTGCCTCTCGCAAAAGCTGAATAGCCCGTAGCGTAAATTTGACCCCTCCATCTTCTCTGTGAATTTGTCACCTCAGGACTCGTTAAGTGTGTCTCTTGTAAAAGAGCAATTTGGACATGATGACGTTTGAGATAGGAGCAAATGAATTACCTCTGCGAAGTGGTATGTATCCCCCTCATGTTCCAAGTACATATCTTTGTGGTCCTCATGTTACAGGTGGGGGTATTGATATATTGGAAATGGGGGGTTCTTTGGGGATGATTGATGTCGAGGAAATGGAGGTCGGGGGGGCAGTAAATGGCAGAAGCCCACCAAGCCAACTGGAATGATGTGCCACTCTGATGTGTGTTGAATAACTAACCAAACTAAAATCAAAATACATAATACCAGTAGGGCAAGGATGCAACAGGCAGTCGTCCAAACCGAACAATAGGAAAACATGTCACAAGTGGTCAGGGGCGATGGTGTTACCTAGCTGGTGGGTCTCATTGGGAGTAAGAGGGAAGCTAGCAGTCCCCTTTCTGACTTGTGAAAGGCAACCCCAGGGGCCCCAAGAGACACGCATCTACAAAATAAAAGCCCTCAATTCTGCTAAATATCTATACATTGCCTATAGTACCAATAAAACAATGTACATGTCATGGCAGTGCAGCAGGTATGTGTAACAATCAAATATGCTTCCCATCATACTTGCGTAATTCTTTGCCGGAACAGTTCCAGTTGGGTGCATCAAACAGTAACAGATGTACTAAATTATACCGTCTGCTGTCTGGGGTGTGATTTCCGGCAAAGTCACTGAATTCTGAGAGTTTAGGGTTTCATCTGTGGAGTCAGCATCGCTGATTCCACCTGGCAAGCTGGTCTCATAAAGCGAGTCAGATTGTGAGATACCAATTTCTGCTGCCGCCTGAAGTGCATTGCGTTGGTCCATCTTCATCTGTTCCAGGTTAGGGCCGAGTGTCTTTGATAAAGATTGTTTCCTATGTCTTTTCTCTCCTCTGTGCTGACTTGCCTTCTCACTTTGGTGTAAATTCACTGTTTTTGTGGTGGGGAAAGTGTCTATAGCGCGATTTAAAGTGTCTAGCCATTCCCATGTTGCAGTAGGAGTGTCAAAGAAGTGGGGTTTACCTTTCACAATTGCCCGCAGCCAGGCAGGGAATAGCAGAGACTACTTGAGGTCCAGTTGGTGGAGCCTGCGTTTCACCTCCAAGGAAAGAGGTCTCTAGACCACTGCAGTATAGTCTGGGAAGAACATTATTGTACTATTCCCAACCTGAATCTTCTGCATTTTCCTGGTCCCTTGTAGGATCACGTCCCTATCCCTGTAGTTCAGCACATTGAACAGGAATGGATGCTGGCCTATCCCTGACTGGGGGGCTTGTTCGGTACCCCGTGGGCACGTTCGACGAGAAAGTGTTGTGACAATGATCCCTCCGCTAACAAGTTTCTGATCCAGTCTTTCGTATAGGTGGCTGTGTCTTGCCCTTCCTCGCCTTCTGGCAGACCTATAATGCGTATGTTATTTCACCTCGAGTGGCCTTCTCAGTCTTCAGCACGATTTTCAAGGTACTTCACTCATGCCGCGAGGTCTTTGAGTCTCTTTTCAGTAGTTGGGAGAGGTCTGCGATCGTGGCTTCCAGCGTGCAAGTTCTGTCCATAAGTTTCCGGTGGTCTGCATGCAGAGGATTGAGGTCTAATGCCACCTTATCAATTTTGCTTTCAAGTGAGGTCCGCGTCTGCTCCATTGCAGTGCTCAGTTCATCAACTGCGTCCAACATCCAGTTTATTTGACATAGTGTGTGTGGATGACTCACAGGGCATCTTGTCAGATTGGGGGCGAGACTGAGATGGCGGGCACAGCAGTCCTCCAGCACCTGATCTAAGGTGGCCCATGTGGGGCATATATTGTGAGAAGGCAGCACGGGGAGTACGGTTGCTTAGTGCATATGAAGCCACTTATAGTTTTCGTGTGCAATTGCCAGGCCCCAAAATGTATTGGTTCTAATGATCTTAGTGCAGGGCTGCAGAGGGGGACCGTAAATGCAGCCCCAGTGAGTCTCCAACTAGCTGTTTGGTGGTCCAGGTGTTTTGCAAAAGATGGGTAGGTAATCACTGTTAACTGTTGCCGCCGTCCTCATGCCCAGTGACTGCGGGGGACTGCGGCTAGGCTTCAGTACTGTATGTGATCAGGGATGTGTTGTCCGTTACTGTCGTGCCACTTATGTTCCAACTGGTAAACCTGTTCCTCTTTCAGCTGGCAGCCAAACTACACGAGGCTAAGCAAGGCATCTTGCGTGTGCCCATAAAGGTCGGTACTAGCTGGGTCAGTGTTCAAGAGGCGGTTGTGCAGGTCAGTGACCGTTTCACTAGTGACTCTCCCTTGGTTGTCTTTCTCCTTATGATCAAGGGGAGCTGCCCATTCCAATGGGTAGTGCAGAGTCCGCGCCCATGCCCAGTGTGAGGGAGAAGCAAGTTGTTTCACTGTGCGAGAAGCCCACAGGTCTATCTGGGATGTGAGTTTGCGTCGCAGCAATATTGTCTTCTCTTCACCCCTTTATAGTGTATTTCTGGTGTGATCAGCGATCAAGATGCTGGCCGTCAGCCTCTTTCCCTGATTCCAAGTGTGTAGGCACCGAGCTGCTCCCCCGGGACAGCGCCTACCTTATTTTTTTGCGGTTGCGGAGTCAGTGGGGTACCAGGTCCGCCGCCCCTTGGTTTTCCTGGGGGTTAGGCCCCCGGCGTCGACATCAGCTGCAAGGCAGGCCGCCGTCGCCCCCAGAAGATAGTACACTACGGGCCGGTGCTCTGTTCAATGTCAGCGGGGGCCCACCTGCAGCACTGTGTGTGTCCTCAGACGGGCAGAGGGGCTCCGGTATCCCCACCTCCACGAGTCAGTCGGGGAAGCTCAGCCAGGACCTGGTAGGGATTTCAGGCCTGTGCCATGGCCGCCCACCGCACCTTGCCGCTCACGGCCCAAGGCTGCGCTTCCACCGTCTGTAGCGCACAGGGACTGCGGGCCACCAGGGTCAGGCCTGGCCTCGACAACTCTTCACCGGAGCTGCTTGGTGGCCCCAGGGGTGCTCAGGGCAGGATTTATGAGCTCTAACAGAGCACGTCCGCCATCTTCAGCTGAGTAGCCAGGCCCACTTGTTTCACACGTACTGATGGTGTATTGTTTAGACAGGACGCTAAGGGGCAGATTTACAAGCCCTGTGCGCCAGTTTTGCGCCGCTGTTGCGTCACTTTTGTGACACAGTGGCGGCGGAAAGCTAGCACCATGCTGCGGCAGATTTACAACGTGACGCATCTAGGCAGATGCGTCACGTTGTAAAGCCCTGCGCCACATTAAACCTGCGTCATGTTTAATGTATGCAGGGTGGGCGTTACGTCGGAAAAAGCCTTGGAAAAGTGACGCAGTGAAATCTACGAGATTTCACGCAGTCACTTTTCCGACGCTGGTGCGTCAAATCCTTACGCCTGCTTCAAGCAGGCGTAAGGCGTGACGCACCATGTTAGGGATTGGGCAGGTTGGAACAGTGCTGGAGTTGCGTCGCGCTTGTGACACAACTTCAGCACTGCGCCAACCTTACGCCGGCAGATGCGTCACGCATCTGCTTGTCCTTGCGCCACGATGCACCGCATTGTAAATGCGGCGCATCTGCAGTGGCGCAAGGGCAAACTTGCGTGACGCATCTTCCCTGGCGCATCCCTGCTGATTTGCAGGGATGCGCCAGGGAACGTAAATCTGCCCCAAAGGATTTATTAGGGAAATTCATATGTTGTTCTGCAATGTAGCACAGCAAAGAAAGGTGGATATGTACTATCTTTTGCAGCAAAGTTTCTGTGCAGTGTTGTATCAAAAGGAGAGAGCAGAACAGTACCATATCTATTAAAATATGGTGCTGTTTTAATTTCTCCCTGCAGTGGGTCACCTTAGGCTGTCAGACACCAATGCACACATTCAAGGGTGTGTGCATTTTACTAAGCAAGGTCTTTGTACGTGAAAGGGAGCCTTCCTAGACTGAAACTGTGCATTAATGCTTTCACCACTTTGTATGTGTGCTGTATAGTGCAACACACAGAGACAAGCTGGAAAAACATGGACACTTTTAAAAGTTACTCCAATGTTACATCTGCCTTCAGGATGCTTAGTTATTTGGGGTATATCCCTGTCTGCGAATGTTTGTTGATATGAATTTGCATCAAAAACTACAGGTGGTTGCATGGGAGCTCCTACCATAGTGTAACCTCCAAAGTATTGTAAAGTATCACACACTACTGTGCATTAAATTAGGCAGCTTTCTAACACAAATCTTGATTTTTATTGGAAAGGAAATCCCACCACAGTGCATCACGTTTGTGCAAACTCAGTGAAATGTGTTGGAAAATCTGTCAGAAGTTTGTTAGGATCCTTAAACCTTCTAGTCATTTAGTGAAAATAGAATAGATATAGTTACTTAATGGCAGTGAATTTCCATATAGGTCATCTTCAAAATGATGATTAATTGTAGAGTGGCAAAATGTTTCTGAATCATGGGCATTTCATTAATTTTTCATCACAATGTTGTGTAACAGTAGTAACAATGCACAAATGCATGGACATTAATGGAGTATGATTGCTTCTGTGTTCTGTATATGTGTGCAGCTGCTGCAGGTGACACTAATCCTACATAGATACAATGTGCATCTCTGAGCATATGTGGAAAATGGCCAATTTGAGAAAAGCTTGTTTGACCTATATTTGTTCTGCAGCTGGAAATGCAAATATTGTGGACAAATGTGAATAATGGTACCGTGTACATTTGTCAAACTAGATAACAAAGCCATCTGAAAAATGCCAGCCACCATGGTGCATCTATATCAGAAAGGTCCAGATCTGAGTAGATGTAATACTGACAAGGGTTTCATCTGCGGTGCTTTCTCATGTCACCATGCTGTGTTGGGCTCCAAATCAGGTCAATTTTTTCCACTAGAGCCAGTATACTGCCTTCATTCAGTCTTTAGTAGTTAATGACCTAATCCTCTCTTTGGTCACTTAGTGCAACCCTCTGTCTAAAGATTCACTTCTTTGTTTGTCTTCTATTGATCCGCTGTCACATCTGAGTCCTGTGGCACAGAGTATCCATGTGTAAAGTACTGTCATGTTCCTTTATATACTGTGGAGTTTGCCCTGGATTTTGCCCCTATTTGAACCATTTATAAATGTTTCAAGCAATTGTACATTTGCATTGTGTGCGTTTGCATGAAAATACTAAGTCATATTGTGTTGTTATTCCAATGGATCTGCGTGGAAAAACTCATCTTTTATACATTTAAAAAACTGATGCAGTGCAATGCAACACTGGCCTAACAACACACAATTGATGAAAAATAATTCAAATCCTGCACTGTGCAGCTTAGTAAACAGCACTTACAACATTTTTCTGGGTTGCGTCATGCGACTACAACACAAAAGATTAGTAAATCTGCCCCAAAAGTATGGATGGTGCAGATAATGGTTTAGTAGGGATAAACAGTAGCCATAGCTACCCCACCTGTTACCTTTTACCAGGGGTGTGCAGAACTCGTGGAGTTTCACTCCACATAAATCTGCAAAGCTACCTAAAAACTGAGAGAGATTCTGTGGAGTTCCATGAGTGGTGGAATTCGGTCAGTCACGCTAGTCGCACTGATTTTTACCGCCAGGAGCTTGCCTTGAGCTGTAACTCAGTGCGGACGGCACCACGTGATGTGCGCCAGAGGGCGCTGCTTCTTTCTGCCACTCAAGTAGATTTTGGACTCGAACTGCAGCTTCCACCATACGAGCGGCAGCTTTCCTAACGCAAGCGGTAATGACCTGCCGGGACCACCTAGCGTTCAGAAATCTCACTGGGAGGCAGTGTTCGATTTTCTCACCAGCGCATGTCAACTTAACGTTGGTGAGTTGTGTGTGAGAAAAACTATGCAATGCAGGGGTTGGCAGAGCTTTTCCCGAACTCTGCACTCCAAGTGGAGCATGCGAACTCCACGAAGGAGCAGAGTTTATCGTCCACCCCTAGCTATTTCCCCACCTATTAGTACACTTCCATAAGAAATGCTCTGCCGAAACAGGTAAATCATTCCACAATCACTGATGATGTATGGACCACCTGCCGTCCCCTGGTAATGGTGCAATGTTTCATATCGTTATTTTTTATCTACTGTTTTCCCTTGTGCTATGATTTTATTCTTCATATGAACTTGCCTGTGTTTGGTACAGTGGCTAACTTTCTAAAGTCCACGTCTCTATCTATGTTTCATTAGATTGTGATTTAAAATTACTTTTAATCTTGCATTTGTACTCTGATTTATCTTTACTACAGAAGTTTCTAACCTAAAGGCTTGCCATCATTCACCTAACCAGAAAAGATAGCATCAGCACTATGGGCCACATTTACCAAGTTGCTGCACTGCATTGTTTGAAAGTGGGAGAGCAGCACAGCACCATATATACTAAGATATGGCAATGCTGTTATCATCCCCTCTGCTGCAGGTTGCCTAGTGCCACAGGCACAAACTTGCACCATAGTGCAAGGGTGTATATGTAATATCCGGCATACGTTTTGTACTGGAAAAGCTATTCTCTGGACATAGTTCACAACTTTTCAAACTTTGTACATGCACTGTACATTACAGCCAACCTGAAAAGTTAGAAGCTTTTGAGAAAAGGAAGCTTTTCTCAAACATTACATTAGTCTCGAGGAAGCATAAAATGTTTGCGCTAAGTTTTAGTACAGAGAGCTTTGTGTAAAAATCCCTGCGTAGTCTGCATGACAATACCCATGTAAAACTCATGGGACACCCCCTTAGTAATTTCAGGTAGCACAAAACACTACTTTGCATACCTTTAGGCCTGCTTCTCAATGCAAATCCTAATTTGCACTGGAAGAAAATCCCACTTCAAGGCTTTGCGTTGGTTTGTATTACGGTGAAAAATTGTATTAGTTGGGGTAGATGTTAGTCCACCACAAGTAAATTGTCACTGTTCTTGTTAGGCCCAATACATGTTTCAATAATGTAAACCTGAGGTCAAACCCCAGCAGCTGTGGTACATGGCAGATAGGCTTAACATAAGAAAATGTGAAAAGCATTTAGAAGTACCAAGACAGTTACAAAGATGAAAACACAACACAGTAAGAATCCCACTCCAATCTATCAAAATAAAAAATATTTAATGAACAAGAAGACACCAAAACAAGAAGATTTTAATAAGGGGAACTGGATCAATTAGTTTTTGAATTTTTAAATAGAAATCGCACCAAAAACTGTTAAGAACCAGTCGTGGTCTATTGTTTCCGCTTGTCTGGGACCTAGGTGTAATTTAAGGCTGATCACAATGGAGTGCCAGTCAAATACAGAAACCAGGTTTAATCTGGTTGAAAGTTTCCCCTTGTGAGTTAGTCTCTGTAATCAAAGTCAAAAAATCTTCGGTGGGGCAAGGCAGCAAGCGGTGGCTGAGACGGGTTCCATGAACCAGAGGAGTCATTGGACGAGATACCAATGAAGCTGTTAACCTTTGGCAGGAAAGCCCCAAGTGGGAGAAATAAAAAAATTGTATTCAGGAAAGGTCCCTCGCCTGCTGGATACATTTGGAGCCTTTGCCGTGTTAAGATTTCTATGTTCAAACTTACTCAGATATTTGGAGCTCAGATTACTCCACTGGGGCAAGGCTACCAGCTGTATCTGAACATGACTCCATGAGGCTGGATAACCTTTCCACGACGTCCTGCTAAAACATATTTGCTGTGGAAGAATAGCTCAGAATTGCAGTAACCTGAATCTTTGGCCCAGTGACAACACACTTTTGATGGATTGACTTGCAGGTTTGTTCCCATCATCTGGCAGGCTGTGGAGCCAAAAGAAGTCCCACGTTTTTCAGGAAGTTAGGAGGAGTCCACTTTGATGTTTGACACTTCTCAGAACCCAGGTGCTCAATAACAGTACTTTGGGGTCAGGAATCACTCCAGTAGAAGCCACCAGCAAGGTCCAGGGCAGGTCAGTTGGAACTGGTCAGCTTGCTCTTCAGAAAAGAGACTGTGTGCAGCTTATTGCTTCCCTGTAGCTTAGCAGGCGGTTGGACAAATGACCCTTGGAGTCCACTTCTTTGTCCTGTGCACAAATGAGAGCAGGCCCAGCCTTTCAGGTCTCTCCACAGGTCTCAACAGCAGGTGCAGTGCTTATTATGTCTTCCCCAGGTTTAGAATGTTCTGAAGAGGCTGCCCAGACTTCCACAATTATGCCTGGCACTAGCGTGTCGGTGGTGGGTGACTCTGGGCCACCCCCTAACCAATAGAAAAAAACGTTCCCAAGGGTATCACTACCTATCTATGCAGGTGTCCTAGTGTACCCTACTGCAAACTATCTAAATCCAATATGGCAAAACTCTTTTTTCTCCGTGCAGAGCCGATGTACCCACCCCAATGGTGTCACCAGCGAAATGAGAAACCCCTCCTCTGTGGTCACATCAAACCAATTCTTGGGATAGCTCCTCTCCCACTGGGATTGTGCCTCCCTGATTGGGTGAACAAAGAAGTTGCCTGCCCAGGCGTCAGCTAACATTTCCCTGAGACAGGATAGGCCTCTTTGAAGTTAATCAGTTGACTGGGCATTGCTCAAATGGTCATTCTACCAGAGGAACAGAAACACTTACCCCCACCGAAACCTTTGTCCTGCTGTGGGAGCAGTAGTTTTCACACATCATCAAAGGGGCTGTTCTATTGCAAGCGGACACTGGAGCTCATGCAAATGGGCCTCCAGAAGCCCTATGCAGGTAAAATGTAATAAATATTTCAGTAAGTCTAAAAATAAGATATGTATGTGTTTTGGAGCCAGACATAACATTATTGAATGTAATATTGTACTTCATAATATTCCTATAGAAAAGTCAATCCTGTAACAGTGAAAATAGTTTGTGTGGTTTTTTGACTGTAGGGACTTGTTGAGTATGACACTTTTAAATCACCTACTTTTCAAAATCATATATCCTGCCTTACTAGGAGTAAGGCCTACTTAGGGAGGACCTAATAATGTTTAAACGGAAGGTTTAAGTCTGTCAAAGAGGTTATTTTGACAAGTCAAATTTGCAAATTGAAAGCTGCTACAATCAGGCTACATACAATAGTAAGCCTGAAGCCATGCTTGCACAGTCACTGTAGTGAGCGGCACAATAGTGGTTGCAGTCCACGAGTGACCTTTCACTTACCGCCCTGGTTACACTTGGTCCATATAAAAGGGACTGATAGGTAAGTTAGATATGCCAATTCATATGTTTTCTGGGTTAGAGCCCAGAAACTGGGTCCCAGTGTGAAGAGTCCAGAAACTAACAATAAAATCAGGCAAAAAGTGGGGGTGACAGCGCAAAAAGGGACATTTTCCTACAGTCACTTTTTGTTGCTCTGGCACGAAGCCTTGATGAATATAGCCCACAGTCTTCAGCCAACATTCTGAAACATTTAAGGTAGCCTTGAGAAATTAAGCAGCTTTACGACAAAGATGCCCTTATGGGCATTGGGCCGACCTGTGTCTGAATATCATTTAAAAAAATGTGTCCTACAGAAACATGCATCCTAAATAACATTTACAAAAGGTATCAGCCCTTTGAGTGTAGATTTTCTATTATTATTTCCAATGGGGCCATAGTTTCGTAAATAGCAATTAGGACTCAATATTTCTATCAGGCCGTGTCTTGATTATGATATTCTGGTACTAAACCATGGGGCTTATTTACAAGCCCCTTGCGCCACATTTGCGTCATTTTTAACATGAGAAAAGGGACGCAAAAGTGGCGCAAAAGTGGCGCAAGGGGCTTGTAAATCTGCCCCATGTATCTAAAAACTCACTTTCATTACAGAGAGAATTTCTTCAACATCACTGATAGGGCACTGTTTTCATATCTGTAGCAATGCATTGAAGACCATGGCACCATCACAGGAAATCCACTCCAATTAAACTCTTAAATTACCTTAAAACAAATATGTAGGCAAAATGAAGCCAAGTGGTTCAATAATACAAAAGTACTTTAAATAAATTGGAGATCGCTTCCTCTTTAAAGCTTCCTTGACAAACGATTACATGCTAGTTCATACGCCACATGTTGCCCAAATGTGTCTCATGTCTGATAGTCTTATAGAGAAGGGCCATCGCTCAAGGAGTTATATATTTGATTTTCCTCAGCCTTGGTGGATGACAATGCAGCACTATTAGCTAACATTAAATGTAGAGCAATATCATTTGAAACAGCAACAAGATGATTGCTAGCCTTAGTGCATAAACTATTTGCCTTGATGTTTTTGTGCCTGCTTAGCAGAAAGTGTGGCCGGCGGCACATTTGACATCTTCTGGCATCACCCTATAAAATGCATACCTTAGCAATGAGCGTTCTATGGGCGTTGCAGTGGGCGTTCACACATAATACCCATGGATTTTGATGCATCCCCAGATTTACAAGGCCATGCAAACCTGGGGATGCGTCAAAACCTTAACCCTATGCAGGGGAGGCACACCGAGGAGAAATAACCGTGGGGCATATTATCAAGACAGGCGATAAAATTATTGACGCTTTAGCGGAAGAAAACTGCCGATAAAATGGCGATAATGGGCTTGATAATATGCTCTGTGGAATTCCAATTGAAGCCCATGTTAAATGTGAAGGACATCTAACAAGGGCTTCAATTGGAATTCCATAGAGCATATTATCAAGCCCATTATCACCGTTTTAGCGGCAGTTTTGTTCCGATAAAGTGGCGATAATTTTATCGCCTGTCTTGATAATATGCCCCTTTATTTCTCCTAGTTTTTTCTTCAATTTTGTGTGCTGCATAATGAAGCACACATAGAAAAAGCTTCCCTGCACATAACCAATCCTACATGCAACGCAGGCCCCCTTGCACGTGGTGCAATGGGGCCTGCGTTGGCGCTAGGCTGCCAAAATGGCACCAGCGCAGGGAGCCAGGACAGGAATGTTCTGTATGCCATTGATACAGCGCACTCCCGCCCTTTCTCTTTGATGCAGGGCAGCGCGGCAAGGTGACTTGCTGCGCTGCCCTGCACCAAGTCCCCATAAATATGCCCCAAAATTATAAACGAAGGTACTTCCCGGCCAAGTGCAGAATCTTCGTTTATGAATATAATATCTTAGGTCCCCAGTCAGGGTTTCAACCTCATAATGGGACTCAAAGCCCTCATTATGAATTTGAATGTAATCAGATGGGGCCTGTAATGCATATTCTTGGCCCCATCAGGATTTCAAGAACAAAGGTAACTCTGGGGACTTCAACCCCGTGGAATCAAACAACATTTCTGGGTGAAAATCCATTGAAAATGGAATTAACAGGGGTACTGGGTGCAGAATTACCAACTTCCCTGGCAATTCCTTATTTCTAAGGTCGCCTTGAGGGTACATACACTTTGCATTCCCTGTTAATTCTCTACCTCAGAGGTCTCCAGGTCCAGAGGTCTTACAAGTGTCTCAGGCATTGGTAAATCCAGAAGGAAGAGTGCCATTTTGGGTATAATAGCATTTACATTTATTAGAGGGAGTGTAACCCTATCCACTGTGTTCAGACTACCTCTCCTCGTGCGATTGTTTTTAATTTTTTCCCTGTGCATGCTCGAAAAGCTCTCCTAAATCTGCTGTATAGACAACACAAATACATGCATACAACTGTAATAAAGATAAAAGGTATTGCGTCTGTTGCCCGCAGTTGTAACAATAATATTCCAAATGTAAGTAACATTGTGTGCTCCCAATTTGCATGCAATGTCACTGAAAAGCAGCTCGCCCATTTTACAAGATGTATTATCATGCTCTGCAGAGCAGGTGTGTTCATAAGGCGATTAATGCCTTCAAGCAAGATGCGGATATAAGGATACAGTGTTCAAATGTAACAGAGGTCCATTTTCTCAAAACAGCAGTAGGATGAAAATCTGCTGTGCTACAGTAATGATTTCTCACACAGGTACAAAAGGGATAACATTAAGAAGCTTGGCCTTTTGTAACCGGGCGATTGTCACCTTAGCTTTGATTTCCCTTCCTTTGTAGACTTAAAGCAGACGAAATCCTTCTAATGTAATTTTGAACTTTCAAAATTTCCCTTGGCTGCAGTTTCGCCACTCACACTCTAGCTTTAGATGTCTCACAGAGGGAGAAGGCATTCTTAAACACTCAATTTAGATAATCTATTGTGATTTTTACCCCCTTCGCAATTAAACGCATGCCATAAGCAGGTTGTCTTAAGTAGATTTACTTCGATGCTAAATTACCCCAGCAATTTTACAAAATGACCTAAATTAGGCTTCAACCATATTAAGAAAGGCAATTTATGATGCATTAAACGTGCGTTTTTAGTAATTGAGAGCAAAATTATAGCCAAATGCATTAATGGGGACAATCTGTTAACTTTATATAATTCAGAGCCATTGACAAAGAATACAACGCAGGAAGCAAGGCCTGGTTAAGAAGAGGAGCAGGCACATATGCCAATTCATGTGGGCAAAGGTGACATCTGCAGTCATAAATCACAAATTCTGATTCATAGAACTGCAATGGTGGTGAACTTTTCTGTTTACAGAATGTAGCCATGCTTGGTACGCTAGCCGCTGCATTGGAAAATTGTGAAAATTAGTTCAGAAATTTTGCATCATTAGGTAGATGTTTCTATTTGCAAGGAATTCACAAAAGGTGTGTTTAGCAGGGGCGGCTCCTCCATGTGGGCGGAGAAGCGCCACCCCACTTGCTTTCTCTCAGTGCGAGAAGCAGTAACATAAAATGGTATACCATTTTCTGTTACTGCTTCTTGCACTGAGAGAAAGCAGAAGGGTTTGGTTGGGGTTGGGTGGGTGGGGAGTCCTTCACCAGGCAGGGGAGGAGTGGCTTGCCCACTGTTGAGGGCGCTGACTATTTGGTCGGCCCCAAACCAGTCATCCACACTCTCCCGTTTCCTCCATGTAGTCTGCATGCAGCCTGCATGGAGAAAACGGCCTCCCCATAGACGCCTGTGCGTGCGGCGTTCATGCCAATCACAATGCTGCTATTGCAGCATTGTGATTGGCTTAGGGGAGGGGAGGGAGTCTGCCTGCTTCCTGTGGCTGCTAGGAGCAGAGAACATGCTGGACCAGATCGGGTGGCTAAGGTTATTTTTTTTGTATTTAATATAATTAAAATTAAACCTCCCTCCGCGTGACCCACTCCCCATACGACCCCCGCCACATCCACCCGCGAGTCATGCCGGCCGCGACTAAGGTTTAGGCTTGTGAATCAAATATTATGTAACAAGTGAATCATTTTCATACAGCAGCGGATTAAGTCGGTGTGGTTTTGCCATAAAGAGTCATACGCAGTGTAAGTGTACCATATGATAAGAGCAGTTAGTTTTATATTGATGTGCCTGCATTGTGTTGGGTACCAGGGGTGCTGCAGCACCCCCAAAGTAACCATGCTTGAGTTCAGAATGTGAATGAGTTATAACCATGCCTTTAACTGTTGTTTTTATCTTGATACATTTGCTGTGTCTTCAAAGACAAAGGTACAATGTCAGGCTATGTCTTCTGACAAATTGATGCTTTTTCTTTGAACATGGAGATTGGTGTTTACTTTTCTTATTCTGAGGGCGATTCCTAGGACTTCAGTGAGGTAACATTAATGGCAGCGTCCACACTCATAAAATTGTTCCAGCACCACTGTGTTGCGGTGATGTGGTTGTGCACCTGCAACTGGTTCAGTGACTGAGCAGAGACACTTTAGAGTATTGTGCTGACTGAAATTATTTGTCAATTGAAGCCCAGAGGTGGGAAGAGACAGGAAGTGAAAAGAAAGGCTCTGAGTGATCTAGCATTTAGGAAATGGGGAGATGCAGACTATCCCACATGGGGACTCCCATTCTGAGATTTTCTTTCTCATAGTTCCTTCCTAAATGATTGGGGAAGGGCTCCTCTGCTTTGGCAGACAATAATAATTATTAATGAACATATGTGCCTTTCCCTTTCTATCACCATGGCTTGTTGTGAAGTTGAGACCCATTCATCTAGGGAGAATTTAAGCAACATGATCTTTTTGGCACAGTGGCAATAACTGGTGACACCGACAAGCTTCCTCGATGGAATTCTATCTGGTATTAATGGTTGTTTAGTATAAATGAAACTGTGAGTGGCCCAAGCCCTTAGAAGGTATTTTAGAACTAGGTTACTTTAGGAACTTTAGGTTAAAGGGAGTCAGAAAGTCAGAAAACAAGGATGCTTTAATGCTTATTGTCAAAGCCATTGGAATTATGCAACAGAGGATGACCAACCTATGCGGTAGGGTTGAATAAATTATGCAGCGAGACAAGGCAAAGTTTATGGTGTAATGCAGCATATTTTGTGATAGCATTAATTTTAAATTTGCCATTTTCACATATTAATACTGCCTGAAGAAATATTTCACTTCATTTTAACACCCAAATACTGCATTGGAAACTTAAGTGTGATCTGTGAACCTTCTTGAAGGACTTTCTATTGTGTCGCCACATGACTCTGTTTTTAGTAACTTTTAAATGAAATATTCAAATTATGTAGCAACTCATGGCTTATGTGGCAAATGTGGCAAGACCATATGTATGTAAAAATGCTGTGGGCACAGAATCACATTGTTCCACTGTGCCTACTTATAGTAAAACTCTCATGTTGTGTAGGAGAATATTGGCAGATGATTATTTTTTCTTCTACTCCAATCAGTTAGCCAACCATGTTGAATGTAGATCACAGCTAATAAACCTTTTCAGCTACTAAAAGTAGGGCATGTACCTTCATCTATGTTGAAGCAACTTTCTGCATGCTCTAAATGTATCCGCAGACAAAATGATGAATTTCGTAAAAACCATGGCGGGAAAACCCCTTTGTTAAAAGTAGTGAGAAAGTAAATGAAAAAGTGTAATGCTTTTATGAAAAACATATAAGGTTTTAATAACAGAACTATTTATCCCATGAAGTACATAGCATTTTCACAAAATTATCCAATTACATGAAATACCTCAGTTTTTTAAAGAAGTCACTGAATGTGGTTTATGTTTTTGGGGTGGCCTTTGGGACCTATTGGGCATTTTCTCCATGAGGTCAAGCGTAGAAGACATTACAGCTTCCTTCTTGGGCCACGTTAGGCTGATTTGGAAGAGGTGGCTGCATTTTTCTACAGATGAAGCACACCAGCCAACAAGAATTTTGGATTCAGGCCTCCCGACTTCTAAAAATTTTCAGAAGTTTAGTGGTTGGTTTTTAGCATGCTCTCTTCCAATGTGGGCGATCTCAGAGTCCTGCCCTCCTGCCCCTTCAGCGCACACTAGTCCACTTGGCCTCTAGTCTCTCAACAGAAGCACTTCAGCACTCCAGATGATAGCGCTGTCTTCAAGCACTCCTTAGGTCCAATGACCTCCTGACCACTTGTAGAGTACCTGAACTGGCCCTTAGATGTTCCACGGGATGCAAACCATCTTCACTAGGGTCCACAACTAATACAACCTAATACACTGTCCAACAAGGGCCACTGGCCTGACAATACAGGTCCACAGAACACAAGTCAGTACAGGTTGAGAGTGTCCCACCACTTCAGTCAGGAGTTCATCCCTGAGGGATATTCATCCCTACTTGTCGCCTGTAGGTTAAAGTGCTTCTCAGAATTTTTTCCGTGTGCGGAAGTTTTTGAATGGGGGGTGGAAAGTTACAAACAGTGGAAACCTCTGTTCACTCCAAAGAAAACACATAATCATTCTAGCCCTGTCCCATCCCTCTTCTAGAGCACCCTGGAACATTTCAAGATGACAACTTCAACTGTTAGTGGTCATAGCTCCCTGACAGGCTTAAGCCAACTGTTAACTGCTAATGTAAAGTTAGTTCCTTCACACCACATATTCAAAGGAACCTCCGGGAGAATGGGAATATGGAGGTATGTCTGTTTCTCTATTGTTTCTCTGGGAAAGGCACACACATAGGTGTGTCAGTTACTGTGTCTTGGTTAGGCAGCACATATTGTACTTCCACCCTCTTCCTTTCCCAGCAGAAGGCTAATCAACTCATATGGTCCTCTCATTTAAGGGAGGTCTGGTTTATCTGCTGGCCAGAGAAGCAAGTAACCTGCCTAGCCTGATAGTTAAATGCCCAACTCTAATTTAGGGGCTCAAAGAAAAATCAGCAAAACCCCTAAAAGTATGATAAGGAGTGCAATTATGGCCAAGTTCATTTTATATTTACTCTAAATCTAGGGAAATGTGTTTACTATAGAAAGAGACAATACATTTTACTCCAGGTTGAGCCAATGTCAAATTGGTATTGCAGTGCAGATTTCAATTATAGCATGAGTTTGTATGGTTCACAGCACTGCTGTAGTGCTTTACTCTATTCACACAGTAAGGCACTACAGACATACAGTGAAGCCCTACAGATTCACAATAATGTCAAAGAGAAATTAGCCTATATATTTTTGCTGCCACTTAAATTATAATGCTTCTATGTTAACTGATCCTTTGCAGAGATGTTGAGCTGATTGAGACAGTTGTCCCACTCACTCACCACATACAATGATGCATACTCTTGTACACACGTGATTACCTGTAAGTAGCACAGAGCTTCTTTCCACAGCTCTGCAGGAGCAGGAAGCAATTAAAAAGTAAGGTGCTGGCAGTTTGCACTCTAATCCATTTTACAGACTCACTTACAACAGAGATGCTGGTCCAAAAACAAAAAATTCAGGGGTGTTAAATCTGGTGAGAACCTGATTCCTCACATGGCCCCAATAGTGCGTGATAATTAGATATTTCGAGCAAACAAAATAAAGTATCCAAAGTCATTTATTTATTACTAAAGTGCAAATGTAAAAGTCCAGTATATTATCATAGTAGATCATAAGTAATATGAAATGATCACTGTGTTTAGCAACACAGATGTCATGTCACAAATACTTTACAAATGGAAACAACTTCCCCAATAGTCAAGTGGCTTCCTAAATGTGAATTTGCCTTACAGCACAAATTTAACCCTTTGAGTTCTGGTAGCGGGTAAATACCTTTTAAATTAGAAATAGACATGGAAAAATGCAGTGGCATAAACAACATATGGAGTTGAGCTCTACAAAGTATGTTTGTATATTTATTATTATTGACTGTCACGAGTCATGAGCCATGATTCATGCGCTCTAAAAATATATCTAGATCTATAGCCGCTGAAAAACCTAAAGGTTAAATGGATGTTATAGTTAGGTGAAAATGTGAGATGAAACACTATTTTAAACAACGAAAACCACTGAAATTCCCAGTTATAGTTATCCCAAGTAAAAGTGACTTTTTTTAAAGTATGTTTTATGACTTTTTTTATACTAAAAAGTGTAACAATGAAGGCATGTCACAATACACAGTACATTTCGAATGCATATGGGCATTCATTATCATCATGTACCTTATAGAGGTACTTAGCAGCACACGCTACAGTATAACATAGGTTCAGTACTGGCTAGTAGCATTTACTACTCTCTGCTCTCAACAATCCATATTTCATCCCAGTGGCCTCAATCTGCAGATATTAGCATTTGGAATCACATGATTATGTGGCCCCATGCAACCTTGAAAGCAGATGATCAATCTGGGCATATGTGATGCAAACCTGTGTTGTGCAGGGTGGCCAATTGACCCAAAAAAGTTGCATTCCTTGATTTTTTTATGTGGTTCCCTCTTTTTCCCATAGTAGTGAGCACTGTAACTTCAGTCTCAACACAGAGCAGTCTGTTCAACTGGTCCGGGGAGTGTAAGGGGCAATGTCACTCTCCCATTGCAACGCTTTTTGTATTTTGGCCAGAGGTATAGCTAGATCTGCAAATCTACATTTTCATGTGCTGCTTCAATCTAAGAAGGAGACCTAAAAGGGACACTCTGGGTTTTTTTTCCAGCTGAATGCCTGCGGCCTCCCTTATATGGTCGAAAATCCAAGTTTAATGGGTTGGCAATGGAATTGTAAGGCCTGCGCTATACACATGACACCTGGGGCATTGGCTGGATGACAGAGAAATATTCTATGCGGTCTGTTGGTTGTTGAGTAAGTGCAGTGCAGTATATTCAATTGAAGGTGGTTAACCCTGCATTTTGGGCCACCTTTTTGGGGTACGCCATACATTTGCACCTCTAACTGTCAGATATGTCAAACAAACTTGATTTAGGATATATACGGGAATATAGGTTGCCTTGTCCTGATTCCCGGTCTTCTGTTTTTTATATGGTCCTGATGAAGCGCTCTGGGATCCACTAGGGACCACTTCATAGCGTGAAATATGTCGACCCTTTTTAAAAAAATCACTTTAGTCACACACTACACGGGTTGAGAGAAGTGGGATTCTATTTGGTCTTGTTTCCCCTCTCCAAATGGCATTATAGTGCATCTCCATCCCCGTGGATTTTTTACTCTGAACCAGGGGTCCTCTGAATAAATTAACTAGGGCCTCCTGGCTCATTTTAACTTGCACTCACTATCACTCCCCAACCCACATACCCTCAGACACAAATGCGGCAACTCCTGTAAAGATCTCCGCCAGAGAGCCCCGAACAGGGCCCGTGAGGGACTGCAGCGCCACCCCCACGAGGAGCAACCTTGCCCAATGATGATGCTATACACTCGCAAGGGTGTGTGAGGGCACCACGTAACATACACAGGAGTACTCTCTCTCCTCTCAGCACACTCACCTATCCTATGGACACATTCCCTATTTTTTACAGCTTACCTACCTGCTGTAAACCCCTCTCCTTGAAGGAACTGAAACCATCCATTGTGATTTTGTACTAATCTTAGGAGCATTGGTTCAGGACCTCTTTCTAACTAGCTTCTTGTCCCCCTTCTGTTTTTTGATTTGACATTAAGTACGGCTGTTGGCCGTGGGACAACTATATCCTCTACTCTCTTCCTGTTGAACATACATTTTTTTTCCCCTTCCCCTTTTCCTTGTGCATATGTGGCTAACTACCACTGGGTTACCTTGACGGAAGTGATTACCATCATACACCTCTGTGATACAATGGATAACCCAGGACTTAGCTTTGATGATGACATGGTAGACGAGATCCTGAGGGCTCCATCATTATTAGCAGAAGATGGAAGTGCACCTTCTGGCAGTGGCAATGACGATTGGAGGTCGCTCCAAACTTTGCGGAAACTACAGATTAAAACAGCCTTACACAGAACCATTATGACAGAATATCTGAGAGCAAATATCGCTCCCAACGGCCTTCTGATAACTCTGGCCCCAAGGATATTCCTGGAAGATCTGACGTTCCGCCGTGAATGGTCTAGAATATCCTGGAAATGCACACGTGACTGGCTGATATTAATCATTAACACAGCAAAGCGCCTGTCTGATGAATTACTTATTCAGATTACCCTATCTGAAAATAGATTGAAGACCGGGATTTCCATCACAGCATTCAAATCGAAACTCTCTGAAATAAATTTGGAAATGAATGAACACAAAGAATATCTCACCAAACAAAAAATTAATCAGTTACAAAAAGATTTCAAAAGGTTTGACAAAGAGAAAATCTATCCATATACCAAAGACGATTATGTTTTCCCCAATATTGACACCTCTTCAGATGATGCAAGCAGTCGTAATTCCGGAAGGTCTGACTCTTCAAGCAGCGAATCCAACTATGATAATAGACAACAGAGACCAAGAGGTGGATATAGGCATCAACCACCTCCACTACCTCTGTTCCACGGTTTTCCCACCCATCCGTTCCAGACACCAATGTATCAAGGACCATGGATGGGCCCCCAACCTCTGTGGAACGGCCCAATGGGACAAAATCCGATACAAAATTACCAACATTATGAGAACCCCCCTTTTTTCAACAGAGGGAGGGGCAGAGGAAGAGGCAAAAGAAGAGGAGGAACCAAGACCGTCCATTGGCAGGATCCGGAACCGATGGTCTTACGAAGCAAGACAGCAAGACCCTAGTGGTGAACCTATCCTCCAGACCCATGACTGAAGGTGAGGATAGACTTTTGGAGAAAGGTCTAGGATTTGTCCCAACACCTAAGGAAGACGACTTTATCCTACATCAAGAACTCCATAAATTTTTTCGGAAAGTCCGCCTAAGAGCTTTCTTTCAAGACAAACCCGAGACTCCACCTGTCGGCTCCGGTCTCAAAAATAAATCTAGGTTCACCCCCACCTCAGCAATGACTTTAAATGAGGTACTGACTTTTGAACAAGCCGTCTTGAAAGAGGTAGGGAACATTACCCCAACTCGCCCCTTCAACAATCTTTCAAAAGACGAAAGACTACTTCTTAAAAATTTGACAGAGGATGGCACCATTATTCTGAAACCCGCGGACAAAGGAGGTGCCATTGTCATTCAGGATAAGATTAACTATGATGAAGAATGCCTACGACAATTATCAAACACTAGGGATTACGAACCCATTGAAGAAGATCCTACTACACGTCTTTCAACCACGATACAGCAAATGACATTGGAAGCAGAGGCAGAAGGGTGGATAACTAAGGATGAGGCTTCATTCCTTTTGAATAAGAACCCCCGCACCCCGTATTTCTACTGTCTACCGAAAATTCACAAGGGGATCACCCCTCCACCTGGAAGGCCTATAGTGTCCGGGATTGATTCCGTACTAGAACCCTTGAGCAAATTCTGCGATGTGTTCCTACGCCCGTTGGTTAATGTTAATGTTAATGGTAATGGGGATTTATAGAGCGCACGTACGCCGAGTTGGCTTCATGGCGCTTGAGAACAGATCGACATGGAAGCGAAACCTAATCCTGAGTGAACAACCAGGTTTTCAGTAGTTTCCTGAATGGAAGGAGGTCGGTGCAAGTTCGAATCTCAAGAGGGAAGGAATTCCACAGCTTGGGAGCAAGAGTGGCAAACCTGCGACCTCCAAGACGAACCCTCTTGAAGTTCAGAATAGTTAGAATAGTCAGAATAGTTAGTAGAGAAAGGTGGGCGGATCTTATGTCGCGAGTGGGGGAATACCTAAGTATGAGGTTACAATACACAAAAAAACGGGGTATAAGGTAGAAACTTAAATGCACCAAATCATTTAGTCAGGTCACAGTTATTAATATTCTTCGGGTACCAAGGATCATGAGGTTAAATACCCCTAAGCCCCCTTAGGATCAGAGATCCTACAATATGTCAACAAATCACTGCGATCCAGCACTCCACAAAATTGTTTTATGATCATATAATATATCAGTCCATTCAGCAGGTGTTGTTTCAAAATTATTTCTTTATTGGGTTCTTCTTCTCTTTGCAAGTGTAAAAGACACATACAGTGTAGCCGACGCGTTTCGTCCAAAAGAACTTCTTCAGGGCAAAAATCTGAAGTATAAAGAGGGCTTCATCTTTTTCCCCTCCAACATCACGAAATGTAACTAAGCCTTCCTCTTATGCCTGGACCGCTTGATGGAGGGAACCTGCTCCTACACATTGATATTACCTTAATTGTACACGGGTGGAAAACAACTTGAAGAACTAAGAACGATCAAATAAAACAAAAAAGGCAACCAACTTAGTCTGGCCACTAGAGGAAGGCTTAGTTACATTTCGTGATGTTGGAGGGGAATAAGATGAAGCCCTCTTTATACTTCAGATTTTTGCCCTGAAGAAGTCCTTTTGGACGAAACGCGTCGGCTATGCTGTATGTGTCTTTTACACTTGTAAAGAGAAGAAGAACCCAATAAAGAGATAATTTTGAAACAACACCTGCTGAATGGACTGATATATTATATGATCATAAAACAATTTTGTGGAGTGCTGGATCGCAGTGATTTGCTAAGTATGAGGTTATTGATGAATTCCGGGCTGGTACCATGTAAGGCCTTAAAAATAAGGCATCCGGTCTTGAAAACACAACGTTGAGACACCGGGAGCCAGTGTAGTTTCCTCAGCAAAGGAGAGGCAGGTTGCCATTTAGGTTGGTGGTAAATAAGTCGGGCTGCCTGGTTTTGAACCAGCTGAAGTCGTTTAAACAGATAATGGGGCATTCCCAAGTAGACCGAGTTGGAGTAGTCTAGATGAGATAATACTGTAGAAATCATGGCCTGGACCAGCGCTTCGTGAGTAATAAAACGGTGAATTTTCCTAATTTTTCGCAGTTGGTAAAAGCATTTGGACACCACGGCTCCAACCTGGGTTTTTAAGGATATCCCACTATCCAAAAATACCCCCAGAGTCTTAGCAGAGCTAGAGGGAGTGGGAGGTGGACCGAGTGCAGGGGGCCAATATTGGGTGCCCCAATGCTTAAGGCTGTCCCCAGTAAGGACTATTTCCGTTTTCCCAGGATTTAGTTTGAGGTGGTTGAGATCCATCCACGTTTGGATAAATAGCATAGTATCCTGGAATTCCATGATGGAGTTGTTGGAACTGTCAACCCTGAGAAGGAGCTGCAGATCATCAGCATAGTTGAGGACCAATACATTTCTCTTTTTGAGTGATTTAATCAGTGGGGCCATATAGATGTTAAATAGGTGCGGGGAAGGGGCCGAGCCCTGAGGCACCCCACAGGTGGTAGTGTGAGGGTTAGATGTAAATTGGCCAAGGCGCACCACTTGAGAACGGTCCTCCAAAAAAGAGGAAATCCAGCGTGCCGCAGTTCCTAAGACTCCGGCCCCCCTAACACGGTCGACCAAGATGTTATGGTCGACCGTGTCGAAGGCCGCAGACAGATCCAGCAAAACCAGAACTCGGGGACAACCTATATCAGTGAAATCACGTAAGCTGTCCATTGCTGACTGGAATGTGGAATGTGCAGGGCGAAAACCGGCCTGGTGGGAGTCCAGATGTTTGTACAACTCCAAGAAGTTGGATAGGCATTTAGCTACATAGCCCTCCAAAACTTTGGCCAGGAAAGGTAACAGGGATATGGGACAGTAATTGGCGAGAAGTGCCGGATCTGCTCCCAACTTCTTCAGGAGGGGGACCACAGTGGCTTTTTAAAAAGCTAGAGGGACTATGCCAGATATAATAGATTTGTTCAATAGGGCAAGGGCCGGGCCAGGATGTATAGCAAGGCACTCTTTAAGAATATGGGGGGGCAACAATCCGAGGGTGCACCTGATTTAATTTCCACTAGAAGAGACTGAAAGGTCTCTTCACTAATAGAAGGGAAACTGCTAAGGGTACTGTTGTTACAGTGATGGGCCGGAGAAACCTGCTGAGAGGAATGGGACGGTATACTGGTTTTTATAAGAGAGATCTTATCAATGAAATAATCGTTCAGGGAGTCACATAATTCCTGGGAAGGAACGGCCTCTCGTAGGGTGCGCTCAGGGTTGGAAAGTTCATCTATTACCGAAAATATTACTTTGGAGCTGTGATTGGAATTCAGGATACGATCAGAGAAAAAAGCTGTTTTAGCTGACAAAATGTTTTTCTTATAACCTTTGTGCGCAGTGATGTACTGAGATCTTTTTTCTGGAGAGTATTGTTGACGCCATTGTCTCTCCAGTTGACGTACAATCAATTTCTGTGCCTTAAGATCATCTGAAAACCATCTGTTCGTCTCAGTCCGACGCAGTAATTTTACTCTTTTGGAAGGAGCGTGTTTGTCACTGGCCTCAAGAAGCCACCTGGATACCTTATTTTCCAGGATGTTAACATCATGATGTAAGGCTGGAGTGGTGACAGCTAATGTGTTAAAAAAGTCTTCTTTGTTGATAAGATTCCATTTCCTGGCCAGCCCTCCTTCCCGTGCTTTAATTTTCGGAGGGACAGATCTCGTAATTTGAAATTTCAGTAGGTGGTGATCGGACCAGATACAAGGTGACACGGTAGGAATAGTAGTATTCAGATCGGTAACCCAGATTTGGTCCAGGATCCGACCCTTAGAGTGGGTTGAGGAAGGGACAAGCTGAGATAGATTTAGGTTTCTGAGTAAGTCAGACATTTCTGCAGATTGAGGCCCTTCATTAGGATCGTCATACCAGTAATTGAAGTCTCCTACCAGAAGAACCCTAGCGTGTTCCGTCACTAACGTGGATACCTGTTCACTAAGAGCCAGTGGGAAGAAAGGCATCGGCTTGGGTGGTCTGTATAATAGGACACAGACCAAAGAGTCATTAGCTGACTCCAGTTTAATCACGATGTTATCCATGTCAGTAAGAGAGAGGCATACGAGAGAACAGAAATTGAGGTCAGTGTGGATGATAGCAGGTCCGGATTGGGGAGCACAAGAGTACTATCCGTTGCAAACGCACGGCAACGAGATTGCAAAGCCATTTCCTGGAAATGAACCATCCTCCAAAAAGCTTGCGATGGACTATCATAGAATCCAATCCGCATTGGACAGCCTCCACACTATTTAAACAGGAACAACGATGGCTGTTCAAACTCAGAAGTAATAAATGTGGACTCAATGATGATATACCCTGGGTCGATCTATCTCATTAATCCTGCACCATGTAAATACATCCTAGTACAACTTGTTATATACCACACTAGGAACCACTCTAGGTTCTTCACCTTATTACTCTGAGTACAGCAGACCACGCGAACTTTGCCAGCCCGGTCATCTCCCGTATACCCTTCCAGAGAAAGAATATATATCATTACACTATACCTCTAGAGATACCTTTAAACAAATGTGTTTTCGGTACCTTACCCTATTATCATAAAACATCTCTTTATCAACCATGATCGAACCCCACAATGATGTGGTTGAGAAGACAACCCCCCAACCCCCCCCTTATTTAGTCTTTGGTATGTGCTGGCTTCTAAGAATTACTTAGGGGGTGATTTGGTAGAGAAGATGATTTTTCGTTCTCCATGATATTAGCCTCAGCACCCCTCAGTTAGGGAGTTTCCCCCCCCCCCGTTTTTGTGACCACCCCACACTTAGTAAAGCGACATCTGTTCCACTTTTTCTACCAGCTGATCCCGTCACCCGTCACATCTTTTATAGCATTTAGGATGTTGACTATTTAACAGTATTTTTACTAAGATCCCTGATCTATCATACTCTAGGAGTATTTATTTTAGTTATCCATTGATTACTGCTTTATCCCACTGTGGACAAGCACTGCGATACAGTTATTCTGTATTGCTCTTCTCCCAGCTCTTGACCCCTGTGACCATTCTAATATGGCCGCTTCATTTTTCGCAGAGTTGATTTCTTCTCCTCTACACGCAGCGGGATGACGCCATCACCCGCTGCCTGCGACTCGCCCGGTAACGGTATGTAATCCAGCACCTTTCCTGTCAGTAATGTTACCGGCAGTACAGCAGTACGGGTAGGTTTCCCGTGATGTGAGGCAGGAATTCTAGTAAGTAACCCTCCTCCCCCTTACCGCATTGCTCTAGCAAGCACTTTTTGACAACATCGCTAATGTTTCTTTTTCACTTTCCCCTTTTTTCTAAATATTTAGCCTCACTCCGCAGTACAGCCGACGGAGCCCTTCTTCGGTCCAGGGAGGGTAGGCTTCGCTTTTACGTAATATTTGGCATGGCATGTATATTACACCTAGGGGTGCTTATAGTATCCCTCCAACTTTTGAGATGCGTTGCAGTCGCACTTTTTACATGCCTTCCACCCAGCGTGTACTTCTCCCACTTCTACCCCTGCTAGGGGAGGCGTCATTACCAATATGATCCTTGACGCACCGCCACCCTCACAGGTCGGGGTCCCCCTTTTTATATGACATTGAATCCCAATGATTGGCTGATTATCCACATCCACCTCGGCCACCATTTACATTTCACATATATGCACTATTTGCAGTGATTCTGGATATTAACCAACTGCACTATTTCGTCTGCCATATTAATATCGCAGCGGTATATTACTTCATGAGCTTCCTTGTTCACGGTAGGACATGATGTTCACCACCGCTCCATTTCACCTTTGTGTAGGGCCACCCACAGCACCACTATTGAGATGCATGAATTCAGAGGCGTGCACACGTCCGTTGTATGTTTCATGCACCTGGCACTGAGCACATAATGTGCACATGTGATTCCATTCTTGCCTATGAGTACCATATACAATTGATATGTTACTATACCTTCTTTTTCTTGTTTTTTTCTCTCCCCCCCCCCTTATTTTTGTCTCCTTTTAGGTTGTGAACAGGACTTACGTACAATAACGTGTCCTTAGACAATAATTGTCAAACAAACCTGATTTAGGATATATACGGGAATATAGGTTGCCTTGTCCTGATTCCCGGTCTTCTGTTTTTTTTATGATCCTGATGAAGCGCTCTGGGATCCACTAGGGACCACTTCATAGCGTGAAACATGTCGACCCTTTTTAAAAAAATCACTTTAGTCACACACTACACGGGTTGAGAGAAGTGGGATTCTATTTGGTCTTGTTTCCCCTCTCCAAATGGCATTATAGTGCATCTCCATCCCCGTGGATTTTTTTACTCTGAACCAGGGGTCCTCTGAATAAATTAACTAGGGCCTCCTGGCTCATTTTAACTTGCACTCACTATCACTCCCCAACCCACATACCCTCAGACACAAATGCGGCAACTCCTGTAAAGATCTCCACCAGAGAGCCCCGAACAGGGCCCGTGGGGGACTGCAGCGCCACCCCTACAAGGAGCAACCTTGCCCAATGATGATGCTATACACTCGCAAGGGTGTGTGAGGGCAACACGTAACATACACAGGAGTACTCTCTCTCCTCACTGCACACTCACCTATCCTATGGAGACTTTCCCTATTTTTTACAGCTTACCTACGGCTGTAAACCCCTCTCCTTGAAGGAACTGAAACCATCCATTGTGATTTTGTACTAATCTTAGGAGCATTGGTTCAGGACCTCTTTCTAACTAGCTCCTTGTCCCCCTTCTGTTTTTTGATTTGAGATATGTCACCACCCCACTCTTTGCCCATAGTTCATCCACTATTGTTAACTTAAACCTATTCATGTCCACTAATGTTCTGGATATCAGGATCACTGCTTTGCATGAGTCTCCCATTGTCAATAATGTCTATAGCACTGTATGTGCTTCTGGAGCCCCAGTCATCAATCCTCATGTATTCTGTAACACCTGAAGCATTGCGTTAAATGATAAAAAATGTCCCACATGTATTGCATGTATCTGCTTGAGGCTTTTGAGTATGTGAAATTCACTGTCCTCCATCAAATCCCAACACATCACCATACCACCCAAATCCCCTGCATATGTTTCTATTCTATTCGCTCATCTGTGAAAAGCCGGCAGAGACACAATGTGCACGTGAAGTGCAAAAGGGATTTTGCTTTTGGTATACTTCTGGCCATTTAAAATTCTGGCCATACAGTATCTCAAAACTAACAGCATCATCTTGTGTGCTTAACATTTTTATCATACGTTTTAGGTGGGCAGATAAGAGTATCCAGATCCTCATGGCCAGGCATCCGGTACCTTAGGTCTACTCTAGCCAGATCCAACAGCCACCTGGCCATTCACTACAGCTGTGAAGCCAAGTTATAGGGTTCCATGCCTTGATCTCTGAGTCCCCCCTTTGTATATGGGATAGCTCCTAAACAAACTGCCAAGGCAGTTTCACCAGCATCAAAGCAAAATAGTAGAGCTGCCTCTGGAGATCTATTATTTTGGTCAAAGCTGTTCTGCCCTGTTCCGAAAGGGGGAACCTCTTGCAGAACTTATTGGACCTTCTAACTCCTGTGAACTTGCTTGCTATATTTACCATTGCTAGGTGTTCATAAGTGTGATATATTTGTAAACCCCAAATTTTAAAATAATCATCCTCTCAACACCTGGGGGATCCAGTCACCCCCTCCTGGAAGATTCAGGTGTGCTGTATAGGATACATACATGATATTACAAGATTAACCCTCAAGTCTGATGCCCTTTCAAATTTCTTGAGGATATCTAGCACTTGCTCTATATCTTTCGACACCAGGCATAAATGCAGCAAGACAATCTGCATAGTACAAGATAATATGTGTACACAAGCCAATCTTGATGTTCCAACTAGCAGCCTCATTTCTGTATGTTGTTTCCAATAGTTGTTTCCCCTGCTATCATATTCCATGCTGTACATTCTCTGAAAGTTAGGAGGCAGACCCACACCCTATGCAGAATAGAACTCCACCGGGAGTCCACCCCACCCAATGTTTTGCTAGTTGCCAGCATGTTAATGGCAGTCCTTATTTCTGCTGTGTTCAGCAGGGTCTCCAAATGTAATTGCTGCCCTTCTCATTTACTCATCCATCACTCTTTTATCTCATACATTTAGGCTTTAGTTTAGAACTTGGTATTATTCTGGCATTATTATATTGATTTATTTTTGGATGGTCACTATCCATTTCCTTGTGGTTTTTAACACCGTAATCTGTTTGTGATTTTTCTTGTTTTATCTGAGCCATGCCAATAGGTGACAAGGTTTATCCCCATGTGCATGCTGTTTGTTAGTCACTGTCCTATAATCCAAGTTGCACAGACTGATCATCACCTCATGGGGCTTTGTTTTGGCCAGCACCAGGGCTTCTAGGTTTTGTATACCCAATTCTGCTTCCCTGTTGAGTTTGTCTTTATCTTTTTAAAAGACTCATGGGGGGACATTTACTAAGATTTTACGTCGTGTTTGTATCACAAACGTAACGCAAATTAGCACAAATAATTTTTTTTCCAATTTACTTTACAGCGCTAAACTTGTTTAACGCTGGAAATAGCGTTAAAGTAACGCAAAGCAGTGCATAGTGCTGCTCTGCATTACTTAGTGCCAAGGGAGCGTACCATGGGTGGAGCATGGGTGTTTCTATGCAACCACCCAAGGTTTCTGACACTAGACCCAATTTACTAAATAAAGTAGGCAAGTTTTAGCGTCTGAAAACTACGCCCTTTTGAAATAGGTGCAAGGAAGGAGAAAAGCTTTAATTTCTCCTTCCTTTTTTGATTTTGTGCGAGGGCTGCACACATACAAAGAGAGAAAATGTTACAAATCAGTCTATGCGTGCAAATCTGCCCTCAGGATCAATAAAGAAAACAATATGCAACTGAAACAAAGAAATAATATAATTGTCTATTAGCTTCTTCTTGCAGGACACCTTTTCTTTATTTCTGGATTTTAATTTAACAATCTCCTTACATTCAGTTACCATGGTCATGGTTCCATCCATTTTTGAGTTTATTCTTGATACATATATTTTTACAAAAATAGAAAATGGAGTGGAAAATCATAATTTATGTCAAAAAGACATCTAAAAACGAATGTGACTAGCATACTAAAATTGTTCCTTTGGAAGTGGTGAGCCCTCTTGCAGGTGGGTATATTTGAGAGCCAGGTGACCAATCGCTTATACCTCTCGTACCCGAAAGAGTCAATTTCTACAATGGAGAGATATTACTTGCTCAGGCCTCATAGGCTACCTAAGTAATAATCCAATTTCTTACAATGCTTTATAGATTCAATTGTGAAGCTGGGATGATGCACATTAATGAGTCCCACAGTCGCAATCAATATGTTGGAAACCGGTTTTGGTTAGTTGTCTTCCGCTTCAGAGAGGACCTGCCTTGGCAGCTCCTGCTGGACTGTCCCTATTGGAGCAGGACCAAGACTGATTGCATATATGGCTGGGTATAATATGAGGTGGCATGGTGGGCAAAACAACAATTAGTTGGAATGCAACTGCAAGTGATTGCCAGTGGTTAAACTTATTGCAGGTTTTCCAACCATCACCGTTCGTGTGTCTGCTGGAATGATTTCCCAACATATCTTAGGCAACCATCACACCCTTAAAGATGCCTAAATTTCAACCAAAAATGCACCTCAACACTTTCGCCTTCCCTCAATCATAACAGCACAAACAATTCCCATCACTCCTCCCACACTCCACAGTCCCATATCCCACTAAACCAGTCCAACAGCTTAGCCAAGACTCGCACAAACGTCATAGATTTCAACATGTTGTTTTTGTAAATACTTTTAGGTTTCAGTGGTGCTCATCTCGCCTCAGCAAGTGTTTTAAACTCTGAACCATCTGCCAAACGCCTATGCGTTTCGGATCAATGTGATTTACCTCCTTGTTTCTTTTCTGCGCACAAAGATACTATATGCCAAGACAGCCTGACACAGGCAGTAGGTGGCATTTCTGTATAATAAAGAAAATCATTGAATGGAATGCAAAGCTCTCAGGGGCCTATAAGCAGGAGGGGGATCCAATGTCTTTCAGAAAAGTCAGATATATGCTAGATTTTCAGGATTCTGAGTTCCCCACTCTGGGGTAGATTTATGTTGGACTTACATCACTTTTGCGCCGCCGTTGCGTCACTTTTGTGGCGCAACGGCGGCGCAAAGCCAGCGCCATGCTGCGGAGTATTTACAACGTGACGCATCTAGAGATGCATCACGTTATAAAGCCTTGCGCCACATGGAACCTGCGTCAGGTTTCATGTGGGCGTTCCGGAGCAGGGTGGGGTGTTCCGGCGCAGGAACGCCTCGCAAAAGTGGCTGAGTGAAATCTACAAGATTTCATTCAGTCACTTTTACGGCCATGCTGAGTCAAAAACCTGCGCCTGCTTGAAGCAGGCGTAAGGAGTGACGCAGCATATTAGGCATAGGGCGCCCCCGATTCGTGCTGGAGCCGCGTCTACCCGGTAAGCTCTGCTCACGCGCTGCGTGCAGCTTTGGATTCTTACAGGTGGTTAGCATATACCCAGGGGCGCATCATGCCACCGTACCCTAATACTAGTTCAGGGCATGGTTTAATTTCTGTAGCATTTCCAATACTTTTGAAACGCTTGAAGAGCTGTCTTCAGATGGTAGTAGTTTCAACAGAAAAATTGATCCCTTCCACCAGCTCTACCTCAACAGAATATTGTGGGAAGTGAGTGAATTACAATGCC